>NC_141699.1:827307099-828507099 GCF_964263255.1 Lissotriton vulgaris
AAAAAAAAAACGCGAGGACCATCTGTTTCCAATTACCGCCAACGCGATAATTGGAAAAGGATGGCATTAACGCACACTTCAGGGCATCCTAGGCCATGGAACAAACAAGGCGGGACAATCACCCACCTTGGACCAATTGCGTGCTATGATTTTAAAAAACACGCATGCACAGGCCAATTGCGGCCTAATAAAAAAAAGCACACGCACAAGCATGTATTCAGAGCTCAACAGCCCTTACTAAATGCCTCGCAGAGCAGCGCATGCACTGGCTCAGGTGAGACCTAAAAAAGCCCAGCAGCATGAAGCCAACGGAACACATAGTCATCTGAAGTGCAGAGAAGAAAGCATCATTTTCACTGCTTTTAGCTTGTGGCATCTGCAGGTCCTGTGAATTCTGCTTAAGCTACAGCACACACGCCCCCTGCTTTCCACCACTGCAGAATTCATTACCGGTGTTGATTTTGTGAATGCAGTTATGAGCAACTTGACAAGATTATGCAAATGGATAGGGGTGTGGGTGAGGGGATTTGAGGGGCAGAGTCTGTTTCTGTTCCCATACATGCAAACCTGTAAAACATAGTTCCACAAAAGCGTATGGAAACAGTACTCAGTACTCAGAAAGTACTGCAAAATTTCATGAGTGTTTTGAGGAACATTTCTTTTTTTTACAAGTTTTAATTTTCGATGTGCATCATTTACACAAAAGTTCAGTTTTCAATGAGCACAGTGTTGATTTTAAACTATCGGAATATCGCGGCCTGTTTTATATCAACACATGTTGCTTAGGGCCACATATAGGTAGCTAAATACTGGTCGGTAACGGCCGAAATTCAGTAAATTAGCCGTTACCGACCGGTATTTAGGCCTTTGAGATGTAGGAGACCAAAAATAAGGATTCGGTAATTTGAATCGGTAAATACCGATTCATCATTACCGAATTCTAAAATTCTGAATCGGAATTTACCTAATTCTTAATTACCGATTCGGTAAATAAGAAACTGTAAAAATGAGAAAAGATATGTAGGTAAAATCTGAAATACCAAATTTCATGAAATTCGGTATTTAAGAGTCGGTAATTAACACTAACTGGAAGCAGGTGGTAATCAGCCACATGGTATATAATCAATCCCAAAATGCAACTGTGTGATCACTATGGCAGCTTTCTACATGATTGCAAAGCGGCTACGGCTACAGGCAGCAGGAGAGAGGATCTGGAGACGGGAGGAGCAAGTTTACAGACAGCGGATCACACTCTTCCAACTTACTGAGGCAGAGATCCATGAAAGGTACAGGCTACACCTCCACACCATCCTGGACTTGATAAGGGACCTGCACCCACTCCTGGAGCACCCAACCCCAAGGGCGCACGCCATACCACCACATGTGCAGGTGCTCTGTAGCCTACGTCTCCTTGCATCTGGCAGTTACCAGGGGGTGATAGCTGCGGTAGGCGGGGTGTCTCAGAGTTGCCTGTCCCGTTTCTTTAGAAAGTTCCTGGATGCCATGATGAAGAGAATGCACCACTACATCAGCTTCCCAAACACGCAGGCGGAACTGCAGAAAACCAAGACAGACTTTTACCAGATGGCACAGTTCCCGCACGTCATAGGCTGTATCGATGGGACACACATTCCAATCTGCCCTCCTGCAGCCACTGAGTACATCTACAGGAACAGAAAGTCCACCCACTCAATAAATGTGCAGATAATCTGCGACACTGGCAACATAATCACTGACATTGTTGCCAAATTTCCTGGGAGCACCCACGACTCGTACATCTTCCAGAACAGTGGGATCTACACACGCCTGGCTGCTGGAGAATTTGGGGAAGGATACCTGCTAAGTAAATCACTGTGACACGCCCTGATAGAAACTGTAGCTGAATGTGTTTTTTGTATGTAACTAATGGCACTCTCTTTCCCACCTAGTCGATAGCGCTTATGCTGTGCGGACCTTTGTCCTCACTCCCTACCTGAACCCATCAACCCGGAGTGAGAGACGTTACAATGTGGCACACAAATCAACACGCAACGTTGTGGAGCGCACCTTTGGACTTTTGAAAAGCAGGTTCCGCTGTCTCCACAAAAGCGGAGGTGCATGTCAGTACACACCCATCATCTGCTGTAAAATCATTGCAACCTTGCCACAAAGAAAGGTACAGAAGGTGAAATAACTTATCATGAGGTCATTGATGATGGACTTGAACAGCGAGAGCCCTATGCAGCAGGAGTAACGCCAGCAACAGATGGGAGACTAAGACGGGCAGAGATCACATGCAACTTTTTTTAAGTAAGTAAGGAGACACAGACAGGCGTTGCATGTGCATGACGTAGTTTAATAACTGGGCAATGCGACATTTAACAAATGGCAAACCATGCCACTCCAATTGGTGACTACCTTAATAGTTAGTAATGGGTTACTTCACCCTAAATATGTTCTATAAGGTGTGGGAAGCATTGATGTCTGCGCCCACGCACAACAGTGCTGGATGCCTGCAGCTGGCTATCCTCACTGGTTGTTGAGCCAGGGCCCGCAGCATGCCGCCTGCTGCTCCTCCGGGTGTCTGGTACAGGTGGGGTAATGCTGCTCCTGCTGGTGGTCTCTTCACTCTCCCCCACATCTAGGGCACCAGCGTTGGCTGACTGGGTGGTCAGCAGCACTTCCAGTGTGGATGTCACCTTCCCCATCCCCCTGGAGATATCAGTGCTGCAGTGCAAAAGCCCTCCTGTATTGCCACAGAGCGCCTTGCAGAGCAAGGAGGTGGCAGTTGCCGGGCAGTTCACTGCCCTGGTGTGTTGCTCCATTTTATGCTTCTCCCTGCACCTTTGTGCCCTGTCCTCATCCAGTCTGTCACACAGCACCATGACAGACTGGGACATGTCCTGCATGCCCTCTGCCATCTCCTTGATGCCCTCCGCCATAGAGCTGCTGTCAATGTTGACGATGTTCTGATTTAGGTGCCGCATTTGTCTTTGCACTGATTGAATCACCTTCCCCTGCAGGCACTGCACCTTAAATATACTGGCCTCCAGCCCTCCGAAGACCCCATTACCCTGCTGAGTTGGGCTGTGCTCCCGGGACCTGCAGCGTCTTGCACCTGTGTGCGCACCCTCGGAGGTGGACTGCAGCCCAGCATTTGTTGCCTCCAATGGACAAGTTGTTGTGTCACCCCCCCCCTTGTGTCCTCAGAGGACGATTCCATGACATGGAGAGTGGCAACAGCATGCCTCCTGAACCTTACCGCTACAGGTGATGTTGCTGATGGTGGGGCTGAGAGTTCTGACTGGGTGGTCAGTAGCACTTCCAGTGTGGATGTAACCTTCCCCATCCCCCTGGAGATATCAGTGCTGCAGTGCAAAAGCCCTCCTGCATTGCCACAGAGCGCCTTGCAGAGCAAGGAGGTGGCAGTTGCCGGGCAGTTCACTGCCCTGGTGTGTTGCTCCATTTTATGCTTCTCCCTGCACCTTTGTGCCCTGTCCTCATCCAGTCTGTCACACAGCACCATGACAGACTGGGACATGTCCTGCATGCCCTCTGCCACCTCCTTGATGCCCTCCGCCATAGAGCTGCTGTCAATGTTGACGATGTTCTGATTTAGGTGCCGCATTTGTCTTTGCACTGATTGAATCACCTTCCCCTGCAGGCACTGCACCTTAAATATACTGGCCTCCAGCCCTCCGAAGACCCCATTACCCTGCTGAGTTGGGCTGTGCTCCCGGGACCTGCAGCGTCTTGCACCTGTGTGCGCACCCTCGGAGGTGGACTGCAGCCCAGCATTTGTTGCCTCCAATGGACAAGTTGTTGTGTCACCCCCCCCCCCTTGTGTCCTCAGAGGACGATTCCATGACATGGAGAGTGGCAACAGCATGCCTCCTGAACCTTACCGCTACAGGTGATGTTGCTGATGGTGGGGCTGAGAGTTCTGACTGGGTGGTCAGCAGCACTTCCAGTGTGGATGTAACCTTCCCCATCCCCCTGGAGATATCAGTGCTGCAGTGCAAAAGCCCTCCTGCATTGCCACAGAGCGCCTTGCAGAGCAAGGAGGTGGCAGTTGCCGGGCAGTTCACTGCCCTGGTGTGTTGCTCCATTTTATGCTTCTCCCTGCACCTTTGTGCCCTGTCCTCATCCAGTCTGTCACACAGCACCATGACAGACTGGGACATGTCCTGCATGCCCTCTGCCATCTCCTTGATGCCCTCCGCCATAGAGCTGCTGTCAATGTTGACGATGTTCTGATTTAGGTGCCGCATTTGTCTTTGCACTGATTGAATCACCTTCCCCTGCAGGCACTGCACCTTAAATATACTGGCCTCCAGCCCTCCGAAGACCCCATTACCCTGCTGAGTTGGGCTGTGCTCCCAGGACCTGCAGCGTCTTGCACCTGTGTGCGCACCCTCAGAGGTGGACTGCAGCCCAGCATTTGTTGCCTCCAATGGACAAGTTGTTGTGTCACCCCCCCCCCCTTGTGTCCTCAGAGGACGATTCCATGACATGGAGAGTGGCAACAGCATGCCTCCTGAACCTTACCGCTACAGGTGATGTTGCTGATGGTGGGGCTGAGAGTTCTAGAGAGGCTTGCTGTGTTGGTGAGTCAATCAGCAGTGGCGATGCTGGATCTGGTGTTGCGGCTGCCTGGTGTGTTGATGCCGGTGGTGGTGGAGTTCCGGGACCTGCACTTGTGCTGTTATCATCTGACCTACCATTCCGGGGTGCTCTTCCCTCGTTCTCCTTCTCAGCCCTGCGCGATGACTCGCCTGTGGACAGAAATGGACATTGGCTCAGTGGTCCTGCAGCCCTGCATTTCAAAATTAAATTACATTCCTGTCACACTATCTCAATGTCCTCTGCTGCTTCTAACTGATGTGTGTGGCATACCTTGTTGTTTAGTGTGATGAGTGTCATGATGGGTGTTTCACTGACTACATCTCCCATAATGCATTGCTGGTCTATACTAAATCCTGTACTGGAGTGTGAGTCACACAGAGATTGGGGAATGGGGATGGGAAGGGGGGTGAATTGCTGTGCATGCATCTTACCTTATTGTGTGGCAGCTCTGGCTGAGCTGTCTGCATCCTCGATTCCAGACACACTCTTGGGCTCCAGGGTTGACTCAACCAGCTGCTCCAGGTCAGTGAGGTCAGGTGCCCTGCTCCTTCCTCCCCCTGTGAGACTGGCCTGTTTCCTCTGTGCAGCCAGCTTCCTCTTGGTGATGAGCCGAAGCTCATACAACCTTTTCTTTAGGTCATCAATATACCGTGGTCTCACCCCAATAGCATTGACCTGCGCCTGGATTGCCAGCCAGATTTTCCTCTTGACTGCTTCTGCTACCTGCAGGGACTGCTTTCCAAAAAGTTTATTATGGTGTTTCACCACCTCCTCCACAAGGACCCGAAGCTCACTTGCACTGAGCTTCAGTTTCCTTTTTCTTTCTGCTCCTTCCCTCTCAGATGCATTGGATGCCATCCTGCAGTTTTCCTCAGCAATGTTCAGCCAGTGGCTCAGTTGCTCTCGTCTCCACCCCCAGCTCTCCAGAAGATTCTGATTGTCTGCACCTGCATGGGTGTGGCCACTTCCTGGTTGTGGGGTAGGGTGGATGCACAGGATTGGTTGATTCCGTTTCGTTTCGAAAACTTTTATTTCGGTCACAAGGACCATAAAAAGTGACAAGATAATAAAAACAACATACATCTTAGAACAATAAATGTAAAAAAGAGCAATCCACCGTTAGGACAAAGGCATTTGGAGGGGATGACAGGGAGGTGGTGGTTTGAGCACAACACAAAAATGTATAAAAGGCATGAGTATCCTGCAGCTATCTAGAGAATTAGAAGCCATATCTGTATGTACAAGAGATTAAAAAAAAATACACTATTTACAATATTTACAATAAAATCCAATTCATCAAGATAAAAATATGTGCAAGGTAGTATAAAAATAAAAGACCAAATGTATGGCAACTCTCTAGAATTCATATATACAATTTTCTTCTGTAAAACATTTTGTGCTTATTTTTCCTTTTGGATAAAGGCCCATCTCCTTCGCCATATTGTGTTTAAGTATCTAGAAATGGCAAACACAATAGGGTTTGATGTATCGTATTTTAAAACCCGAATAGCCTCCCTACAGTTAACAAAATCCAAAATACGGCAGAGCGGTACGAGCCAGTACCGCCTCGCTTGTTGGTAGCCCGGGCAAAAGAATAAGATATGCATTTCAGTTTCGTCTTGAGTATTGCAAACTGGGCAGCCTAGCACTTTCTGCCCAGCCCATTTGTTGGTCACCACACATACCGGCAGAGTACTATATCTAAACTGTAAATATAGTTTTTTTGCTACCACAGGGAGGATATCATCCAGAAAGGTGTCCAGCTTGTAGTTGTCCTTAACTGTGAGAACCTGTGTCGTTAGAGGACCAAATTTTGAGTTAGTCTGTATGCCTTCAACCTTTAGGGTGCGGTAGGTCTTAGGTTGAAAGACTCGGGGGACTAAAGTGCTGGTAATGTCTGGGGTACCTATAACCACAAAAGGTATCCAGGAGTCAGTGTTTTGCTCGAGACTTACTACTATGTGACTTGAGCTGTGCAAGTTCAAGTGTAAACCGACATTCAGTATGCAACTAAGGGCAGGAAATATTCCCATCAGTTGCCGCTCGGTACCACCATTTTTTCATCATTTGGGGACTCCATACCCTGGAGTTAGTACACAGAACTGGTCACACTGTGAGTGGTGAGAGGACCGTGTGAGTATGAAGACAGATGTGAGTGGTGTCTTAAGAATGATGTCGGCAAGGTTTACACTTGAGGGAAGTAGTGCAGTGAGGGATGAGTGAAAGAGAAGAGCCCAGAGGGACGTTTGGAGACACTGACGGAGAGAGCAGTGCTCCTTTTCTACCTGAGCTCCTGCCAGGTGAGGTGAGGCGCCTTCCCCACAAGTATTGGACTGTGGCGGAGATTCTACACCTGCTTTTCAGGTGAAAATTTTCCATTTAAAATTTTATTTCTCACTTATGTAAGCAAGCAGTAGCGAAACCATGGTCCTGAAGAATGCATAGGGAACACTCCTGATAAATGCAGAAACATGTTGACCACTTGCATGTAGATATATTGTTAAATCTACCTTGTTGCACCTATTTTTAATCTTAGGGGTCCGAGAGAACCAATAAATTATTTTTCTACTCGAGTCCACCTAATTTTACTCACTTTCACTCATCCCTCACTGCACTGCTTCCCTCAAGTGTAAACCTTGCCGACATCATTCTTAAGACACCACTCACATCTGTCTTCATACTCACACGGTCCTCTCACCACTCACAGTGTGACCAGTTCTGTGTACTAACTCCAGGGTATGGAGTCCCCAAATGATGAAAAAATGGTGGTACCGAGCGGCAACTGATGGGAATATTTCCTGCCCTTAGTTGCATACTGAATGTCGGTTTACACTTGAACTTGCACAGCTCAAGTCACATAGTAGTAAGTCTCGAGCAAAACACTGACTCCTGGATACCTTTTGTGGTTATAGGTATATGATTGGGGCATGTATCCAGTATAGAGTCGTAAAACAGCCCTCAGACCCTCCCCTAAGTAGTTTTGTTTAATGTCTGGGGTACTCCACAAGGAAGGTAGGCCGAGCTTTTCGCACTCGTGTTTTACGTGATCAAACCAGGGTACCCTTTGTCGCAAACCTGGGTGTGATAAAAGCTCGTTGGTCTCTACCTGATATGCTGCTAGTTCGGGGGTTGCCCATAGTCTTCGCCAGAAGGTTAATGGTTTTAGGGCAATGTCGTCTACTATTGGCGAGATCCCCAAATCTAATCTTAAAGGGATTAGCGGGGTGCCCATTGGTAAACCCGTTGATTGTTTTAGGAATCTGTTCTCGACTACGGGGATTGTGGAGGACGAACAGTGCCCCCATAGTTCCGCCCCGTAGAGAGAGGCGCCGCGCGCTTGAGCCCTATACATTTCTAGCGCGGAACCAATTGGTTTGAAGGGAGATTCCCTGGCTAATTTGGCTATACTCCCGGCAATCTGTGTTAGCTTGAGCTTAGCCTTAGCTATTTGGGGCTCCCACTGCATATCTTGAGACAGGGTTACATCCAGATATTCAAAAACAGACACCCTTTCCAGGCATGAGCCATTCAATCGTGGGTTAGGGCATGTTGTCTTTGGGGGGTTGACAATCATGAATTTAGTTTTTGTGGTGTTAATCGTCAGGCCCCTGGTGTTACAAAATAAGGCAAAGCTATCCAACAACCTCTGGATGCCCATCGATGTTTTTGATAAAAGAAGTATATCGTCAGCAAACATCAATGCTGCCACCTTTGAGTTCGCTAACTTTGGGGCATCGTTGTTTGGTAGCTCTGCCAGAAGTGGAATCAGTGCGTTGACAAAGAGGCAGAACAGGGTCGGTGCGAGCACACAGCCCTGTCTCACGCCTTTGTTAACGGGGAACCTGTTAGTCAACTCTCCTCCCCTTCCACACCTAACTTTGGCATAGTTGTTCTCATGCAATTTGATCAATATATCAAGTAGGTATGGAGGTATCCCCAAATCCCTTAAAACCTCCCACAGTTTGGATCTGGGAACAAGGTCAAAGGCAGTTTTCAGGTCCACGAATATCAAATAGAGGCTGCCACCCTCCATTGATACTGTCTTCCAAGTGATTAACTGAAATCTAAACACTTGGTCCAAAGTGGAGGTGTTCTTCCTGAATCCTGCTTGGTAGGGGCTGATGATGTCATTTTCTTCCAACCAACACTGGATTTGATCCAGTAACACCTGAGCAAACCATTTTTGGGTGACATCGATCAAACTGATCGGTCTGTAGTATGCTGGGTGAAGTGGAGACCCCTTTTTGAAGATTGGAACAATTTCAGCCCCGGCCCAGGTGTTCGGGATGGGCATTCCGTTCATGATGGCATTAAACAAAACAAAAAGATAGGGGCCCCAGATTGAGGGTCCGTCCCGGAACATGTCACCGGGAAGCTTGTCCAGCCCCGGTGCTTTTCCAGCGGGGAGTCTTTCGATCGCAGAGATGACCTCTCGAATGGTGATCCTATTGAGACTAACATTTTGTCTCTGTTCTCAACGCAAACCATTGGACTCCTGCACTTGCGTTGTCCAGGGGGTGCGTACCCCTAGGGTCCCTTTCAGAATCTTTTGCGTACAGGGTCAAAAAATGCGCAATCCATACTTCAGCGGGAAGATTAGGTTCACAAGCGGTGATGCCCTCCTTGGACCCTGTCCTAATTAATGACCAAAATGTTTTCATATCTCTAGTCAATAGGGCAGATGTGATATTTAGCCATTTATTTTCCTCCCAGGCTAATTTTGTGCTTAGGACAGCTTCTTTATAGTCAGCCCGTCTACTTTTTACCAATGATGTTTCATCCCCTTTAATAGCCTCCAGCAATGCCGTTTTTGCTTTGCGACATTTGTCATCATACCAAGAGTAAAGTCATTCATTAGTTCTCTTGGTTCGGCTGATCGGATTTAATATATTAGCTAGGGCAACGACAAGCTGATTATGAAGTGATACAGCCGAGTGTTGGTGGCGAGAATTGTTCCCATCAACATCAAGCGATGATAATTCCTGAAGGGTGGGAATAATCATTCGATAAAGTTCTGATAATTTCTCCGGGGACTGTTTCACTGCCCCCCATTTTATCCTCCTTCTGTTGTTAGACAGAGTAAGTCTTTCGTCTACTGAGGTCCCAATAGGGGTTGCTATACCTGAGTCTGGAATCCCAAAGGATAAGGTCAGGGCGTTATGATCACTGTCCGTTCGTACAATGACCTCAAAGTCCTTCACCCGGTGCCAGGACCTGCACTTGACCAGAATATAATCTATAACGGAGGCCGGGCCAGTTCTATTAAATGTCGGCCTGCTCGGTCTATCTGAAGGAGTGCGCCCATTGCAAGCCCTCAACGAGTGAGTTAGTGTAATGGCGTTGATTTGTAGGACCAGTGGTGACCAAGCTACGGGGGGGTACGTTTGTGGGTCGGGTATGGCCCACTGTAAATCCTCCTCATTAGTTGTAGATTCTACAGTACTAATCAGTGGCTCAAAGTGGCAATTTAAGTCTCCACCAACTATCAGGACCGAGCTCGGTGGCACCCTTGGGATAAGGAGGTTCAGTTCCTCCAGAATTTTAGATTCCTGGGCGAATGATACAGGGCGGGAGTAGATATTGATAATAGCAAGCTTCAAATTAGAATGAAAGGTAAGGAAAACTTCTTGGATATCTGGAGAGCAGGTATTCAAGGGGGTGGCATTACAACCCACATGAGATGCCACCCACAGTGATAATCCACCCGACGGCCTTCCTCTCCCCCCTGTACTGGCGGAAACATTAAAGATGGCAAAGCCCACCCGTGCAAAATCCTCTCTCGCCCATGTCTCCTGGAACAGGCAGACATCATATTGATCGACAAACACACCCATTTGGGGGAAAATAATTTAGTCTTGATGCCTGCCAAGTTCCAGGATAGAATCTTGAGGTTCCCACAATGCCTAGGTGCATCGTCAGAGTGGCTAGAACCAATTACCAGAGACAACCAGGTAGTTAGGGGGTCTGTAGAGTCACATGATCGGTTATTACCAGAAGTTGCTGGGTGAACTAACTGCAATGTAGGTGGTAAAAGGGCCTCTGATGCCACCCCCGAAATAATCCCATCAAATCCCGTCTGTACCACACGTGCAGAAACATAGGTTGTCTGCTGGCCTTCGAACAATGGTATCTCATTGGGTACTTTAGGATTCCCCCTATGGATAACAGTAGCAGTAGGCATTTCCCGACCCAGCGGTGCGCCGCCGTGGTCAGATTGGCCCTTAGAAATTTCCTTAGTTACAGCCTCCCTAATTGTTGTTGGTAACGACTTGCAAGCCCCCTCCCGCACTTCATGGTAGTGAGTGATGGCCTACGCGCCCCGTAGGATGGTTGAAAGTTCCCAGTGGATTGTCAATCGACCTGGTCTAGGACGCTGAACCTGTTACTAGTTGGAAAAATAGCTGGTAATACAGAGTCATAGAATCCAGGCCTGTTTAGGGAACTTCCTACCTGTGCTATCGGATCTCGACCTGCCCAATATTCCCATTGCCCTCTCCTTTCCTCACCTGGGTGCTCTAAGGAGGGTGGGGGATAGAAGTAGAGCAACGGGAGTGAATGGATTCTAGACTCTGACCCCATTGGAGTAAAATGACAAATATGCTCGACCGCCCTTCTATCCCTGAAGTTAATCAGAATACAATCACCCTCGATATTCTTTGGTCTTCGTCCCACCCAGTTGACTCTACGGGCATATAAAATTTCACTTTGAACCTGCGTGGGCAATGGCCTATTTGTGTTCAACCAATGTATACATTTGTTTTTAAGTTCAGAATAGGTCTCTTCCCTATCTTGATCCAAGGGAGGGGCCCCAGCAAGCACAACAACATACGGAGACAATGCAGGTGTTAAGTCCAAGTTTTGTAGTTGCCCTTTCTTACTTCCCTGTTTAATTGGGTTCTTATGAACTTGAGTTACAGCTCTATCGTTGGATACAATTACTGACCCGGCCGCACGACCAGTAGCGGTCATACCAATCATGTTCACAGTGTCATTTAGCACCATATGTGGCATACAGGCTGATTCATTACTCGTCGTAACCCTGGGACTCCTACTGCAAGCTGCTGGAGGTAAGGTAGCATGGGCAGAAGGATGTCGAATAGAGGAAGAAGAAGGCATACACATTTGGGGGGTTCTCCGAAGACCCTGTGATACTCCCCACACGTGCAGAAACATAGGTTGTCTGCTGGCCTTCGAACAATGGTATCTCATTGGGTACTTTAGGATTCCCCCTATGGATAACAGTAGCAGTAGGCATTTCCTGACCCAGCGGTGCGCCGCCGTGGTCAGATTGGCCCTTAGAAATTTCCTTAGTTACAGCCTCCCTAATTGTTGTTGGTAACGACTTGCAAGCCCCCTCCCGCACTTCATGGTAGTGAGTGATGGCCTACGCGCCCCGTAGGATGGTTGAAAGTTCCCAGTGGATTGTCAATCGACCTGGTCTAGGACGCTGAACCTGTTACTAGTTGGAAAAATAGCTGGTAATACAGAGTCATAGAATCCAGGCCTGTTTAGGGAACTTCCTACCTGTGCTATCGGATCTCGACCTGCCCAATATTCCCATTGCCCTCTCCTTTCCTCACCTGGGTGCTCTAAGGAGGGTGGGGGATAGAAGTAGAGCAACGGGAGTGAATGGATTCTAGACTCTGACCCCATTGGAGTAAAATGACAAATATGCTCGACCGCCCTTCTATCCCTGAAGTTAATCAGAATACAATCACCCTCGATATTCTTTGGTCTTCGTCCCACCCAGTTGACTCTACGGGCATATAAAATTTCACTTTGAACCTGCGTGGGCAATGGCCTATTTGTGTTCAACCAATGTATACATTTGTTTTTAAGTTCAGAATAGGTCTCTTCCCTATCTTGATCCAAGGGAGGGGCCCCAGCAAGCACAACAACATACGGAGACAATGCAGGTGTTAAGTCCAAGTTTTGTAGTTGCCCTTTCTTACTTCCCTGTTTAATTGGGTTCTTATGAACTTGAGTTACAGCTCTATCGTTGGATACAATTACTGACCCGGCCGCACGACCAGTAGCGGTCATACCAATCATGTTCACAGTGTCATTTAGCACCATATGTGGCATACAGGCTGATTCATTACTCGTCGTAACCCTGGGACTCCTACTGCAAGCTGCTGGAGGTAAGGTAGCATGGGCAGAAGGATGTCGAATAGAGGAAGAAGAAGGCATACACATTTGGGGGGTTCTCCGAAGACCCTGTGATACTCCCCACACGTGCAGAAACATAGGTTGTCTGCTGGCCTTCGAACAATGGTATCTCATTGGGTACTTTAGGATTCCCCCTATGGATAACAGTAGCAGTAGGCATTTCCTGACCCAGCGGTGCGCCGCCGTGGTCAGATTGGCCCTTAGAAATTTCCTTAGTTACAGCCTCCCTAATTGTTGTTGGTAACGACTTGCAAGCCCCCTCCCGCACTTCATGGTAGTGAGTGATGGCCTACGCGCCCCGTAGGATGGTTGAAAGTTCCCAGTGGATTGTCAATCGACCTGGTCTAGGACGCTGAACCTGTTAATAGTTGGAAAAATAGCTGGTAATACAGAGTCATAGAATCCAGGCCTGTTTAGGGAACTTCCTACCTGTGCTATCGGATCTCGACCTGCCCAATATTCCCATTGCCCTCTCCTTTCCTCACCTGGGTGCTCTAAGGAGGGTGGGGGATAGAAGTAGAGCAACGGGAGTGAATGGATTCTAGACTCTGACCCCATTGGAGTAAAATGACAAATATGTTCGACCGCCCTTCTATCCCTGAAGTTAATCAGAATACAATCACCCTCGATATTCTTTGGTCTTCGTCCCACCCAGTTGACTCTACGGGCATATAAAATTTCACTTTGAACCTGCCTGGGCAATGGCCTATTTGTGTTCAACCAATGTATACATTTGTTTTTAAGTTCAGAATAGGTCTCTTCCCTATCTTGATCCAAGGGAGGGGCCCCAGCAAGCACAACAACATACGGAGACGATGCAGGTGTTAAGTCTAAGTTTTGTAGTTGCCCTTTCTTACTTCCCTGTTTAATTGGGTTCTTATGAACTTGAGTTACAGCTCTATCGTTGGATACAATTACTGACCCGGCCGCACGACCAGTAGTGGTCATACCAATCATGTTCACAGTGTCATTTACCACCATATGTGGCATACAGGCTGATTCATTACTCGTCGTAACCCTGGGACTCCTACTGCAAGCTGCTGGAGGTAAGGTAGCATGGGCAGTAGGATGTCGAATAGAGGAAGAAGAAGGCATACACATTTGGGGGGTTCTCCGAAGACCCTGTGATACTCCCCCTTGGGTTGATATAATCAACAACGGATAATGTCTCATGTCGTACAAGCCTTTACTCCAAAGATGAGAGTCTTTCCAAAAGGAGGGAGAACAATCTGACCAGAACCTCCTCCATTTCATTTTCATCTAAAAGTCCACATCGCCCGAACAGTATTGGACATTACCCAAGTTGGGACCATTCATAGGCTCTGAATTGGGTGGTGTGTGCTGTTCTACTATTTCTGCTTCTGGTGAAGCTGATGATCCTTTACTCATTGATTTACGAATTTTAGCATTTTTGTTCCTCTGTGGGTCAACACCCCGCTTTCTTTTGACAGCAGTTTCCCGGGCTTGTACCGCTGTTTTCAGTGAATTACTGGCAGACCTAGTCAATGTGCGTGATGCACTATCAGGCTTTTTGATTACATTCCTTTTGGTCGCCATTGCAAGCTCCAGAGGTGGAGTAGCGGCCACAAAGATATTCGAGGCAGTCTCTAGATGTGTTGCATTGCAAGGTGGCTGGCCAGCACCACCTGTTGGGACAGGTGGAATAATAGCCATATCTAATGATAGTTCAGGTGACCTTGCGTTTGCTATCGTTCCCAAGGATGAGCGTTTAGCTAACAGGGGATCTAGGGAGAGGCGGCGTTCGGTTAACTTAATCTCATGTTCCAGCACCGATGCTGCTCGGATCAGAAATTGGTCCAGGGTCCCCACCACTGAACCTTCTATGTTAGATGTCCTACTAATACTCCCACTGTAAGCCATCGCTAGTTAGGTACCAACCTCAATACAGTTACGACCACAATAGTCTTAGAGGTATGCAAGGGAACTTAAATACACCAACCTGGGGATGCAGATGTCAGTGAAGGGGCCCTGCCCAGCCTCTTCCAGTCTCTAACGGGCTCAAACAGGCACGGCTTGTTCCGGGCTTCACCCGACATCCGCTCACACGCGTCCTGCGACGCGGGAGCCCTGTAAGGCTTTTAAGCGCCACCTGGCGCTAGCTGTGCATGATTGCGGCGTGCGCGCCGCAGGTGCTGCCGGGAGTTGTGGTCCCGGGTACGGCGGCAGCAGCATCGGTAGACAGCGGGACTCGGGGCAGTGGCGGCGAGGTTCTCCAACAGGTATGATAATGCCCCCAGAGTTAGAACAGGGCTCCCGCTCCACCGGAGCCTTGTAAGGCTTTTAAGCACCACCTGGCGCTAGCTGTGCGTGATTGCAGCGTGCGCGCTGCAGGTGCTGCCGGGAGTTGTGGTCCCAGGTATGGCGGCAGCAGCATCGGTAGAGCACGGGACTCGGGGCAGTGGCAGCGAGGTTTCCAGCGAGGTTCTCCAACAGGTACGATAATGCCCCCAGAGTTAGAACAGGGCTCCCGCTCCACCGGAGCCCTGTAAGGCTTTTAAGCGCCACCTAGCGCTAGCTGTGGGTGATTGCGGCGTGCGTGCCACAGGTGCTGCTGGGAGTTGTGGTCCTGGGTATGGCGGCAGCAGCGCCGGTAGACTGCGGGACTCGGGGCAGTGGCGGCAAAGGTTTCCAGCGAGGTTCTCCAACAGGTACGATAATGCCCCCAGAGTTAGAACAGGGCTCCCGCTCAACCGGAGCCCTGTAAGACTTTTTAAGCGCCACCTGGCACTAGCTGTGTGTGATTGCGGCGTGCGCGCCGCAGGTGCTGCCGGGAGTTGTGGTTTCGGGTCCCGGGTATGGCGGCAGCAGCGTCGGTAGACCGCGGGACTCGGGGCAGTGGCGGCGAGGTTTCTAGCAAGGTTCTCCAACAGGTACGATAATGCCCCCAGAGTTAGAACAGGGCTTCTGCTCCACCGGAGCCCTGTAAGGCTTTTAAGCGCCACCTGGCGCTAGCTGTGCGTGATTGCAGCGTGCGCGCCGCAGGTGCTGCCAGGAGTTGCGGTCCCGGGTATGGCGACAGCAGCGTCGGTAGACCGCGGGACTCGGGGCAGTGGCGGCGAGGTTTCCAGCGAGGTTCTCCAACAGGTACGATAATGCCCCTAGAGTTAGAACAGGGCTGATTCCTTTGTTGCTTGGTTGTGGGGTGGATGTACAGGATTGGTTGATTCCTCAATTGCTTGCTTTTTGAATCTCCGATTCGGTATTTACCGATTTGGGGCCATATGTACGTGGCAAAATACCGGTCGGTAACGGCCGATTTCGGCCGTTACCGACAGGTATTTGTAATTCCAGGGGCCATATGTAGGTAAATGGCATTTACCGAATCGTAAATACCGAAGTTTACCGATTCGGTATTTACAATTCGGTAAATGCCATGTAGGTAATAATTCTTTAAATATTACCGATTCTGTAACATTTGGTAATTACCGAATCGGTATTTACCGATTCGGTAATTGCCATTGATTCATATGGGCCTTGAGGCCCATAGGAATCAATGGCAATTACCGAATCGGTAAATACCGATTCAGTAATTTTACCGATTTGTCAAGGGGGACAGGGTGTCACTTTGACACCCTGTTGCACCCCTGATTCTGGCTTGTGTGCAATGTGACACACATACATGCCCTTAGGGCATGTATGTGTGCCACATGGCACAGGTGTACATGCACAGATGTGCATGCACAGAAATTCGTTATTTACCATGCCATTGTATTTCATGGTAAATAACGAATTTCTAAGGGCCTGTGGCACTGTTTCCAGTGCCACCTACATCCCAAATTTCCGATTTAAATTTGGGATGTAGGTGGCACTGGAAACAGTGCCACAGGCCCTTAGAAATTCGTTATTTACCATGAAATACAATGGCATGGTAAATAACGAATTTCTGTGTACATGCACATCTGTGCATGTACACCTGTGCCATGTGGCACACATACATGCCCTAAGGGCATGTATGTGTGTCACATTGCACACAAGCCAGAATCAGGGGTGCAGCAGGGTGTCAAAGTGACAACCTGTCCCCCTTGACAAATCGGTAAAATTACCGAATCGGTATTTACCGATTCGGTAATTGCCATTGATTTCTATGGGCCTCAAGGCCCATATGAATCAATGGCAATTACCGAATCGGTAAATACCGATTTGGTAATTACTGAATATTACAGAATCGGTAATATTTAAAGAATTATTACCTACATGGCATTTACCAAATTGTAAATACCGAATCGGTAAAATTTGGTATTTACGATTCGGTAAATGCCATTTACCTACATATGGCCCTTGGTATTTACCGATTCGGTAAATACTGATTTGGTAAATACCGATTCTGTACACATTTTCCGAATTTTACCGATTCGGTAAATGTTACCAATTTTTTACCTACATCTCATTTACCGATTCCTGAATACCGAATCGGTAAAATTCGGTATTTAGGAATCGGAAAATATAATTTACCTACATATGGCTCTTAATGTTTAAAACTCGACTCGCTTAAACCATTTTTAAATAATTTAAAATATTTACAGTAGCAGTCCTTGTACAATTGTTATCCTATTAGTGCTGCACTTACAGCGCAACAGAGCCCTGTTCTAAAATGGAAACAAATGGAAAGATTTATCCAACTTCCCCACCCTCATTCCTGCACACACACTCATCAGGCCTTGTTTTTGAAGTTGTTTATCGGGCACTATTCCTTAAAGCTGCAAATGGAGTATGAGGAGGCAATATGTACGGATAGGCATAGCCGGGAAGAGGATGGCAGAATGGACACATAAGCAAAGAATGTTAGAAGAGAAAGAAGGGTGATAAAATGAAGAGGGTAAGCGATGAAAGGGATAGATATACGGCAACAGCATTATGTGGAGAATAAATATGAGGGGAAGGGAATTTAAGTGCTGAAGACAATGAGATGAGATGGGGAGTAGTATAGGAGAGGGTGGGTAACAGGGAGGGCATGGGATAGGTAATAGGGCAGTGTTGGACATGGCCCTTTTTGCAGGGTCATCTCTGAACTTTTTGCCTTCCTTCTATATTTTTTCTGACCTGTTGTTGGCTGTTTTATGACTCTGGGCACTTTACCACTGCTGATCAGTGCTAAAGTGCATATGCTCTCCCTATTATAAATTAATGTATTGATTGGTGGTTCCATGTTTGGCTATTTGGTTTACTTGCCAGACCCTAGTCTAGTGCACTGAGTGTGCCCAGGGCGTAGTTCGCGAAGTAGCGCTACGCGAAGCTGCACGAAGTGCACTTCGCACTACGCGAACTTCACGTAGCACTACGCGAGCAAGATGCATTTTCAATGACTGCACAAGCATCCGGCACTGTGCAATCATTGAAAACGGCATCTTGCACTGTGCAAGCTGTAGTTTTCTGCTGCTCGAGTAGATTATTACTCGAGCGGCAGCTTTCTCAACGAGAACTGGTACTTTCTCATTGAGAGCGGTCGCAAGCATGCGCAACCACTCACAATGAGAAACCTGACCTCCCCGCGATGAGAATCTCGCCGGGATGTCATTTTGCTTGCTCGTGGTCGCGAATATGACGTTGAGGACCGCGAACAAGTAAAAAATGACTGCTGCACTACGCTACGCTGCACTACACGTGTTTGCACTGTGCTACATGCAGCTCACGTAGTGCGAAGTTGCGTAAACTTTGCAAACTCCGCGAGCGTAGCGTAGTGCTTCGCCCAGGGTTAGTGTAAATCCAAATGCTGCTGGTGGGCTTGCAGCACTGGTTGTGCCATCCACAGAAGGTAAACACTTGTAAAATGTGTCTGAGGTCTGCCATTGCAGAGCCTGCGTGCAGTCCGGTACTGTCATGCGGACTGGGCAAGTGCACCCACTTGCCAGTCCCTAAACCTTCCCTTTAATTCATATCAGTCACCCTTATACTATGCCTAAGGGCAGGGTGCATTGTAAGTATAAGGTAGGCCAAGCCCTGATGTGTGTGGCATGTCCTAATAGTGAATTACAGCCATTTGTGTTTTTCACTATTGCAAGGCTACCTGTTCTCCATATGCCAGAATGGGCTGGTAGAATTGTTACATTTTATAATCAGACTCAGAGAACATGGTAGAAATTTGAGTTTAGTATGCCTGGACTCAGAATAATAAAATACATATTTTAGTGAAGTTTTATTTTATTATTCTGTGTTTGCAAATACCACTTTTAGAAAGTAGGTATTTGCTTGTCTACCCATTCAAACCTGTCTCTGCTAGGTTGTGTATTCCTTTTTCTGAGTTTGTGAGTGACAGGGGTGGGGGATTCCAGGAGACAGAATGAGTCAGCCCAGTGGTGAATAGAGAGATCTGCATCTAGATGGGAGAGAGGAGTTGCACCTGGTACCTGAATAGGACTGTGCCCGCTCCCCACAGTGCTGGCTCCACCCCCTGTGGTGCGTCTGATGTCTCTGCCCTGCACACTGAAAGAAGAGAAGGAGTCCTGTAAGCAAAGTGCTCAAGGACTGTACTTGCCTTCCACAATGCTGGCTCCACCTCCTGTTGGGCGTCTGATGTGCCTGCCTTGCACTGTGAAAGGAAAGGAGAAGTCTGGTAAACAGAGTGCTTCAGAACTGGTTTGGACTGGGCAAAGGCCCCTCTCCCCTTAGAGAACAAAGGATTTTGGGACCCTGATCCCAAGAAATGAGTTCACTTTTGGACTATAAGAAGAAACCTTTACTGAGGAGAGGAACCTGAAGAAACTGAGGCAAGACTATTCCCAAGCTGCAGTGTAAATGTAAATGTAAATTGATACTTGTATAGCGCACTACTCACCCACAAGGGTCTCAAGGCGCTTGTACGAATACCGCTGTGGAACCCATCCTGGCTTTCCCTGTGAGGCGTCCACTCCTGGGCATCCCCAAGGTGGAGGCCAGGCATCCATAGCGTTGTGGGGGCAGTTGTGGAGATTAAGCAAGCTATTGCCCAGAGTTGCAGAGTGGGACTCCATGATTGGAATAGGCACCGAGGCGAGAATTATCAGGTCCGTGGAATTTTTGAGCCCAAGACCCGCCGAGGCGGGGAATTGAACCCTGGTCCCGGGCTAGACCTCTGCATCAGGGTCTGCCGCTCTAATCATTGAGCCACACTTCTCCAGTGCTGCTTGGGGGATTTGCCTGCAGTGGTTGCCTTACTGTCAAAGGAAGGAGAAAGGAACTTTGTGTACTTTGCTTTCAACTAGTAAAGGATCTCCAAGGGCTTGGAAAAGAGCTTGCCTCCTGCTGAAGTCTCAGGGACAACAGACTTCAACCCCCAGCTCCCCAGAGTTCTATTGGAAGTGCCTGCTGCTGTTTTGGACCTTCTGAGGAACTGCGTGTCGCAAGGAGCTGGAAGCGTGACTCAAAGAGAAGAAGCGTGTCGCCGTCGCTGTGCCTGCATCGCAACTCTGAAGGAGGGTGCCGCTTCTGTAGTTGTCGCACGGCACCACATCAGGAGAAGAATCTCGCAATGAGGTCTGAGCGTGTCGCCGTCGCTGTGCCTGCCGTCGCAACTCCGAAGGAGGGTGTCGCCGCTGGAACTGTCGCACTGCACCGCATCGACCAAGAGCACCTCGCATCCCGAGACGCGCCGCCGTTGTAGCTGCTGCCATTGCATCTGCTGCCATTGCATCTTGGAAGTCGCAGCTGTTGTTATCGCATCGATCAGAAGCTTCACGCATCGTGGGAGAAGAGCGTCGCCGCTGGAGCTGCTGCTGTCGCATCGTCAGGGTGTCGCCGCATCGAACCGAGAACTTCTCGCATCCCCGATAAGCGTGCCACATCTGTAAGATCATCACGCCTTTATTTCTTTGCACCTGAACTTTGCCGCATTCCCATCGCTGCGATATTGCTTATTGTGGAAGCGCAACGCAACCTAAGGTACATTGACGCAAAGTGTTGCATCTAAGAACTGAACTGAACTAAGCTAAATCTACCATCTTAAAGTAATCATAGTGTGTATTTTTGTCGTTTATGGTCTTGTGGTAACTCTATATAAAGTCTACTTATTTTTAGAGATACAGGAGGAGGAGAGAGATGCAGGAGGAGAAGAGAGATGCAGGAGAAGGACAGAGGTGCAGGAGAAGGACAGAGATGCAGGAGAAGGAAAGTGTTTCTAGCTGCCACGAGGGAAAACAACAAAAAAACAAAACGCAAGCAAAAGGTTTGGGACCTTTGGGGTGGACTCGCGTTCAGGCTGCAGGCTGGAAAACTAATGTTTTATCACCACTCTTTCATCATCCTAATGTAATTAAATAAAAAGGTTAGTTGGGGTAGACAAGAAAAATATGCACATGTGCTAATATTATAAACATTTGCCTGGAAAAATTGCTACACTAAAATAGGAAAATCCAGGTAAATCTGTGACTCCTGGTGTAGTCTCCATTTTCAAAGACTTAGCCCGGGGCAGTGTTTATAGCTACCACGTGGGAAAACAAACAAAAAACAAAAACAAAAAACGCGAGCACCATCTGTTTCCAATTAACGCCAACGCGATAATTGAAAACAGATGGCATTAACGCGCACTCTAGGCTATGGAACAAACAAGGCGGGACAATCACCCGCCTTGGACCAATTGCGTGCTATGATTTTAAAAAAGACGCATGCACAGGCCAATTGCGGTCTAATAAAAAAAAGCAAACGCATGAGAGTGTGTTCAGAGCTCAACAGCCCTTACTAAATGTCTCGCAGAGCAGCGCATGCGCTGGCTCAGGTGAGACCTAAAAAAGCCCAGAAGTATGAAGCCAACTGAACACATAGTCATGGCATGGGGAGGATAGGTAATAGGGCAGGATAGTAAAGGGGGAATGGGGGGACAGCAAAGGGTACAGGGCAGAAGAGGAGGGGAACATGAGACAGGTAACTCAGTTTGGTACAAGGCTGCAGAGTGGGAAATGTTCCGAAAATGAACAGACGGGTGAAGAGTCACTCAAATGATTCCAAGGAAATCTAAAAGACTAGCCCGCCCTTCCTCCACATCTGGGTCAATCAGGGTCACCGAAAGTTCACTGGTAGCACCTACCTTCATAGAGTGCATAAGGTCACCCTTTAAAACCTCTCTGCCCCGGGATGCATCCCTTGCTCGTAGTTGTAAGGTGGAGTCTATACCACCCCTAGAGGGTACCTGCTTCCGGTGGACACAGCACTAATTGGGCCAGCAGCATGCACTCTTTCAGGTACTTCCGTGCAGGTTCCTAACTCTGTTACCAGCGGTGTCATGGCAACCGAAGCCAGAACTATGGCTGCTTGAAAAACTGGACTCAACGTTAGGCAAACCCTCTTACAAGAGAGCCATGTTAGGAGCAGGAAATTCTGCTGTTTCCGCCGCTCTGACTTTTGAGAGGTTTGAGATCATATCTGCCACTTACTCCTGAGTGGCTTTACACCCGCCCTGCACCTTTGCCTTCATAGCAACAGGGTTCTTAGAAATTAGATCTAAGGCCTATGTCATAGTTGCTAATATTTCTGCGACCTAAAAAAGTTATTGTATTGAAAGGTCACGTCAAGCAATTAAGTAATTAAGTATGATGCTTTATTCTCAACCCTGCTTACGTGAGAAAGCAAGCACAGCCCTTAGCATCCAGGCTTCAAACTCCAACTGCCTCCCCAAGAACCCAGCTGTCCCTTGCATTCTACATACCTCATAATGGTTCCTGGCAGGTTCTAATAAAGAACATAGCAACACCACACATCCCCCTCCCACCTTCATTGAGGAATACAAATACATAACAATGAATGAATACCAAAACTTAAAACTATAGACAACGCGATTTCTAAGGATAAACATACAAAAAGATACAACAAAGGTTGCAAACGCAAAAGTTAAATTAATACAAAATCTTTCAGTCTGTTCGATGTGTAGCCAGAAGGGCCAAGTCCAACAGTTACCATTCAGATGTCAAGTGAAAACAAAAAGAAATGGGAAGTAGAGTTGGAGAAAATGTTGTAGGGATACAGGATGACAACAAGTTTGACAGGCTATAACTCATTTGTATTGATGTGTCGTAGAGAGCCTTTCACAAAGGATAGCATTGAATGGATGAGCAGTTCTCGGCAGGTGGAATGGTCTCCTGAAGAAGTCAAAAAGAATATCATAAAAGCTCAAGGTGTTTATAAAAAGAACTATGACTTGAGGAATTTGTCTGGAGACGAAACGTTGCAGGTGGAAGAATGGATGAAAGTTAAGCAGATAGGCTGAGTGTTGAAAGGTCATATTGCATTTTCTAAGTCATTAAATGTTATGGGGTGTTTAAAAAACTCTGCGAGATTAAGCGATGATCGTGTATGGCACATGAGTCAAATTGCTAAGTGTAAAAGATTTTAGTAAAAGGAAGGAAGAGATGGGGACATGTTTGATTTGAATGATTGGTTGTGGGAGGATGAGTGTGGATGAGGAGCCTATGCGGGTGCAATCCGATCTGGGGATGGTAGATGGAGAGGTGGCTGAGCACATGAAGAGTGCTCCAGAACCAGCTGCGACTGGTTTCTCCCCCACCCTGCACCCTGAGACAAAGGAATTCACTGTATAAAAAGGGGCTATGTCCCCTTACAAGTTGTTCTCTTCTTGGATCCTGTTGCTGAGGGGGTTGCTGCTGGGCGCCAGGAGGACCGCCACTGGGGATTGCCTCCCTGCCTAGTAGGACCCTGTGAGCTGGCTCTGGGCCCAGCCTTGCCCCCCCCTACCTCCTAAAGGACTTTTATGGGAGCGCTTTATTTTTCCTATAGCGCCTAGGAGCGCTTTATTTGTGCCCTAGCGCCTGGGAGCGCTTTGTTTTGCATCCTGAGTTGGGTGCTTGTGGTCTCTTTGGCTAGGGGTCTGTGCGCGTCTGGAGGAAGCCTACCCTCATTTCACCCCACCAGGAGCCTTTTGCTAATTATCACGGGAGCCCACCCCGTGTGGAAATCACCGCCAGCGGCCCGGGACCTGAAGGGGCCACTGCCCCGTGGTTGCTGCAGCCAGGGGATCGCTGCGCTGGGATTGGCTGCAACGTTGGGCGTCCCCTAGCAACCCGCGACCCGGAAGTATTGCCTGCCAAACCGGAAGCGGACGGGAGCCCACCTCTCGCTCCGGTACCTTGAGAGGAAGTGAGACGTGAGCGGGGAACTGCGAGGCTCTCCTGCCGGAGGGAAAGCTTCGCGCCATCTGCCCTGACTGAACCAGAAGGAATTCCCGAGGCAGGGCTCCCGCAGCCACAGTGAGAGCCCTGCGGGTCCGGCCAAGAGGAGATCTCCAACGACGGGAGGCGGAGAAGAGCTGCCGAGGTGAGGGGAGAGAGAGCTTCCCCTGCAGCCGCCGCCAAGACCAGGAGTCGCCCCATAGAAGCTGGTAAGTGGGGCCCGGTGTGGATAGTTGCGCAGGGGGGTGTTGGGGCACATTGCCGGTGCCCGCCCCCCAGTGTGCTCTCTCCAAGTGGGGGGCACTTGTGTTTAGAGCCTGCGAGGCTCTTGGGCAGTATTGTAGTTCGAGTCCCCCGAGAGGGACTCCACCAAATCGGGGCAACTTGTTGTTCGAGTCCACGAGGGGCTCCGGGGGCCAGTTTTGTGAGAGGGGGCATCGGGGCACATTGCCGGTGCCTGCCCCCTCCTGCTAATGCTCCTCCTGATTTGGGGCCATTGTTCTGAGTCCCCCGAGTGGGACTCCACCGTTATTAAGGGCATTTTGTTTATTTAGAGCCCAAGAGGCTCTACCTATATTCAGGGGCCATTGTTGGGTGGTAGAGCGGCCCCGGCAGACAGCGGGCCGCTCCCCCCATTGTTGCCACATTTGCTCGAGCCCAGAGAGGCTCAGAGGGCCATTCTGTTTATTTAGAGCCACAAGGCTCTTGGGGGACACGAGTGCTTTGGCCAGAGCCTGCGAGGTGCCACCGTGTTGGCCACATCTTGTCTCTACAGCTGCCCAGCACTTAGTGGGTAGCTGCTACGTTTAGGCCCCTGACATTTGGGACAGTTTTGATGTTAATGCCTAATGTGATTCCTGTGCAATTGTTCTGCCCTACACCTCTGCATGTGTTCTTATGCATCATGTGTAATGTTCTATGTCTATACCTCCCAATGTATGGTGATACTTAGGTGGTTGTTTTCTCCTAGTACAGGTTTTGCTAGCGAGGTCCTGGTTCCCTGCGTGATTCTACTAGGGTGGTTAGGGTTGCGTAGGTGGTACTCCCTGTTACCAGTGATTACTGGTTGTATGCTACATGTTCTACTTTTGCGCTACAGTTATTCTAAGTGCTGAGTGTTATTCCTACAAGTATTGTATTCCTACAAAGTGCTAGTTCTAAAAAGTGTTTACCCCTGACAGTGGTCTATGTGGCCCTGTCCTGTACATAATCCCCTTTAAATTCTGCCTGTGCCTGTTGGCACATTGTAAAGTGTGTGTTTTTTTATCTAATGTGTTTTGTATAATACAAAGGCTATTTTTATATATAACCTTGTGTGGAGTTTCCTTTGTGGTGGGCCTCGGTTGTTATTGTGGGTGCACACACAAATGCTTTACACCTTGCCTCCGAGATAAGCCTGACTGCTCGTGCCAAGCTACCAAGGGGGTGAGCAGGGGTTATCTTGGCGGGTGACTTTCCTGCCTTAGAAATGGTGGTTTCTACCTGACTTTGGCGCAAACCTTAGCCAACCAGAATTCCCAATTCTAACAGTAACTTTAATAACGTGATTAAATTGTTCAACTAACAATTACCAGCTGGATGATATACCGATGTTTTCATATGCCGGACCCCATTTCTTTTAAGAAATTCCTCCACCTTCAAAGCTGTAAAATCTGCTCCATTTTCACTCATCAGTTTTTTAGGAAACCCTTCCTTTAAAAACACACCTTCTAAAAATCTCACAACCGAGTCGTCTTTCCACTACCTCCAACTCTACCCACTAACTAAAATAATCCACCAACACAATGATGTATTTACTTTCCCCTGACTCATTCTTAATAGGACCCACAAAATCCATTGCTAACATATCCAAAACCATCTTAGGACATTACTAGTATCAATGATGATCACAAAGTATGCACATTTTTGTCAGAATTGACACACTACTCACAATCCCTCAGTCTTCTCTCAACATCAAGATCCACTCCTGACCACCAATAGAAAGATTTAACTCTTCTCTTTTTCCTCACAATTCCAAAATGTCCTTTGTGAGATAAATCCATCATCCTTCCTCTCAGACCCTTGGGAGGTACAACTTTTCCTCCCTGAACACAAAACCAGATTCCACTCCCAACTCATTATGTATTTCCCAAAAACTTCTCATATCACTTTGGACAGGCTTCTTAACACCCCAACCATTCAAAATATTAGCTTTCGAGGGGCGTGGCTAGCGGCTAAGCATGGCGGCAGCATAGCCGTGAGGCTCCGTGAGTGAGGCGACTTCCCCACGACAATCCGCATACTAATACGCTTATTTAACACCTCTAACCGGAGGAACCTGGGTTCAGGACCGAGCGGAAGCCTCCCGACAAAACCCCGGGTAAAATCGGATGCCGGGATGAGAAGCGGTGAACTCCGTCAGGTTGGGGCCTAAAGCGAAAGATAATCTCCGAGCTCCAGTACCAGCAGAGGCCGAGCGGATGTTCAGGTGACACGGCAAGTGAAGACGGGAAGTACACCCGGCCTGAACACCCCGGACACCTCGGCAAAGATAGAACCGGAATTCTCCCCAGCTCCCCCCCGAGCGCCTTCCAACTCCTAACGGCGCCACATCGGCAGCAATAACGTAGGAGTGCCGACGACGCACCGGCTGAACATGAAGTGAGTCTCGTGCTCCCCTAGCACTGCAAAACAAGGCAGGGGAAGTGAAAGCACAACGCCCGAACCGAGACGGAGCAGCTACCACACGTTACCGACTAAGTCCCCAGAGGCGGGGAACAAATAGAAGATCATCGCCGCCCCCCCCCCCCCCCCTCTCGGGCAGCGACCAGGAACAATCGTGGCGCAGCACCCTCCGGAAGCGTGATGTGCGGACAAGACTCCGAAAAAGGCAGCGATTGTAGGGGAGTGGAGCAGAAGGGCTTGAGCAGACAAAACGGAGCTCAGGGCACAGAGACACACAAAAACCACGGACAACCAGCAAGCCCACACAATGGCCGGAAGGGGTCAAACCTAGAAAAGACACATGGGCAATGGGCTGCATTGACAACGTTGCATAGAAACGTGGCCCCCAGTCAGCACCAGAGTGGCTTGAAGCTGCAGCCAGGCAAAAGAAAAAGCGGGGACGGACGGGACCTCCTGCTCCGGACACCAACGACAATCTACTCCCCCGCTGGCGTGGAAGGACGGGGAGGAAACACTGATGCGACACGGCCTGGACCCACGCTAGTGGAGGCGCCCACCAGACAACAGACCACAGGTACAACAGCCGGTGGGTGCATCAGGAAGAACCATGGCAGGCAAAGGTCAGAGGGGCAACGCATCACAGTCTAAATTAGAAAAATTCGCCTTTGATAGGCAGGCCCACTCCCAGTTGGAGCCTCGAACATCCACGGGGAAGACACCGGAGGGCGAAGGAGCCAAAAAAGCAATGCTTGAGGACGTCATGAAGGCATTGGCGCAAGTGCAGGCGACTGTGGGGTCCACAGCCACAGAAGTCTCCCTGCTCCGGGCAGACATTCAAAAGATGGGCGAAAGAGTGAAACAGGTTGAAGTGGTCGCAAAATCCCTAGTGGAGGATGTATCCGATCTCCAAATAGCGATGGAGCGTGTAATGGCGGAGAATAAGACACTAAAAGAGAAGCTGGATGATCAGGAAGGGCGCTCCAGACGGAACAACGTAAGAATCATTGGGGTTCCGGAATCGGAAGGCACCAGAGCCATGGACTTGTATGTGGAGGACCTGATCAAGACGCAGCTCAAACCGAAGGGGCTATCACAATTCTTCTCCGTAGAGCGAGCGCACAGAGTCCCCTGGGGCAAATCAAAACCCGGAGCCCCCCCAAGACCAATACTGGCAAGACTATTTAGCTTTTGTGAACGCGATGTGATCCTCCAAGCGGCAACAGTAGCCACGCCAATACAGATTCAAAACTCCATGCTTGCATTCTTCCCAGACTACACTGCCGAGGTGTCGCGCCGGAGGAGGACCTTCTTCGAAATAAAGAAGGAGCTGAGAGCCAAGGAATTGCCGTACTCAATGCTGTTTCCAGCACGGCTGAGAGTTGTAGCGGACAGCAAGGTCTGGTTCTTCGACACACCAGACTCGGCCCGGGACTGGCTGGAAGGTTGGAGACAAGCAGGAATGCCCCGCCGTTCCCAGAGGACTAATCAGAATCAGCGAGGCGACAGTCAACCAAGATCACAGGCCTCCGGAAGAGATGACTTGGCCCGGTCGCCTACACTGGAACACCTTAACGATGAAAACGGAGTGGAAGAATGAACTCCCGGCACAGTGCAAAAGGAACATTAATGGGACTTTCTCGGAGAGACCAGGCTTGGACACTGACCCGGGTGAAACTGGAGAGGGCAGGGGATGCACCTGCTCCGGGGAACACTACACCCCAGCAAGCAAGTAACTGTTCATGGGATGGGTAAAGCACTCTGCTGAGTTGGGGGGGCAGGCAGTTTTAGGTCCGTGAAGCAGGGAAGCAGGGAGGAGGGTGGCAGGGGGGGCTTGTTTAGTAGATCGGTGCGAAACGCACGTTTACAATGGACAAACGGTTAATCACACCAGCAAAAGGGGAGCGGGTTTTTTTTGCTTTTGACAGTTTCGGCTCAAACGTGGCACTCGATGGTACACCATGTCACACACACTCAATGTAGATCCACAGATAACAAGAGGTACGTGTCTCCTCAACTTGAGGCTGCAGCCAGACAAGATCCTGTGGTCACAGGATGGCTCACCATACCCACACAACAGTCACTGGCGACGTGACGCACGCCGGGGCGGTACCCCCCCTTTCGATTCTTACATGGAATGTTAGAGGGCTGGGAGACAAAATAAAGAGGGGACTGGTCTTGCAGGCGATCAAACGTCAAGCCCCCGCACTGATATTACTGCAGGAAACACATCTCACAGGGACAGCATGCCGGGCTCTAGACAGACTGGGATACAAAATGGCGGCACATGCCAAGTTTAAGGCAGGGTCCCAAGGGACAGGTATATCAGTAAAAAACTCTTCCCCTTTCATTGTGATACAACACAAGACGGATGACCAGGGGCGCTTCGCGGCGGTCCATGGGCAATGGGAGGGTGAGCTCTGGAATGTAGTGTCAGTGTATATTCCTCCAGCGCTCCACTCCATAGCGCTGCCAACGTTGGGGCAATTCCTACTGAATCTCCCAATAGGAAATACGATTATAGGAGGAGACTTTAATGCCATCATGGACCCCACACTAGACATACTTCCCATCAGAACACGCGCTTCGGGCTCCACGGTCCTCCCGGGTTTTGTGGAAGCAATGGGGATGAGAGACATATGGCGCCATGTCCATCCCGCAGAGAAACAATACACATATCACTCTCAGGTACATGTTAGTATGTCCCGTATAGACTATTTTTGGCTCCTTGGAGGTGGGATAAGTAACATAGACACCATAACTATACTACCGAGAGGAATCTCAGACCACTCTCCTGTGTTGCTATCCCTTACCACCAAAGAGAAGAAACGCGCGAGAATTTATCCCATGTATCCCAACTATCTTATGATACCCCAGATCAAAAAAGACCTCAAAGCAGCAACCAAATACTACTTCACAGAGAACACAACGTCAGTGCCCTCCCCTTCGATTCTGTGGGAGGCACATAAAACAGTCTTGCGGGGAAGGGCGATCGCAGCAGGGACGGGACATAAACGTGCATACCAGCAAGAGCTCGCAGAGCTTGAGCTAGCACTCCAAGAAGCTAACATGACACATACGGCCAATCCCACGACGGACTCTGCGCATGCACTGAAGCTACGCCAACAGCAATATCGTGCACACCTCGAATCGAAAGTCAGAGATAACATCGCTAGCACCACACACAAGATATACGACATCGGAGACAAGGCAGGGAAGATGCTGGCTTGGTTAGACAGGAAACGAGTTGGAGGTAGAAACATACAGCATCTATATAACCAAGAGAGGCAGCTACAAACACACCCGGAAGATATAGTGCACACTTTGGCGGTACATTTCCAGAAAGTGTACACCTCATAAAGGGAAGTCACAGCACAGGCGGCACTAGAGTCCCTTAACAACGTGGAAATTCCCACGCTTCCGCCAGAGACAATGCAAGAACTTGAGGCAGATCTGACGAAAGAAGAAATACAAGGTGCAATCCAAGCGCTCAATTCCGGGAAAGCACTAGGTCCCAACGGGATACCCATTGAATGGTACAAAAGTATGTCAGAGTCCCTTAGTGAACCTCTACTGGCAATGTACCTAGACAGCCTGGAAAAGACAGAACTCCCATTAGATCAACGCACCGGAACAATCGTAGCCATACCAAAACCCGGAAAACCCCCGGCAGAATGCTCCACGTATCGCCCCATATCCCTACTTAACGTAGAAGCAAAGATTTTAGCGAAACTGCTGGCGAAAAGACTATTGAGCCATTTGCAAATGCTGATACACCCAGACCAATCGGGATTCATGCCTCTTCGGAGTACGGCTCTCAATCTTAGACGGGTACATGGGGCGGTGGCCCGAGCCCACTCCCTGCCGGAAGCGGCGGTGATCCTCTCCCTAGATGCTAAAATGGCGTTTGATCTGGTGGAATGGGAATACCTATTTGCAGTGCTGACCCAAATGGGCTTTGGCCCTAAGTTTATTTCTTGGATCAGACTACTCTATAGCAAACCAGTTGCTCAGGTAATTGCAAATGGTCACATCTCGCACACTTTCCCGCTAGCGCGGGGAACCCGACAGGGCTGCCCCCTGTCATCCTTGCTCTTTGCCTTAGTACTGGAACCATTGGCAATAATAATTAGAACAACACCTTTGTTGAAAGGGATAGAATGGATGGAAGGCTGGGAAGACAGAGTGTCACTATATGCAGATGACATGCTTATCTACTTACGAAGCCCGAAAGAAGCATCCCGGCGCTTTTAGCAATATGCGACGCGCATGGAAAGACGTCAGGGTATACACTAAACTGGGCAAAGTCAGTGATTTATGTGCTGAAGGGTCCAGAACCGGTGCTCACGCCAGACTGCCCTCTTGCACTGACATCGGACTCCTTTAAATATCTGGGTATCTATGTCACAGACAATGCCTCTGACTTCTTCGACAAAAACCTAAAGCCCCCTTTGGAACGTCTCCGAACAGACGTCAAGCACTGGGCAAGACTGACGCTGACCCTCCTTGGACGCGCAGCACTATATAAAATGATGGCGCTGCCAAGATTTTTATACACCCTGGAGAACACACCACATATGGTCCCGCTGCGTTACTTTAGGCAAATAAGAGCACTAGTGTCCAACTTGCTGTGGAGTAATGGCCCGGCACGCATTGCACATGACAAATTGACAAAGAGCTGGTACGAGGGGGCCATCGCCTTACCGGATATACACTTATACTATTGGGCAGCGCAACTCAAAATTGTAAACCAGTGGATACACACACCAAGGAATGACCCTGCATATAAAGCTGATAGGATACAGCTGGGAACGGATAGTATGCTATCACCGCTGTGCAATAAACAACAGGTTTCACCACTGGTAGGGCCCACAAAACACACGATAACTATATGGCATGTAGCGCAGGCGAAACTGGGTTGAAAGGGGAAAATTACCAAAATAACCCCACTATGGGACACGAAAGCCCTTGGACACTTGAGAAAAGTAAGGGATACACCCAATGGGATAACATCTGTATCTCCAGGGTTGGAGACCTCTGGGAAAAAGACACAGTAATCCCATTCACGAAACTACAAAAACAATATGGACTTGGCCCGACTGAAACATACAGGTACATTAAAATTAGGCACGCGCTCCTACAAGCAATACCGTTAGGTACAGAACTGACAGACTCCTCACCACTAGAAGATAGGTTACTCACCGATTACATGCAGCAAAGAGCTACATCACTTACTTACAGGAAGTTGATTAACAACCTGGGAGACCCCACAGTAGCGTTGCAGAACAAATGGGTGGAAGACGTGGGAAATATTGAGGATACAGAATGGAACGAAGCGCTAGGCTCCCCAAAAGAAGGGGGCATATCAGCGAAGTTTAGACTGGTACAGCTCAAAATCTTGCACCGCATGTACTACACTCGATGCATGCTGCACAAGATACATAGAGCAACTCACCCCTTCTGTCTCCGTGGCTGCGGAGAAGAGGGTAGACTATACCACACGCTTTGGGAGTGTCCCCGCATAGCAGAATTTTGGCGGCAGGTCATGCGTACCATCTCCCCAACATTGCAGGTCTCCCTCATCCCTGAACCACGCTAGTGCCTATTAAACATTTGGGAGCCGAATGACTTAAAAAGATATGGACTTATGTGGGCCACGTTAGCAATCATGGTAGCAAAAAGAGACATTGCGCAAAAATGGGGAGCCTCAGACATACCTACCGAATCCATGTGGAGTAGAAACATGGATTTATTGATGTTTACGGAGAGAGCGGTATATGTGCTCAGTGCTTGCCCCCGTAAGTGGAACAGAGTATGGTCAGATTGGAATAAATACAGTTGAGAGATGTGTGAACCTCTTCCGGAAGAGGAAGACTTGAGCTCCGATGAGGAGGAGGAGAATATATAGTGGGTGCAGCATGGAAACACCTAATTTAAAGGCTTTAAGAGAATACAAGGGAATATGACAGACTGGTGGATATTATAGAGTGCGTGAATGCGTTGAGCAGGGGGGGATATAGGCATGGCAATGGACGTTGAGTGCAGAGAACAATCTGAGCCGCAGTTTGGGGTTTTGTGTTAAGTTTAAGAAACCAGATAATACATAAAAATATGAAAATGATAAGACCTCCTAACAGGACAACACGATCTAGAGGATGATGGATGGGTTGTAACCTTAAGAATACGCCGCCGGACCACAGGGTTGAAGGAATTATGGCTGTGTACTGTTGAACAGTTTGAAAGTGGAATGCATTTGTGGCGGCCGGCCCGAGGGGTTTCCACTCCTCACTGACAATAGAGTTCACCCCTTCATCATCTGTGAATGCAATTTGATAACCATCCCACTCACTATTCTGTGCCTCCGTAACAGGTAATGGTATAAGACTCAAACAGGCTGCTACTTTATTTTGTACACCTGGCACATACTTAATCCTATAGTTATAGTCCTGCAATCTCATTGATAGCCTTGCAATCCTTGCTGAAGCCTTCACAAGCCCTTCAGTAGTAAGTAAATTCACTAAAGGCTTGTGATCAGTTCTGACTTCAAATTCTGTTCCCCACACAAACACTCTGAAGTGCTCCATTGCCCACACACAAGCAAGAGTCTCTCTCTCAATTACTGAGTAAACGTCTTCTGCAGGTGTGAGACTTCTTGACGCAAACCCAACCACTACTTCTTTTCCACCATCTTCAATTTGAGTTAGCACTGCACCCAGTCCTTTTCAACTTGCATCCACCATAAGTATGCTGTGAAGATCTGGATGATAACCTTGAATAGGTGCTGCATAACACATTACCTCTTTTATCATCCCAAAAATGTCCATGCACTTTTCACTCCAATCAAATGTGTTAAGCCTCCTCAAAGTTTGTCTCAAATCATATGTTTTTTTCTGCAAAGTTTCTTACAAATTTTGAATAAAACTCTGCGAGCCACAGAAACTAGTGTAATTCATCCTTATTTTCAGGTTCCAGAGCATCCCTTAATGCTTCTAGCAATTCTTTCTTTGGTGAATTACCATCCTTTCCAATTACATGACCAAGTTATGTCACCTTGTTTTGTGCAAACAGACACTTAGAAAACTCAGCAGTTAAACCCTTTTTCTCCAATACTTTCACAACTTCCTTCAATATTTAATCATGCTCCTTCCATAATCAGTCCATCATCCTGAAAGTACACAACTCCTTTGATATTCTTCAGGATTTCGCTCATCAACCTTTGGAACACTAAGACCGCCAAAGCCAGTCCAAATGGCATCCTAACATACTGGAAACATCTGAATGGTTTAACAAATGCAGTAATTTTCCTGCTTTCCTCATGAAGTTGAACTTGGTGATATGCTGATGATAAGTCCAGTGTTGAAAACTGGCTCATACCCTTTGTTTTTGCCAACTCTCCTATTTTTGGCAAAAGAACTTTGTCCACTTGAATTTGCTGATTCACACCCCTCAAGTCCACACAAAGTCAAATTTTCCCATTGGACTTCCTGGCCACCATGAATGGGAACATACGATCTGCTTACTCTATCGCTTCTATCACCTGCGCCTCCTTCAACCTGATCAGTTCCTTTTCCATTTCACTTTGTACCACAAAGTACAATTTCTTAAATATTTACTGGAACTGTATTTTCTTTCATTATGATCCTGTGGGTGAACCTTTTTAACAATTCAATTTTGCCTGAAACTACTCCCTTGAATTCTTCACATAGTTTCTCCCCCACTGTATTTCCTTCATCTAATACCAACCCTTTTTTTTTACTATTTGGATTGAGAACAATATTCAAACTTTGTTGGTCTCTCCATTCCAAAACACATGGTCCAAGTTCTGCCTCATATATTCTACCATCAGCTTTTCTTCCTTTAAATGCAAAAGACACATCTCCACACCCCACCATGGGTATAGCCACCCCGTGAAACTTTCCGTCCTAATTTCACACTTTTTCAACTCTACCCTTATCACTCAATCAAACTTCTCCTTCCACATTTCAAAATTAATGACACTGAATGGCGATCCTGAATCTGCCACGAGAACTACAGGAACTCCTGCCACCACCACTTCACATTTGGGTTTGTTCCTACCTTGATTCTCAACATCCAAAACTACATCATTTACTATCTTCCTCCAAAGAAAATTCTCTTTTACTCTCCATCACAAACATCTCTCCTACATGCACATGCATAATGTCCAATTAAACCATACATAGAACACTTCTGATCCCTCGCTCTGCATTGTTTACTGTTTGTAAGATGTTCCTGACACCCACACCTGTAACAACTCAACCCTTTTTGAGCTTCTCTCCTGTACTCCACTTTTGCTGAAGTAAAACAATTCCTTAGTTTCTTCACATCTTGAGCTTTACTTCCCTCCACATTTTTTTAACAGATTTAGCCCTTTTCTTATAATAGACTACACAATCTTCTTTAGAATATTTACTGTCAACCAAAGCAGCCTACACACACCTCAAAGATACTTATGATTTCCTTACAACCGCCAAAACATTGCTTAATGTACCATACCCCATGGCACATAACCTCTCTTGTACTCTCTTATTATTACTCAGCTTGATAATTTGGGGCCAGATGTAGGAGCCCTAATACAGGTCGGAAATGGCCGATTTCGGCCATTTCCGACCGGTATTAGGGTTTTCAGATGTAGGGGGCTGAAAAATACAGAATCGGTATATTTACTGATTCGGTAAAATTACCGATTCGGTAAATTACCGAATCGGTAAATATACCGATTCTGTAATTACAAATGTAGGTGGCACAGTTTACAGTGCCACAGGCCCTTAAGAGTCGGTATTTTACCAGACAATCCTATTGTGTAGTAAAATACCGAATTCAGGTGTGCATGCACATCTGTGCATGCACACCTGTGCAATGTGACACACAGACATGCCCTTAGGGCATGTATGTGTGCCACATGGCACACAAGCCTGTACTTGGGGTGCTAGAAGGTGTCAAAGTGACACCCCCTGCACCCTTGCAGGATTCAGTATTAACCGATTCTGTAAATACAGAATCGGTATTTCCCATTGAATCCTATGGGCTTCAAAGCCCATAGGAATCAATGGGAAATACCGATTCTGTATTTACAGAATCGGTAAATACCGAATTTTACAGATTCGGTAATACAGATTTTAAAAATACCTACATCTGCCCCTTTCCATTTACAGACACTTAAATACCGAATCAGTAAAATTCGGTATTTAACCCCTTCCATGCTCATGACGAGCTCAGCTCGTCATGAGGCACACTGGAGCTGTGCTCATGACAAGGTGAGCTCGTCATGAATAATGGGATCCTGCATTTCTCAGCGGGAATTGCCTTAGCATTCAAGGTGTTAAGAGTCTGTAAATGGGAATTACCTACATCTAGCCCCTGATCTCTTATCAATTCCTCTTGCAACGTCCCAAATCTACATGGTACTGCCATTTCTTTTAAGTACAGCCAAAAAAAATCGATTGTTTCATTTTGTTCCTGCTTTCTATGGAAAAATGTATACCTATTGATAGTAATACACACTGTAGGGGTATACTATTTTTCCAAATCATTTAAAGAATTAGCATAGACATCTGTTTCATCTTCTCCTCTCACTTTCTTCTCCATCTGATTGCATTGCTTAATACCCTCTGGACATAATGATTGTAAGAGAATACACTTTTTTCATCTCAGGTGTTAATATTTCATTGTTAATAGTGACCATACAATTCTCAAAATATTCTTTCCATTCTTGCCACTTCATGCGTGGCCCCCCTGGACATGGCAAGCATGGTATCAGTGGAGTTAACGTAAAGGTTTGTGCTGCACACATCTCTTGGTATTAAGTCAACTCTTATTGGTGTGAGCATCACCGATGGGAACGCACTTCACTTCAGACTGGTGTGCGCATTGTCTTCAACGCTCTGTGCATCGCATACTAAACTCTCCATGGCTCAGGTCTTGCTTATTTGAGGGAAAGATTCAGATGGTATGTGCTAGGCAGGACTCTCCACTCAAGCTCAGCCAGTAATGTGGTAGTCCCCCTGCAAACTTTCCTCCTGGGGAGGTAGGAGCTTTGTGGTCTGTACTTCGCAGAGCTGGAATCTGCTCCCCCTTGAATTGAAAACAGCTCCGTCGCTGCTCCTATTTCAAAAGTCCTTAAAAACCTGCCTTTTCAGTCAAAAGAAACTGTAGCGGGGGGAGGAGCTACGCTAGCAACCAAGATGGCCGCATAAACTCCCGGCTCCGCCGACCTCCGCCAGCAGCTCGTATATCCTGCGAATTATTCTGACTTCACACCGAGCTCCCGTGTATATGAGGAGCAACTGATTCTAAAGGCACAATCCCGAACTTTCTATCATACCGGGTGACAGAGATACGCCGTGTTTTATTCTAGGCCTACTCCGGAGCGGAAGCCGGGGCCTCGATTTCCAACCAATCCGGGTTGGAATTGAACAACATCGGCTGCGAACCCTGGGCTTTGTCCGGTCTCCCGAACGGAGATATAATCTTCCAGTTTTTGACGGCGATTTCATATCCTGCCTGCACCACGCACGCTACGGCGTGCCACATCGTTTGCTGCGGCCCCGTATCCTATGTCCGGAGACAAAATAAACTTGTCGTGAGAGTGAGGACGGGAGCCCTGATCAGCGGCAATGGAGTAACGTCGTGAGGTGAGAGCGCCCGTTGCTGGTGTCCGCTCCAGATTTGCTTGCTACCCCGGAGTAGCCGGCCTCCGGGGTTTGCACCCTGATCTGTGGCTCGCGAGGAGAGATGGAGGAGACAAAAGACTCGCCACCGCTGCACGCCGTAATGGCGGCCATTAGAGCGCTCCACTCACAGCTCGCCATCAACTACCAGACACTGTCGGCAACAATGGACGATCTTTGCCGGAGACCGGACAGCGGCTTTTTGCCATCATTGCAGCCAGCGTTGGCGCCAGCGGAACATTGTCTATCTGACTTCGAGGTCCCCGTGCAGACGCCGGATCCCTTTGGCGCTGCGGATTCCTATACTACGGCTCGCGCGCCCATGAACATTGTCTGCGTTCCTTGCTTGAACCCTATCTCGCCGCATTTCACTATGGACAACCTTGACTGCCTGAACAAGATCACCTGTGACTATTGGAGAGTTTTATCAGTCTGCCACGTTTTTTCACGCTTGCTTTGGATGGATCGTGAACTCTTATCCTTTACTTGGCTTGTTCGTACTGACTTGAATTTTCATGCAAGCATTATCGCTCTCATTGTTGCTATGACCTGGGTTATAAGTGCTCCAGTGAACATTCGTACTGGCCAGGGTTAACTTGTGGGTTTTTTCAGGATACGGGACATCAATTTACTCTGCTGTTGGGATTGTGATCAGTTAACTGCGAGAATCGGGTGGTATGTTTGGTGCTTCCCCGGACTGATAGTGTATTTCGCTGCATTTATTTTGAACTTGTTTCCGGGGGCTCGCATCTGGCTGGGGATAGGGGAGTCCGGGAGTGTGTTTTTCTGTTTCTCCTCCTCCGCATTTTCCTCTTTTGGGGATGCTTCGGGGCGACAGGCACGCTGCTAGTGGGTTAGGCCGTAGCCATTGCAGGGGTGCAGGGTGGTGGGGGGGTTTATAATTTTTCCTTTGTTTTGTTCTATGGCCCCCTTTTTCTTCTCTCTCTTCTACCTTTCGGGTTTTCCTCTGGGCGACAGGCGCGCTGCTAGTGGGGTAGGCCGTAGCCATTGCGGGGCAGCAGGGTGGGGGGTGTGAGGGGGGTTTGTTATTTTGCCTTTGTTGTGTTCTATGGCCCCTTTTCTCTTTCTTTTCTTGCAGGGTCCGGTAGCGATAACTTTTGGTTTCATCCTGTAGTAAATGAGTGGGCGGGGTCTGGGGTGGGTGGCTGCGTCGATAGATAGGTAGCTTTGTTCTTTACTTTTAGTGAACTAACTGACACTTGCATCTATATTGTTGACCTATTTTGATGTTATGTTATGTTATGTTAAATTTAGCTTATAAAGCGCACGTACGCCCGTAGGCTTCATGGCGCTGTAGGAGGTTTTCAGAAGCACAACACAACAACAGGAGGACAAATTAGAACATCTAAGGATAGGCTTCTCTAAAAAGCCAGGTCTTAAAGGCTAGTCTAAAGGCTAGAATATCCTCATGTGACCTTAAAGAAGCTGGCAAGGAGTTCCAGAGGGAGGCAGCAAGAAAATGAAAGGAGCTGCCTCCCTGACGTTGTTTCCTAACAACCGGCACCGTGAGCAAGTTTTTGTGACCAGAACGGAGGTTGCGGGAGGGGATGTATCTGGCAAGCAAATTGATGATAAATTTGGGGCCTTTGCCTTGTAATGCCCTAAAGATAATGCAGCCGGTTTTAAAAACCGCCCTCTGGGCTACCGGCAGCCAATGCAGATCTGCCAGGCCTGGCCTGATGGACTGCCATTTAGGAAGCCCACAGATCAGCCTGGCCGCCTGATTTTGAACCAGCTGCAGCCTCTTGAGCTGCCCGGCTGGAAGGCCCAAATATAGACTATTTGAGTAGTCCAGCCTAGACAGCACAAGGGCGATGGTCACCTGGATCAGGGCAGAATGGGTTAGGAAATGGGCAATCTTTCTAATCTTACGCAGCTGAAAGAAGCATGCGGAGACAACTGATCCTATCTGACTTTTCAAGGAGAGGTCTTCACTGAAGGTGACTCCAAGGCTCTTAACCGTACAGGATTTGGAGGGGGGATTTCCCATCTCCGGAGGCCAAAATTGAGGTCCCCAGCTGAGTTCGCTCTTCCCAGGCAAGATCAGTTCAGTCTTGCCTGTGTTAAGTTTTAGGTGGTTAAGGCCCATCCATCTCTGCATATGAGCCATGACCTCCCTAAACTCAGTGACAGCATCCGGCGACCCCAGGGGGAAAACCAATTGCAGATCATCTGCGTAGTTAAAGATCCACACTTTGAATTTCCTCAAAGAGTACAAAAGGGGACGCAAGTATAAATTAAATAAAAGGGGAGACAGGGATGAGCCCTGAGGGACACCACAGTCGTTCTTAATTCTAGGGGCTGTGAAGGTGCCCAGTCTCACTGCTTGAGTCCGGTCAGACAAGAAAGATTCCACCCAGCTCAGGGCAGTACCTCTGAGGCCTGCCTGCTCGACACGGCCGACCAAAATAGTGTGGTCGACCGTGTCGAATGCAGCAGACAGGTCAAGAAGCACCAGTGCCTGGTGGACGTCCCTGTCTGCATTACACCGAAGTGTATTCTGGACTGCCAGGGTTACCGTCTCGGTCGAATGGCCTGGACGGAACCCAGCTTGATTTGGCTCCAGAAATCCAGTGGTTTCCACAAAGTTGGAAAGACAATTGGAGACGTGAGCCTCCAATATCTTGGATAGGAACGGCAACAGGGATATGGGACGATAATTTGATGAGTCCCGGGGGTCCAGGCCTGGTTTTTTTATTAGAGGAATTAGCAGGGCATGTTTAAAGCCAGTAGGCACCCTGCCCTGGGTCAGTGATTTATTTAGTAGGGGTAGGATACCCTGAGGGATAGACTGACCGATTTCCGAGAAGATGTGGGGGGGGCAGATGTCATTAGGGGATCCGGACTTTACCCTCACCAAAAGTGAAGAAAAAGTTTTACCATCAATGGCCGGGAAGGCATCTAGTACAGAGGGATTATAAAAGGCGTCATCCAAAGGAAGTGACGTTGGGGAACTGGCAATGCTCGATTTGATAGTGACAATTTTTTCTCTGAAAAAATTATTCAGGGAATCACATAGCTTCTGCGTAGGAGCTATTGAAGGGGCTGTCCTGTCATTGTCACAAAGTTCATTAACTATGTTAAAAATGTCTTTGGACTTGTTGGATGAAGATAAAATTTTTGTGGAGAAATAGTTAAGTTTGTGTTGATTTAAAATTTTTTGATAATTTTTCCTAGTGACGCAGAAGGTTTCCCTATCCTGTGGGGAGTAAGTGGCTCTCCACTGTCTTTCTTTCTGTCGTACCCCTAGTTTAAGTGCTCTAAGTTCCTGAGTGAACCATTTGTGGGCGTCATTGCCTCTAATGTTAGGTAAGTGTAGAGAGGGGGCGAACAGATCTGCTGCGTGGAGGAGCCAAGAGGACAGTGCCCTCTCGTCAACCTCCAGATCTTCGCCTAATGGGGGAAGGGTGTTGTTCAACATGTCCATGAACCCAGAACGGTCCATGGATTTCCATTTGCGGAACTCTTTACCCATAGGAGGTTTGGCCTTGTGCTGCCCTTGAATTTCTAACGGGAACTGAATAAGATAATGGTCTGACCAAATGCAAGGGCTTATAATGGGAGAGAATGGTGGTACGTTATATGTCCAGATTTGGTGCAGACTGTGACCCTTCTGATGAGTGGGAGAATGAATGTGTTGGACCAGGTTTAGATCTGTAAGCAGATCCCTCAGTTCTCCAGCTTGGGTGTCTGTGTCTGTTCTATCGAACCAGTAATTTAAATCCCCCACTAGGACAGTTTTAGAGTGCTTTATTACATGGGAGGCCAGTTGTTCTGCCAAAAGTACTGGATAATTGGCCATGTATTGGGGAGGGCGATATAACAGAATTACGGTAAGAGCCCCAGTCTCTGAATCTAGTGTGATTACCAAATTTTCTGTGTTAGGGAGAGTGAGAGAAGGTAATTCCCGGAACTGAAAAGATTTCAAAATGATTGCTGCTACCCCGCCTCCAGCCTTCCCTTGTGCACGATTAGCAGTCAGAATATAGTAATCTGAGGGAAGTGATGCCAGAATGTCCGGCAAGGAATGTGGATTGGTCCACGTTTCGGTCAACAGCAGAAGATCTGGTTTTTCTTCCGTCAGGAAAAGAAAGATGTTGACCTGGTTCTTTATTAGGGACCTTGTGTTGAGGTAGTAGCATCTCAAGTTGTGTATTAATAAAGGAGGAGCCGATCTAGGTTAATTCGGCAATGGTGGAGTAGACTGAGTATCATCCGCCCGCAGGGGAAGGCGGGAGAGCCCCAATGTTTGAATACGTGAGCAGGTGTGCGGGGAGAGTGAAGGGAGGGCTATTCCTGGGGGACAACTAGGTTGTAATGATAATAGATCACAAGAGGAATACCTTAAAAAATGGCCAGGGGGGGTGGGCCCGGGTCCCGGTCGGCCGCGGACGGGCGCAGACGGGCTTAACTCAGGCGCAACTCCGGCGCGCCTTCGTCGCGCCCGCTGCGCTCGTCCGCTGCGCTGACACATATGGACCGTTTAAGTAGGGGCGGGACTCGGGGGTGTGGCGGTGATGTCACTGGCCTCGCCTCCCACCTCACCCGAGCAACCCGGCCCAAGATGGCGGCCCCTGCCGCTGCGAGCCCGCTGAAGCGGTCAACGCTCAGCCGAGCACCGGTGCACTCAGGAGGAGTGATCAGGTAGGTGTCCTGGAGTCCGGGGGAAAGACTAGAATCACAGAATAGTTCTAGAGTAAAAAAGCGCTCCTCTGCGCTTAATGCGGCGAAGTGTTAAAAAGTATACTGATCCAGCAATGTCTTTCCGCGTTATGGATACTGCTGCTAGCCTCCTTAGCTACAGGCGGAGACCCCCTGCCACAGGGTCGTCAGCCTGCAAATGCCAATGATAGGTTCCAGTCCGCCCTCCTAAGTAGGGGCGGGACTCGGGGGTGTGGCGGTGATGTCACTGGCCTCGCCTCCCACCTCACCCGAGCAACCCGGCCCAAGATGGCGGCCCCTGCCGCTGCGAGCCCGCTGAAGCGGTCAACGCTCAGCCGAGCACCGGTGCACTCAGGAGGAGTGATCAGGTAGGTGTCCTGGAGTCCGGGGGAAAGACTAGGATCACAGAATAGTTCTAGAGTAAAAAAGCGCTCCTCTGCGCTTAATGCGGCGAAGTGTTAAAAAGTATACTGATCCAGCAATGTCTTTCCGCGTTATGGATACTGCTGCTAGCCTCCTTAGCTACAGGCGGAGACCCCTTGCCACAGGGTCGTCAGCCTGCAAATGCCAATGATAGGTTCCAGTCCGCCCTCCTAAGTAGGGGCGGGACTCGGGGGTGTGGCTGTGATGTCACTGGCCTCGCCTCCCACCTCACCCGAGCAACCCGGCCCAAGATGGCGGCCCCTGCCGCTGCGAGCCCGCTGAAGCGGTCAACGCTCAGCCGAGCACCGGTGCACTCAGGAGGAGTGATCAGGTAGGTGTCCTGGAGTCCGGGGGAAAGACTAGGATCACAGAATAGTTCTAGAGTAAAAAAGCGCTCCTCTGCGCTTAATGCGGCGAAGTGTTAAAAAGTATACTGATCCAGCAATGTCTTTCCGCGTTATGGATACTGCTGCTAGCCTCCTTAGCTACAGGCGGAGACCCCCTGCCACAGGGTCGTCAGCCTGCAAATGCCAATGATAGGTTCCAGTCCGCCCTCCTAAGTAGGGGCGGGACTCGGGGGTGTGGCGGTGATGTCACTGGCCTCGCCTCCCACCTCACCCGAGCAACCCGGCCCAAGATGGCGGCCCCTGCCGCTGCGAGCCCGCTGAAGCGGTCAACGCTCAGCGGAGCACCGGTGCACTCAGGAGGAGTGATCAGGTAGGTGTCCTGGAGTCCGGGGGAAAGACTAGGATCACAGAATAGTTCTAGAGTAAAAAAGCGCTCCTCTGCGCTTAATGCGGCGAAGTGTTAAAAAGTATACTGATCCAGCAATGTCTTTCCGCGTTATGGATACTGCTGCTAGCCTCCTTAGCTACAGGCGGAGACCCCCTGCCACAGGATTCACGACTACTTTTAACACCTATCCGCATTTTTGTACCTCCGGATATCCTGCATTTTCTTCCTTATCTCATTTTTTGGGGGGTTAAACATAAAATGAAACCTTATTCATATCCCTGATTCGCATTGTTTCCGATACACCGTCTATTCTTTACCGCTGCCGGACCCATGGGTTGTCGACTGGATAGCTGTGTTATTGGCATTACTGATCCGTGTTGCATACCTGTGGTACCGGCCCCTGCTGTTGCAGGGCTACTTTTGTATCCTGTGTTGAACGATATAATAAAGGTTTTCAAAAAAAAAGAAAAAAAAAAAGAAACTGTAGCTGTTTACTAACTTCTGTCACTTAGCTCCAAGATGCCTCCTGGCATTTGTTTGCACTTTACAAAAATTCAAACCAAACATTTAAGATTCTGAAGGAATTATATCTAGTAAATGTTAGGCTTGGAATAGAAGTAACTTCCTCAGGTACCTTGAAGATCCTGAGTTTGAAGTAAATGTATATGACCATGCCAGGCAAGGAAATGAAGCATCTTTGTCTGGTACATGTAAGAGTTTGGACCTAAAGTAACTTTCTTTGATACATATGAGGCTCGGGATGTAGTACCTTATTATGGAATATATAAGGCTCTGAACTAAAAGTAACTGTCTCTGACATATAAAGGATTCTGTACTTGTGGTAACTTTCTCTGGTAGTTGTCAGGCTCTGAGCTTGAAGTCACTCTCTTGAAACACGAAAGGACATGAGCTCGAAGTACCATTGTGTCTAGAGATATGTTTCCTAGGTTTGCTATTTACCTTTGAATATTTCTATATAAAATAGTTTAGGAGAGCATTCTAAGATGTATTGAAAGATCCTTGGTCCTGGATGGTTAATACCTTCTGAACCCTTGTTTTGATTGTTTTGATTTATGATCTTTGAAAATCTTGTTCTTTGTGTGTACATATATGCAGTTAAGACTCAGATTCCAACATGTGTTTATATGTTTGTTTCTAAATGTGAATGTTCTTGTGCATATTGATTCCATTTTTTTCTTGTTTAATTGTGCCCTGTTTAAAAAAAGGGGGTGAAATACTTTAATAAAAATATTTTTTTTTAAAAAGGATGATCCTTGGTCTTGTATTACTCCAAATGTCGCTTTATGCTCCGGTATCATACTGTTTAATTTTTGCTTAGAAATCTGACATGTAGACCATCCAAAATATAACCTTGCTAATGGACAAGAGCCAGCAGAGTCAGCCTTTTTTAGGTTTCGCCTGCACATCCCTTGCGCTGTGCTTGAGAAATCTATTCTTTTTAATATAAACTTAAAAGGGACTTACACCCCGCCTCCTCTCTTTCCTGGCTTCTCATTGGTTCCTGTGTGTGCTCCTTACTTTTCCTCCATTTCTATTGGAAGTAGCATATTTTCCTGCATTTACCAATGCCTGTTCCTCCTCAGGTTCTCTTATCAGTTTCCCGTGCCAAAATACAGTTAACATCTGCTTTGGTGGAACTGTTATTTCATAATGTTTTGCCTTTTACTCTTGCAGCATATTTATATAACAATTTGTCGCCAGGAGAAATTAAGTCATTTGCAATTACAGGATGTTGCGCTGCCAAGACTCGAACCGGGATCTCCAGCTCTCTAAGTCAGCAGTTCTGGCATTTGCGCCACATCCTCTACTTGTATGGGAGCTGTTTCCTTTCCCAGAGGGTAATTGATAGAATTCATACATATCCATTACATAGGAGAAACTAATGAATTCTGATGCAATACAGTGTCTCTGTGTGCACTGGGCTTGGCCATCTCTGCTTCTGCCCTGTTAAACCTGCCCTCCTTATCTTGCGAGCAGCTGCAGGAGTTGTCATAGTAATTTAATTATACATGTGGTGTTGCTATGTTCTTTATTAAAACCTGCCAAGAACCATTATGAGGTATGTAGAATGCAAGGGGCAGTTGGGTTCTTGGGGAGGCAGTTGGGGTTTGAAGTCTGGATGCTAATGGCTGTGCTTACTTTCTCGCATTAGCAGGGTTGAGAATACAGGATCATACTTAATTACTTAATTGCTTGACATGATCTTTCACTAGAAAGTTGATGCCGGGCTCAACTCTGCGAGAACCTGCGCGCCAGTGACTTGTTAGATATTTAATATGGGATCAACGCCACGCCTAAGAAGCAGATGAGTGAAGTTTCGTTTATAGAAGGTTACCTGCATCTGTTACGGAAGACGAGCAGAATCAACAAAATCAAGAAGTCGACACTGTGGTGTGAAAGTGATTTGGGAAGAGGAGTGCTGAGATTATCACGTGCAGAGTCGTTGACGAGGAGGAGGGGGAGGGGTCTCATGAGGCTGAGCGAAACAGTACAACCTAAAGACGGCGGAAGGAGGAGGAAGCTGAAAGCACTCACATGCGACGGACGTGAGAAGCGGCCATTTTGACGGGAGAGAAATACATTATAGAAGATGATTCGTCATTTACGGCTAATGGAGGAGGAAGCAGGCAAGCATCACGACGCAACGCTTCAAATGTAAGAAGTGGCCATTTTATGTCAGAAAGGAATTACACTGTGGATGGAGATTCATAACGGTGATACACACCCTAACAGGCAACCATTGTGAGCTGTTAATAGCCTGTGAGCCAGAATGATAGTAAATGTGCCAGAGAACGTTGCTTTAGGTGTAGAGCCTTCTCAATGTTAGAGAACAGTGCTACAAATTAGAACCAATATGAACAGAGAAATGAGTTTGAAAATCTGAATCCTATATGCCTTGCTGTAATTTATTTGAGAATGTATGTCATTATCGGCCATTTTTACAGGATTTCTCATCATTCAGAATTTAAAATCAAAGAACAATATAGCATCAGCCTCTGATAATGCACAACCTGTGATTTACAGGACCCCACAAAGACAATGTAATCAGGCCGCATTCTAGACAAAAACTTTTTTACACAGTAAGGAACATGCCAATCTTTATTATAACATTGTACTTTTGCCAGCAATAATAAATATCATATTGCATGTAATGTGATGGAGCTATTTTAAGGTATTCTCTGATGATGGATTTATTGTAAGCCATACTATAATATGTTTCAATATTATGAGGGAGAGTTATTTCCTTGACCAGCATTTCAATGAGTATAACTTAGGGGCAAACTTTCTCATAAGCACACATTATTTCTGATGATGAAATTCATCTTGGCATACTATTCATTATGGTGAGTGAAGATGGCCGCCTGCCTCAGCGAGTGAGCGCAGAACCCTCTCTGAAGTATTGAGGAGGGGGTGGAGGTGATTTGTGAAGACCCGAGCCCGCAGAGCATGAAGATGAGAGTGTGAGGAGGTCTCCCCACACCTCTTAACAAAACAGCGGAGATCGCTCAGGTGATGCTGCTTGCATTGCACGGCCGCGCTCTGCGATCGGTGCGGCCTCCCTGGCATGCGGCGGTAATATCTTGCGAGCACCGAGGAGATCGGGAGTGGTAGAAAGGAGAGGGACACCCCCCGGGAGGTGTGCCCACTTTAAACATTACTTTATTGCGGCGGCAACCTGCGTGGATTGTGCACACCGGAGGAACCCCCTGTGAGAGCCGTGTAGAGCCCCCACTGCTGTTGCACCAAAGGAGAGTCTCTAAAATTGATCAATCCTTCATACAAACCGCAAACACTCCTTGCCTCATGACCTTCCCCCCTTCTACTTCCCTTGACCACGCAGAAAGAGTTCTGTATAAGGACAATCAGACCGCCCTCCAGCTAAAAAACAATGCGCACTGGTCCGACTTTCAGCTAATAGCGGAAAACGAGATCTTCAAGATAATTTTCAATCTAAAACCTTCCTCCCACACCATGGACCCCCTCCCTTCCACAGTCAGAAAAGAACTTAACCACACCATTTCCCCTTTCTGGACGAAAATCATCAATGCCTCTCTCACCACAGGCTGTGTCCCAGACTCCCTTCAACTAGGACAAATCACGCCCATTCTCAAGAAACCAGGGGCCGACCCTAACGATCTTAACAACCTCAGACCTATCTCAAACTTCCCATTCCTTGCAAAAACATTGGAGTCATGTGTTCTCCACCAACTCAATAAACACATTGATGAGTTCAACCTCCTCAACACCTTTCAATCGGGATTCAGGAAAGGCTATAGCACGGAAACAGCCATACTCAACGTCTTGGACGACATTCGCAAAGCCTTAGATGATGGTGATGCCTCCCTACTCATCCTTATTGACCTATCTGCGGCATTAGACACAGTGAATCATCCAGATCTTCTGGAGACCTTGTCGAAGCGCTCCGGCATAAATGGTACTGTACTAAAATGGTTCACCTCTTTCCTCCAACATCGCTCGCAACAAATTAAAATCAACTCCTGTCTCTCAAAGCCAACAAAATTCACACTTGGGGTACCACAAGGCTCGATCCTCTCCCCGTCCCTCTTCAATCTCTTCATGGAGCCCCTCACAATCATCTTGAAAAAAGCTGGAGTGAGTTACCACCTTTACGCGGATGACACCCAAATCTATTGCAAACTCAAGTCCCCCGATGACATCCAACACCTCAATACCACTCTAACGGAGATCCAAACTTGGCTCAACGTCAATCACTTAAAGCTCAATCCAGATAAAACGGAACTGATCCTATTCTCTCCAAAAAGCAACCATCGACCTATTCAAGAGTGGCTCAAGAATCTGGTTGCCCTAAACTACCCCCTCGTTCTATCCGACTCAGTTAAGTCTCTAGTCATCACCCTCGACAAGAACCTATCAATGGAAGCCCACATCAAAAACTCCGCAAAAAGTGTTTGTTTCTCTCTAAAACACCTCAAGAAATGTAAACCTTTTCTTCCCCATGATGACCTCAAGAAAGTAGTTCAATCCCTGGTTCTCTCAAAAATCGACTATGAGAACGCCATCCTTACAGGGACTCCAAAAGCTCACCTAGCCCCTCTAAGGGCAGTGCTGAACATGGCCACTCAACTTGTATCTGGAGTACAAAGATTTTAACACATCACTCCAGCTCTCAACTCCCTCAAATGGATTCCCATGGAAGGGAGATGTATTTATAAGCTGGCCTGCATCACACACAAAACCCTCCACTCTCTGGCCCCCAACTACATGAACAACAAAGTGGTAAGAGCAGGTCAAGCCAGAACACTGAGAAGCTCCAACTCACTCCTTCTCGTTCCGCCAAAAATGAAAAAGAAAACCACCCAATACCGATCGTTTTCTGGCAATGCCCCCAGGATATGGAACGCTCTCCCTGGAGTCCTCAGATGCAACCCCTCCTTCTCCTGTTTCAAAAGGGACCTCAAACTCCATCTCCTTAACAAATACTTTCCTGAACAACGTCAACTAACCTAGACCACAATCTTCTGAGTTGATTCCCATTCAAGGATTGTTGGTGAACGGATTATGCTAATCACCTTGTTTTCTTTTTTCTCTTCCCCTCCCTTGCACAGTTATTTATTGTTCATGCTGTATTCTTTATCCGTGGTTTTCTTACTTACTGTCAGCCTTCTAGGTCATGTAAGGCCCTTCTGTTTTTCACAATGTGTATGTGAAGCGCTCTGATACCTACGGGTCTAGCTAGCGCTATACAAAACTTAAAAAATAAATTATAATAAATAAATAAATAATTAAGGACCCTGGTGCCTGTCTGCTCGTGTCTGCTTGTGTCTGGCCCCAGAAGTGGGTGCAGTTGGACTAAAAACAGAGCAACCGCCCCCTCCCTGGCAGAGCAGAGTACCCCAGTATAAGGAGCTATGTTTGAAGGCCTGAGGAGTGCTGTGGCCAACTACATGGAGATCTGGGGGAGTGTTAGAGAGGCCCTCTACTTCTGTGCTGGCACCCTGAAAGAAAAGGCTGTGCTCTGCCAGCTTTGTGCACCGGAGGCATTTCGCGCCATGTGACTCCTAGCTGGTGGGACGCCCAATTGCAGTAGTTTGCTTCACCCTCTGTTGGGGACAACAGACCAGGAGACCGCAGTGGTGGGCGGAGCGGACCGGGAGCAAGGACACCATTTCCCAGTGTCCTTTGCTGGCTGTGGCGCCGTTGTGCTGCTGCCAGCATTGCCTGTGCGCCAGGAGGCGCTTTGAAAAGCTCCCAGGGCCTCCCACAAGGACAAGGGCGGGCCCGTCCGCGCCCGTAGGAGGCTGGGCAGGGCCACCCCTCTGACAAGTACCATCCCTTATCCATCCATTGTGGTGAGTCATACTTGTTCTTATTACTACTACGTGCAAAGGAGCAATAAGCTATTGGGAAATGCACTAGTATACCAAGTTCTTGTACCTCTACTGCTATAGACAGTATGCTGAAAGAGCTGTGAATATCGTTGCCACTGAGATAGAGCTAACTGAGAGGCCTCTTTCACTGGGACTCACAACTCCTCGGATTGTTCCCTTTATTGTGGACAGTGATCGTATCAACCCGTCCCTGACACTAAGCTTGGCATCCACCCTTATCAGGACACTCAAACTTTAGAACGGGGTCAACAAGGCCAAACGGGGCTGTTGCTGTCACTGACAGGGATCTTCTTGGAGCGATAAGCAATAATGACATCGTACCAGATATGAATGTCTCCCCAAATTCAGTAGTCACCGGGGCAAAAATAAAAAGGAAGTTGACAAAACCTGTGAGCTCCGAAAGAAAACAACCATCTCATTCAAATAAACAATGTACAGCCCTGAGTTCATGGATCCAAGGTGCAGTGGTACCTGCGGCTCTGAGCTCAACTAACGCCACTGCCACTGTTGACTTAACAGTATCTGTAGTATTAAATCAATCTACCTATACCCAAACTGAACCCGTGATCGGCCCCTCATCTTGCTTCAAACTTGGCAATACTGCAATTGACATTATCATTATAATAATGGGGTAACCCAATACGGTTTTCTGGACCTGGGTAATCGATACTGTCAAGGAAAACAATGGTCCAAACCAAAATTTATCATATATTCAATAAATAATACACTCACAGTTATTCTTTAATCCTATTTAAATGAGTGTCTGAATTAATCTACTCAAAAGAGTCAAGCAGTAAGGATTGTTTGAAAATGAAAAGCAACAACCTGAAAAGAAATGAATTTATTCCAAAAAAGGGGAGTTTTCAAGATTACTCCATCGCAATACAGTTAATATATACATTTGTACATCTTCAAAAAACGAACGGTAAAGAAAGGGGGAGCAATCTGCTTCTAACAAGGAGGTGCCGGAAAGGAAAAAAGAGAGTGATTTGGAGATAAAGGGGTGTAAGCCTCAATGGAAAAGTGACATAGAATTTAAGATAAATAGAAAAACAAAGCTATAAAAAATCAAGCTAATGGTGCAATTAGGCCACTGATGTTTTTTCAAATTTTGCACATTTATACAGTCTGGACTGGCATGTATAATGAAACTTGGATAAATAGTGATCCTATTTGCTTATTAAAAATGCGTCGACGTTTCGACCCGTCTTGTGGTACATGGGTGACTAGGAGCCTCGACCTGCGGGTCTTCCTCAGGACGTATGTGACACAGGCCCTTTTACCGTCGATATTCAATATACATTCACAACAGGTAACCGTCTGTCACTCGCCAGGTTCTCCGTTTTGCTCCGGGAATCAACACGGATTGTTCCCGGAGCAAAACGGAGAACCTGGCGAGCGCCACCAGTGTCGGCTAGTATTGAACAACTAACCCAGCGTGGGATGGCCACATAAGAACCAATAAGTTTGTACCGACATCCTGGTGTGGGTAGTCCAACCCCTATATATTTCTGCAAGCGACGGCGACATAAAGAAAATTCGAGTGACAGACGGTTACCTGTTGTGAGCTGTGTCAGCTGCCCCCAATTTGTCAACTCTTTAACCCTTCTGGTTACATATACGACCACCAATTTGGTTGGTGTGATACCACGGTCAAGCAACTAGACCATCCAGGTGCAGGAGGACTGCGATCATCCTATATAAAATAAAAAGAAACGCCTGGGTTTATATTGAATATCGACGGTAAAAGGGCCTGTGTCACATACGTCCTGAGGAAGACCCGCAGGTCGAGGCTCCTAGTCACCCATGTACCACAAGACGGGTCGAAACGTCGACGCATTTTTAATAAGCAAATAGGATCACTATTTATCCAAGTTTCATTATACATGCCAGTCCAGACTGTATAAATGTGCAAAATTTGAAAATACATCAGTGGCCTAATTGCACCATTAGCTTGATTTTTTATAGCTTTGTTTTTCTATTTATCTTAAATTCTATGTCACTTTTCCATTGAGGCTTACACCCCTTTATCTCCAAATCACTCTCTTTTTTCCTTTCCGGCACCTCCTTGTTAGAAGCAGATTGCTCCCCCTTTCTTTACCGTTCGTTTTTTGAAGATGTACAAATGTATATATTAACTGTATTGCGATGGAGTAATCTTGAAAACTCCCCTTTTTTGGAATAAATTAATTTCTTTTCAGGTTGTTGCTTTTCATTTTCAAACAATCCTTACTGCTTGACTCTTTTGAGTAGATTAATTCAGACACTCATTTAAATAGGATTAAAGAATAACTGTGAGTGTATTATTTATTGAATATATGATAAATTTTGGTTTGGACCATTGTTTTCCTTGACAGCAATTGACATTATAGCAGAGTCTGTGTATGACCGCATTAAAACACTTGTTGATAAGAGTTTTGCAGCTCTTTGGAAACGCCTAGATCGTTTAGAGTCATTAGTGAATAAACCAGGCCCGAATAACAACATTCATAAGCAGGCCTCACAACAGGGGGAGACTGTCAAGTCACAGGTTTCTTGTGAACCCTGCGTAACCAGCTCAAATAACTAACAGCAAATGTTGACGTTCATACAACCCCCTATACTAGTACCCCTAGTGCTTGTGTCACTTGTTGTAAAATAAGGGAATGTTTGACACCTAAACCCACCGGTACACAGAATGAACCAGTAACGTCTAGTGCTATTAATAATGCACACTAAACAGTTCACTCAGTCACCCATGTTGCCACCACGAACCGTGCAAACAACACTACTCTAGTTTGCAACACCCAGAGAGCAAATTCCCCACTGTGAATAATGCCAGTGAGTCTGTGGTGACCAATAAAGAAAACCTTAGCCTACCTCCGGCTGCTTGTCCCTATGTCTTAGTATTAGCAGGCGTCTCACCCTTAAGAAAAAATCTGATTACACATAATTGGTGGCTATATGATATTTGTTTTGCTCCAGTTGGATCGGTTTTTATCAAGTTATCAATTGTTTTCCCGGAATACGGTGCATATGCCATACAACATTGTGGATGGATATTTGAATAGGTGAGCTTGTTTCCTTTAGAACATCTCTGTGGGGACTTTCTTATGGTCCTGGGATTTTAGATTTTCACAATCCTGACAGGTGTTGGGTCAATACACTGTGTTTTTAACAGCCTTTTGCATGACTAGTGTCTACATCATCAGCCTTTTTTGTGTTTAATAACTTTTCCCTTGATGGAATGATGTATTAGAGATGTGGATAATTGAAGAACCGATCTACATAAAAAGTCACTCCATGATCATCTGTTGAGCACGTGTGTGATATGGTGGAGGTGACCATATGTCGATAGGATTGCAAAACATGGGAATATATATTCTCTAAAATCTATTTATAGCCCTGAAGAAGTCAGAGATGCAGAAGCATCGCTAACTGATGAAACACGTGTTGGCTAGAGAGGACGTGAAGAGAGTTACATGTGTTTGAGCTGAAGATTTTATCATACTTCAAGAATAAAATCAACGTGTGAAAAGAAGAAAGACTGGACTTCTTTGAATTACATGAAGAGTTGTGCTAAGGACATTGCCCCTTTTTTGTGTACAGGATCAGGTTTCTGGTCCATATCTAGGGACAAGAGTGGCTGTCCCTGTCCTTGGGAGCACACTGTATTATTTGTTTGGACTTGATTTGGGATAATTTGAGTTACACTGTGCACATAAAAGCCTTGCCACTGTTCTTTGCTCTCTCTTATACTTAGAGCAGTTTGAATGCTTTAATATTATTATACCCACTCCCAAACAAGGCACCCCATCTGGCGGTCCCTCTATATGGATCAATATCTCTTCAGGTGGTAGTGTCAAAATCCTTGCCACAAACGACGACAATTTTCAAGCTGTTATTTACACACAAGGGATCTCAATTTGTTTTATTAATTTTTATAATAATGATTTTACAAATGTACCAAATAGGAATTATGTTAATTTTTTTTACTTTGTTTCTGCCTTACAAAATCAAATTGAGTCTGGTAAGCTTGCAGGAATTTGCCCGGGTGGTGATTTTAATGCTAAGAGGGTGAGGGCAAATGTTGTAGTCACAGCACCAATTTCAGACACACAGACATGTAAAAGAGGGAAAGAATTGCTGGATCATCCGTTAAATCACAATCTACTGAATGTGATGGATAGGATGTATGACGTTACAACGCATACCATTACAACTACCTACCATTACAACGCGACCATTACAACGCATACCATTACAACGCATAGCGCTTAGAGGTGCTGGATAGTGGTAAGTATAATTTACTATTCCAACTCCAGTCCCCGTGGACACTAGGGAAGGTGTTGGATAGTAAATTAAACTTATTCCCTATCCTAGAGCGCCCCCCAGCGCAATGCGTTGTAATGGTATGCATTGTAAAAGTTGCGTTGTAATAGTAGGTAGTTGTAAAAGTTGCGTTGTAACAGGTGTATACCGATGGATATTGCCAATATAAATCATAGCGACAGTCCCATTCTGACTTATAGGGGTCGTGGTTGCGCCTCGACGATAGATTACATCTTTATTGCTGCCTCGTTAGAAGATGTCGTAGTGCAAGCTGAGGTTTTACTGACTGTGTTTGGCGACCACAACCCTATTTTAACAACAATTAGGTTTGCCCCCAGACCTATTTTCACTAAAGAGCCGGGTGCAAGAAATTTAACACACTCGACGAACAACTTGAGGATAGTCTGGAAGGGCATTGATAATGGCAAACTGTTTTTCCAAAATGATAACAGCATACTTACCCTCTATTGAGATATGTCTGTCGTCTAATGAGCCAAACTCAGAGGTGGCCAGCGCTTTTTGCCATCTATGTGCTGGTTTCAAATGATTAATTTTGAAGCCTGTGATGGAGCGGACTTTCAGATTTATTTCTCAAAAGTTCGTAATAAATGAAACTCTCGTGATTTTTATTTTTACTAATGTGTGTTGCATGATTTATATGTTACTGACTCAACCTAGATTAATATGCAACATCATGAACATGTGGGTTTAATCATTTGTGCTCTTGTTATGTTTGTCGTTTTGCTTTGAATAATACATTTACTTTGTCTCTTGTTTGTCATTTACTAACTGCAGCCGTTTTGGAAATAATAGCATGTGCATTCTTTAAATGTGCTTTTGTTTATGTATTGTCGTCTCATGTGTATGTGTTTGTTTATTTGTTTGTATGCAAAACTAGGTAACATAGCTAATGGGTTAAACTTAGTGGGAAAAGGGTGGGTAACAGAATAATGATTATTTCTTGAATTAATTATTGTCTTGTGTTTCTTTGCGTACTAGACACCCTCATTGCGTTGCATGCAAAAGGCTTGAGGCCTACTTCTAAAATGGATGACAGAAAAGCCTGACCAGAGTGAGCCCTGCACAGCTACGCAGGAATAAAAAAAATTATATCTTTCTACATTAATTCTTGGAGAGAGGCTTGCAAACAAAGGCTGTGTGGAAGTTTAGGACATTTGGTTCAATTTGTTCCTTGGTCAAGGCCGTTCTTGTCGTTCGGCAGCGGAAAGACGGAAAAGCATGAGCGGACGAAGGAAGCTATTGCTCTTGTTAAATGTTACTTTCTTCGGAAGCTGCCGGTGTCATACTCATGAACAATAGTACTTTTGAAAGTGACTCTGGCTATGTGGAAAACAGATGATGACCGCATCGTAAGACATCTAATAGCCAATGAGATTCAGTTCTGCTCGAACATTTGTATTCTTTAGTTAGTTTTAGATAGAAAAATACTATAAGAATTGCCCCCTTGCTAAGAGCACTGTTCGATCGATCCTGTGCTCCAGAGACGCTGCCAGTTTTCCCTTTCACGTAAGACTCTATAATTTTGCTTTCTTTCAGGTCACTTTTAGCTAAGTTAGGGAAATAGGTTATGGAGAAATAAATAAATAACTGTTTGAACTTTACTCACGTTGGTGTTGATTTATTGAATTAATATGACCATTTGTGCCACTAATGTTTATGATTGAAAATAAAATTACTAAATAAAAGTTTAAGCCTTCTTTATGAAATAAGATTAATAAAATGGATTTTTGAAATGACAAGCTGGTCTTGATCGTTTCTTTGCGTTACCATTAGTTAATCCATTGCCTTTATATGTGACTTAATTAATGTATGTATTAGATTTATTAATTAGGTCATATGATTCAGTAGGTCAAAAATACAAAATCTTGCAAAGAATGGGCCTAGTGATAGATTTATAAATAATGGTAAGTATCCTGGTGTAGAGATCATATATGAGACTGAATTTCTTTAGACCCGCTGGATCACCTGTATCTAACACTAATTTGAATCCCAGATGGTTTAATAACGCCTGTTCTCGAGCAAATAGAGAGCTCCGTGTAGCACTAGCAGCGGTACCCAGGGATGCAACCCATGTTGGATCCCTGAGACCGCATTATAAACACGTGAGAAGGCAGCAGAAAGAGGAGACCTTAAAAGAACGCTGGGACAAGCTTGCCTGCGCTGCCAGTCTCAACAATGGAAACAGCTTTTGGGCAGCTGTCAAAGATATGAGATCCATGGGCCTTTCACTTACTCCTTTGAGTTGCAATATAACAAGTGAGGCCTAGGAAGCTAATTTCTCTAAAATGTATGCAGCCCCCTCCCAGAGCGAGGAGACCTTTGATTTTTCTAATGTAGCACGCGTCCAGGTATCAATAACAGAAGTTGAGGATGCAATCAACCAAAGCTTGGGTAATAAGGCACCTGACCCCGATGGGCTTCCCATTGACCTCATTAAGTACAAACCTGAGTTCTGGGCGCCTGTTTTACTTAATGTTTTTAACAACTTAGCAAATACTTTTATACCAAGCACATGGTCTACTAGTACTATCGTCCTGATTTTTAAAAAAGGGGACCAATCCAACCATAGCTGCTATAGACCAATCTCCCTGACTGATAACACCCTTAAGATACTTGGGAGGATCCTGTTTAATAAAATTAGATCTTGGGCTGAGGAGGGACAGATTTTAAATAAATGCCAGCAAGGGTTCAGAAGTAAACTGGGAACAGTCGAACAATGTTTCAATCTTAACCTGATTGTCGGTAAATATACCATAGCCCGGCATTCCCCCATATATTTGGCTTTTATGGATCTCTCCTCAGCCTTTGACTTTGTAAATATGTCAAGTCTATGGTCAGTACTTTTAAAGTATGGGTTGGATGATGTTTTAGTGCATTTTTTAACTTTTTTACACAGGGACCTGAAAGCATGGGTGAGGATTGGCAAGGAGGCAGGGTCTCAGGGAACAATAATATCGGCAGAGGGGTCAGGCAGGGGTGCTTACTGACCTCTCTCTTGTTCATTCTGTATATTAATGATTTGCACAATGTTTTATCGGAACTTACTCCCGATGTTCCAAAAATCAATGGCAATATACTCCCCGTTTTACTACATGCAGACAATGCGGTCCTAATGTGCTGCACCCCAAACGCACTACGTACTTTAGTTAGAGGCTTTCTTGATTTTATGGCTGGTCTAGATTTTTGCACTAATTTTAAGAAATCATTTATAATGTGTTGGGGCCGAAAAAAACACTTTATTCACTCAATTACCTCAGGACCTGAACGCCTTCTATGCACTCGCACTTTCCCGTACTTTGGACCAATGTTTTCAGACATTGGTTCCTGGGCAGCTCATCTGGCCCTTAGTAGGAATACGTTTCGAAGGGAGTTTAACTCAATTTTATGCCTCCCGCAACCAAAAAAGACCGAGGTAGTACTCTCAATAATTAATATTTATAAAGCACAGTGCATACCTATGGCTACTTATGGCGCTGACGTTTGGGGCTATGCAAAAAGTAGCACTATCCAGAGAGAAGACTTTTGGGGATCCCAATTTCTTCTCCAAATTTTATTTGCCATCACAAATTACAGCTGCCTTATATTGAGGATTACATCAGGTCCCGTCCGGCCATATTTTTGTTAAAAGTTTGGCAAAACTCGGCAGCATCACTAACTAGAGAAATTAGAATGGATTGGCTCAAATGTAGCAAGGGTGGAGACATACCATGGCTGGCCGCTGTCAGAAATAGTCTGATTAGCGTGAACCTTAATCACATTTTCCTGAGCCCAAATAATATGGAGGGCATAACTTAAAAGACTCTACAAGAAGCCCTATATGATCAATATAGTAATTTAAGGTATGATATGGAACCTGTTAAGCCAACAGTCACAAGGTATATGTCCCTGGCATCTACTAACTGCCCTCTAACTCATTTGCCATCCAGTTATCTCCTACTGAATTTAAGTCGCTGGGAGAGAAGCCTGCTGTTCCGCCTCAGGGCAGGCACCTTAAAATATCTATTGTGCTTCCCTATAAGCTTTAATACCAACCTTAGGCAAATGCCTTGCCCCTATGGCAATCGAAGCAACCAAACAACTCTACACTTCTTATTTTTTTGTGATTTCTATTTGTTATATACTAAACAATTTTTGATCCCTTTTTTTAAGGCAACTACCATTGCTGACTTTAACCTTAAAAGTGTAGACTTAACCTTTAGAGTAATCTCTTTTCTGAAGGCGGCAGTTCGCTCAGGCATTTTAATGAGCACTCCTTAAACACATCAGCTTTCACATGATTACATTTAGTTGTTACTTGTTGTGAACAATAATTTCTAATGTTTTGTGGCATCTTGTAGAAATCTTTGCCCTTCAAATTACGGTTTATCAAATATAGCTAATACCTGTATGCACTTTAATATCATTTATTCATGCTGCTATTTTCTTACTGTATTTTAACATATTACGTTGTGCTGTTATTTGTCTGTTTCTGATTGCCCGCATATTAATTTAATTTGTTATTTGCACTTATTACTCTATGCTGCTATTGTCAAGAATAACTGAGTCACTAAAAGGAGTGGTTGTCTTATATATTTGCTGCTCTGTTATATTATGAATGTTTATAATTCCGATTATGCTATATATACAAGTCCTTGTTATTTATTGTCATTTATTGATTTTTTATCGACCAAGTTTTTAATGTGATCTGTGCTTTTATGGATATTAAGTGTTCGAATAAAGATTATTTGAATTGAATTGAATTCATTATGTTATTTATTTCTAGTGACAGAGAAAGGTAATATTGCTATTGACTTTGTTGTAATGGTGCTGTTTCACATCTGAACTGTTTCTACTGGTGGGCATTGTCCTAGATTTATCTAGGGGTTCAATATGGCACAAAATGTGTCTTCTGGGCGTATGCATGTTTTTGAATGTCCAGGACGCTATTATTCCTGGGGCACTAAAAAGTTTGATTTTAAATAATGTATATGGAAATATGTTACATGAGCTGAAAGCTTAGACCACAGTTTTCCTAACATTTCCTTGTAAAAAATCCATCTAGGCCCTGTAGTCTTGTTAGTTTGTCATTGGTGGCACTGCAAGGAAGGAAATAGACCCTTGCTACTCCTTGAATTATAAAATACAACAATAATCGGGTTTCACAGGGCCCCTTAGCCCTCTAGGGACTAGTGCCACTGCACCTGCTGTACCAATAGAAGTTACAACCCTTTCTAGATTCCAAAGGCTTAGGTATTCCGCTACGTTCACTTGCTTTGTGACTCAAGAATACTAACTAATACTAACCATAATAAGTCATCGTTTGGTGGCATCAATTGCCAGCACCATCACTCTTAAAATTTCTCAAGCATCACTGTTCAACTCGGTCAGTCAGAAAAGCTTTATTTGGCCAATTACGGTCATAAAAGTACAGATGATAAAAACATCACATAAATAGATATAGCAGCATTCTATGATTCAAGTCACTTTCAGGGATTATATAGTTATTTAAAAAAAGACACAACATAGAGTGCATATCTGTGAAAAGATGCATAAAGCATACAAAAAGGGCCGATGGGTCACACACTGGAGACTAAACAATTTAAGAGTTAAAAATAAGATAAAATCCTAATCATGTAGATATACTACAAGTTGGGGTAGTTATATTGAGCCTTATTTGTTTCTAAACCCCAGTAAAAGGTGGACAACATTTCCCGCTGCCATGCACATTTTCTCATTCCCCAGTCTTTGCAATCACTCAAAAGCCTCCTTATGGGGGTTTGCATTAAAGGAGCCCAAAAAAGAGCACAAAATGTAAGCATACAGAGTGCAAAATACAATAAAGTGCAATGTTCTTTGAGTATCAGTATTATTGCACAGACATCTGGACGGTAGTTCTCTCTAAACTATATTTCTAGGAAAAGCATCTATCAGATGCAATAGACTAAATCGAAGTCTTGTTAGATAAAGCCTGAGGTTCACTTTCGGAAAAACAGGAGAGATATGGCTCACAGCCCTGTATCTTATTGATTGGGTTATAAGTGTGGTTTACAAGCAGATTATCAAAAGCCGCCTGACCGGCTCTGCCTTACCTATACTGAAATGCTTCTTTTACTGTGAAAATAGACCTGGAGTCCATGCTTGCTGTGTTTTCGGTATATTCCTGCAGGTCCAACTCCAGGAAATATTTTGCTTTGAATCAAATCCAGGGTATATTGAGGGCATTTTCCAGAGAAAGACAATCCCCCATTACTTCTTTAGATAGTAGGGCATTGGGTTTCCCCAAATCCTCAACCATAAGAGTAGTGGTCTAAGCGTTATCCTGTCACCCATAGGTGTTAGGTTCAGTTCTGATATGCACACAAAGGCAGGGCATGATTGAGGAGCGGCCAACAGTCTATGAGCAAACTTATTTTATATCTGCTGAATTGAGCCGGGCCTTTCTAGCCCTAAACCTCCTGCCCTATAAGTCGCCACAGAAACACACTTACCCCTATAAATCTTCATCCGTTCTTTGATCGATTTGTGGCCCAACCTCCACGTAAGTGAAAGCACCGCCTCCATAGCTCTTCGACTATGAGCAGCCCCGGATTGATGTAGGCTCTGCCAGTTAAGTTTTGATCAAAAGAAAGCCCCATATAATTAAAACACTATACTCTATGAATTTCTGCTCCCCTCCCCCAAAAAATAAAGTCCTTGTTTTCTCATTTCTAGGTTCTAAGCTCATAATAAAACATTTTTGTAAGTTGTTTTTAAGATCGAGTACCCCATAAAATTAAAAAATCTATTAGAAGAAGCTGGAGACCATTAGCACCACATGATTTGCATACAACAGCACAGGCAGGGCTCTTGCATTAATTCCAGGAAAATCCTTTCCTATCCTAGCCAAGTGGGATTACAAGTCATTGATGTAGATGCGGAACAGAAGAGGGACCAAGATGCACCATCTTTAACCCCTCCCATGCTGATGACGAGCTTAGCTTGCCATCAGCCACGGTGCTCGTGTGCTGATGACGAGCTGAGCTCGTCATGGCCATTAGAACGTTCGCACGCTAGGATAATTCCCCTGCTGTGCTGAGCGTTCTAAGGAAACGGGTGTGGCCGTGACGAGCTCAGCTCGTCATGAGCACATGAGCACCGGGGCGCTGTGCGCGCCCCCCGCCCCCCAGCACAGCAGGAAAATTACCCCAGCAGCCAAGGGGTTAATTCTAACTCAGATGTAGGTGACCCTATGGATTCTTTGTAGGAGCCCAATTAAACCTGGTTCAATCCCCATCCTGGTAATACAGTCCCACATATTTCTCCTGGTGACATAATCGAAGGCAGAGGAGAGGTCCATGAACTCAAGGTGGATGAAACCTCTCATTGCCTTGACACTGTTCAATTCCTTATTCCCTCTAGAGCCTCAGGGGTGACTCAACACAGGACCTGTCAGAGGCTGCCACTCCCTTTCAGTTGAGTGTTACTCTTTCTTCCGAAGTAAGTGTTAGGGTGATGTTCAGATGTTTTTGGAGAAATGGAGGTAGGTGATATGCATTTATAATGCATGGGTCAATCACATGGTTCTTCAGATTGTACAGGGAATCACAGGAGAGCTCTGGGACAGCATGGTATATCCTGGAAAGGAAGTAATGCCTATAAAGCCTGTACAACAGTGAGCCATTCAGTCTGCATGGAAGGAGATGGCCTTTGTAGAGGAAGAAATACAAGGTGTGATTCAATTAACCGTTTTTGCACCAAAGGGATTTACTAAGCAACATTTTCTTAGTCAAGCACACAATAAAAATGTTGTGGCCAATGATACACATGAGAAAGATGATGTGATCGATGATTGATGAAGGAGGTGATTTGCTTTCTGAAGGTATTCTTGCTGGAGAACAATTACATGGTAAAAATAGAAGTCAGAGACACATACCTCTATTTTCTCTGGTGGGGTTTGTCTTCTCAGACTAGTTGTGGTTTGGTGCAGATCATAAAGGGTCAGCCAAAGTATGTATTTGAATGATGTAATTTCCATGGCCCTGCATCAGGAGAGTTTGCTTTCTCATGTACAGATAGTTATTCATCTACTAAAGAATTTGATTTCATATCAATCATTAGAAGTTGGATTTCACATCAAAAAGGTAGAACTAGCTTGTGGTTATATCAGAATTTGCTGTCCTGTCAATTATTATTATTATTATTACATTTCTTATATAGCGCCAGAATCGACCCCCGAAGGGGTATCTCCGCGCTTGCTTTGGGAACCCGTCCTGGTTTTTCCCCGTTAGATAGCCCCTACAGGGCATCCCTAAGGTGAAAGCCAGGCATCCCGCCGCGGGGGGCCGTTGTGGAGATTAAGCAAGCTTAATGCCCAGAGTTGCAGAGTGTGAACCCATGATTAGGTCAGGCACCGAAGCGAGAATTATCGAGTCCGTGGACATTTGAGCTCAACACCCTGCCGCGTCGGGAATCGAACCCTGGTCCCAGGTCTGACCTCTGCTTCAGGGTCTGCCTGCTCTAACCAGTGAGCCACACTTCTCCACTTCCATCTTCCATATAGACGGGATTGGGGAGGATTCTGACTGTGAGGCAGGATTTTTAGAAGATGATTGCATAGCCCAAAGTCATGCTTTTTAAGAAAAAAGTTGGTGCGACCTACAGGGCAGCACCAAGTCCAGGACATTGGCAGAGCTGGCCAAGAATGTTTGGTATTCCTACCTGGAGATGGAAATATCAGTCACAGCTGAATTTCTGTCATTTAAAAGCCAATATGATTCCAACTGAAATTCCCAGTGTCTGCAGAATTCCATCAATTGGAAGCTGGGCCCAAAATTCTTAGTGCTTAGATGGGTGCTTTCAAGCCAGGGCGTTTTCTGATCCAGGTTGGATGCCCATGCTCAAGTATTCTTTAACTGAAAAAAGAGAGTTGATGAATTTCTAGAGGTGAGGGGGACAAGATTTAATTACTCAATTTCCCCATTTATTATGATTCTGCTAGTAGTGACTCAGGCCAGGAGGCTAGCAGCTGATCTGAATCTGGCGACTTCAACTTGGAAGTCTCTAGCAAGTATTCCAGTTGTTCTCGTATTCTCTTGTTTGGTTCTTGGTGAGGGCTGTCGATGCCATTAGAGCAGAGGTGCCCATACCTGTTTTTTTGTCTGAACTTGCAGATTCAGATAAGGAATACCTCATGGTTAGCTTGTGTCGTTTCAGAGGGTAATGTTCATGTGACAAATAGAATTTTTTGTTGAACACCCTGTATTAATAAATTATTGAGGGACACTTGCCAGTGTAAGTATACACATCTTTAGGTTGTTAAATGCTGCGGGGCACTTGCCAGTGTACGTTTACACAGCTTTAAGATGTTAAACAATGCCAAAAATGTTTGCAACCGGCCAGACAATGAACATTTGCCATAAAATCAACACAATGCTTAGCTCACCATATTGCTTTGCTCAATTCCTTTCTGGTAAACGTTGGAAATTATTGCATTGCACTTAAATGGAATGGCTGTGCCCACAATGGGGCATTATTTATGATTTACTGGATAACTAAGTACCATACATGAATGATTGAAAACTTAGGGCCTAATCACAACTTTGCCCATGCCAGCGCCCTGCTCCAACACCGGCTAAGCCGTACTGACCTGGCCTGTCAGATTACGAGTTTCCTTGTGACTGGCGAGTGGTGCTTTGGCGGTCCCACAGTGGTGACCATTAAAAAGGCACTGAAATGGGAGCGCCAATTGCCATTCTGTCACACGTGCCGTGCAGAAAAGGGGGTGAATGCACACAGGGGGCACAACATGTCCCTCATTGCACACACCTCATGGACTTAACGAAAAATGGGGCCCATGAAAACTGTGGTGGTGAGGGAACTCCTAATATGCTTATTGGTGCCACAGCAGGACTGCCAGCATATTAGTGCCTCTCACCACTGCGCCACCGCCACTGGGTCCTATGATCCCAGGTGGTTGCCGACGGGCCTGTGGCAGTCCCCCTGCCGTAATCATATTACAGTGGGTGGATCAGTAGTCTGGCGGTCCGACAGACTGCTGAACTTGTACTCAGCTCCTGAGCTTTTTCTGACCATCACAGAGTGTATTTTGGAAGTTTGAGAGGGTTACAAGTCTGCCTGGGTTAAATTTAAATTTCACCACCAACAATTAGCATAATTTGGGGAATATGACATTACACCTGTTACTCAAAATTTTCTAAATTGCCACTTTGCAAAATAATGAATGCTAAACGTGCCATTCATGGTGAACTTTATCGCAAATACACCACAAACTATAGAACACGAATAGCTGTTCTTCACTGTGCCTTCTTCAGATGCAGTTTCGCTTAAAAAATTAGGGTGAGGTCCCATTTCACCATGAAATTACAGATTTGCATTTCACGTAATTACTCCTCATTTTGCTGAAATTTCATGTAATTGTTCGAAGTAAATTACGCAAATTTTGCACACCCCTAGTTACAAGCCTTTGAGGCGTGAGGCAGTTGTTTATTTCTTTCCTTCCTAAATCCATTTTCTGCATTTTACTCTCCAAATGTGGCAATATGTGTGACACAGCAAGTGGTAGAAATAGATATTTTCTGATTCTGGGCAAATTCAAGAATTGAAACCATGGCCTCTAATGTTTTTCTTTGGGTGCTAAATTAGAGGACATTTTAAAGGTGGTTTCGGGTCTTCTGACTGGACGTTTAAGACGTTTTATTTTAAGCCAGCCACTGATTTTGCATCCTTGGTAATTAGTAAACTCAGGAAAAATCTTGGGGCATATTATCAAGGGGGTTTATCTCCGCTTTTTTGGCTTTAAAAGCCAAGAAAGCGGAGATAAAATGATCTCCCTATTACCTAGCTGTCGCTAACACCAGTTAGCGACAGCTAGTAGGAGATAGCAACCATCTTGGGCCCCACTTTGCATGTCAGTGATATTTATCACTAATGACATGCAAAGTGGGCGTGCCAAGATGTTAGCGACTGAAAACAGTCGCTAACATCGCTATCTCCTATTACCAACTTTTGGAGATATTCGCGCTAAGCGCGAATATCTCCAAAAGCTAACACCTGCCCTGAGCAGTTCTTAGCCATGTTATCCAATGGGAGGTGGATAACATGGCTAAGAGCATTAGCTCGGTAATGCATGAATATCGCTGACTTTTCAGCGATATTCATGCATTGCGGCGATTTTTATCGCATTTGCGATAAACCTTGGTAATACCAAGGTTTATTTGCGGTAAAAATCGCCGCAACTCTGCTGTAAATTTTTGTCTCTAACCAAGCAATAGCGATAATTATCACTATTGCTTGGTAATATGCCCCCTTAATCCTTGCCTCTGTCTATGGAATGTAAAATGTCCTTGCTGTCTAAAAGGAAAGATTTTATTAAGGACATGGAGGTGAGTATTATCCCACCCAAATAATTTCAGCCGTGCATTTTAAAGTTGATAGTAACATTAATGATTTTCTCTCTGGTAAACATCCAAGAACAACAGAAAAACACCTAAATAAAATCTAACATTTTTCACCAACATCAGTTAAAAATCAACAGACAATTATATTTTTAAGACATAAATTATACATTAGTCGTAAAATTGTCTGTCTAATTTTCCTGCGGATACAAATGACTCACATGTAAATATCTTAATCACTTAATGACTGTGGGAAGTACACCTAAACCTCCACTTTCTAGGGTTTTGCAAACAGCTGCACTGCTAAAGGGCACCTGCCACAAAAATTAAAGAAGATGTTAATCAACAATCTGCTGCATAGTCATAGCCAAAGATAGAATACATATCATTAGTGGCTTTTCCGACTTGTAATTAAATGCTTACAAGAGTTTTCCAACATTTGTACTGCCAAGTGCAAGAATTGTAGTGTGCTTGAGCATAATCTATTTAAAAACAGAAGCAAAAAAATCACTAGCCTTCTTTGTTGATCAAACTCGGTTGCTTAAGGTGGCTTAATATGTCTGGCTTTAGCAAGCGATCCAAGTCTGCCAACCCTAGACAGATACAAACAACATCATTAAGAGTTTGTTTCCCTGAATTACCCCAGTCTGCTATTCAAATTCACATGCATGACTGCCATATATTCGAGAATCCTAATGCGTCTACATCTATACTAATAAATCACATGAAACTACTTGATTAAGCCTTATTATGGGTTTGCTTGATTTTGGTGCAGAGACTCTAGAGGGCACAATCGCTCCGTTTTTTCACTGAATGAGGATTAACCACGCGGACCTGGGAATACTCTCAGGGACAGATCTGCTGTCAGTTTCGGCTTGCTCAGAGTAGGTTTGAAAAGGTCAATGGGAGGCTGATGCATGTCAGGAGTGGGAGTTGGGATGTCAGGTGGTCAGGGTATTCTAAGGATGAGAGGATCAGTCTGAGAAGAGGTTTGTCTGCTTTCCATACTGTTCTCGAGATGAGTGGGGGCACACTCAGCTATGGGCCTCTGCCTATGACCTGGATGTGTACCTGCTCGGGGGCAGGATTGCTGGGTGGTGAAGTCATCAATCCAATCCACAGTCTCTAGCCCTGTGTTGTGGATATGGCTGGATGTGTTCTTGCACCCGGTCTTGCTGCTTGCTGGTTAGAGGGAATTGAGAGTCCCAGGAAGGTCTGAACATGATTGGGTGGAGCAGTTTTTCTCCCCTGTGGTGCTGCAGTGACTGTGCTCCTGCTCACAACCACTCCTCCTGCTCCTTCAGCGATTTTACCACATGCACATGTTAAAAGTTTGACGGATTGTAACATAATTATAGGGCAGTTCCTGCCAACGTTTAGAGTCTCGATAGACCGAGGTCATGGTACACCAGCATGATCATTGTTCGCCCATTACCAAAAATCGGAACCTAGGATCCAGATTTTGATGCTTCTCTGCACCCTGAGTGCCCTGCCCTGAGCAGGAGTGCGCATCTGACACCAGGCGAGGTCGTTTTTGTTTCAACATACACCCTTTCCAGATCAGACTGCCGTGAACCAACTCCTGACATCTAGAGGTTGGGTCATCACATAGGTTAAATTGGTGGAAAAGTCCCCCTGACAGTTTGGCTCTGTGCTCCATTACACAATCTAACCCTTGCAGAGAAATAGGCCTACCCAACACCTTGGGAGGATCTCCCTTCTAGCCATCAAACCCCTTGATGGCTGATGATCCGATTGCACTACAGACATACCGCCAAATAAGTAAGGGCAGAAGTTAACCGCGGCCTACATTATGGCAAAGCGCTCTTTCTCAATAGCACCCAGTTCTGTTACCTGGGCAGTGCAATCCTTCTAATAAAGGCTACAGGGTGCGCTCTACCTTCATCATCCATTTGAGCTAACACTGCTTCAACTCTCTTTTCAAAGGTATCCATCTGTACAATAAAAGGCTGACTGTAGGAGTCAGGAGCTTTCAGTACAGGTGAATTCGATAGTGCCTCCTTCAGTTCCTCAAATGTCTTTTGACCCCCCTCAGTCCAGATCACCTTTCTGGGCTACTTCTTGGAGTTCAAATCAGTCAACAGGGAAACTATACTTCCATAGTTCGCCATGAAGTTCCTGTAATAACCAGTGAGTCCTAGGTCCTCATTTAAGTCTGCATAGTAGGGGCCTGACACTCCATCACAGTGTGAATCTTGGCATCCAAAGAGCAAATCTTCCAGTTACGCACATCCTGCCCAAGGTAGACAACAGAGGACTGCCCTACTTGGCACATGATCACTTTGATAATTAGTTTTGCCTCTTGTATTCTGGTCAACCCCTGTCCTAATTGTCTTAGGTGATACTGCCATGAATTACTAAATACCTAAAAATCTTTCAGGTAGGCCACACAGAACTCCTCCTGTTGTCGAAACTCTATTTAATCTCACTGAGGGGCATATTACCAAGCAATAGCGATAATTATCGCTATTGCTTGGTTAGAGACAAAAATTTACCGCTGAACTGCGGCGATTTTTACCGCAAATAAACCTTGGTATTACCAAGGTTTATCGCAAATGCGATAAAAATCGCCGCAATGCATGAATATCGCTGAAAAGTCAGCGATATTCATGCATTTCCGAGCGAATGCTCTTAGCCATGTTATCCACCTCCCATTGGATAACATGGCTAAGAACTGCTCACAGCAGGTGTTCGTTTTTGGAGATATTCACGCTTAGCGCGAATATCTCCACAAGTTGGTAATAGGAGATAGCGATGTTAGCGACTGTTTTCAGTCGCTAACATCTTGGCACGCCCACTTTGCATGTCATTAGTGATAAATATCACTGACATGGAAAGTGGGGCCCAAGATGATCGCTATCTCCTACTAGCTGTCGCTAATTGGTGTTAGCGACAGCTAGGTAATAGGGAGATAATTTTATCTCCGCTTTCTTGGCTTTTAAAGCCAAAAAAGCGGAGATAAACCCCCTTGATAATATGCCCCTGAGTTTTTTTGTAACTCTGTGAAATTCCACAGAGTCAAATTCCGCAAGTTCCGCCTGCCCCACTCTGCACCAATGTCCTCCTGGAATGTGGTCAATGTTTTTGCAGGACTCTAGGAAAATAGTTCAGCTTTTTGTACAGATTGACAGGGAGGGGAGTTAAAAAACTTAAATAGATGTTCTAATGAAGCTTAAAAAAATGCAACAGTACAACTGTTAAGCTGTTCTAGAATGCAAATGGTTTCAAATTACTTTTGTACTGCAAATCTCAAAAACCTGTTGGTCATTCAAACATGAGTAAACATTTGTTGATTAACTAAATGTGGAAATATGCTCACTAAAGCTTCATTTTTTACACTAAGCACGAAATAAATATGAATGACTACAGAACAAATGAGCAAATGAGCAAAACAGAAATATGGATAAATACAGATAGAAATGTGAAAAAAATACGATAAACTGGGAGCCCTAATATTGCAATATCAAACATAAACATCTACATAATCTCCATCCTTGTGGGGGGGAAGGGTCTGCGGAAAAACATCAATTAAGGTATGTATGTATGTATGTTCTTATATAGCGCTCAACTTACCCTTGGGCATCTCGGCGCTTGCATTGGGAACCCGTCCTGGCTTTTTCCCTGTGAGATAACCCATACTGGGCATCCCCAAGGTGAAAGCCAGGCATCCCGACCGGGGGTCCGTAGTGGAGATTAAGCAAGCTACTGCCCAGAGTTGCAGAGTGTGAACCCGTGATTCGAGTAGGCACCGAAGTGAGAATTATCGAGTCTGTGGACACTTGGGCTCAGACCCTGCCGCGTCGGGAATTGAACCCTGGTCCCGGGTCTGACCTCTGCTTCAGAGTATGCCTCCTCTAACCAGTGAGCCACACTTCTCCACTCCCCTCCTTTGTGATGACAACACATACACCCAACAGGATGAGTACCATAATCTGGAAAGTAAATTTACACAACTACTTGGTACAGACGGGTAAAACTATAAACAAACACAGCCCTAGTGGAGAACATATAAACACTCGCGTTGCACGTCACTTACTTTGGACCTAAACATTAATTTGTTCCTTTCCTCCTTATACCGTTGCCAAGTAATTCTTCTCAGTTAAGATCAGATCAGGGTCCCATGTAGTAACCTAGACTGAGGTCGCAAACACTTCAATTCACAAATTGGACCAAACCTGACTTGTCATATGCTTGCTTCTTATTCGATGGATTTACTTGCTCATGTTGTACTTTTACCATCCCCGAAGCATAGTTTCTTTCTCGTTTTTTGTTTGGCTGGCTTGTATTCCTCCACTGCTCCCATATTTGTATTTTTTGTTTGAGCACTCAGTGACAGTGCATGTGTTTTTGGCTGTCTCCCTTGCGCCTCTTTTTCCCTCACTGAATGATCCAACCTGCCCCGGCTTTGCTTACTTACCTGCCGCCACCGCCGAGAGTCATATCCTGGGACTTGCCTGCACAGATCTGCCAGCCGCCACCGCCGAGAGTCATTCCAGGCCAAAACAACTCACCTGAGCTGACGCCCAAGCCGCCACCGCCGAGAGTCATATCTGGGCATTGGTAACCGCGCCGGCGCTCCGGGGGGACTACAACTCCCGGCAGGCATTGCGGCGGCGCGCGGAAGTGACGCGAAACGCGCCAGCAGAGCGCGCACAGGAGAATAAAGGGAGAAGGAGACCGGCAGAGCGGGGGAGACTTACTTACCTGCCGCCACCGCCGAGAGTCATATCCTGGGACTTGCCTGCACAGATCTGCCAGCCGCCACCGCCGAGAGTCATTCCAGGCCAAAACAACTCGCCTGAGCTGACGCCCAAGCCGCCACCGCCGAGAGTCATTTCTGGGCATTGGTAACCGCGCCGCCGCTCCGGGGGGACTACAACTCCCGGCAGGCATCGCGGCGGCGAGCGGAAGTGACGCGAAACGCGCCAGCAGAGCGCGCACAGGAGAATAAAGGGAGAAGGAGACCGGCAGAGCGGGGGAGACTTATTTACCTTTCGCCACCGCCGAGAGTCATATCCTGGGACTTGCCTGCACAGATCTGCCAGCCGCCACCGCCGAGAGTCATTCCAGGCCAAAACAACTCGCCTGAGCTGACGCCCAAGCCGCCACCGCCGAGAGTCATATCTGGGCATTGGTAACCGCGCCGCCGCTCCGGGGGGACTACAACTCCCGGCAGGCATCGCAGCGGCGCGCGGAAGTGACGCGAAACACGCCAGCAGAGTGCGCACAGGAGAATAAAGGGAGAAGGAGACCGGCAGAGCGGGGGAGACTTATTTACCTTTCGCCACCGCCGAGAGTCATATCCTGGGACTTGCCTGCACAGATCTGCCAGCCGCCACCGCCGAGAGTCATTCCAGGCCAAAACAACTCGCCTGAGCTGACGCCCAAGCCGCCACCGCCGAGAGTCATATCTGGGCATTGGTAACCGCGCCGCCGCTCCGGGGGGACTACAACTCCCGGCAGGCATCGCGGCGGCGCGCGGAAGTGACGCAAAACGCGCCAGCAGAGCGCACACAGGAGAATAAAGGGAGAAGGAGACCCGCGTCGCGGGACGAAGCCCGGGCAAAGGGCGGGCCGTCTGAGGCCGTCCGAGGTCGACCAAGGTTGGGTTGGGCCAGGGACTCTGCCCAACTTTCTGCAGGCCTACAGACGGTCACAGTGTTCCTGATCCATCGACCTTCAGGTAAAACAATCACCTCTCATTTTGTTCTGAGCCACGATTTTGCACCAAGTTCTTAAATCCATCTGCATACATGCCTGGTAGAAGGTTAACCCCAGTTACAAACACCATGGAGAACTACCTTGTCCAAGTAGTGGCGAAAATAAATAGCGATAGAAGGTCTTCTTTGGGCTTAGATTCATCTACACAATCTCCACTAGCAGACAAAGAGACAGAGGATTCCTTTGATCTGTTAAACAGCAGCCTCTCTGGTGTGGCACATGCTTCTGCTCAGGACACTGTTACCATCCAACCCAGTGGTATAGTAGCTAGTACTGAAGAAAACGGTGACAATGAAGTAGTGACTGTGACCCCTACGAACAGTGAGTCCATCATCCCTACTACTGTCCCTATTCCTGCACCGAGGGTTACAGGGGGCAAAAGAAAAGCTATACAAAAACGGGTGGGACTAAGGTCAGCTAAAAATAAAATTGCAACGCCACCAAGGAAAACTCTTGATGAGGAGGAGGACGATTTGTCTAGAGAAACTTACGTGACCTTTTCTAATGTTCAATTCCAGAAATTTTGCAGTTTGATGGACACAAAAATCAAAGGGATAGTCAAACCTTTGATAAGTAAAATTGACAAATTATCCGCTGAGGTAATCAAACTTGAAGGTTTACTTGGAAAAACTTTGGGGGAAGTGGGGAAACTCCCAGAAGTCATTACGTCCAGCCTTTGGTGAATGAAATTCAATTGATTAAATCCAACGGACTGATTCCTACTGTTGTCTCAAACCTCCCAATGGATCCACTGATAAATCCACCGGATAATTCCTTTGGTGCTGTACCCTCTGCCCCTCTTAATGGTGAACCTAATACTTTGAAAGGGTCATTTGAGCTTGTGGTGGAAGCCTCGCCACTAGTTCTTGTACTAGCAAATGTGCCCCCTCTAGCTCCCGGTGAAGCTGAATCGACATCATCACTTCTAAACAAATCCTTATCTTGGCTAACTAATAACATGGCCATATCTCCGTGGGGCAAACAGCAATTAGCTGAAGAACTGGTAAACGCAAGAAGAGTTGAGTGGATTGGGAACAGGGAAAAAAAGTTCAAGGGAGATTGCGTTGTGCTCAATCTTTCTGACCCTGAGGTTTTACCAAACATCTTGCCTAATATTTTTCCTCCACAGAGACGATCTACTTCTATTGTTCCATTGACTCTAGACTTTTTCTATCCCCGGAAAGGCAGAGGCCCCAATCCAAACACCCTAAGAACAAAATGGAACGTTGTAACCAAAAGGGGTAGTAAGAATTTTGGCTCCGTAGAGTGGGGTCTAGGTCTGGAAAACAGATTTTCTGCCCTTTCCAATCTAGATGCTTGTGATTGACAAACAACTAATTGCATGCCTCTGCTGCAAATTCCTTCAGTTGCTTGTATAATAGGGGAACATAGTCGAGTTACAGGTACACCAAATGAGTTATGTAATCCTGATGTTGCAGTAGGACTACTTTCTGCAAATGTAAATGACAATGCTAATGTTGATGCAAAGCTGAATGGGTCTGATCACAGTTCTGAAATAAGTGCGGTATATGTCTCCGGGAACCTATTATCTTGGAATGTAGCTGGGCTTTGTTCCAAAATGGACTATGGAGAATGGTTTGGGTTTGTCAGCAAGTATGATGTTTGCATTTTTCAAGAAACATGGGCCTGTGATCCTGTTTTTGCTTTGGGGTATTTGAACTTTTATGTACCGGCCACTAAGGGACCCAAAGGGAGACCGATGGGGGGACTCACTATATGGGTCCGCCAGTCCCTGAAGATCGTAGTAAAAAATCTGGAGCTTAATCAAAAAGATATTCAGCTCATTAGACTAACGAGGGACTTATCCACCTCCATTGACATCTATAATATATATGCTAGAGGAGGAAGTGCAGGTAAATCAGTGGTCCTATCGTCTCTGTATAATTTCCTAGACATTCACTCTTCTGGGAATAACATTATACTGGCAGGAGACCTAAACCATACTTTTGAACCCCTTGACACTGGCGAGGCTTTTTTAGGTGCGGAGGAAGATAAGATCTGGGACATCCCTGCACTTGATTTAACCCCAATAACTCGCTGGACCGAGGATATTCTAGGTTTGAATGCTATGTGCCTTGAACATGGGTTAAGGGCTTTGAATGGTCGTACTAAGTCAGACAGAGTACCAGCCATGACTTTTAATAATGGGAGATCCGAGAGCCGCATTGACTACGTTATATGCAGTATGTCCCTATGGTCATCTATTACTGATATGGCGGTCAAGGAAAGGCCTGAGAGTGATCACAACCCTCTATGCGTTCTCCATAAATGGTGGCTGTCTGATGCTATTGCTCCTAGTATTTCTGCTGATTCCATACCCCCGTTGATTGTGCCAACTAATGACTTACACAGGCTGAGGTGGACTAGCGTTAAAACAGATCAGCTGGTTTTAGAAAAAATAAGCATGGCAACCGATAAGGCTATCATGGCCCTTGAGGGTAAGGCTGGGCTCCCTCCTAGCAAAAACATTGTTACCAAGGTCCATGAAGTTCTTTTTAATGAAATCAAATGCCACTTTCTGAAACCGGTAAATAAAAAGAGGATCTGTGCCTACAGAGCCGCAAGATGGTACAATCACGAATGTAGGGTGGCAAGAACCTCCTTGGGTGATGCAATCAAGAATAAAAATCTAGAGGCTATTAGATTAGCCAGGAAGCAATATAAACAGTGCATAGCAAAAGCGAAAAAAGATTGGGATGAGGCACACTGGAACAACTTAAAAAGTGCAAGTGACCGAAAGGACTCTAGGTTATTTTGGCATATAGTCAAATGGGGACATGACAGGTTAGAAGAGGCTAGTACTAACAATGTCCCCCAGGATGCCTGGGTCAAGTTCTTTAGTGAGCAGTACGCCTCCAGAGATCAGGCAGTAGATAGAAGATGCCTGCCTTTTTTACCAGCAGAGGATGACATCTTCACGCAGAACGAAATAGTCACTGCCCTTAATACTGTACGAAGTGGGCGCGCCCCTGGTATTGACGGGGTTCCGGCAGATGTTTTTTTGAATGATACTGTAAGATGGTGCAAATACATTCATCTGTTAATAAATTATATCACCAGAGGAGCAGATATCCCAGTAACCTGGCGGGGTGCTGTAATCATCCCTGTATACAAGAAAGGAGATCGAGCTCAGCCCTGTAATTATCGCCCCATTAGTTTAATAGATACTATTCAGAAAATAGTGGGGCGAGTAATTGTTAATAGGTTGCTCGATTGGGCTAATGATAACAACATTCTATCCCCCTTCCAGGCTGGATTTCGCAGGGCAACCAGTACTGTGGATCAAGTCTTCCGTTTCCAACTGATACAGTGGAAGACCGTGGTGCTAGGCGGAGGTAGCCTGTATGCAGCATTTGTTGATCTGCGGGCTGCCTTCGACCTGGTACCTAGGGCAAAACTGTGGGAAGTGCTTGAGACACTAGGGGTCCCTGGGGACTTGTTGACTTTAATTATGTGACTGCATGAGGGCAACTATGCCAAAATACGATGGGGTGGGTATGGGAATGACACTGCCGAATTTCCCGTTGAGCGCGGGGTTCGGCAGGGATGTTTAATGGCCCCTACTTTGTTCACCCTTTTTATCAATGGTATTGTTTCCCGCATGCAAACTTGGGCTGTGGATGCCCCTTCTCTTGCAGGTGAGAAAGTCCCTATTTTAATGTTCGCCGATGATACCTTAATTTTATCAAAAACCCCAAGTGGTTTGCAAAAAGCATTGGCAATATTTGATGAGTTCTGTGTTGATCACGGACTGGAGGTGAATGCGCCCAAAACAAAACTCATGGCTTTTAACCCACATAGAAATTTTAAATCAAAAATTTCCATGAGTGGTCGCATCCTGGAAGTTGTAAAATGCTTCACTTACTTGGGGATCCTCATCTCTAATGACAATAAGTGGCAGCAACATCTTAATATTGCTACATTAAGGCACAAGCAGCTAGCTGGCACTATTATCAAGGAACATAGGAAATCACTGACAAAACCTATCAAACCACCCTTGATAATATATGAGGCAAAAGCAATTGGGTCTGCTTTGTACGGTGCGGAGCTATGGGGGCATGAAAATCTCCAAGAACTCCAAATATCAGAAAATAAATTTTTTAGGTCATTGACAGGTACCCCACAGAGCAGTCCGCTATTGCCCCTGCGTTATGAGCTAGGTAGGAGAGAAATTTCGGAAAAGGCTAAATTACGTCCGATTCTATTCTGGCGTAGACTCTGGACTACGCCAGAGCTCTCCCACTATGCGGATGGGTTCATTGATGTTATTAAAGCTGACCATTATAATAAAATCAGATGGTTTAAAACGTTAAAGATTGCACTGTTTAATTTAGGACTAAATGCTCTATGGACCGATCCAGCTGGGGCTTTATTTCCCACTAAGTCCGTATTAAAAAACATTTTTTGGGAGTATGTTGGCAACAGGAGTATGCTCAGTACAAATAGTGGGACCATGACCACCAGTTTTCTAGAAGTCAAGATGTACCCAATTTATGAAAAGTACAGGGATTACATAACGAACCCCATGGACAGAAAACTGCTATTCCAATTGAGGGTAGGCTCGCTCCCCCTCCGTAATTTAACATCTAAATGGAAAACTGGGGGTGTAGCAATTTGTCCAGCCTGTGGGGTAGGAAAAGAAACTTTAGGTCACTTTTTGTTTTGTTGCCCAGCATATTCTGCCCCAAGGCGAGCCTGGTTGGCTCCTATGTGCAGGAATTTAGGCACAAAAAGTAGCATGGTGGCGCTGCGTATTGTAAAATCCACTACTGAAGATTGGATCAATATTTTCCACTGCAAAGTACTTGGGGTGGGCGTGGGTCTTAAGGCAGAGACTGCTGTTAAGTTAATTACTCACTGCCAAGTTGATCAGAGACTGCTAGACAATTGTCTATTCTCTGTAACTGCTTATTAATAGCCCAGAGACTGCTAAACTAATGTTTATTCTCTGTAAATCTTATTTAGCTGATCGGAGACTGCTAGACTTATGTCTATTCTCTGTTAATGCTCATTTAATGTATCATCGGTTTGAACTTTTAATGTTATGAATTTTTGAGAATTCTTATACTGTCATTGTGATTATCATCCCTCTGGTATTCTTAATAGTAATGATCTTTGCACCTGTATATATGATGTGTCATAGTTTTTTTAAATTGTTTAAATTGTGTAATGTGCTTCGTCTAATTGACTCTGTAAATTTAATCGCTTTTTAATATATGTTTGTATGTCTGCTTTTATGAGTTATACTCAAATAAAGCACTTTTGAATTGAATTGCTATCTTTTTCGTGTAGTTTTCTTCTGCCACCAAGCCACCCCCCTCAATCCTGTGCTCCATGCTGCTCTGTCTGTGCGCTTCTCCCCCTGCTACCGTGTTGCTATTTCCCTTGTGTCCTGCATGTCCCTTTCAATTTGAATTTAAAAGCCACCTGTCTGCTCCCCATTGCTGCCCACCCACCTACTTGCTCCTCTGTGAGCCCCTAAACCCTGTGGTTCTCTTTAAAATTATGTTCACGTTTTGGAAGAGACAGGGGCAAATTGCTACCGGCCCTCCACAAAAGTGCTTTTGAGCTCTTCAAATTTCTTTTTTTCAATTGACTGATGTAAATGGCGCTCAGTATCTTCAACCAGTCAATAATAAATAACAGAAAATTGAACCTCTTCTAATCTGTATGCGTGTGCACACTCGTAATGACGTATGCCCACGTCTGCAGAATGAAGAGACCTCCAGAAGAGGCCACATCATTCAGCTTTTTTAAAATGGTAATTAATATCTGCAAAAAGCTTTGTGATTTTACCGAGGCTGCTCGGCATCACCAAATCATTGTTAAAGCTAGACGCTTCCACCTAAAGGTGATACCTATTGACTTTGACCATACTAGTTACAAACTGGTTATTGAACGGCTGAGACTTATTTCAGGTAAACACGTTTTCTTTCGCTTCTCCTTGTTATTTCGTTGTCTCAGTGAGTGCTGAGGGTGTCTAGAAGCACTTTGAGTCAGGCTGAGTCAAGATGTGCTGCATGCAGTGTTTATGAAGTTGGGGCGTTCTCCTCATGCAGCGCTGCGTCTTGGTGCTTTTTAAATATTTTTGAATCTTCACAGCTAGCTAGCTACCTGCTGTAAGGATCCTTAAACATGCCAGGCAAGTGCAGGCCTCGGGCGTTGTCGTTGCCTTAGAGGACCCATTACGGGAATGACTGCTCATAATCTCGAGGCTAGGACTGGAAGCAGGCGTGACGTAGGCCCATACGGCTCTAGTTCCCCACCCTAAACATCCCTGCAGCCGCGGGCATAGGAGGGTGGTACACGAGAGAGAGGATACGGTCCCGCCGAGTTCGCGGGTGTGTGAGTTCTGAGTCACGTTAGGACCAAGGAAGCTGCGTCAGCGCGCATGACTCGACGGAATAACCCCTGACAGCCAGACTCACCCTTTCCGTGGGCCATGTCCAATCAAATCGAGGAAAACAAACTGCGTGCCCTCAGTTAAAACGTGTCAAGATGTACCCAGGATGGAATTTGGTCACTAAAGATATCTTAGTTAGGAATGCATATTATGGCCCAGATTTACTAAGACTTGTGCTGGTACAAAGCCACGCTAAGTGATGTAAAGTGGCAGAAAACTATGGGGCAGATTTACAAGACACTTGCGTCACTTTCTGTGATGCAGTGGCGCAAGCACTCCGTTGCAGTGCGGCCCATTAACAGAGTGATGCATCTATGGAGATGCGTCACCTTGTAAAGCCCTGTGCCACATTATACCTGCTTCCGGTATAGTGTATGCAGGGTGGGCGTTCCCACGCAGGAAAGCCTCGTAGAAGTGATGCAGTGAAATCTACCAGATTTCACTGCAGTGAAATCTACCAGATTTCACTGCGCCACTTCTAGGATGCCACTGCGTCAAAACATTACACCTGCTTGGAGCAGGCATATAGAGTGATGCAGCACAATCAGTATAGGCCTCCCCATGCATTGCTGAAGTTGCTTATAACACAACTCCAGCAATGAGTCACTTTTGCACCAACAGATGTGTCCGAATTTCTGACACATCTGTCAATCCTTGCGCATGGTGCGTTGTATTGTAAATACGGTGCATCCATGGTGGCTCAAGGGTTTCGCAGGGAGGCGCAGGGAAACTGACCCATCTCTACAGATGCAGTCTCTACAGATGAGCTGTTTGTTGTAAATCTGCCCCTATTTACGTTCCAGCATAACATGTGTTTTGCACTGAGAAGGCGCCCTTTTCTCAGTGCAAATACAGCTTATTGATGCTTTGTTTTTCCTTGTGTAAAGGGGCCATCAAACATATATCACTGGGGTGGATCAGCGCAAACACCCGCAGGTTTTGACACAAACTCCGGCTAAGATAGCCAGACCGAATTTTACATCAACCTCTACTGCTTACCTGGAGCAAACACAAAGAAGGGAAAATCTATTAGTTTCTCGAAAAAAAGCGATTGCATTGCATGTGTGCTCTGCACTGCACAAGACAAATCCAATGTGTGAATTTGTACTGGTAGGGTGTGCTTCCAGTGGAAATGTTGTGCAAAACAGTAGCCACTTGCCTAGGCATCATGGTGCAAGACTGTGTGTCACACAAGACATCCTTGCGTGAGAGCAAGTGCAGGGGATGACAAGCAGCAGATCATTCTTAGTAGATATCGCTCTGTGCTAGGATTTCCCCTTGCACAACACAGACTGCACATTTGGAGACTGTACTGCATAAAAACAAGTTCATTCCTGCCTGTGTTTCCTTTGAAATCCTTTACACTTCACATAGCTCTTTGGCTTTACATAACTTGTTCATCACACCCTTGCAGCACCATTAAATGTTAGTGTGGAAGCAGTAGGATGGCATAGGTTATGCTTTTTTTTACTTCTGCCCCCTCTGCTTGGCAATAGGGCACCCATAATGGTGAACATAACCATATCCATAGATTACCGCAGCCATTGGGCTGGAGGCATGCCTGAAGGGACTGAGTAGGGAATTTGTTGGTGCAATGGGAGCATAGCTAAAAGCTAAGGTGCAAGGATTTTCTTTACCCCAAGCAAATTGATAGTTTTTTAGGTCGAGTTTACTCGAACCTTTTGCTGTCCATCCAAAAGCTGACTTTTTACGATGCAGATTTTCAAAAGTTCACGTGAAATCACGTGACCACAAGCTCCTTCGTGCACGAGCTTGCATTTCCCCCAGGCTTCCCCCTGCCAGCAGCATTTGCCACATCAAAGGGTTCCGCTGCCCCCCGCAGTCACTTATTCACGGCCGCAGGCCGTGACTTCAAAGGGTTCCGCTGCCCCGCCCCTTGCTTCACGGCCATCTGTTCCCCTCTCTCTCCCCTAATTATTATTCACTGCTGGAGCGCGCGCTCTCCCCTCCGCACAGACTCCGGCCGCAGATCTGCAGCATCATCAGCACTGCCTGCGCGCGCCCCGTACCCCCTAGTAGTGCCATAGCCAAATAAGTATTTTATATGGCTGGCTCACTGTATTAAAATAGCCTACGTTTATGTGCTTAAATATAGAGCGGTAACGTGCTCCCATCTAAAACTGCTCTTTTCGCGTGTTTCTGTTGGGAGTAGTGCTGGCATGGTCTTCTTTGGTCTGCGTTGTAGCAAATCATCCTTACCCCTGCTTGCCCTGGTCGCTCTGCCCCGGTTCGAGACACGTCGAGCACCTTTTCAAGAAGCATGCTTCCTGACATCCTCACAGTGCGTTAGTCCATTCGAGTGACTCCGTGCCCGTTCAGCCCACAAAGGGTTCTTTTATTCCCAGGGAATACGGGTCTTTTGTAACTGATGCCAGGTGAGCCTACAAGCGGCGGGGATGTTTCCTAGGGAGCTGACAGTCACATAGCTCCATTTCACTGGAAGGTTCAGACGCCATGACAGTGCTAGAAAAGGATTGCAGAAGTGCTGATACCTTTTACCATAGAACCTGCTTGTTTCTGAGAAGTGCCGGTACTCTCCCTCTGAGAAAGTCTAAGAATTTCAATGCGGACAATAGCGGTCCACAGGCTAGAAGGGTTACACCACAATTCTAACACACAGGGGGCGGAATCATGGTTCTTGATATCAATTATCCATCCGAGTGAGGTTTGACGCTTTTTGGAACACAGGCTAACTATTTAAAAGACATAAATATTTCTTCCAGGGTGGAAGTTTGAATCAGTCAGCGGGGGCCTTGAGGGTGGCTTAGATCGAGAGAGCTTCAGGTGAGACGAATACACTTTGAGACGCTAAGTGTGAGCGCTGGAGTGCTATACATCTAGTTATTTCATTCTTAAACACCGATGGGGCATCATTTATTGTTTTTATGTTTAAAGTATGTTTATTGCGCTGCACACATAGATGAAGAACAATAAAATGCGTTATACACTGAGCGGCGTCAACATTCCGCCACTAGTGATGATACAGCTTTGAAACAGTAAATACGATTGCAATCATGAGGGAGAGCCAGAACACGGCATGTGTACACCGGGAGTCCCAGTCAAGGTCAGTAGTTGGGCAACCCCAGCCCATAGAGCTCAAACCGGACGGAGGAAAAGGGGACCCACGGGGTTAATGTGGTCCAAAAGCTGAGCCTGGCCCGTCCCTCCAGTGCTGCTTGTCGTGGTCTCTCCAAACAAACAAAACAAAGCCCCCCCCTTCGAACTGCCCCCCCAACTCCCTTTCCCCCTTCCCTCCCCCGGCCCACCCTCCACCCCTGTTCCAGGTCCAAACCACACGCTCCGTAGGCGCTATTGCCTATTCTGTCGACTCCGTAGCAAAATCATCCGGTAGCCGGAGAAGCCGCAGAAACCTTGGACAGGTCACTTCCCTGAATTCTGTAGCAAGGAGCGCTAAAAAGGGATGCCACAAGTCTGGGTATTTATCCCCCTCTCCCCTGGCCACCAAAGATAGTTTTTCCATCCCCAGAACATTCCAGAGACGGTGTAACCAACCCTGAAAGGTAGGGGTGTGTGCAGAGCGCCAGAATGTGAGTATATTTTGCAGCGCAGATCCCAGGGCTATCGCAATCAATCTGCCCCGGTGGGAGCGCAAAGGATATGTAACAGGATTGGGGGAACCCAGCAGTACGTATGCGGGGAACCACGGAAGTGTAGTGTCCAGGTGTAGGTCCACCTCATCCAATACTTTGCTCCAATAGCCCTGTAAGCATGGACAGTCCCAAAGCAATTGGACCAACGTGCCCCTCCCTCCGTAGCCTCTCCAGCACAGCGCCTCTCGTGTGTGATCAATCTCATGGAGTTTTTCTGGGGTGTAATACCAGTAATAGGTGACTTTCGTGAGGGTGTCGGTGAGACCCATGTGGTGTGCGGAGTGGCGGGCTCTGTAGCAGATTCCCTCCCATTCTTTATTACCCAATTCCCGGCCCAGCTCCCTCTCCCATCTTGCCTTCCCCGAGTTGTGAATGTGGGTGTATCGCCCAAGGAGCATACAATAGAGATCAGAGATGAGCTTACGATCTGACTTCCTCGAGAGAAGCCAATATTCATATGCGCTAAGTTTGCCGTCTGCACCCTCCCTTGTGGCCGCATGAAGGGCCCAGTGTCGCACCTGAAGATAACGTAGGCGCTCCTCCTCTGGCATGTCATATTCACGACGGAAGGCGTCAAAGGGAAGGACTCCCTCCGCAGCATACATATGTGCAAGCACCCTGCAACCCGCTGGGGCCCATCGCGCGAAGGCAGGCGCGTCCATGCCAGGGCTAAAATCAGGGTTATCAAGCAGGGGCGTCAGCGGGGAGGGGAAGGACGTCAGTTCGTGTGTCACACTCACCCGGTCCCACTCCTCTAGAGGAGTCCTCGTGATAAATGAGGCATAGAGATTGGGAGGGCGATGCTTCCGCTGCAGAAAGGGGATCTCCTGCAACGTGCGGCCCGCCACCGCCTGGTCCTGAAAGAGCCAGTGTTTCTCCGACTCCCATTTACTCCACTCCACCCGCGTTCTTAACTGTGTGGCTTGGTAGTACAGCAACAGGTCAGAGAGGCCCAAACCCCTATTCTCCGGAGGCAGCATCGCCAGGCGCAGTTTCATCCGCGGGCGGCGCCCATTCCAGATGAATTGCGCCAGTTCGGACTGGGTCTGGCGTATCCACCCATCCGGAGGTCGCATGGGGATGGCTCTGAATATATAAAGGATCTGTGGCAAGACGGTCATTTTTATCGCCGCTACCCGGCCCAGCCAGGATAGCGGAAGGTGTTTCCACCTGCCTAGCTCGGTCCTGATAGTTTGACGCAACCTCCTGTAGTTGAGGTGGACCGTGGCCTGCAAGGTGGTCGCCAATTGAATGCCCAGGTATGGAACGGCTTCCGATGCCCAGGGGAATGGAAAGAGCTCCTGTAAATGAGCTTTCGTGGATTCCTGCAGGGAGAGGTCGAGCGCCACGGACTTGCCAAGATTGATCTTAAAGCCCGCCACCTCCGCGAAGTCTTCCAAAACCGTCATGCAGGCCGGGAGCGAGATTCTGGGGGAGGATAAGGATAGTAGCACATCATCCGCGTAAAGGCTGATGGTTTGTTCGAAGGCGCCCATTTTGATCCCATGTATCGCAGGTGCGAGGCGGATCGCCTGAACAAAGGGTTCCATGTATAAGGCGAATAGCAGAGGTGACAGTGGGCACCCCTGTCTCATGCCTCTTTCTATGGGGAAACGTGGCGAGGAGCATCCGTTGACGCGGACCGTCGCCGAGGGCCGTGAATAGCAGTTCAAGACCCAGGTGCGGAATCGGTCCCCTAGCCCTGCCTTCACGAGAACCTGCTCCAAGTACGGCCAATGGACACGATCGAACGCTTTTTCTGCGTCGATAGCGAGTAGCATGTATTCCCCCTCCGTGCGTGTGGCTTTCTCAATAAGGTGGAGCGCTCTCTATGTATTGTCCACCGTTTGCCGCTCCGAGATGAACCCAGCCTGGTCTGGAACTATCAGTCTCGGCATCAAGGGGGCCAATCGAGCAGCCAATATGCTCGTGTAGAGCTTCAAATCAACATTGAGCAGGGATATGGGCCGATAGGACGCACAGTTGGATGGATCTTTACCTGGTTTAGGGATAACCGATATGGAGGCATTCAGGAGATCCTCCGTGATCGCCCCCGGCTCCGAAAAGGAATTAAAGAGGGCGGTCAAGAGCGGCGCCACCTGGGCACAAAAGGTCTTATAAAAAATCGCAGTGAAACCGTCAGACCCCGGGGCCTTTCCCAGCTTAAGCCTGGAGATGGCTGAGATGACCTCCTCTGGGCGGATCGCACTCTCCAGGGCTGCCGCCTGGTCCGACGTGAGGACCGGTAGCGGGACGGAATCGAGGAATGTTGCACCCTTATCGAGATCCAACGTCTCACCCGTGTATAGGGATGAGTAGAAATCGCCAAAGGCGGCTGCTATCTCTCGGTCATCAGTAGCAAGATATCCTGCGGGTGTCCGGACGCCTTTTTTCTCGCAGTGCGCGCCCCAGCAACCGCCCGCATCTGTCCCCCCCAGTGTAGTACATATGACGTGTTCTCAATGCCGCGAATTCTGCCCGGTCTTGATCTAATGCGCTCAGTTGTTTCCGCGCCTGAGTCAGCTGCCACCAGATTCTAGGCGCGCATGTTCTCTGATGCATTCCCTCCAGCTCCCTGACCTTCTGTGTCAGCTCATCTCTTTTCTCTGCTCGTGCCTTATTTTCAGCAGAGGATGATGCAATAAACACCCCTCTAAGTACCGCCTTCAGGGCTGCCCAGTGAGTCGCAGGGGAGGTGTCGGAAGTGGAGTTGTGTAACAGATAGTCCTCGATAGCGTGTGGGATTCTCTCGGACGTTCCCTTGTGCTGCAAAAGTGTGTCTCTAAGCCGCCAGCATCTAGAGGGGCGCTGCGCCGGAGGAAAGAGAAAGGTCACCGTGATGGGTGCGTGATCAGAAAGAGTAGCAACTTCTATGTCCGTGTTGGATGTCAGGGCCTGGAGGGAAGTGGATGCCAGAAAATAGTCCAGTCTGGCGTAGGTGCGGTGCGCGCTGGAGAAGTATGAGTACGATCTAGAAGCAGGGTGGAGGCTTCGCCAGAGGTCAACCATACCCAATTCCTCCAATCGCCTGCGGCCCTCCTCTGACAAAGTCCCAGCCGTGGTGGAGCGCTGCGCTGATCTATCCAACGTGGAGTCTAGCACCAAATTAAGGTCACCCCCTAACAGGACATGTATACGCACCTCAGTGTGGGCCATAGATCAGATTCCGTCCCTCCCGCCCTATGTACTGTGTGGCCATCCACGGGTTCATTACTAGGCGCCTACGGTGAGCCCATCCCGTGGTGATATGTGTCTGCGCCTGTAAGGGAAGTCTCGTGCCCCGAAATCGTGGTGAATCCCCTAGGACCTGGAACCCCACCCTACCCCCCTCCCCGAACAAGCCATGATACAGAAGCGTTCCCCAATACGTGCTTCGTCTCCCATCCCCATCCCCCCAGAACCCAGCCCCACCCCCTTCCCACAAACACCCCAAAACCAGTAACCATGAATGAAAAAAGTCAAAAGATCCACCATTGTCCTTCATCTCTCGCAGATGACCGGTCAAGTTGTACCTCGGGGAAAACGGGTCCGGTCTCACCCCTTGCTCCCCCTCCGTCGACCCTCAAGAGGGCGTAAAGGACCCCCATTGCCGGTCACAGTGTTAGTCTCAGCCTCCTGGCTGTTGTGACGACTCAGCGGATACCCCCTCCACTGCCGCCCGACGGCCGCTTTCGATCTCCGTCTTCGGCGGCCTCCTAATGCGCCTCCTGTTCCTCTGCTGGCACCATTGCGACGTTGATTCCCCCTTCCCGGACTGGGAAGGCGGCTGCTCCTCTTCTTCCGGCGGGACATCGATCCCCAGCAGTTGACAAGCTTCTTTTAGGGAGCGGAATTGATGGAGCTTATTGTCCAGTTTGAAGATAATCCGGAAGAGATGCCCCCAGCTGTAAGGTATAGCCTGCTGCTGAAGATAAGATGTCACAGGCTTGAAGCAGCGGCACTTTTGTAGTGTGAGTGCTGACAGGTCCTGGTACAATGTTGGGGAGTGTCCTTGAAATGAAATGGGGTGCTTCCGTCTAGCTTTTTGGAGGATGTCCTCCTTACTGCGAAAGTCCTGCACACAGACTAGAATATCTGCGGGAAAAGATGATCCAGAACGCTGCGGTCCAACCCTATGTGGTCTGTCAATCGTAAGGGCAGCATCCTCCGGCCATTCCAGGATGTGGTTAAAGAGCCCCATGGTGAATTTAAAGAGGTCCTTGTCTACCTCCGAATGCACCACTCCCCGAATGCGCACGTTGTGTCTCCTGGAGCGATTTTCGAGATCCTCCAGATGCGTTGGTAAGTCCACCTGCTGATCATGGAGGCGTATGATCTCTTGCTGCAGCGCCTCCGTCTCAACGTCCCTGGCATCCTGCTTCGCCTCCACATCCGCCACACGCTCCCCAACGCCGTCCAGATCTCGCCAGACAGCACGTATCTCTTCGGCAAACTCCTTCTTAAGCGTGTGAATGTCCTCTCGGAGCGTTGTGAAAAGGGACTCAAGGAAGGCTTTAGTGATGGGTTCTGCCCCCACCCCATCTTGTTTCACACTGGCAGCCGAGACTTCCTTAGCCGCTGTGGGCAATTGCGTCTTCGTAAATAGGTGCTTCACTGTCCGGTCTTTGCGGACTTTCGAGCTTTGTGCCATGATGGGTTGGGCAAGTGCGCTTCAACCTCTGAGCCCAAGCCGAGCTCTAGAGGGCGGTGATGCTCCGCTGGCTGCAGGCCCACGTGGCAAGGCCCTCCGCACCGCAAAATGGCGCCCTGCTACGCCCCACTGCCAAAGGGCAACTTCGAAGTGCTCCGCTAAGCGGCCTTTGTGGGCCAGCGATAACTGTCAGTTCACGGGGCCCCAAAGTCCATCCGGGCGGGGCCCCCACCTCGACCCTCCGTGCACCCGCTGACCCCCCTGGGCCGGTCGCAGCACAGTGAAGCCACCGAGGCTACTGCGGCGCCCCTCGTCCTCCTCCCTGCGCTGCCCGTGCCCAGGTCGCGGTTGATTAGGGCACTTTAGTCCCAAAGGGCCCCTGTGTGCGTGCGCTGTAGCAGATGAGTACTGGGAGCCCGATAGCATCCAAGTCCCGACAATCCCACTGGTGCCGGCCCTCTCCACCAGCGGGCCTCGAGACCTCCACACCGCAGTCCCAGCCGGGCCTCTGGACGCGGCGCGGCCTACCCCCGCAGTGCGCTGAAGGCGGGGCGTGAGGTCTAGCGCTGCCTCGCTGCTCCTTAACAACGGCGGGCCTGCAGAAGCGTCAGGGCTATGGATGTCCCGGCGCCTCGCACCAGGGGTGGTGCGGGCTGGGCCCGCCGAAGGCTTACCGCAATGTCCGCTGTAGGCCCGATCCCCGGCCTCACTCGCCGCACCTCTGCCGCCGCCGGGCTGCGATGTCGCACACGCCGGCCGCGTCGATCCGCAGCTCCCGGCCCTGGTCGCTCCGAGGCTCCGGATTTCTCCTAGCGGGTTCCCCCGGGGTCGAGGGCACCCGGTGCACCAGTGGGGCAAGCGAAGAAGGGGCTCCCCAGAGCGGGAGCCCGCACTTTCAAGGGCCGACGGAGGGAGCTCCGGGAGACGCGTCCGACTACGCTGCCATCTTGGCCACGCCCCCCCATTTATTGTTTTTAACCTCTTGACTTAGCATGTCTGGACCTTAAGCACAGAGTGGCAGAATGCCTAACAAGAACCTGACAAAGTTATAAGTCAACAACAACAAATATATAATAAGAACAGGAGTTTAAGTCTCTAGAAAGATATTAGTGTCTTTGTGGTGTAGCTAGAGAAAGACCTGATTTAATAGGGGAGAACCACTCAGCGCCACCACAGCACCACTCAGCGCCACCACAGCACCACTCAGCACCACCACAGCACCACTCAGCACCACCACAGCACCACTCAGCACCACCACAGCACCACTCAGCACCTCCACAGCACCACCTCAGCACCACTCAGCACCACCTCAGCACCACCACAGCACCACCATAGCACCACGACAGCACCACCACAACACCACTCAGCACCACTCAGTACCACCACAGCACCACTCAGCACCACCACATTATCACTCAGCACCACCACAGCACCACTCAGCACCACCACAGAACCACTCAGCACCACCACCACAGAACCACTCGGCACCACCACCACAGAACCACTCAGCACCACCACCACAGCATCACTCAGCACCACCACAGCACCACTCAGCACCACCACAGCATCACTCAGCGCAACACAAGCATCACTCAACACCACCACAGCATCACTCAGCACCACCACAACATCACTCCGCGCCATCACAGCATCAATCTGTGCAACCATTCAACAACTGGTTCAAATATGTTCTGTCAATGTTTCAAGCTTTATTACAAATGTCACAAAAAGATGTTAATATTTCACTTCTGTTCTTGGATTTTCATCACAATAAAATGCACTGAACATAATCTTCACAAAAGTTATTTACAAAAGTTTAAGCTAGTGCCATTATAAATTACAATCACTTTTATTTAAGTATTAAATATTTTAAAAAAATTAAAAGCCATTGTTATTTGTAATATCAATACATCTAAGTCACGTAAATACAAAACATGTTGCATTACAAATGCTATAGGTGTCACATTTGCGAAAGCTATAACTATTGGCATTGTAAATGACAAAGCTATTAATTTAGCTATTTTCAAAACCAACTCAAATAAAAAAATTGTAATTTACAAGACCAATAGCTCAAACTTTCATAATGCGAGACCTATTGCATTGCAAATGGTTGTCTTTGGATGCTCTTTCTCTGCTATCAAGAGACCGTGTTGGGATCCATTTGTTGAGGATTGACACCTATTTGTGGCCTCTTGTGGTGGTGCCGTGTGGCAGCTACTTACAGGGGGCCTTATTGTGCCCCTGACCCTGATGGTAACTGCAACTTCTCAAAAACAACCATTATGTGAGGTTTTCGAGGATAAGCATAAGATCTATTCAGAAGTGGTTTATGGGCCCTTATGCCACAGGAACAAGGTTGCACCCATGAATTACTTAGTCGCAATAACATACTAAAATGGTATTATCCCTGTGAATTATGAATTTTTAACCAAAGAGGAAACAAGAAATCAGGATAGTATACTACAGCACATGGCTTCAGACACATTTTCCTATTAACAAAATAAATGTAGGGTAATAAATACGTAGCAATTAATGATATGGTGTAATTTTAGTGGCATACACAGATCACGCAGCCAGGTAGTTGATCATATTAGAAGAACCCTTTAGTATCACCAGAGATCCACATGAGGCCCTCAATAGTTCAAGTTCAAGAATTTATATAGCGTACTACTCACCCAGAGGGTCTCAAGGCGCTTGGGGGGGGGGGGGGGGGGGGGGGATATTATTTATCGAATAGCCAGGTTTTAAGTTCTTTTCTGAAGGAGATGTGGTTCTGTGTACGGCGGAGGTGAGTGGGGAGTGAGTTCCAGGTCTTGGCCGCCAAGTAGGAGAAGGATCTACCTCCCATCGTGGATCTTTGGATACGCGGAACTGCGGCGAGGCCTTGATTGGAGGATCTTAGTTGGCGGGCGGGTGTGTAGAAGATTTTTCATCCATGCGGCTACTTCTTTCATGCCTTTGTGAAGATTCCTTTTGGCGGTGTTGGGGTCTTTGGTGAGGGAAAGGATCAGCTGGGTGTCGTCAGCGTAGGAGATGATGTTAAGGTTGTGTTGGCGTGCGATGGAAGCGAGTGGACTCATGTAAACGTTGAAGAGGGTGGGGCTGAGTGATGATCCTTGTGGTACACCGCAGATGACTTCGGTGGCTTCTGATTTGAACGGGGGAAGTCGGACTCTTTGAGTTCTCCCAGCTGGGAACGAGATGATCCAGTCCAAGGCTTTGTCTTTTATGCCGATGTTGCTGAGGCGTTGTATGAGGATGCTGTGACAGACAGTATCGAAGGCGGCGGAGAGGTCGAGTAGAATGAGGGCCACTGTTTCTCCGTTGTCCAGTAGTGTTCGGATGTCGTCTGTTGCTGCGATGAGGGCGGTTTCGGTGCTGTGTTTGGCTCGAAAGCCGGACTGTGAGGGATCGAGGGAGTTGTTGGATTCAAGGAAGGCGGCGAGCTGGCTATTGACGGCTTTCTCAATGACTTCGGCCGGGAATGGGAGGAGGGATATGGGGCGGTAGTTTTTGAGTTCAGAGGGGTCTGCAGTGGGTTTCTTCAGGAGGGCGCTGACTTCGGCATGTTTCCAGCTTTCTGGGAAGGTAGCAGAGTTGAAGGAGCAGTTGATGACATCACGGAGATGGGGTGCGATGATGGAGTCAGCTTTGTTGAAGATGTGGTGGGAGCATGGGTCTGTTGGCGAGCCAGAATGGATGGAGTTCATTAGGCGGATGGTGTCTTCAGTGGTGATTGGCAGTGTAGGACACCGATACACAGCTGCCAACTATTTATCCTCTCTATAAACATGCCCATTAGCATTATAGATGCACAGTGATCCCACTTTAATCAGCCAAAGGAAATTAAAATACATTGGTTGGCTATAACATTTACATATTTTACTTAAGTTAACCAAATTCAGAATAGACACCTCGGTCTACCAGGGGTAAACACGTGAAAATCGGTGCAAATACATCAAGGATTGCATAGTTTATAGGATCTGTCTTTAATCAGTGTCACAGCCACTAGGAGATACTAACTTGGGAACTGAGACAGCGATTTCCCCTGGCAGCGGTTGAGTCCGCCCAGAGAGGGCTCCTTTGAAACAGAGGAGTCAGTCAAGCTTCAAGGAAAGCAAATCTGAAAAGCTCGTGTGGTTTTATGGTCTCACTTGTGAACACCCTGTTCCATGGGGTTTTACTCATAATGGGATGGTGCTGGTTACTGTTACGCTGGCAATACTGGTTACACTAGAACAGGTTAGTGTTGTAGATCAAGAATAGATATTCTAATCTGACAGTACGATTTTAAGCAATATTTGAATGTAGGGTTCCCCTATAACCACTTTAAAATATTCAAATTTCAAGTAACTTGAACTCCACATATAGGTCTTGAATGCAAGATGCACGGGACTAGGGTATCAGCAAAACGTAATGCAATTTTATTGCTACCGTGCTCTAATTCCACATCAGTACCATGCTCTAAATCTACATCAGTACCATGCTCTAATTCCAAATTAGTACCATGCTCTAATTCCACACCAGTAACATACAATTATGAGTAAAACCCCATGAAATGGGGTAGTAACATGTTGGGCTGATTTTTCCAGTTGTAAACCCACAGAGAATACACAGTTCTGTGGGGCATTACTGAATTCATTCACCACCTTCCCTGAGCGGGTGCTAAATATATGGGAGGGCCCATGGGTGTTGTTGCGATTTAAGGGAGGTATTTGTTGAGAGTAGGGTAGCAAAGGGGAAGTTTTTTTCTAGAAGGGAGGAACACTGTATGCCCCCACAGTTAGGAAATAAACTGGTTTTCAGACTGGGTTGCTACTGTAGCCACAGATGCTTATGATTTTTCCAGCTGGAATTACAAGCCAGAAACATTGGGTATGGTTCTCCTTACTCATTAAAGCCTGGTGTGGAAAAGCCTACCCATTATTAACGTTTAAGAAAACAGGGGTACCCCGTCAAGCGAACCAGGGGTTATAATGTATTTAAGGAAGACAGTGGTTCAATGGTGGCCTACATAGGTCCTAAAAGACAAGAGAATCACTTAGAATTCATATTAAATCAATAGGGGAGCAAAATATGTAGGGCAGCATACAGTTTATGTAGTTTGAGGTACTGGTGACCAGTACCAGCAGCGGATTGAAACGCGACACGGCATAGGAATTTTCACTACCGCGGACCGGACGGTTCTGCAAAGTGTAAGTCTGGCCTGCACCAGGTGGGAGTTCCAAGGCAATGAGGAGCTAAAAGTTAGACCTAAGTAGCAGAAGTTGTCCACAGCAGTTAGGTCCTGCCCATTAAAGATGCTTTTATTCAGCCTTATTTCCCCTGGTCCACAGGACACAATGGGTGATTTTGTGTAGTTGGTTTTCAGATTTAAATTTGACATAAGAGAGGCAAAGGCTTCCACCTGATGCCTCAATACATTCAGAGTGAGGGCAAACAGCACTGCATCATCAGCGTAGAGTAGCGCGGGGATTGAAGAGCCTGCTATTCTAGGAGTGTCTGGGGGCTGGGAGGTTAAATAGACTGTTAGTCCATTTACATACAGTATGGATAACAGAGGGGCCAATATGCATCCCTGCCACACTCCACTCCTCAGGGGGAAGACAGTGGAAATCTTGGTGTAGGAAGGTGGATACCTGACTATGGTTACCCCAGATTGTTTGCCTTGTGTTTAGCTGGTTTTCGACTTCGTTGGCCTGGTTCCCTGCTAATCAGGGCCCCAGGCTATCTGCTCTCTCTGTAAAATGGACTCCATGCACCCTAGGTGCATACCCAATCTGATACTGGACACCTTATCAGCCCCTGTACAGAGCACTATAGGTGCCCAGGGCATAGGTGCATCCAAGGCCTACCAGGGGCTGCAGCATATCTTTTGCCACCCCAGGCTGGACCTTAAATTGACACAACTGGCTGATCACTCAGCTGGGGCAAGGTGGGGTAATCCCCCCTTGCATAGATATAGTATACCTATATCTGGACACATATATACCTATAAGTCACTCCTATGGCAGGCCTTAACAATCCTGGAGGCAGAGTGCTTGGTTTTATGTGAGATGGTGCTCTAGCATGAGCTGAGCCTGTCTGCAGCTGTCGGGACCAATTCCCTAAGCTGTTCCGGGATACTGCCATACCATATTCTCTTAAGTGCATTATAATTCATCGCGGTTATATGATAACTTTGGTTTGGCTTTATCAAAACATGTCGTGTAAGGTGTCATGTGATTTGGAATACTATCCCCTTGCCAGTCCTGGCGACGGGGATAGGATTCCACCCCTGTAGAGGGAGAAGACATGTTACTTTATTAAAACGCGGTTGATTTTAAAAGAGCCTCAGCATCACAAAATGGACGCTTCTGCCACAGACACGAGTCTGGCCTCCTGCTGCTGACCGAAACTTGGCAGAGGAGGCCTAGACAAAGGGTTTCCTGTCACAGGGAGGTGTCACACCACCCCAGACAGGAGATAGTGGATTGTAGCAGGGAGGTTTGAAAGAACCCAGACATTGCCTGGGGAGCACAAGGCTTCCCCTTGCATAATCCAGTCAAACCGGTTCTGGGGCACACCAGCCCCAGTACCAGCGCGACCCAGGACAAAGGGAAAGGGGTGTAACCACCCCCTTCCTGGGTCCCACCCTTAGGAAGGACCTAGCAGGTAATCCAGCCCACTAGATTGGTATAAGAGTGGGAGCAGTGCCAACGCACATCAGATTATCCTGACTGAAACTTATGAAACAAAACTCTGGACCCTTCGACATCCTACTCGACATAGAAGACTGAAGAATCTCCCTTGTGGTCAAGGAGTGACCACCCTGTGCAAACAGGCACCATCCAGCACCTCAACATTTGCTTTGTTGCAGTTCCCGCCGGAACTCGAGCAACAGAGTTCAACAAGACCCAGCGTTCCTGCCTTCTAACAGCCCGCTTCACAGTCCCTGCAGAGCTGAGACTCGTGGAGGCGACCTGAAGCGTGGGGACGGCCATCTTGGAAAGACCACGAGGCGCTGACCGTGCAGCTTCAGAGGCTCCCTCGAAGCTGTGCATTGGGATTTGAGAAGCCCCAGCCCTGACCCATTCCTACACTTAAGCTCACCCCTCTACACTCACCGAGTGCTGCATGGGGCCCTTCTGCACTTTTTGGCTCAAAGCGTTGGTCCGGTCGCTTGCCCGTTGGCTTGCGGCCCCAGTACAGACGAACATTTAAATTGGACCTGCCAGTCCAGTTGCTCTGGACTGGCCCTCACTCCCCTGAAAAGGAGCACCCGCTCTGACCTTGCTGGTCCGAGTATTAAGCCATCTTTGAATCCTGCGTGGGTTGCGCTTGCCAAGGGTTGTTTTCTCCAATCCGGAAGCCGACACCGCTGACAGCGAGAGCCTTTGTGGGACAGCTCGTGATCCACTCCTGGACATCCTCGGTGCCCCAGAGTCCACGTGGCAGCGGAGAGAAGCTTCTCAATATCGATCTGATTGCGCCCGACATTGCCTGGTTCCTTCCTGGTTCCACCCTGGTCACTGCTGAGTGACCCAGACTCTGTCCCCTCTGCTTTCAGGTCATCTACATCTTCGATCCACCCTTGGATCACACCGAACACTTGTCTTCTCGACGCCTGCAGCATCTTCATCTTCAGGCACCATCGACCTGCGTGACGAAACCCGACACTACTTTGCACCTGTGCACCCGCTTCCTGTGGGTGAGGTAACTCAGCAACGCCGGTGCTCCTGTACTGGTACACACCTCTAGTGTATGTGTCTAAAGTTTCGTCCTTCTAGGTCAGTCGGAAGGTTCCTTAAAAAGTAACTTTGTAACTTTTACGCACCATTGACTTTGCATTGGTGCGTGTGTGTGCTTTAAGCGCTGCACCCGATTCCCGCGGGCTTTTCCCGACTTCAGCATTGCTAGTCCCGATTGGTCCCAGCAATTCCCTAGGCCCTAGGGCTAACCACTGTTCGATTGGTGGTTCTTATACCACTATTTTAGTATATGGTTTGAGTGGCCACCCGCCCTCACCCATACTTGTGCAACTTTGTATGTTTAACTGTGCTTTTGTTTAAACGCTTGTGCCTCTGCACTCATACAGAGTACAGAGGATTATTCTAGTAATAAATACATATATTTTTATAATATATAACTTGTGTGGTGTCCTTTCATTTGATATTACAGGATTGTGATTGGTAAAACAGCTTGCTTAACACGACCTCTTGAGTTAAGCCTTTAAGGCTGCTTAGTCCATGCTACCCTTAGGATAGCTTGTCTATTAGGTTGACTTACAACCAGACACCATAATGGATTGTTTGGACTGATACAAGGTGCCCCCAGAATCGGAGACATCATATATCAGGCCAACTTCTCACACTTGCCATAATGAGTTAAGCGCACTCTAGCCGATAAGTCTAATTGTAGTGAGAATAAAAAATTAATAAGTGGGTGGTCCACTCCTTGATCCAGCAACATTGTCTATAACTTGGTTCTGTCCACTGAATCAAAGGCAGTGGACAGGTCAGTAAAAACAAGATATATGGGGGATTGCCTGGCGTTGGTATACTTTAATCGTTAGAGCCTAATTTCGAGCGGAAACCAAATTGGAAAGGGGAAAAAATGCTCTTGTCCGTCGCCCAATTTACTAGGCAGTTATATATGACTCTACCAATAATTGTGATTGTGCTGCAAATAAGTGATATAGGGCGGTAACATTTAAAGGACAAGAGATCTCTCTTTTTAAATATCAGCATGATTGTTGCGGTGGGCGAGGAAGGGGGAATATTTGTTATTAAACAGGAGTTGAACATGTTAGTGATAAGGGGGCCCCAACTTTCTGGCATAGATTTCACCAAATCCATAAGTACCCCGTCTGTGTTGGTGCTTTCCCTCCCTTGCTATGATGGATGGGCAAGTCTACTTAGTGCAACATTAATATCTGAGGTGGGGAGGTCTTTAATCTGTTAAGTAATTTAGATAGCGCACTAGAATCTACTGTGTGAGAAGTTGGCCTGATATGTGATGCCCAATATTCTAGTGGGGACCCTGTATCAGTCCAAACAACCCTTATGGTGAGGGTTATAAAGTCAACCGTATAGACCAGCTGTCCTAGTGGTAGCATGGACAAAGCAGTCTAAGGCTAAACTCAAGAGGGCATGTGAAGCCAGCTGTTTTACCATATTTAACCCCTTTAATACCAAACGAAAGGACACCACACAGGTTATATATAAAATATATATGTATTTATTACTAACACAACCCCTCTGAACTCTTTATGAGGTCAGATGCACAAGCACATAACAAGATACTCAATTATCATACAATAAGTTGCACAATATACAGTAGTGCCCTAGGGGCACGTCAAACCATATACTAAAATAGTGGTATAAGAACCACTTCACGAACAAAGGATAGGCCTAGGGCATAGTGAAGTGGTGTACCTCACTGGTTAGAGGCGGCAGACCCGTAAGCAGAGGACGGCCCGGGACCAGGGTTCGATTCCCGACGCGGCAGGGTCGTGGACCAGGGTCAGCGGGCTCGATAATTCTCGCCTCGGTGCCTACTCTAACCAGGGATCACACTCGGCAACTCTGGGCATTAGCTTGCCTCATCTTCACAACGGCCCCCCCAGACCGCCGGGGATGCTTTGTCGCACCTTAGAGATACCCATTAGGGACCATCTCTCAGGGTGAGCCAGGACGGGGCTGGACTACCTGCTACGTCCCTCCTATGGGAGGGACGTAGCAGGTAAGGAGGGACCAAGGGAGGGGATGGTTACACCCCTTTCCCTTTGTCCAGTTTCACGCCAGAGCTGGGGCTGGAGTGCCCCAGCAACCGGTTTCGACTGGACTATGCATAGAGCACCTTGTGTGCCCCAGGCAGTGTCTCATTTCATTCAGCACTCCCTGCCCCAATACACTATGGCCTGTCTGGAGTGGTGCTAGCACCTCCCAAGACAGGAAACCTATTGTCCAAGCCTCCCTCGCTGGAAGGACTCCCAGCAGCAGGAGGTCAGACTTGTGTCTGTGGCAGCAACATCCATTTTGTGATGCTGAGGCTCTGGTTAACTTTAACCGGGATTACCAGGTACAACATGTCTTCTCCCTCTAGAAGTGTGGAATGCTACCCCCGTCGCCAGAACTGGCGAGGGGGTAGTATTCCAAATTATATGACACCTTACACAACATGTTTTGATAAAGCCAAACTAAAGTTAGCATTCAACCACAAGGATGATAATGCACTTAAGAGTATATGGTATGGCTATATCATAGAACAGCTATAAGGACATGGTTCCGAAAGCTGCAGACAGGCTCAGCTCATGCTAGAGCCTCATCTCACATAAAACCAAGCACTCTGCCTCCAGGATTGTTAAGGCCTGACATAGGAGTGACTTATAGGTATATATGTGTCTATATGTAAAGGTAGGTATAGGGATACTATACCTAAGCAAGGGGTGATTACACGACCTTGCCCCAGCTGAGTGATCAGCCAGTTGTGTCAATGTGAATGGCCAGCCAGGGGTGGCATAATACATGCTGCAGCCCCTGGTAGGCCTTGGATGCACCTATGCCCTCGGTACCTAAGGTACACTATACAGGGGCTCATAAGGTGACCCAATATCCAATTTGAGATGTACCTAAAGTACATGGAGTACATTTTACAGTGAGATCAGATAGCTATAGGTTTAGATATAGGTATACTATATCTAAGCAAGGGGGGACTACCCCACCTTGCCCAGTTGTGTCAATTTAAGGTCCAGCCTGGGGTGGCAAAAGATATGCTGCAGCCCCTGGTAGGCCTTGGATGCACCTATGCCCTGGGTACCTATAGTGCTCTGTACAGGGGCTGATAAGGTGTCCAGTATCAGATTGGGTATGCACCTAGGGTGCATGGAGTCCATTGTACAGAGAGAGCAGATAGCCTGGGGCCCTGATTAGCAGGATCCCAGGAAAACTAAGTCGAAAACCAGCTAAACACTAGGCAAAACATCTCGGGTAACTGTAATGTCATGCTTTATTTATATGCACTTGCTTCCTTTGAGAACTTAGATTCTCTGCTCATGTTGGTTCTTAGAATGGTAATGTAATGTGTATTCTGGGTCAGTTACTAGCATTGGCTGTTCGATGAGGCGAATAAATTGCTCCTGAAGATCACATCGTGTTTCCTGCTTCTTTCATTTACAAGACACCACATTTATATTGGCGACGATCATCTTACCTCTCTGCCTCAACACGCAGCTGTCCCTGACTTATTACCTCTCCAGCGCCTGTTTAACTTCAAAGTAAGCGTTGTCTTCCCAGCGGCAGTTCAACAACTTCATCGGCACGTTTTGTGAAGAAACTGTACGGTGAGGAGTGCAGCGGGAGGTTATTTAAAAATAAGGGACTTAAAATAATTAAAGAAATAATAATTAAGACGCCGCGCGTAAAGCAACAGTTTAAACACTGCTCGCGCATTCACACGCGCAAGATTTGAAAGACGCAGAGTAATGGCGGTGCGTTTCAGTGACGTGTTCTCTGCGTGTCATTGACGCACTACGTTCAACTTCCTAGTTGTAAAAAAAAAAGAACGAAGGATTATCACGCGTTACGTTCTACTTCCTGATTGTTCAAATAGAACGAAGGATTCTTGCAATAATTCAATCGGTGAATGAAAATAGCATTGTTATGTTTTAGGAATTTCTACAACAGCAAAATTCTTCAGAAAAGAACAATCACACTGTGTCTGTGTCTAGATTGGTATTATGGGGTTGAGTGCGCTACTGGGGTATAAGCGCATCCCTGTGGTGGGCACACTTGTGGGGTACTGTGTGTCGTGCAACAACACAGTGAATTTCCAAAAGATATTCAAATAAAGTTCCCAAAAACTTTCAAAGCTTTCAAGGTTTAATTAGCATTTTCATCGATGTGTCTCATATTTTCTTCATATGAATGAATAAACAATCGTTGTTTTCATCATCAAACATGAAAAAAGCTCCAATGCATTTCGGACATGCCGTCCTTTTTCAAGGAGCACTGCAACAAAGGATATACGAAAATCGAATCAATGTGGATACTTAAGATAACAGTAAAACAACAGGGTAACTGCACTTGGATCCGTAGATCCGTGAAAAACAACCTCATGCGTCCATGTGATAGAAACTAAGGTGTGGTTTGAAGAAAAAAGAATCACCCGTTTGTGAAAGTTAAGGGTAAACTGGAATGGAAGTAATGTCCGTGCTCCGGACTCGGAAAGAATAAAAAATGGTCAACGCTATTGCTCAATGGTGGCGTTCCCGATCTTAAACCTTAGTTTCTATCACATGGACGCATGAGGTTGTTTTTCACGGATCTACGGATCCAAGTGCAGTTACCCTGTTGTTTTACTGTTATCTTAAGTATCCACATTGATTCGATTTTCGTATATCCTTTGTTGCAGTGCTCCTTGAAAAAGGACGGCATGTCCGAAATGCATTGGAGCTTTTTAGGTCTCGCCTAGACGAAAGCAAAAGCGAAGCTTTTGCTGTCTATGCGAGACAACTTATGTTGCCGCTTTTCTGGGAATATTGTGGACATCAGACTGTTACGAGCTTTTTCTGCTGTAGTCAGGCTGTCACGAGCTTCTCCTTTGGAGATTTGACCTCGTGAGCGCGCCTTGACTGCATCTAATGGGCCGTGCGCTTCCGTGCCACTCGCTTTTCCTGCCGAGATTAGACCTCGTGAACGCGCACACATCCTCTCTCTTCAAAGAGAATGTGCACGCCCTTCAACGCCTCTCTCACCTCCCCATCTGAAGTTTGCTGTCGGTCCTTTCCCTACCTGCCTCTCCATGCTCCGCTCTCTGTCTCGTGGGCCGCGGTGCTCCTCTATCTCTTCGGTGTCGAACGTAGAGAAGTCCAATTTTGTATATATGGTTCATGTTTAGGAAACTAGTAATGTTAGAGTGAGTACTTATCAGATATATATGAATGATTTCTGGGCAGAGTTGAAATTATGGACAAAGAAATTGTCCTATAAATGTATATACACATAATTAGTATTAAGATATCGCGTTTTAAGCGAATTCCTACATTCCCAAAATGCTCCTTGGCTATATGCAAATAAGGTTTGCACACTCATTGGAGAGTGCGTCTACCCCCTTTCACACACCCCTTTCGTTTGTGCTCCTTCCGATTGGCTTACATCGGAACTGAAAGGACGCTACAAAAGCCACCATCTTGGAAGAACTAGATACCAAGCCCAGTCAATACAGATCTACCGGTAAGAAAGCAAACGTTGCGACGTTTATCTGTTTAATGCAATTAATGTGAATTTATGAGCAAGAACAAAAACATGTTGCATTTGCTACATGTTGTAATTTTGCTTGAAATTTACATTGAACAACAGAATCAAAAATTAGAAAATTACACGGACATTTACAATACCTGGGTATATAAGTGCTTCATTTCAGTTTTGACGCAGAACTAAACCGGCGAGCACAAGACAAGATGCACCACTTTCATGACGATCGTTACACAAAAGGACCGCCTTCATTCTCATGCGTGCCTGGAAGTTGCCTGTTTGTCCCTTTTCTGTGTTGCTGACAGCCAGACCTTGCCCGCTTCTCAGACACGCCTCCACTAGTTTGTACAACTCTCTTGCATATCTTTGGCTCTCCTCCTTTACGGCGAGTACCCTGTTACCAATTGATGCTTGGGCACTGTGCTCCACTGTTAAGGTAAAATAAAATAAAATAAAAACTGTTAAATAATAATTGACGTTTTACAACGAGGAGTCACATTGTTTTCGAACTTATCTGTTTTGACTTTTTGCCCAATGTTCCTTTAAATCCCACCGAGTTCTTCTTTGTTGCATCAGGTGACTGAGGAGGCTCCTTCAGGAAAGTATATTTTTTCAACCGATTTTGCAGGAAAGAGCAGGCTGAATCAATGTTTTTCTTCAATCCGAATCAATCAGGAAATGAATTTCCCCTGCATTTTTTCCTGAAACTCTCTCTAATCTATTCCAAAACATCGGACCGCATGAATTCCCCTATAATTGCAAAGCACTAATGCGCTTCGATGCCTCTTTAGGGGTTTAACTCACAGCGCATAAGAAGCTCCCCAAACTGCTTTGTCTTGTTCAGTAGAGAAAACATCTATAATTGTTTTATTTATGCGCCGCAATGTGTTTCAGAAAACAAGAAACTTTGACTGTACCGGATTTGTTTATTATAATTAAATGCATGTATTGTGTTCTACTATTTTTGTGACTAGAATAGCCGCGTAATTAGGTCCCGATCCCCGAAATTCTGCAGGACGCGTGTTATTTATTACACTCCCGCTTTTTACTTGCCTTCTCGGACACTGACAGAAGGAGACCGCTAGAACTACTTATCCCTTCAAGCTCCGTGGCTGGCAAGTTGACATACATTCTGTGCGACGTGGAGTGCTGTTTACGGTAGCTGAAACTGAGGGCTAGCGATATCTCTGTTCCCGGCCCTTTCTGACAGTACAAATGACGTTCAAGCCAACAAAAGGAAAGGTGAGTGAGAGAGAAAGTCCTGCTTTCTGGTGGGAGCTTGGGGACGGGTAGTCTGAGTTCGTAGAAGAGTTCTTCTGTTTCCCATGCGCATGTTTCAGAACCTCAACCAGGCAAGTCTGATGCTATCTGGGACTTGCAGTCCTGTGTATCCCAGTATAAAATCTGTTCGTCAGTACACAGACACAACAGGATTACCTATTGACGCTGGATTGGGAAAGAAGAGAGCCCTTGATAATGTGCAAGATGCACCATACCACTGAAGAAAGAGTTTAGAAATCCCTGCGACTTGGGAGTCAGAGAAAAGGGATCCCATGGATACGGGGGTAAAGGCATTATTTTATGTGTGGGAGTGGGGATAGGGGCCGGGGCAGAGGTATAGGAGACTACATTTCTGTTGTGGCGAGCGTGGGCCGGTAGCGGGGGAGGTGCTGTGTTTGGTGGCAGGGTCAATTTTTGGGGACCCACTACAAATTGCCTTTGGGCTTGAGGCCTGTTTCTGTCACTCTGCTAAATTTATTGTGCCTCGCACGTGGAACACGCTGCACCGTATTCACTACATCCACCTTTCCCAGGCAGTCTCATGTCTCATGCGCATATAAACAGCATCTTGGTAATGAGCCGGCTCTGAGGGCTGCGAACAAAAATATCACTGAGCATGCTTCCTCACTCCCAAATCAGATTCCGGGTCTACAGATCGCACTGTGCAGTATGTCACTGTGTTACTTTTAGGGTGGTTTTGGATTAAGATTCGCTGCTTTCAGGGCTCTTTTCATGTCTGTCTGTCTGTCTGCTTGCCGTGTGTATCTGGGCTGCTTATTAGGAGCTAGGGAGTTGTGCCGTGTTTCCCTTGCTTCTTTTCGTCTCTATCTTCCTGGACTGATCTTCAACAGGGGATAGTGCGGTGAACGCGGATTCTATTCTCTCATCGGTTTTCATAGTGAGAGGGTAACCATAACCTTTTTTGCCTGTTTCTGTCTCGGTCTCCCTCTGTCAAAAATTGCGCTTGGGGGCTGTGTGTATGTGCCTTGTCTGTCCCCCAAACTCTGCACAGTCGCATACATTCGAGAAGAAAATCTTTCATCTGGAATATTACAATGAAAATCAGGGAAGGAATATCCAAGCCGGATTGAAGAGGAGGTAAGCACCAATTGTTGTTGTATGTGTTTTTATTTTTTAGCTGTGTAAGAATTTATTTCCTCGATGCCAAGGACTTTATAATCCTAGCTCTTTTCTGGTGTTATAATTGTGACAAATGCCTTGATGAATTGACTTACATTTGTCGTCCTCCTTAACCTATTTTCTGAATTCCAATGGTTATACTTAACTGCTCAGATAAAGATTTTTTACCTACATTGTGCTTGCTCTCATCCCCATCCTTGTGGGCGATCTTACTTTGATCCATCGGTTACATGCTGTATGTGCATATCCACACAAGCCCCAGACATGATGCACAAACTCGCAATTAACATTGGCATGGCCTGTCTGTACCCGTCATTTAGCTCATGTGAGGGGGTGACCCAGTGCCTTCAGACCCTGACCGGTGCGTAGTTGTGCTTTACCAACTCCTGATGGATTGATATGTCTCTGCCACTTCTATCATTCATACACTCACCCTCTTTGCACGGTGCTCATGCTGGAGATGCAGGGTCGAAGAGTTCTGTGTGCCCTATACACCTAGCCCAAATAAAGTCTCCGTGCACAGCAGTTCCGTTTTTAAGCTGAGAATGTTCACAGCCCTGGAAGATGTTCTCTGGCCCCTCACTGCAGTCTTCCCCTCGCCTTCAATGCACATCTTCTGTGATGTCATTCAGGTTGAACTGTTATGGTGCTTGCCTGCTAGGAATGGTTTGTCCATGCTCCTAGTGCATGTGTTCGCTGCCAGGGAATGCTTGTGCTCACCTGCAAGGGATGTCCTGTCCACTCTTCTGATCTATGAGCCCGGGTGCAACAGATTGTTTAGTTGTACAAAAAATGGATATATTCATGTGCAGTGGATGGTTAGTGTGTTTTTAAACCCTTCATGGTGTGGCATATCGGCTGATCTTGCTTGGTGCTCACCTGCATTATTGCCTATGCAGGGTGGCTGCATTGTTTCTTACCCTTGCTACAGGCAGTCTGTCTGAGTCAAGCATGATGTTTGCACAGCCATGAGTTTTCTACTCGTGTTATAATTTGTGAAGCACACATTGGTTTACCACATCCTGAGTGTTTGCTTGCATTAGCCTCTCTCTTACCTCACCTATTGGCCTTCTATGTCTCTCTATTCATTGATGTCCTCTTTCCCTCACGTTTTCCCATTATTTTATTTCTTTCTCTCTACAATGCTCTCTCTGCCTCTTCTGCTCCATCTATCACTCCCTTTGCTTTCATCTCTCTTTCTATCCCCTTCACTGTTTCCGTTCACTCTCTCTGCTTCCAATGTCTCGCTCGTTTAATACACCTGTCTTACCTCTGTCTCTCTCTCCCTATTTCACCATTCTCTACTTCTCCCTCGCTCTTCCTCTGTATGAGCCTCATCTCTTTACCTCATCTGCACCTCTTTTCTCTCTACTTCAATGCAATAGCTCTCGCATTTGCGAGAGATTAAGCTATTGGCATTGTAAATGACAATGCCATTTATTTATCTGTTTTCAAAAACAAAACATAAATAAAAATGTTGGCATTTACAATGCCAATAGCTCTAACTTTTCAAAAGGCGAGACCGTTGCATTGTAAATGCTTGTTTCATGTTTGATGATGAAAACAACGATTGTTTATTCATTCATATGAAGAAAATATGAGACACATCGATGAAAATGCTAATTAAACCTTGAAAGCTTTGAAAGTTTTTTGGAACTTTATTTGAATATCTTTTGGAAATTCACTGTGTTGTTGCACGACACACAGTACCCCACAAGTGTGCCCACCACAGGGATGCGCTTACACCCCAGTAGCGCACTCAACCCCATAATCCTATTGGACGCACCTGAACAGTTGCATCACCTGTAAGGAGCACCTTAAATTGATCAACTTGCTTCACCTTCTCAATAAACCTTCAAACGTCACCATAAGCTGTGCGCCGTGCTTAACTTTTTCTGCTTAGATTGGTATTATGACATAAACAAAAAGGAAGAAAATATAATAAACTGGAAGCAAGAAAGGTATTATTACACAATAATCCTCAATACAAAAGTAACTTATTAAAAGAATCTTTAAAAGTGAATTCAATTTCTTTATTATTACAAGGAGCATACAAACTAAACAAAAGTCTATAATTCACTTAAGGAAGATTATTTCAACTTAAAAAAAATATGCAAAATGTAACGCAACCCGCGTTTTTCTTGACAAGTCCTGGTGAGCCAAACGTAAAATGGCAGAAATGGAAAAAAATATTTGCAAACTATGCAAGAGTATGTGGCACAAATTTGAGTGCAGAAAGAAAGCATTCATTACTTTTACACTGTTTAGGAGGTGAAGGTCAAGATGTCTTGGAACATTTACCAGAACTCACAGCTTCTGAACAAAGAAATTTGAATGAGTATGAAATAGCCATTGAACAATTGGATCGACATTATCTTCCTAGATTGAGTACAATAATGGAAAGATACCATTTTGGTTTAAGAGGGCAAAAAAAGGATGAGTCTGTTGAAGACTACGTCTCTGCACTAAGAAAGTTAGCCTCATCTTATAAGTTTGGTCAGACCTTGGAAGAAAGAATAAGAGATCAATTTGTTTTGAAATGTGCTCACGACAGTATTCGGAAGGAACTATGGTTGAAAGACAAATCACCTTTAGAAGAGGTTCTTGTTATAGCGAAGCAAGTTGAACACATGACGAAATGTGTGGATGAATTAAAAGGAGAAAAATAAAAAATGACTGAGCCAGAGAAGAAAAATGAACCTAAAGTTGAAGAAGTTGTCTGTCAAGTCAAGAAGGAAGAAAAAATGGCTGGTGGAAAAAATGATAATGGAATGAATAGTTTTAATCCAAATTTTAATATGTCTAACAAATTTTCTTGTTTCACATGTGGGAATATTGGTCATCTAGCTAAATCTCCAAATTGTCCTGCTTTGAAATCCATTTGTAATGATTGTGGGAAAAGGGGACATTTTTCTAAATGCTGTAGAACAAAAAGCAACAAAAGAGACAATATTAATAGAAAATGGTCTCAACCCCAGGTGAAAACTGTAACTTTCCAAATCAGTAGTGGTCCATTAGAACATCCCACACATTTAGTTAAAGTGGATGATGCCATAATTGAGTTTAAGTTTGATTCCTGTTCCCAGATTACCATGATTGATGAAGAATTGTTACATAAGACTTTTGGAAAGATTGTCAAACTTTTCAAGAGTGATATCTTACCTTTAGGTTATGGCAGCAAACCAATTAAGATATTGGGTTATTTTATGGCTACTATTGAATTGGGAAGTCAAATTATTCCTGGTAAGATATATGTTACGAATGTAGGTGATGCTTTAATTAGTTGGAGAGACCAGCGAGATTTAGGTGTTACACTTAATCCGAATTCCTCACCTCAGGTGCAAATACAAGAAGTGGAAAATTTGTCAGAAATGTTTGCAGGGAAATTTCCAAATGTATTCAAAGAAAAGTTAGGGTGTTTAAAAGGTTACAAACATTGTATAAAATTTAAAAAAAATGTGATCCCCATAATAGCAAAGGTAAGAAGGATTCCTTTAGCTGAACAAGGAAAAGTGCAGGAAGAAATTGAAAAATTGATTGCGAACAATATCATAGAACCAGTAGAAGCAACAGAATGGTTGGCGCCAATTGTAATAGCCAAGAAGCCAACTGGCGAAATTCGCTTATGTATTGATTTAAGAGCTTTGAATAAAGAGGTAGTGGTAGACAGATTCCCATTGCCCAACATTGATGAGATTGTGGGTACATTAGAGGGTGCAAAGTACTTTACCACCCTGGATCTGGCTTCTGCCTACCACCAGGTTGAACTAGATGCCTCGTGCCAAGATTTGACTGCTTTTATAACTCCCATGGGAACTTTTAAATTTAAAAGAATGCCTTTTGGTTTAATATCAGCAGCCTCTGTATTTCAACGAATTATGACACACATTCTTAAAGGACTTCAGGGGGTGAAATGCTACCAAGATGATCTATTAATATATGGGGCCAACATGCTAGAACATAATGAACGTGTGTGTGATGTGTTGAAAAGGTTGTCTGAAGCTGGTTTGTCTCTCAAGAAGGAGAAATGCAAATTTAGTTTAGAGGAAGTGAACTATCTTGGTCACTGTATTAAGAGTGAAGGTGTATTTCCAAAGTTGGACTTGGTTACATCCATTGATAACATGGCTGAACCTGTCAGTAGAGATGAGTTGTTATCTTTTCTTGGAATGGTGGAGTTCTATGGAAAATGTATTCTACATTTTGCAGATAAAACAAAGAACATGAGGAGACTTACTGCTAAAAGTGTTACATTTGTGTGGTCGGATGACTGTAAAAAAGAATTTGAGCAGATAAAGGAGGAGTTGAAGAAAGCACCATGTCTGCAAGCATTTGTTCCTGGTTTACCTACATATGTGTTTACTGATGCAAGTGACAAGGGTCTAGGAGCGGTTTTAGTACAAAATAAGCATGGTTATGATTCTCTTATTGCTTGTGCCTCAAGGTGTCTTCGTGGTCCGGAACTTAATTACTCAGTTATTGAGAAAGAGTCATTAGCTATCTTCTGGGCTCTAAAAAAATTTAAGAATTTGGTTTGGGGTACTAAGTTTGTTGTTAAGTCAGACCACAAACCTTTGAAAGAAGTTTTTTGTAAGAAATGTTTGGATTCTATCTCCTCTAGGATTAGAAGATGGATCATATCTTTGCAGGAGTTTGATTTTGAAGTACAATATTTACCAGGGGTTTCAAATAAAGCTGCTGATTGTTTTTCGAGATTGGTAAAAGTTGATAATCTATGTAGTGATGAGGAGTTTCTTGATGAAGATGACTTTCTCAATGTTTGTGAAGTCACAGAGGGAGTTGTAGGAAAAGATGAATGGAAGGATGAATTGCTAAAGGATGAAGAGTTGCTTAATGTATTATCCTTGTTAAAGGATAATAAACGTCTGGAGAAGCCTTGGTCACTGGTCTCCCAGGAGTTATCTATTACGGATGGCATGTTGACACGAGGTCTGACACTTGTGCCTCCCTCTACTTTAAGAAAAAGATTATTGATGCATGCACACACTGGACATTTGGGTATAGTGAAAACTAAGGAGATGTTACGCACCCAATTTTGGTGGCCTGGTATGGATTTAGAAATAGAACGCATGGTTAGAGACTGTATTGAATGTTGCGCAAGTGACAAAATTCTGAAAACCAAACAAATGCCCATGGTTTGCAGGGATTTACCCAATCATCCTTGGGATGAATTAGCTATTGATATCTTGGGTCCTCTTACAGGTGTATCGGATACTCCTTACTTGATTGTTTTAATTGATTTATACTCATGTTGGATTGAGTTGTGTGCTGTAAGTGACATAATGTCTGATTCTGTTATCAAGTTCTTATCTGATATTTTCATGAGGGAGAGTTTTCCCAACAGTATTTTATCAGATAATGGACCTCAATTTTGTTCAACTGCATTTGATACTTATCTTGACAAATGTGGTATAGTACACAAACGTTCTTCGTTATACCATCCTGAAACCAATGGTGCCGTTGAGAGGGTCAACAGAACGTTAAAAGAATGCATACAGCTTGCAAGAGCAAATGGGCTAAATTGGAAAGAAGCACTTAAAGAAAGAATTGATGCTTACGGTTGTTCCCCCTCACTCTACCACTGGAAAATCTCCCTTTGAACTATTCAAAGGTAGAGTTCCCAACACGATGTGGTGTCCTGGTTGGATGAATTTGAAAAAGGGATTTGTTGACAATCATGTTGGTGCTTGGAGGGAGAGAGAATTAGAAAAGCAAGCTTGTAGGAAAACGTACTTTGATAAAATAAAATGTGTTCAATTTCATGAGGTTAAAGTAGGTGATCTTGTCAAAATAAAAGCACCTGTTGGAAGAAGATCTTGGTCTAAGTATACCAATGTTAGACCCGTTATTAAAGTTTTTGGTAATGCTATTAAGACACAAGATGGGAGGATTTGGAACAAAAGTCGGGTGGTTGTGGTTAAGTCAAGGAATGTTTCTCATGGTGACTTTGATCCAGTCTGTGAATCCTCTGGCACTGTTAATCTTCCTCTGGCCTGTTCTAACAATCCACCTACTTATCGTATGAGAAGTCAGAGATTACGCAGAGCACCATCATATATGAAAGATTATGTATAAACACATTTATTTTCACTTTTGTTGTTCATTTCTTTCTCTTCTTTTTCCTTCATTCAATCTTTTGTGTTTATAGCTGTTGTAAAGAAGGGAGATGTGTAATGTCATGCTTTATTTATATGCACTTGCTTCCTTTGAGAACGTAGATTCTCTGCTCATGTTGGTTCTTAGAATGGGAATGTAATGTGTATTCTGGGTCAGTTACTAGCATTGGCTGTTCGTGGATGAGGCGAATAAATTGCTCCTGAAGATCACATCGTGTTTCCTGTTTCTTTCATTTACATGACACCACAGTAACCATAGTCAGGTATCCACCTTCCTACATTCTGCAGTAGAGTAAATGGAGAGGAAATGAGTAACTCAATCTGAACCTAAAATGTTATTTTGAAGAGGGGCATTAGTAGGAGAATCTCTAGATTTTAATTGATTTCACTAAGTTCCACTTCTCGAGTGCTGCATTTTCTAGTAGCTCCCAGACCCGTTTGTGGAGTTCTCTCTTCCTGTTTAAGAATGCAAGTTTGTACTCTCTCCATGCCAGGAAGATCTCGCTCCTAAACCTAAGCCACGTGTTTAACACCTTCCCCAGCTTTCAGTTAGCCTTTGAGCAGATCTCATCGAACCATCTAGGATCCCTGTTGTTTGGTTGGATTGGATTGGCTTGAGCATCGACTCTGATGATCTCGGTTAGCCTGTGATAGTGAATAATCACCAACTCTTTCCTGGTCTCTTCTAGACAGTTAAGAAATGCTCCTAAATGAGTTTTAAAGATAGTTTCTAAAGGCTTTTTCAGACACCAATCTAATCTTAAACCATCCGAAGAATGTTGTGTAATGGATATCAAATTACTATTGCAAGTGAGTCCCTTAATCAGTAAGAGCATAGAGTAAAATATGGTGCTATGAGCTACCCACTCTGTTGGTAAACAGTCACGGCTCCTCAAAGGAGTACTGCCGGAGTGTGGGGCGGGCGGGGGAGGGGCAGGGTGGGAGGTAGTGAACTCCGGAATGCAGACAAACTGAGTTGTGTGTATAAATAAATAAAACGAATTACACTGCACACGCTGCATCGCCATTTAGCGTTGCAGCACGCGCAATGTAATTTGTTTTAATTATTTATTTCTTTACTTAACTCCCTTTGGCCATATGTCAGAGTTTACTACCCCCACCCTGCCCCTTCCCCACCCCGCCCCACCTCCCCCCAGCACTCACTCGAGGAGACGCAACTGTTGGTAAAATCTCCCTTTTTAGAAACCAAGACAAAAAATTGGAACTTGCAAACATATAATCAACTGTTGAAGCCCTCCCTGCCCTCTAAATGTCGGGACTGTGTGATTTGCATCTCCTAAAGCCTCAATTAAACTAATTATTAAAAGCCTAACAATTCTTAAAAGCCTACCATTTCTTAAAAGCCTACCAATTCTTAAAAGCCTACCCATTCTTAAAAGCCTACCATTTCTTAAAAGCCTACCAATTCCTAAAAGCCTACCTATTCTTAAAAGCCTACCATTTCTTAAATGCTTACCAATTCTTAAAAGGCTACCATTTCTTAAAAGCCTACTAATTCTTAAAAGCCTACCCATTCTTAAAAGCCTGCCATTTCTTAAAAACCTACCAATTCTTAAAAGGCTACCATTTCTTAAAAGCCTACCCATTCTTAAAAGCCTACCATTTCTTAAAAACCTACAAATTCTTGAAAGTCTACCCATTCTTAAAAGCCTACCATTTCTTAAAAGCCTACCAATTCTTAAACGGCTACCATTTCTTAAAAACCTACAAATTCTTGAAAGCCAACCCATTCTTAAAAGCCTACCATTTCTTAAAAGCCTACCAATTCTTAAAAGGCTATCATTTCTTAAAAGCCTACCCATTCTTAAAAGCCTACCATTTCTTAAAAGCCTACCATTTCTTAAAAGCCTACCAATTCTTAAAAGCCTGCCCATTCTTAAAAGCCTGCCATTTCTTAAAAGCCTACCAATTCTTAAAAGGCTACAATTTCTTAAAATCCTACCCATTCTTAAAAGCCTACCATTTCTTAAAAGCCTACCATTTCTTAAAAGCCTACCAATTCTTAAAAGCCTACCCATTCTTAAAAGGCTACCATTTCTTAAAAGCCTACCCATTCTTAAAAGCCTACCATTTCTTAAAAGCCTACCCATTCTTAAAAGCCTGCCATTTCTTAAAAGCCTACCAATTCTTAAAAGGCTACCATTTCTTAAAAGTCTACCCATTCTTAAAAGCCTGCCATTTCTTAAAAGCCTACCAATTCTTAAAAGGCTATCATTTCTTAAAAGCCTACCCATTCTTAAAAGCCTACCATTTCTTAAAAGCCTACCATTTCTTAAAAGCCTACCAATTCTTAAAAGCCTACCCATTCTTAAAAGCCTGCCATTTCTTAAAAGCCTACCAATTCTTAAAAGGCTACCATTTCTTAAAAGTCTACCCATTCTTAAAAGTCTGCCATTTCTTAAAAGCCTACCAATTCTTAAAAGGCTACCATTTCTTAAAAGCCTACCAATTCTTAAAAGCCTACCCATTCTTAAAAGCCTAGCCATTCTTAAAAGCCTACCCATTCTTAAAAGCCTACTACTTCTTAAACAACCACAGGGTAGTGTTGCTCTGCCTGACTCCACAGCAAGCCCATATTCTTTGTTAAACATGTTCAAGACTGACAATGTTTAATCTGTAATTTTGGCACAGGCATGAAGAACGAAGTCATTTTCACAGGTGCGTAACAATGGCACATACATCCTCTGAGGTGCGGGGGCCCCAGCCTTCAGTGACTTCCAGTCAGAATAAGGCCTATGTACATGTGTGAGGTACAGAGTCTCTGGGCCTCTCAGACACATTCCATAGGGTGGCATCATTTTGGTTTATTCTCTGCATATTCCCAGTTTATCTGCAAAATCTGGTGAGGACAATACTTCACACATCCACAGCAATGCATGTGCTGCAGAGTCAAGACACTATCAAACCAAAATGAAATGGGAATTACACATCGAAGGTGGTCCAAACCTCACATCATTGACTTCCTACAGTAATTCAGTTTGACCTTATACAAATGCACAGTTCATTTTCCATGGAAGGGTGATGCAGTTTGAGTGGCCGCCACGTGTACTACTGGACAGACTACAAAAGTGTAGGTTTAATTTCCAAATGTCTTCATTACTGTGTAGTTGTGAATCACTAGTTACCAGTAATAGTAAAAAAAACAAATACTAATATGTCATCACAGTTGAGGTGTGATGTTGCCATGCTAGTTGTCAGAGCAATAACACAGTGTTAAAGGCAGGCCAGGGAGCACAGTTACAATTACTATTGAAATAATGAAAGAGGGAGCCAGCTTTATAACTCTTCCGAAATACTTTTACCTGAAAGAGACCAGTTATCCGCAGATGCAGTGCGTTTGTGTTTTGAACTGTTCGAGTTCATTACTTGGCTAATTACTTGTAAACAGCAGTGCACTTTACCACACGTTCTGAACTCAAGCAGTTTTTCAAAGTGACAATTTAAACTGCATAAAACATATTTTTGCAACAAATGACTAGCTGCATATTCAGATGCTGAAGAAGTTGCTAGTTCTCGCACTGGTCCGGGGAGTGGACGGGGCTAGAGCAGGCCGCAGGCCCAGGTGATGCATGAAAAGCATAGACATAAACAGAGGTTTGCCAGCTGTGAATTGGCGTTGCGGAGGTCAGGAGGCTTCTTTCAAGGCGCTATGGTCCCTGTCCTACCTGCTAGAAGCAGCGCTACTTGGTCCCCCTCTGTGTACCGCTTGACACAAAGTGTATCACCGCTAAAGGTCACATTTGTCTACTTGATCCTCTCTGCGTGGGTGACAGGCGGCCTGCCAGCTCCCCAGGACAGGAAGCCTGCTCCTGTGTCAGCTGAGGTGTGGAGCACAAGGCAGGCACTTGGCCAACACCAATCAGAGATGTACGTTGCATTTGTATAGTTTACGTTTGAGGCTTACTGCTGTTTGTCAAACATGCCGCTGTTGGCAGGGCACTGCCTGGCACTGTACCTACTGGCACAGTCTCAATTGCACGGCAGTGATATTTCGTCATGGTGGAAATAATGAGAGACCATTCCTAGCTCCAATGTTGTGTCAACGCCACTGTTCACACCCAGAGAGCGTGACAAGCATTGGCTGTGCAGTGAGGTTTGGACCAAAGGGTGTTTGTAAGTTGCAGGTGTTATGTTCCGGCCTCTGAGGGAATTAGCTTTGGCACATAGGACGGTTTGAAGATTACATAAGGTAACTAAGGTTTAGATTGGCATCAGACGTGGCAATAAACCACTGCGCTGCCTCAACACCTCCATGTTCGAGCAGTGGCCGCCCGAAAAAGGGGATCTGTGGTGCAGTTCGCAGAGACAGACACTCTGATCCTATTCTAAAGACGTGCCCTGACCTCAGAATACATATTCCAAGGATTCCCACTGGGTGGGATGAAGGAAAGACCCCCAGTTCTTTGTCTATGTGACTCCTGTGAGAAGTTAGCCTGGCATTTGATGTCCACTAGTTCTAGTGGGCACCTTGCACCAGTCTAATCGACTCTTATTGATGGTGGTTGTAAATTCAACCTTATAGAAAGCTATCCTTGTGGTAACATGGACCAGCAGACATCAGGCTAAGACTTCAAAGAGCGCATTACGCTAGTTGTTTTACCAATTATAATCCCTTGAGTACCAAATGAAAGCACACCACACAAGGTATATATCAAATAAATATGTAATTATTCTAAACACAACCCCTCTGCACTCTTTATGAGGTCAGAGGTAAAAGTACAATACAAGTTACTTCATTAGCATACGATAAGTTGCACAGTATACGTTTTGCCCTAGGGGCCTCACAAACCATATACTAAAATAGTAGTATAAGAACCACGTGAGAATTAGAAAGCAGGCCTGGGGCCTGTGAAATCGCTGGGGCTACTCTAAACAACCAAAGGTTAGGAAGTAGGAGGCCACGGGAGACGCGTGCAGTGTCTAAACACAGCCATTGACTTTCTATGGGAAACGAACAAGTTACAACTTTACAATTTAAGGATACTTCCGGATGGACTACGATGGAACCCTTTTAGACTTAGACACTAGGAGGGCCAATACCCTTGAGACTACCAGAGTACTCGTGTTACCTCACCCACGGAAGCCGGGTGCACAGGTGTCTTTTTATGTCGGGTTTCGTCGTCGATTTCAATGGAGAGCTGCAAAGAAGTGCTGCACGTGACCAGAGGAAAAGTGTCCGGGTGGATCCAAGGGTGGATCAAAGATCTGAAGAACCTGAAAGCAAAAGGGACAGAGTCTGGGTCACTTGCCAGTATATATGTCTATATAGGTATATAGATATAGGTATACTATATCTAAGTAAGGGGTGATTACACCACCTTACCCAGGCTGTGTGAACAGACCTGTGGTGTCAGTTTGGAAGGCAAACCAGGGGTGGCACAATACATGCTGCAGCCCCTGGTAGGCCTAGGGTGCACCTATACCCTGGGTACCTAGGGTACACTATACAGGGGCTCACAATGGTGACCCAGTAACCAATCTGGTATGTACCTAAAGTACATGGTATCAATTTAGAGAGAGAACAGCTAGGCTGTGGGCCTGATATGCAGGGCCACAGCCAGACTAATGTCGAAAAACCAGAAAAACACAGCAAAAAGTGGGGGTAACCATAGGTAGCAGACCCTACTCTCCTACAACTCCCATTTCCATAGAGCAGAGTGACGTTCTTGGAGGCTTGGTCGGGGTGGGTGAGCTCTGCACTGAAGATTGGAGTTTCTTTATTGGTTCCTTTTTTCCCAAGGTACAAAGTCTCAAGTAGTGTTTGAAGGTGTAAAATGAGTCTAGTTATGTACAAAAAAAGAGCGCATCCACATGTTTTGTGAGCGCAGGTCTAGGAAGCTCACTTGGGCATTCACTAGCTGCACAGATAATCTAAGAGTTGATCTTCAGGAGACCTATCAGGGCAACGACGCCTTCTGAAATTTAAACATCAGTACATAGAATCATCATTGTAGATATATTGCTTAATTTTATACATTTTTATACTTGTACCTCAGTTTGATTGAGGTGAATCATGCAATTGATTTCACACATCACATGTCAGTCATAGTTAGGTTTCATCTTATTTTGGGAGTGTTGCGTCGGAGATCTAAGGCTGGGAACCTAAAAGGCAACGGACAGGGTGTGCATTCTCCGTCACTTCCGTTAGTGGTAGCCTTTGACAGTGTGTCTTGAGGTACAGCTGTTCATTCCATGTGCTCACACTCCCCCTTTCTTCTCTAGGAGCATGACGCCTCTCTGCTACTGCCAAATGTAAGAAAAGCAGAGTCGTGTCTGTAATACCAGAGCACCTTACCTAGGGCTGACTGGGGAACTTGTGGAACAGATTGACCCCTAGGCCATGTCGCAGCAACTTCCCTCAGTTCCTTCACAAGAATGCTTCGGCCCATTTTCACCTCTTCTTCACTTTGAGCTGCGATCCAGCAATCACTCCTGCGTTTAAGGTGTTTTAATGTACAGAGAAGTTTAACGACTTGTGTTTGTTCCTTTGCTTGTTGCCTCTATTTCCCTCATGTAAGTCATTCGTTCGAGGTATTTGTTCTGAGAAGCCTAAGGGTTCTGTGCCTGTTTCTTCAATTGTTTGTAATCTACATTGTATACTGGACAGTAAGCCCCTAAACCACGATTATGTGCCTCACAAACAGAAGCATGTAATCGTCAATCCAGGCATGAATGTAAAAGAAAAAACTCCAATCCTGGAACTCTGTCCAACTCCAGAGTCCGGACTCAACTGATATTCATCGATCGTGGAAGAGGTCGGAAGAGTGGTGGCAACCAAATTCCCCTTAGGTCAGGATACTGAAAAAAATGTAAACAATATCCCACTAGGTAGCCCAGCTGTGCAGACGTAACAAAAATAACTCTTTTACTCATCGGAAAAGAACTTCCATGATTCGCGCCCAGTGAAGGAGAAGCTTGCCCTCTGATTCTTTTAGAGATCTCTGTGGCTTTTGATATAATTGAACATATATTATTCAGTCGCCTGATTACACCCGCTGTCCTCAATAGAATAATTTCATCGTGTCTCACATTGTTCCTGAGTAACCACACACAGGTTTAAGCTCCTGCCTTTCCGGAATCACTCCTGTCAACCGTATGGACCCACAGGGCTTCACCGTTTCACCAATACTTTTCCAAAGCCCCATGGTCCCACTAACTTGCATTCTGGCAATGGCATTAACCATTATAAGATAATAGATGATTCTAAGAATTTTTTCATAGTAAACGGAGTAACCACCACTCATAGTGGCAAACTGCCTGAAAGATTTTTAAGACTGGGTGATGCTCAGTTGGTTCAGCACTAAATCAGAGACATTTCACCTTGGTGATTGCTCCTCATTCTTACCTTTCTCAAGGTCAAAAAAGACTGTAAAAGAGCTGGAACTGGCTGGATTCTGGCCCTGGCATCAGTTCCTGAGCCTGTATCACAGCTATTGCCTATTAGCATATTAGCAAGCCAGGCGAAGCGATAAAAAAACTTGCACTAACCGCGATTATCGCCAAAATCTAATGCCTGCTCAGACCACTTCTTAACCTGTATATCCCATGGGAGGTGGACATTCAGGTTAAGTCCCCATTAGCGGTGATGCCTGAATATCGCTGGATTTCCAGCGATATTCACGCTTTGAGCCGGTATCGCCGGATATTTTATCGCTTTGGAGATAAACGTTGCTAATAGCATGTTATCTCTGCAATAATATCCGGCGATAGCTGGCGATAAAAAAAATGTGCTAAGCACATCTAGTGATAATTATCTCTATTTGTTGCTAATATGCCCTATGGTGCTTGTGGTCCAACACTGGCACCCACTCAGCATGTTTTGTCGGAAGTGTTGAAGGCTCGTTTTTTTTCTAGCAGGTCTTGTGGCATGAGGTCTCAAGGAATAATTCACTTTCCTTTGTGTTCAAGTGGTGCACTGAATGGGAATAGATGGAGGTCAAACGCAGCACAGCTGGAATGTAAAATCTGACCGTAACACTCATTAACCTATCAAGAGAAATAAAAAAACCCTCTGCAGTTCAACTTCACAAGACGCTCAGGATAAACAGAGACTTTAAAGTCTGTTTGACTTTCTCAAGCTCTCTGTCTGTGTAGCATATGCAGATTTAGGCCTGCGGAAGAAATATCTAACTTGTTTTACGATTTGCGTGTGAGTACTTTAACAATAATCATGTAGTAGCACATAATACAAACTGAATTTTACCAGTTTATGTTAAGTGTTTACTACTACCCATTGGAACCCATTGTATCCACTTTACAGAAATGAAACACAGATAACATTTGTAAATGTTTGAACATATATATTGATAATTACATGAGGATGTTTCAATCTGACGCATAAATAACTAAGCAATTACTGGCATGATCTGGGAGCGTCCGTGAACTTCTCCAATTCCATACCCCTTCTCCAATGGGAAGGAGGAATTTAATAAACTTCCTCCTTGCTTTACCAAAGGGCAGCGGTTGATTGTTATATCACCTGCAGAGCTCAAGCTGTTGATGGGGGAGGGTGGGGGTTATTTCTAAGTCTAGGTGCAGTTTGCAGAGTTCTGTTATGTGGAGCTCCACGAAGTGCAAAAAAACACTGCTACGCTATGTGGAGCTCTGCAAGCGGAGGAGTGCGTTGGACAAATGCTGTTCAATGGGATTTTCAGTGCCAGGTGCTTGTCTGCACTGTGCAATCATCACAAACGGCACCATGCACAGCACAAGCGGGCGCTGCTTCCTTTCTGCTGCTTGAGTAGATTTTTACACGAATGGCAGCTTTCTCAATGCGAACAGTTTCTCAACGCGAGTGGTCGCGAGCATACACGACCATTCGCAATGAGAAATCTGACTGCCTGCATTGAGAAATCTCGCCGGGAAGTTGATTATCCACGCTCACCAACTTGATGTTGACGATCACGAATGAGGAAAATGAGGAGGTAGATTTTCCTTGTTCACCAACTTGACATTGACGAACGCGAGCGAGGAAAAAAGACTCAGCTTCGCAAGTTTTTCAGAACACCGCAAGCTCCTCGTAACGCAGAGTGCGGAAATCTCCCCAAACTCCATGAGCGGAGCGAAGTTCACTGCCCAGACTTAGTTATTTCCCTCTCCTCATCTTGACCAAGGCTGAAAGTGGATAAAAACAGAAGGGGCATCTGCCAGCTGCTTGCATCCTGTCACTGCGAATAGGCGCTGAGCCATTGTGACCTGTCCTGTTGTTCTGTGGTCAGCCAAATGCGCTGGCTATGGTGAAGTTGTGCAGAGCGTAGGTACCCATCACCCTGTCCTCAACTGGAAACAGGCTGAGTAGAGAGCTGGCAGCTGCCCTACTCCTCCATGGCCCACCAAATGCTGCAGGCCCGAGAAGTGGGGCGAGTCACTGCTAAGTGATCTATTGAGCTATTTAGTTGTAAATAAAGAACTGAGACAGTGTGAGCTTTCCTACTCCTTCAAAACCTGCAGCATTTCCCAGTCAATTGAGAATTGGGGAAGATGGCTGCACACCCTTTACCTTGGCCAAGTCTGGGGAGGAAACACATATACCCCCATCCTTGGGCAAGGCAGGGGTTAGAATTCATAATCCCACCCAGCCTTGAGTAAGGCAGGGAAGGGATGGTGCATATACTGCCCACCGTAGGGTGGTTAAAAAAATACACCCTCTAAAATTGAGCTAGGCAGTTGTTTTAAAGAAGTCCACTGTACCTCCATTGGACAATATGTGGGAATAAAAGCACATCTGCAGAAATGTTTATCAATATCTGTGGATGTTTTCAGACATTGGACAAATTAGAAAAAGGTGTTCCCCACACTTGGCTAAATACCCCCTCCACTCTCTTCTCACCACTGGGCAAGGTATGGATTCATAAAATCCGCCACTTCCTTGGTGTTGCTAAGCACACTGGGTAGAGTAAACAACACCCACGACCTCTTGGAAAGATGGGATGGACAAAAAATTCTACCCACCCAGTCCTTGTTCAGGATGGTGTACATTGGTAAATCTAACTAGGGTATTGCGTTGCCCTTGCAACACCATACGTGAAGCAAGGGCAATGCAATATTTGCTAAATCTGGCCCCAGGATACAATGTATAATATCAGTTGTGTCTATCATAATTTCCAATGATTTGGATCCACGTTTTAAAGGTCGAAAGTTTGTTAGAATGTGTGATGAAAAAACATGGAGTCACACTGGAAAGAAATGGCACTTGTGGAATAATATTTTTGGGATGGTAATATATTGGTACTTTGATAAAGAATGTGACATTGATAATAGCTCTGTTTTTTACACCTTCATAAGTGGGAACAGCTATTTGATCTGTGGAAGAACATTTTCAAATAATTACTGAGTGGTGGTATTACTGCACACTACACTGCTTTTTGCTACTGGAGCTTGCTGAATGAATTTGTAATAACTAATCTTCCAGTGCTTAATTTGAGCCAGTGGTTTCCAGTGCTCAGCACCAGCACTTAATTGCCAACACCAGGGCTTGTGACAGTTTGCCACAAGGTGGCGCTGTCTGGGTAATCTAGAGATGACCACAACAGTTAATTATTAGTTCAATATACATTAAAAGCGACTATCGCCTGTCGCCCAAAACATCCTTATAGCTTTGGGGGCCTAACATAGTCTGCATTGCCAATTGTATGAGTGTGTTGGTTAGTAGCTTTGTTGAAACTATCATTGGCAGCATGGCAGGGGCAATGTGTGGTACAAGGTGCAGTGACCTCCTCACGAGAGCCCTGACACATTTTGTTTTACAAATTAAGCACTTTAACTATCCAAAGCAACTACTCTAAGTATAAGGGAAGTGACTGCCCATTAATTTCCGAAATATTTCACGGACTTGTTCTGCATGAGAGCCCTGACCTTTTTGCTTCTTTTCAGCCTCCTCTCCTGAAAACCAAGACATAGAAGTTGGAAGCACTGAGGTCCACCAATCAGCTGTCCAGACACCTATGCGATTGGAATGCCGAGATGCTGGCTGGGGATTTGACACAGGGAATTATTGGATTCTCTCCTCTGTGACCTGTAAGCAAGGTCGTGTTCCATCTTGTTATGTATTTGCAGCAAATCCACTTCCAAGTTTTTTCATTCAATTGATGAGTTACTAATAAATGAATAAGTGAAATAAAAGTTCAAAGCCAAGAATGTGATTAGAGTTGATAATTTAGGCACGTATTATTTTTTGGCACAAACTATTTACTGGAAATCAAGGTATGGTTGGGCCCGCCCTGTTTGAAATATATTTTTTATTATTTCATGTGACAGTGGTAGTGATGGAACCAGGTTGATACACACAGTCTTTTGAAGAGCCTCAAACCCCTAGAAAGTGCGGGTGAGAGGGAGCGATAGTGCTGAGATAGAAAAACAGCTCAACCCCTGGAGTTTTTGAATAGAAAGCAAATGGTATCTTAAATAATTTGAGAGTTGGACAAATAATATGTGAGGGTATGAGACAATCCCATTTTATGAGCGTATGAGACACCCACAAATTAAGGGCCCCTTTAGGATGGCGGGTGGATAGCCCCCGCCGGGCCGGCGGTGGTCACCACCGGCCCGGCGGGGGCAATCCGCCCGCCATCCGTGTTGAAAAGACCCCGCCATATTATTATGGCTGGGGGGTACGCGGCGGACGGAAAGACCGTCCGCCGCATTTCCGCCCCGTCGACTTGCGACCGGGGCGGAAAGGCTGCAATATGGTGGCAGTATCTTTCAGACACCGCCAGCCATATTACAATGTGCGTTTAGGAATGCCTTTCCGTGGCAGCAACGCCACCAAGGAAAGGCATGTGGAGTCTGCTAGGGGGCCCCATAGCGGGCCCCAAATGACTCCATGGGGGTTGGGGGGGTGCACATGGGGGGTACCTATGGTACCCCCCTGCAGTTCCATGCACAACAATGCAGGCACTGGGCGGTGCCTGCCATGTTGTGCATGGAAGTTCACAACATGCCTCCCTAAGATTGTGGCGGGCGGTGCTGAGTGCACTGTCCGCCACAGTGTTATGTTATGTTATGTTATGTTAACAATGATTTGTATAGCGCACTGACACCGGTTGGTTTCCTGGCGCTGTAAAGACAGAGAGTGGTCAGAGTTGAAAGTTTATGGAATTAGTGGTATGCTTGTTGGTAAAGCCAGGTCTTTAGGAGTTTCCTGAATGACATGAGGTCAGGGCATAGCCTGATCTCGAGAGGAGGGGCGTTCCATAAGCGAGGTGCCAAGGTGTCACATCTGCAACCGCTGGTGCGCTTGCGTTTGAATGAGGGTGTTTGTAGAAGACAGTGATGTGCTGAACGTAAGCTTCGGGACGGGGCATGTTTTATGATCAGATTTGAAATGAATTTGGGACTTTTGCCATAGAGTGCTTTAAACATCATGCAACTGACTTTGAAGGCGCAGCGCTGGGCCACCGGGAGCCAGTGAAGTGTCCTCAAAAGAGCGGTTGCTGGGTGCCATCTAGGCTGGCTTAGAATCAGTCTCGCTGCATGATTCTGCACCATCTGAAGTCGTTTCAGGAGGAACTGAGGAGGACCTAGGTAAATCGAGTTGGCGTAATCTATGTGGGAGATCACAGTGGCGATCACCACCTGTATCAGGGCTTCGCGAGTCAGAAGGCGACAAACCTTCTGGATTTTCCTTAATTGGAAAAGGCACTTGGAGACCACCTGACCTACTTGCGTTTTGAGTGAGAGGTCGCTGTTTAAGGTGATGCCAAGCGTCTTTGCTGATGGTGAGGGGGTCGGGGCTTGACCCATGTCTGTTGGCCAGTAGTGTGGGCCCCAGTACTTAACACTGTCCCCAGTCAGGACCAGCTCGGTTTTCCCTGGGTTCAGTTTCAGATGATTCTGGTTCATCCAGGCTTGGATGAACCTCATTGTTGATTGGAAAAATGCAATGGACGTTTCTGAGTTGTCAATTGTAAATAGGAGCTGTAGATCGTCCGCATAATTCAGCACCGTAACCTGTTTCTTTCTAATAGCCTGGATTAGAGGGGAGATGTAGAGGTTGAACAGGTGTGGTTATAGGGATGAGCCCTGTGGTACGCCGCAAGTAATGGCTTGTTTAGTGCCCACTAGATTGCCCAGACGAACTGCTTGAGAGCGGTTTGCTAAGAAGGACTTCAGCCAGTCGGCTGCCGTGCCCTGGATGCCAGCCTGAGCGACACGGTCGATCAGGATGGTGTGATCGACCGTGTCAAATGCGGCTGACAGATCCAGGAGCACTAAAGCCTGCGGAATGCGATTGTCTGCACAGTCCCTGAGGGTGTCCATGACTGCCACTACCACTGCTTCCGTTGAATGGGCTGGGCGAAAGCCCGCTTGATGGATGTCTAGGCAGTTTGATGTCTCTATAAAATTAGACAGGCAGTTGGCAACATGCGCCTCCAATACCTTCGCTAAGAAGGGGAGGAGGGAGATTGGTCTGTAATTTATATTATAGGTGGGGTCTGCACCCGGTTTCTTCAAAAGGGGTATTACTGTTGCTTCTTTGAATGCGAGTGGAACTTGTCCACTGGCCAGTGACCTATTCAAAAGGGTGCAAGCGGGTGCCGGGATCACTGATAAGCAATCTTTTAGAATGTAAGGAGGGCATTTGTCGGAAGGGGCGCCTGATTTCACTCTTATCAGTAGTTCCTGGAATAGTTCTGGGGTGATAGGGCTGAATTCACTTAGTGAACCAGTAGCTTTGGGACCTGGATCTAGAAGAGAGGGACTTGAGCTTTGAGGAATACTGGATTTGATGGTGGCAATTTTCTCTGTAAAAAAGATGTTGAGTGAGTCGCAGAGAGCCTGAGTCGGAGGCATACTGGGACGGGCATTGTCTAGGTTGGTTAATTCATTGAGCATGGAAAAGATATCTTTGGATTTATTAGTTGAGTTGGTGATACGAGCAGAGAAGTAAGCGGTTTTTGCTGCTAAGATAGATTTCATGTATTCCTTCCTGGCACTAATATATCGGGTTTTAGCGTCAGAGGCATAGTTACGGCGCCAAAGTCGCTCAAGTTGACGAAGGGCTAGTTTTTTTTCCTTCAAGTCCGGGGAAAACCATTTTTGGGCATCAGCCCGACGAGCAAGTTTAATCGTCTTATAAGTGGCATGCACATCGCTGGCTGCTTGCAGCCAGAGAGAGAGGTTGTTTTCTGCTGTATTGATATCAGGGTGGTGGGGGGGAATGGAGGTAGCCAGAGTTTGTAAGAAATCTGGCCTGGCTAAAGAGTTTCATTTCCTAGCACGTCCACCGGTAGCTATAGCGGTGGTCTTTTTAAGAGGATGGACGAGATTAAATTTAAGCAGAAAGTGATCAGACCATAAGCACGGGGAGATGACCGGGGTTGTCACTTAGAGGGAGTTGGTCCAAACCTGGTCCAGGATGTGTCCCTTGCTGTGGGTTGGTGAATGAACATGTTGAACAAAGTTCAAGTTGGTGAGGAGCTCAGTGAGTTCATGCGACTGCGGGCTTTCCCTAGGGTCTTAAACCAATAGTTAAAGTCCCCAACTAGTAGAATCCTGGCATGCTCAATAGCTAGGTTGGCGATTTGTTCGCTGAGCGTTAGAGGAAAAGACGGCATGTTGTTAGGGGGTCTATAAAGAAGGACACAGGCTATGGTGGTATAGGACGTTTCAATTTTTGAAACCAGGTTTTCAGAGTCTGACAGATTCAGACTAGTCAAGGCTGTGACACTCAGGTCGTGGCAAAAGATTGCTGCCACTCCCCCACCAGGTTTACCAGGTCCACGATCAGAGTGGATGATACGGTAATTTGATGGTAACGCCGAGAAAATGTCTGGGGCTGAATCTTGAGTCAGCCACGTCTCGGTAAGTAGCAAGAGGTCGGGTTTGTCCTCGTCCAATAAGAGAAAAAGGTCCAGGTTGTGTTTAACCATAGAATGAGTATTTAAGTTTAATATGGACATGGAGTGGGAACAGGAGTCGGGCTCTGTGTGACTGACATGGCCCACCGTGATCGTGGTAGCCGTGTCGACGGTTAGTACACTGTGACCAAGGATCCCCAATCTCTGGGCTCGATTGCGTGATAGGTCATTAAGGTGGCCCTGACCGGTGTTACAGGAAGACAGCTCATCGCGTGTATATACAGTTGGCCCAATAGCGTGGCGTGTCCCGGGGCCCGTCAGGGTGCGAAGGGGCGCAGACGGGCTTTCCTTTGGCACGCTGCTGGCGCACCGACGGCGCGCCCGCTGCGCCCGTCCGCTGCGCTCCCTGGATAAAGGGGCCATTTTGTACCAGTGAGGGCGGGAGAGGCGGAGCACTGGACCGCTCGCCTGCTCCTGCTCCTCACCCAAGATGGCGGTGGTTAGAGGCTGTCACCGGAGCAGCGCCTAATCGGCTGCAAGGTCCACAGCAGGGCAAAGAAATAACTGGGCTGATAGTGGAACAGTCCCTAGATAGCGCGGGAGTACAGAACAATATTTAAAATTTTCGAGCGAGGTGAGTCCTAGTAGTCAGAACTTCGTGTAAATTAAAGAAAATAGTAGAGGAAGATTTAAAACCACACACACACACACGTCCCGGTTTTCCGCCTCAGGACACAAGCACTCTGTCAATCGGTGCACTGGGAGTTGTGGGTTTTTGTACCAGTGAGGGCGGGAGAGGCGGAGCACTGGACCGCTCGCCTGCTCCTGCTCCTCACCCAAGATGGCGGTGGTTAGAGGCTGTCACCGGAGCAGCGCCTAATCGGCTGCAAGGTCCACAGCAGGGCAAAGAAATAACTGGGCTGATAGTGGAACAGTCCATAGATAGCGCAGGAGTACAGAACAATTTTTAAAATTTTCGAGCGAGGTGAGTCCTAGTAGTCAGAACTTCGTGTAAATTAAAGAAAATAGTAGAGGAAGATTTAAAACCACACACACACACACGTCCCAGCTTTCCGCCTCAGGACACAAGCACTCTGTCAATCGGTGCACAGGGAGTTGTGGGTTTTTGTACCAGTGAGGGCGGGAGAGGCGGAGCACTGGACCGCTCGCACAGTGTTAGGGATGCAGGATGCGCCCGCCACTGTGGCGGGCACATCCTAATGGCAGGCACGGGACCCCCGCCCTCATGGTGGGCGGTCCCTCTGTACGACGGGATGGCAGGATGACAAAGTCGGCCCGCCATTCTAATGGACCCCTAAGTGAGATAAATAGACATCCAGGTCTGGGTTAAGTAAATGTCTGAAAAATATTGCAGAAATGACTGGTTCTGTATTGGGAAATCACCATAAATGTTTGTTAAGTTCTGGAGAAAAAAAAACATGTTTGGTAACACATTAAGAGCAAACAATATTTAACACCTTTAAGCATTCAATATATCACAAGACAAACAGCACAAACCAGACCGCAGTCGTTCTGGGATATGAAGACTTACTAAGGAAATACATTTGGACTTAATGGACTTATCCGGTACTTGCGATAAATCATGACTGCATTAATGTTTACCCTTGGGTTATTTTTATCATCCAACTTCTTACCCAGTAACCCATGTTGGAAGGAATTGTGTTTCACAGGTGGATGCCCTCACAAGCTCTCTTCCTCTTAGTAATAGATTTGAGATCTTTAGTACCTTGGACAACAACGATTGACATCATTATACTCCGGGTAGGGATCTTTTGGAAGTTAGCCCTGTTACTATTGACAGTGTGAGTCCACCTTTAAGTACCTGTCTTTTGGTAGGTAATTCTACAAATAGGGCGATTACTGTGGTAATGAGTGGATCTGATAATTCCCATAGCTTGCCACTAGAAGGCCACCAGAGGGGCCAAAGCGGTAAGGGAGGGCATGCTACCAAAGGGGGGATTACTTACCTGGGTTAAGCAGGATAGTAGATACACAATCCATCAATTGGATTCTAATAGTAAAGATATTTTATTAATTCAAATTAAATACCCAGATTGTAAAGACCTGTATATTTTTAATATCTACTCAAGAGGACTGCCTGGGGGCAAATCCTCTGATACCATTGAACAATTAGATGCCCTCCTAGACTCTTATAGAAATAAAGGCAATGTCATAGTAGCAGGGGATCTCAATTGTTGCTTTGACCAATTGGATAGCAATGATCTAGATTTTACTCTGGAAGAAGATTCTATATGAGATATTCCTCAGTTGACAGTGGCGCCAATAAAAAAATGTACAGAAGCTGCACTTCAGCTCAAAGTTCTATGTGTTGGACATGGGCTACGTGCAACAAATGGAAGAATGGCCTCTGACAAACATGGCGCAATTACCTTCAATAATGGCTCATGTAAGAGCCATATTGATTATATCCTTACTAATAAAGACAACTGGCCCAATCTTAAGGATATAATGATAGTGGAAAGGGTCGAGAGAGATCATGATCCTTTAGTTTTATTTTTTCAGTTATTTAATTCCCATCATCAAGAGGGTCCCACAGATTGCGTGGACATTGTCCTCTCTAATGACACTAGACGAATCCGATGGGCTAACTGTTTACTAAAAGAGGACAAGATAAACGCGACGAGGAAATTGACTGTCCAAGCTACAATGGAATTCCAAAAACTTACCACAAAGGAGGAAGTTATAACCAATGCCAATCTGATTCATAACAAACTTTTTAGTCAATGAAGGTGTTTTTTTTTTATAAAAAAAGGTGTCAAATAAACCGAATAGGCCAGTAAAAAAGGAAGATCAATGGTACGGGAATTCCTGTAGGGCTGCATACAAAGTATTAGCAGATGCTGTTAAACTAAAAGATAGAGATTTAATAAAGAATTCTCGCGCCCTCTATAAAAAAGCCCAATATGATGCGAAACGGGCATGGGTTGAGGAATACTGGAGGGAGTTGTTGTGCGCTAGCAACGAAAGATCCATGTGCTCCTTTTGGGATATGGTAAAATGGGGTAGTGGGATTACCAGGGGAGAACCCACAAATTACGTCCCACCCAACCTCTGGGTCTCTCACTACGCGTCCCAGTTTGCACCATCTGAATTGGCTGGCGACGCGAGTGTGGATCCCATCACTTCCAATCAGGATATTATCCCATTGTGATTTGATAGAACAGAGGTCAGTAAGATACTGAATACCATTCCCAAGGGTAGAGCCCCGGGCCTGGACTTAGTCCCTGTCGACTTATTTATGCACGACAAAGAGGTCTGGGCAAAATATATCCAATCTCTCATAAACGGCATTGCCATAGGCTCACCCATACCTGACACCTGGAAGGGCGCAGATATCATTCCGATCTTTAAGAAGGGGGAGCGCTCAGACCCAGGAACTTTCAGGTCTATCAGTTTAATCGACTGTATCCAAAAGGTGGTAGCTAGGCTTGTACTACAGAGAATCCAAGGGTGGATTGAGGAGGAAGAAATGCTGTCTCCTCCCCAGGCCGGGTTCCGTAGTCATACTAGCACGATTGATCAAGTGTTTAGATTTGTTTTAATTTATTGGCGGGTGGTAGTGCCGGGGGGTACACTCTATGCAGCTTCTGTCGATCTTAAATCCGCATTCGACTTGGTGCCACGAGCTAAAATGTGGGCTGCCTTTGTTGATCAGGGCATGCCGTTGGCTATCTTGTCCTTTTTAATTAAACTACATGAGGACAATTTTGCTCAAGTTCGATAGAACCATCAGGGGAGTGTAACTGATAAGTTCCCAATTGTTAGGGGTGTACGCGAAGGGTGCGTACTGGCACTGACCCTCTTTTCACTATACATCAACAGGGTGATCAACTACTACGAGCAACATCCAACTGATGCCCCGAAGTTGGATGGTAAATTGATCCCCCTGTTGATGTTTGCAGATGATACCTTATTAATCTCTAGGACCCAACAAGGCCTGCAAAGGCCATAGATGTTTTTGAGGTATTCTGCAAAGACCATGGACTTACTATAAATGTAAGTAAGACCAAGTTCATGGTCCTTCACAAGTCCAAGCAGGTTAGAGGGAAGGTAGCTATGAATGGGGTGCAACTAGATCAGACCCAGGTTTTTTCCTATCTGGGGATTACCCTAGCATCTAAACTAGACTGGAAACACCACACTAACCAGCTGGTTGTGAAATATGCCCAACTAGCAGGGGCATTAACCAAAGAGTTCTTCCTATCCCATAGTAGGCCAATCACCCCAGTTCTTAAAATTTACGATGCTAAGATAGGTGCAGCTGTTCTCTACGGGGCAGAATTATGGGGTTTTAGTAATCTTACCCGTTTGACTGGTGCTCAGAAAAAATTCTGCGTGGTATTACAGGTCTTCCTGCGTCAACCCCCCTGACTCCCCTCCTCTATGACCTGGGATGTCAACGCTTGGAGGATATGGCCCGATATCGACCAGTTGCATATTGGAGGAGATTGTGGGTTACTCCGGAACTCTCCCAGTATGCTCGGGCATTCCTCGAAGTTAGAGACGCTGATAGGGCTCATAAAATCCCATGGATGAGGGAGGCAAGGGTAACATTTTTTGCTATGGGCTTATCGTTTTTGTGGGAAGACCCGACAGCTAATTCATTCCCTCCAAGGAAATCCTTTCGAGAACTAAACTGGAACATGATTTTTTCGAAGCGTTTTGGCCGTTGCTCCAGTTCGTCTCTAACCATGGAGTTTTTGGAAACAAAACATTCTCCTGCTCTTGAGGGTTATTGGGACTGGATCACCGTCCCTGTTGACCGGAAGAAATACCACCAGTTTAGGGTTGGTACACTATCTATTAATACCTTCACGGCTAAATGGAACGTCGGATGTAACACTAGTTGTCCTTTCTGTCCCACACAACGAGAAAGCATTGGTCATATATTTTTTATCTTCGCCCGAATATAAAGTTCCTAGGCAAACTTGGTTAAAACCTATCTGTTTGCACCTGGGTCTTAAAACCGGTTGTGAGTCTTTAAGGATTCTTCGCTCTAACAATTCCCAACCGGTGGTTATAGCTCTTGCAAAGTTTCTCCACTGGATGTGGATAATTCGAGCTCATAAATTGTGTTTATATTGATAAATTGTTAAGCATGGGTGAATTTTGCAAATCTGGCGTTCGCGAATTTGCGTATTTGCGAACTCGCAATCCGCAAAATCCGCGAACTCTCGCGAATTTGCGATTTTTTTTGTGTTCGCAAGGGTTTCTGCCAGTTCGCGAGGGTTTTGTACCAGTTCGCAACTGCCAACGTACTTGTCGGCTCGCAACGGTCGCGACTTTGTTGTTTCTACATCTGGTTCATCATCACAGCACCCTCTGTTTCACCACTGCCACCCTCTGATTCACCCATGCCACCCTCTGGTACATCACTGCCACCCTCTGATTCATCACTGTAGATTATGGGGGGGGAAAGCAAGCACACCTGCCCTGCTTCAACTGACATGAATTAATTTGGGGTTGATTAATGTGTCACTGAATTTAAACTTCCTGTCTGGCACCTGCTTCCTTATCTGTAATTTGCTTTCTGTTGTAGTGCAATTTATTTTCCCGGGACCTTTGTGGCCTTTTTGTAGCTATTCTATGAGCCTGCTGTGAGGGTCAGAGCAGGGTCATAGAATAGTTGCAAGTAGGCAACTGAACTCTGGAGGGGCCCCTCAGGAAGCACTACAGGGAATGGTTACTAATGATGAGTTTGAACTTTTGCACCTGCTGATGGCTTTCAGTTTTGCAAAACTCGTTTTTCTGCAGAACAGCAACTGTACGTAGGCAACTGAACTCTGGAGGGGCCCCTCAGGAAGCACTACAGGGAATGGTTACTAATGATGAGTGAACTTTTGCACCTGCTGAGTGCTTTCAGTTTTACAAAACTCGTTTTTCTGCAGAACAGCAACTGTAATGCCCCAAACAAACTTACTTGTGAAAGTTGATTTCTAATCCAAAAGTGATCCAAAGAAAGTCAAAAAGGCCTCAATCCAAAAAAGTGCAGGCAAATGTCAACCTGAGGAGTTATTCTGATAAAAGTCATCATTTTCAGAAGGTTTATGCTGCTTGCTGGTGGATTTCTTGTGCAGAATTGCAAATTTTGTAATTTCGCGAGTGCGAGATTGTTGCTGCCCGCCGCATCTACATGTTCGCAATTGCGAACTCTCGCGATGCGTCGCCAAACTCCCGCGGGATCCCGCAGCAAGATCCAAAATGGCGCAGCACTCGCAAAATATCGAGAAAAACAACTCGGCAAACGCTGAATGACGGTAAGTGAACGCCGCGCGCCGCAATATTGTATCACCAAGCAAAAAAATCTGCTGCGTGCGAATTTGCGGATTTTCGGTAAATTCGCGAGAGTTCGCGGATTGCGAATTTACCGAAAATCCGCAAAATCCGCGAGCGGAACGGATTATAATATATAATACACTTGGAGGATTTTACGAGGTCAGGTTTGTCCTCCTCTGCCATCTAGATAGGTAGATTTTGAAGTGTGTATGGATTTTCCCAAAGAATAAAAAGTGGGATGGATTTGTTTCCCAAGAAAAAAATATTACTAGAATAATAAGTGAAACCACGGGAGTGGTGTGTTTGATTGGCATTACACCCCCAGAACGTCAGCCTCAATCTGTCCACTTTTCGCGGCCCCCGCTCCGCGGGGGTCGCTCAGGGAAGGAGACTCGGGCCAGAGGGTGGTGAAGTGATTGAAATTGGACTCCAGCGGGACTGCGAGGACCAGTGGGCAGTGTGTTGCTAATCTGCCGCAGCTGGTCCTCTTCCCGCCCCCACCTCCCGGATTGTGATAAGTGCCGTGCTACCTGCAGTGCGGCGGATTCCTCTGCTCGTGAAACCACGGGAGTGGTGTGTTTGATTGGCATTACACCCCCAGGACTTCAGCCTCAATCTGTCTACTTTTCGCGGCCCCCGCTCCGCGGGAGCCGCTCAATGAAAGGAGACTCGGGCCAGAGGGTTGTGAAGTGACTGAAATCGGACTCCAGCGGGACTGCGAGGACCAGCGGGCAGTGGGTTGCTAATCTGCTGCAGCTGGTCCTCTTCCCGCCCCCACCTCCCGGATTGTGATAAGTGCAGCGCTACATGCATTGCGGCGGATTCCTCTGCTCGTGAAACCACGGAAGTGGTGTGTTTGATTGGCATTACACCCCCAGGACTTCAGCCTCAATCTGTCCACTTTTCGCAGCGCGGGTGCCGCTCAAGGAAGGAGACTCGGGCCAGAGGGTGGTGAAGTGACTGAAATCAGACTCCAGCGGGACTGCGAGGACCAGCGGGCAGTGTGTTGCTAATCTGCCGCAGCTGGTCCTCTTCCCGCCCCCACCTCCCGGATTGTGATAAGTGCTGCGCTACCTGCATTGCGGCGGATTCCTCTGCTCGTGAAACCACAGGAGTGGTGTGTTTGATTGGCATTACACCCCCAGGACTTCAGCCTCAATCTGTCCACTTTTCGCGGCCCCCGCTCCGTGGGTGCCGCTCAAGGAAGGATACTCGGGCCAGAGGGTGGTGAAGTGACTGAAATCGGACTCCAGCGGGACTGCGAGGACCAGCGGGCAGTGTGTTGCTAATCTGCCGCAGCTGGTCCTCTTCCCGCCCTCACCTCCTCTATCTATATAATTGCTCAGGGGTTCGCGCACGCGGTGTCACGATTCAGGAAACCTCAGGATCAGGGTGATGCCGAAAGGGGTCCACCTCCTGATTTCCCCACACTCTGACTGTACAAATAACACAGAGCGTAAAGGTAATCAAGCGAGGGATAAATCAGGGAAGGTAAGGAAGGGGTCTGGAACGGATGGGATAGCTGAAACGACAAGAAAGATAAGATTATCACACCAATTCTGACTACTCTCATTCAAGTCTCGCTAGTGGAACGATACATACCAATTAAATCAGGAGGAGGACCTCTTTCCGCTAAACCATAGATACTTCTCTATACCAGAGGGCTCCCTGTAAGAAAACCACTTGTTACTAAGTATTCTACTACTTTCAACAAAGCATTCAAAAGGCCAAACCTTCACCACACATACCATATACTGCTTCCCTTGAGTAGAGAATAGTTTTCTCCAGTAACCCAGTTGTGTTAGTTTATGATGCTGCAGCAGTTCCAGAACAATGAAGATCAGTAATTCGTGATATTCTCTTACTAAGCACTTCCAGTTCATCCAAGGACAAAAATAGAGTTCAATTTAGTGTTCCTAGCTGGGCCCAACTAATATTGGAACACTAACAAAAAAGAGAACAAAATAATGCTTCCTCATCCGAGGCTTACCAGTTTCCCTTAATTAAGATAGTTCAGAAATATGGTTGCACGATATGTATCGTCTTCAGCAACCCGAACAGTCACAGAATCAGCTGCTTTCACCTCGCGGCAGCCGCTCGCGGTAAAGACCAAGGCACCGTAAAATTTCCCAGTGCTGACACGCTTCTTATTTATCACAAGTTCCAAGCGAAAGCGCCCCTTGCCACGGGCACCCAGAAACCGGGGATCTTCCCTCGCGGCAGCCGCTCGCGATCAGGAATTTCTCACTTGAACACAGGAAGCCTTTTCTCCACCGCGGTTACACCAACCCGGCGTCTTCCTGAAATGACACGCTTTTCTTCTCTCCGCGGCAGCCGCTCGCGACCTGAAAGAACAATGAGGGAAAGCCTTCCCTCGCGTCTCGTTTGGCAAAGCGTGAGGATCTCGCCACGCTGAATTGCAGAAAAGTACCAAATCCCAGTCTTTGATCCTGGAACAAAGCTCCCAAAACAGGGAACACGACCACACTCTCTCTTACAGATTCCAAGGAGTAATCATTTACAGCGCCATCTAGTGGTCATCACAATTATATAGACTCTGTTCCACACCCCTAGTTATGGGAGTTGTAGTCCTGTAGGCGCCATTACTCGAATCCTGACAGTATGCCCTCCTTAACGGCGCCTTCTAGCACCAGGCTTCCCAGGATTCCGAGCATGAAATCTTCGAACCGCAAGAGGGGCATGTACCTCAGTACAGGGTTCCCAGGAGTCATCCTCCGAGTCGTATCCTTTCCATGATATTAAATACCACAGCTTCCCCCGTTGGTATTTAGAGTCCAAGATACGACGCACCTCATACTCCAACTGGCCATCTCTCAGCACTGGAGGGACCGCTTGACGCCTCCCAGTTCTGGCGGGTTTCAAAAGACTGCAATGAAAAACCGGATGTATTCTTAAGGATGCTGGCAACTTCAGTTTGTATGCCACAGGATTCACCACCCGCAGCACTTCATATGGTCCGATGAACCTAGGATGGAAGATACTGCGGTAGCGGAAACGAATGTTTTTGGTCGACAGCCACACCTTATCCCCCGCTTTGTATTCTGGACCCTTCTGACGACGTTGATCTTCCCACTTCTTATATGAAGTTTTTGCCCTTTCCAAGTGCAGTTGTACCCGGCTATGTATCTTCAGCAAAGCCTTCATCCTGGCCGCAACAGTAGGATGGTTATGCACATCGCTAGGGATAGTAACAGGCAAGATGTCAGCATGATAACCCGTGTTGGCCCGAAAAGGGGATTCTCCCGTAGAACTATGCCATGCGTTGTTGTAGGACAGTTCGGCTAACCAAAACAAAGAGACCCAGGAATCCTTAGCCTCTTCGGCGTAGCATCTCAAATATTTTTTAAGTGTTTGGTTAAGCCTCTCGGTTTGACCATCAGACTGGGGATGAAAACTCGTAGACAATGCATCCGTCACTTGTAGAGCCTTACACCAAGTATGCCAGAACCTGGCGACAAACTGCGGTCCACGATCCGATATGATGACCTTGGGGATTCCATGCAACCGCACCACTTCCGTCAACACCAACTGCGCGGTTTGAGCAGCCGTAGGGAGATTACGACAGGGAATAAAATGACCCATTTTGGTCAGGCTATCCACCACTACCAGAATGGCATCGCAACCCTTATCCAGCGGTAGTCCCAGCACAAAATCCATGCTTATCACTTGCCAAGGTCTGGAGGGGGTAGGAAGAGGCATCAACAACCCCTTACTCCTGGTTTGTTCACTCTTAGCTCTTGCACAGATCTCACACTGCTCAATCCAAGACTTTACATCGGTCATCATTCCTTCCCACTAGAATTGTCTTTGTAGCGCCTGTAGGGTTTTTGTATGTCCCGGGTGACCTGCCACCATGGCGTTATGACACCAATTAAAGGCCATCAGACGCAATTCATGCGTGGGAAGAAACAGGGCATTATTCCGCATAGGTAGTCCGTGTTTCAAAGTACGTTGTTTTTCTTTACCCGCCCAAATCTGCCATTGTGATGCGGGACGTTGTTTACGGACAGCTTCCAGGAACATTTCAACAGTAGTGGCGCACACCACTCGCTCCGGAGGCAGAATCGACAACTGTTCTCCCTTTGATGAAGCTCCGGGATCCAATTGGCGGGACAAAGAGTCTGCCTTTCGATTGTCAGCCCCAGGACGGAAGGTAATTGTAAAATCATATTCTGCGAAGAATAGCATCCAACGCATTTGACGTTGCGAAAGGTGCCTAGCAGTCTTCATAAATTGCAGATTTCGGTGATCAGAGAACACAGTAACAGGATGTTGACCCCCCCACAAATAAGGCCTCCACTCCTCAAAGGCCCTTTTTACTGCCAACAGTTCTTTTTCTGCCACTGTATAGTTCACCTCTGCAGGATTCAGTTTTTTGGACAAAAAGGCAACAGGATGCAGCTGACCGGTGGATTTATCTCTTTGTGACAAGACTGCTCCAATGGCGATGTCCGAAGCATCAGCTTCTACTACGAATGGAACATCAGATTGTGGATGTCTCAAGATAGGGGCAGAACAGAAAGCCTTTTTCATCTGCTCGAAGGCCTCTCCTGCCTCCGAGGTCCAGCAGAATGCAACACCCTTTCTTAGCAACCGGGTTACTGGAGAGGCTAGCTGTGAAAAATGGGCAATAAATCTCCGATAATAATTGGAGAAACCTAGGAAGCATTGTACATCCTTCACACTCCTAGGAACAGGCCATTCTTGTACTGCCTTCACTTTTCTATCCGCCATCCTAAACCCCTGAGGATTCAAGATCACCCCCAAAAACTCCATTTCGGTCACTCCAAACTCACACTTACTTAATTTACAGTATAAGCAGTGTTCCTGCAATTTCTGAAGGATCAATATAACCTGACTGACATGCTGAGATGGATCGTCGGAATAAATCAGAATGTCATCGATATAGATGACAACAAAACGGTCAATGTATTCCTTCATGATGTCATTAAGAAAGAATTGAAACGCCGCAGGGGCATTGCAGAGCCCGAACGGCATCACCAGATATTCAAATAGCCCAAAGAGCGTTTTGAACGCCGTCTTCCACTCATCTCTGGCCTGAATCCGCACCAGATGATACGCCCCTCGAAGGTCCAACCGGGTGTATATGTTGGCCTCCTTCACCTGGTCTAACAGGACGGGATGAGCGGAAGAGGATAACGATTTTTTATCGTGATCTTATTCAGCTGTCTAAAGTCTATGCAAGCGCGCAGCTCACCGTTTGCCTTAGAAATAAAGAAAAGAGGCGAGGCCGCTGGGGAACGTGATGGTCTTATGAACCCCAACGAGCACAGATGTTCTAAGTACTCTTTCAAATATCTTGTCTCAGAATCAGACAACGCATAGACCCTACAAGTAGGAATCTTAGAACCTTCCACCAAATCAATTCGACAATCGTAGTCGCGATGAGGTGGAAGCTTTTCCGCCTCCACCTTGCTGAACACTGCTCGATACTGATGGTATTCTACCGGCAGAGTCACCTCTTTCTCCGCTGCAGTGGCCATCCTAAAACTCTGGGCCAAGGATAGAGTATGTGACCCCTCCTTGTCCTGCAAACATTCGGATACACAAAACTCCGAAGTGAACTGGATAGTTTTCAACTTCCAATCCATCAAAGGATTGTGTTTCCACAACCACGGCATCCCTAGGATGATTTCATATTGCGGAGCCTCAATCATATTCAGTACAATGGATTCTACATGATCCCAGGGATGTCCACAAAGAGTCAATTCTAATGCTTCAGTATGTTCTACAATGGGACCTGACTTAAGAGGGGTGCCATCCACCGCCAACACCAACTCTGGTAGTTGAGTGGGAACTTTCTTTAATCCTAGCTTCTGCACCAAACCATAGTCTATGAAGTTTCCCGTAGCCCCGGAATCCACCATTGTGTTCACAGATACCTTTTGCTGTCCTGACCCCAAATACATGGGCAATATTACATGAGACACTGCTTCCATTCTATCCACTACTCCCAAGGACGGTATTCTCCATTCCTTAGGAGGAGTAGGACTACTATCAGCCCCCTCGTCTGCCTCCTGTAAAGCATAGGTATTTTCCGCAACTACTGCAACCATCTTTTTGGCAGGAAAAAACAAACCCCGTTTTTGGGGTTTAGCCGGACATTCTCTCACATAGTGCCCCATTTTGCCACAATACATGCACAAACCCAGGGCACGTCTGTTCTCTCTTTCTGCCTTGGTTAATGGAGGACGAACAGCCCCTATTTCCATAGCCTCAGGACCTGAATCCTTCTTAGGGTTAACACTCTCCACCTCATACCCACTCCATGTTCGCCCACCTCTTTTTCGCTCACCTCCCCTCTCAGAAAGGCGGTGATCCAAACGCAGGGTCAGATTGATCAACGCTAAACAACTCGTGGGCTGGGGATCGATCTGGGCCAGGACGTCTTTCATGTCTTCATTCAACGCCTGGTAGTACAGTGCCATTCTTTTCTCTTCGGGCCATGCTGTTTCCCCCACCAATCTATTGAATGTTGTCATATAGGTTATTAAATCCTTTCTCCCTTGACGTAACCCCAACAAATCACGATCTGCACTAAGGGTGGTAGCCCTTCTATCAAACACCCTCTCAAACTCCCTTCGAAATGCATTCCAGTCTGTCAACAAAGGATCGTCTTTGCGCACCAAAGGAACTGCCCAATTTGCGGCCTCTCCTGTCATATAAGATATCGCGAAAGCCACCCTGGAATGGTTGGTAGGGAAGGAAGCTGGCCTACATGAAAAATGCAAAGTAATCTGCGTCAGGAATGTCTGAATCTTAAGAGGGTCCCTTGCATATCTCTCTGGACTAGCCAATGGTATCGGCGGGGCACCGTAACCTGTATTTGGGGTACTCCTGCAGAAGCATCAAAAGGGTTTCTAGCCTGCCTATCAAGCCTTTCTTTTAGAGCAGTAGTTTCTGCACTAGAATTCACCAACTCTTGCTGAACAATAACTAATGCCTGCATGACTTCTTCTAGTGTGGTCATCTTTCAGCACACCCTGACCGGGAGGTTCACTATTTTCTTGGGTAAATGATTCTGTCACGATTCAGGAAACCTCAGGATCAGGGTGATGCCGAAAGGGGTCCACCTCCTGATTTCCCCACACTCTGACTGTACAAATAACACAGAGCGTAAAGGTAATCAAGCGAGGGATAAATCAGGGAAGGTAAGGAAGGGGTCTGGAACGGATGGGATAGCTGAAATGACAAGAAAGAGAAGATTATCACACCAATTCTGACTACTCTCATTCAAGTCTCGCTAGTGGAACGATACATACCAATTAAATCAGGAGGAGGACCTCTTTCCTCTAAACCATAGATACTTCTCTATACCAGAGGGCTCCCTGTAAGAAAACCACTTGTTACTAAGTATTCCACTACTTTCAACAAAGCATTCAAAAGGCCAAACCTTCACCACACATACCATATACTGCTTCCCTTGAGTAGAGAATAGTTTTCTCCAGTAACCCAGTTGTGTTAGTTTATGATGCTGCAGCAGTTCCAGAACAATGAAGATCAGTAATTCGTGATATTCTCTTACTAAGCACTTCCAGTTCATCCAAGGACAAAAATAGAGTTCAATTTAGTGTTCCTAGCTGGGCCCAACTAATATTGGAACACTAACAAAAAAGAGAACAAAATAATGCTTCCTCATCCGAGGCTTACCAGTTTCCCTTAATTAAGATAGTTCAGAAATATGGTTGCACGATATGTATCGTGTTCAGCAACCCGAACAGTCACAGAATCAGCTGCTTTCACCTCGCGGCAGCCGCTCGCGGTAAAGACCAAGGCACCGTAAAACTTCCCAGTGCTGACACGCTTCTTATTTATCACAAGTTCCAAGCGAAAGCGCCCCTTGCCACGGGCACCCAGAAACCGGGGATCTTCCCTCGCGGCAGCCGCTCGGGATCAGGAATTTCTCACTTGAACACAGGAAGCCTTTTCTCCACCGCGGTTACACCAACCCGGCGTCTTCCTGAAATGACACGCTTTTCTTCTCTCCGCGGCAGCCGCTCGCGACCTGAAAGAACAATGAGGGAAAGCCTTCCCTCGCGTCTCGTTTGGCAAAGCGTGAGGATCTCGCCACGCTGAATTGCAGAAAAGTACCAAATCCCAGTCTTTGATCCTGGAACAAAGCTCCCAAAACAGGGAACACGACCACACTCTCTCTTCCAGATTCCAAGGAGTAATCATTTACAGCGCCATCTAGTGGTCATCACAATTATATAGACTCTGTTCCACACCCCTAGTTATGGGAGTTGTAGTCCTGTAGGCGCCATTACTCGAATCCTGACACGCGGGACGCGCACGGGCTGGCCCCGGGCTAAGCCCGGGCAAAGGGCGGGCTGTTGTGTGGCTGTTAGGTGGCTGAAGGAGGCTGGGCTGGGCCAGGCCTCTAACTTCTACTGTTCTCTCTTTCAACTGTACCGCAACAAGTAAGACTGTCCCGTTTCTGACATTGTGCATTTATGTTATGCGCTTGTATTGAGCCTATTCATTGGAATTATTTTTTGTCTAACTCCATATAGCGCTTCTTACCCAGTGCTAATCTTAGGATCTCCTCCTTTGTCGCCCCACTAATAACATCTATATATTGGGTACTAGGTTGAAGGGGTATTTATCTATCCGGGGTTCGGGTTTCATTTCATTACCTAAGGTTATTCTCTGGTAAACCCAAGTTATTAATTTAGATAACATCAGCCCTGCTATATATTCCTACCAACACTGACTCTTTTAGTCATCATGGCCACTATCCAAGAAAAAAATCTGTTGCCGGACGTAGGAGGAAATAGCAAAGGTACATTGGATAATTATTTTAGAAAACCTGCTCCCGACATAGAAAGGGAATGTGACCTGGCGGAACGAAGGGCCGACCGCCGTCGTTCTATTGAATCCATTAAAAATAGATCACCTGCGGTCACATTATCCCAGATTAACCCAGTCGGCGTAAGTCTGACACAAGGAAGCGAAGATCCCCTATCTACACAGGGAATTCCGACGCTCCTGTGTGATACGCCCCCCTCTTCGACTGCTCTTAATAGTGTGGAAGAAAATAATATACTGGCCATCAGCGATACCAGCACTTTAATAGAAATAATACCTGATAACCCTCGAGTATTAATGGGGAAAAAGAAAGCCGGGAAGCGGGAAGTTGTCAAAGCCATTGGACCCCCACAAAATAAGAGACAGAAGAGGGGAGGTGCTCAACAAAGAGTTAAGATCAGTCATACTGATTTTGGAAAGGGTAGAAAGATCACAGTTACACCTGCACACACTATAAACGATACTTTATCTCTCGACCCAGCCCAGGAGGTATCCCCTACAAACACCTCTACAATGACTGGAGCTAGACCTGGTTCGACACCCACCAGTAATCATATACCCAAGGAACAACTGTCGACTCTCTCCCTCGACAGCATTGAACACTTACTTAGGGTATTTACTTCTCCCATATTAGAGAGGTTGAAGAGGTTGGAGCAACGACTGGGGGACATAGAAACGGCTATTACCAACAAAGCAGGTATATCGAAAGTACCAGCAGAGCCAGCCTTACCCCCCGCAGCCGTGGTTCCAACCTCTATCCCTTCACACCAAAAGGACTCAATTTTATCTAGCAACCCGGTGAGTCAAAACTATAATGGGGGGAATCCACCTAAGGCATCTAATCAACCTGCCCAACGCATTTGTAAGGAAATCCAGAAGGGGGTTTGTATAGCTGTCACTGGAAATAAGCAGGTTCTAGGGGGGAGGGCACAGCCAGACAGAGTAGGAATTCAGAGGGGCCGCCAAGTCGAATTACCACCTGACGCGGTCCCGTATGTTGTTGTACTTAAGGGTGTCCCTACTTTAGAAGACACTAAGAGGGAAGGCTTTAGCCAATTAAAAAATAAAACCATGCACTGGCTCGGCCAGCACAGACCGCTCCCATGTAACATCAATGGAGAGATTGTCCATGTGCGGCGGCTCTCCTGGATGGGGAGTCGAGTGAAAGATATAGAGGGTGATCTAATAATCATAAATTTTAGGGACCCAAGTGCGGTCAGACACATCCTAAACTGGATGCCAAGGACCTCTGGTTCAACCATTGTTCCTTGTGATCTGACCTACTTCTACCCAAGATCCCAGGTGACTCCCATGATGTCTTTTGAGGCACCCTTTGGCCATCTGAACAATCCGCCCGTAACATATAACAACCAATACATGTGGCAGGCCCCCAATCTCACATTGCCAAAAAATGTATATGGGTGGAATACCGCACCTCACAGGGGGCAGGGGAATAACTAAAGAAGTTTAGACAACCCGCAAGGAAATAGGGGAACCATTTGCTGCCTTTTACGCCCTTGGAGACAACTAATAGATTTGAAGCATTCTCCGGCCTGGATGACTGCGAATGACGGTTGGGGTCCCCTGTTAATAGGCCTGAGTGTAGGCGAGTTTCAAGTAATTCTACTATTACACTAGTCGCTCCTATAACTGGGACTGCGCAGGAGGAGGACAAAGCATTATGCAAAATCCTTAGTTGGAATGTTGAAGGCACGAGAGCGAAGAGGGAAGACCCGCTATGGATTAATTTCATTTCCTCCTATGATGTGATAGAAATTCAAGAATCCTGGGAAACCTCAGTAAACACCTGGCTAGATGGTTTTGCTAGCTTTTTTGTACCAGCGACACCCAGTGCGGCGGGGAGAGCGAAAGGGGGTTTAATTTTCCTCTTCTCTCTACATCTAGCGGGTTCATTTAAGCAACTGGAGTCAGGCTCTTCTAATCTTTTGATTGTGGAATGGACTGTTTCACCGAACTGTTCCATCCTACTAATTAATTTTTATAATTCCCGGGAGAAGGCAATGGACACTGGTTACATTGCACCCCTAGAGACATTTTTACTTAATTTCAGTCTTAATAAGCACACTGCTTTTGAGCTCATCGTGCTGGGCGATTTAAAAACCCATTTATGTAATTTCCCCTGTTACATAGATGATTATGTGGGACTTTTAGGGGTATCTATTCCCCATTTTGAACATACAAAATCAGGTGAAGCACTGGAAGCACTATTGGCTAGTTTTAATCTGTATGAATCTTTTAATACAGGTGGGGGGAAGAGAGTCCCCACCTATAAAGGAACGCCTCAAGGCTCCATAATTGATTATATTTTCATCACTCCTGGGCTAAACACTAAGGTGAAAACCTATAGGACAATTCCCTCAGCCTACAGTGATCATAACCCTGTGCTATTGGTGATGTGTTGGGGAGACCTTAAACGTGTGGGCTTGGGCCGCCCCCATGGGCAGGCGGTACTTGTGCCTACTGATCAGGGTAGGCGGCTCAAGTGGGGCAAGGTGATCCCAGATGATTTTATGGCAACTTTATTGCCTAAAATCGAGGGAGATATGGAAACATGCTTAAATCAAGAGGTCCCCAACCAAACAATCATACAGGCGTTTGAATTGATATGTGTCCAAATATCGAGGGATCTAACAGTTAAGCCCACTAAGAGAGTGCCTAGTACTTTAAAGTGGTTTGACGCAAACTGTTCACGACTAAATACTTGTTTGAAGCGTGCGTTAAAAGTTATACCAAGGGACAAGACTCTTATCGCCAATCTAAGGAGGGAATATAAACTGACCCTAAAGGAGAGAAAAGATGCAATTAAAAGTGAAGCATGGTTCAAACTTCTCTCTATCAATGTCTTGCAAGATAGTAAGAAATTTTGGGAGATTATAAATCACCCTTTTTTTGTCGGGACACAAAACGCAGTCACTGACTGTGTTATTCCGGACGAGAAGTGGGTCCTTCATTTCAAAGACGTCTATGGTGACAAGAATAGTACAGCCTCGCGCGGCCAATTGGTTGCTCGGGTGTCCCCCCGGTTGAGTTTTCTGAGGAGGAGGTGTTGAAGGCCGTTTTGGAGACCTCAAAAACAAGGCGCCGGGCGCCGATGGCGTACCTGCAGACCTATATAGACATTCTCCGATAATTTGGTCTCAGGTTCTAACCAAAGTTTTTAGGGCAGCAAATGAAAACGTGTTCCCCAATACCTGGGCAACCTCCATTATAGTACCAATTTTTAAAAAGGGACAACGTGAGGACCCGGGGTGCTACAGACCAATTTCCCTCCTTGACTCTGCCATCAAAATTCTAGGTAGAGTCTTATTGTCCAAACTCAGTGGAGATCTGGAGGTCTGTGGGGGGCTTTCAAACATACAATACGGGTTCAGAGAGAAACGAGGTACCCTGGACCAATGTTTGAATTTGCACCTATTGATCGCCAAATATGCGGTGGCCGGGGAGGGGTCTCTTTATCTGGCCTTCATGGACCTCTCCTCGGCCTTCGATCTGGTTAATAGGTCCAAATTGTGGTTAATCCTTCTGGAGTTGGGGATAGACCCATCCTTGGTCACTTTTATGGCCTCTTTACATCAGGAGTTATACGCCAAAGTTAGGGTCGCAAATGAGGGGAGGTGCACGGACATGTTTAGGTCAGAGAAAGGGGTCCGCCAAGGGTGTATCCTGGCCCCCCTCCTTTTCACCATCTATATAAACGGGTTGGGAAAGCATCTGGAGGAGGGGGGTAGACGCTCCGCGTGTGGGAGGACTACAGGTTCCGGCCCTCCTATACACGGATGACGCCGTACTGATTGCCAGCACAGGTATTGACCTACAGACATTATTGGATCGTTTTGGTTCCTTTATGGAAAACCTTGACCTGAAGGTAAATGCTAAAAAATCTCATTCTATGGTAGTGGGTAAACAGAGAGGAAAGTTTAGAACTAAAACATTTATATGTAAGGGTGAGGTGCTTTCAAGGGTTCAGGTCTTCCCTTACCTGGGGGTCCTCTTCGATGAAAGGGGGTCCTGGCTCCTCAGATAAAGGTGAAGAGTTTATCCTTGGCCCGTTCGACAGCTGCACTGTTGGGTTTTACAAAAAGGTTGGGGCTAGGCCGATGGAAGCATTGTTAACGGTTTATAACACAGTGTATTCCCATTGCCACCTATGGGGCCGCCTTGTGGGGCTACGCTACCCAAGATAAAATCCAAAGGGTAGAAAATGGAATAATCAGACAACTGCTCTCAGTCCCCATATCGACCCCTGCCTTTTCTATCCACAAGGAAGTGGGTTTGCCTTACATTGCAGATAAGTTGAACCTGGCTCCCCTCTTATTCTGGGCAAAGACATGGCTAAATCCAGAGTTAACTTTGAATCATCTTATTCTGGAGGACGTCATTTCTTTGGACCATGCCATGAAAATACCCTGGCTGAAGTATCTAAAAAATACATTTTTTGCCTTAGGTAGACTGGAACTTTTTTCAACTCCATCTAATATCAGGAGAGAAGATGTAAAGTGGATCAAGGTCCATTTTATGGAGAGAGCCCGTCTTAATAGAGAGGAGAAATAAATAACGAAACCATCTGTAAGAGCTCACTCTATGTTAATCACTACGCCCTCTCTGGAACCATATCTGAAATGTGTCACAAGACCTCTTCATAGATTCCTATTAGTCAGATTTAGGTTTAACTTGATTCAATTCTCTTTAGGCTGCTATCCGTCATGGGACGATCCAGAAGATGCCCCTCCTTGTGAGTGTGATAATTTTTCAAAGCAAGATTCTATGCATTTCATGATGTTTTGTGGGTTTTAAACTGCCGCTAGGAAAAAACACTTGTTGCCTGTTTTGAGGGAGGCTGGCTTTATTCAAGTCAGACCTGCATTAATCTACCTCCAGATGTTGGGCAATGTTTACATTACGTTCAGTGTTGCCAGCTTTCTAGCGGAAGCTTTTAGAATTAGGAATAAACGGGTTCCACTGAACATTTTATTGTAAATACGGTATCACTAATGGTTTTTAATTTTATGAGCCAAATAAGTCCCAGTAATTATGGCCATCACTGATTCTTGTATATAAACAAACTGTGATTTTAATGTACATGTATTGTATGTGGCTTTTATGATTTTTTAAAAAATCGAATAAAGTGTGCTTTGACTTTGACTTTGACTTTGAAGTAGGCTAGTAGGGCCATTGGCAATTGTTTTACAGGGATGATCCTTCAAAGGCTATATGTTAGCAACGAGTGTAAATGGGGATCCTACTTAAACACCAGTCGAGAGGTGGCTTGAAGAGAAAGAACCATTCCCTTTTCATTGGCAGTACATACACCACAACCCCCAACTTTCCACTACCCATGAGCAAGCATTTCTGGCCACCAATATGTTTGCAATGCCTCTCTCTTAGACCAATTCTGCATCTTATCAATGCAACTGACCAGATCCCTGTCATGAGACCAACCCACATTCTGTTCCCTCAAACCTTTTCACTGCACTTTACTTTAAATGTGTTTACTAACCACCAAAGACTTTTTACAATTATACATTTGAATGTTACATGTTTACCTTAATTATCAAATGCTTCGTCATTGTATTATAATGCTCCAGATATCATTACATTAATCCTATACATTTTTGCCCTTCAATTCCATAATAGCTACTGCTAGCTAATAAAAAATGCAATAGTTTTTCCAGCATTTCTTTTCATTTAGAAAATGTGCAATATTTAGAGCATGATTATGATCTTAGTGGATGGGATACTCCGTCACAATGTGATTGATAACCCGTACACCAAGTTACAAGTTCCTTAGGAAATAATGGAATTGCAATTTGGCGGACAGCTATCCGTCACGTTTGCGATGTAGTATCGCTGTCCACCAAGATTGTAACCAGGCCCATAGTCTGGCTATTCCAATTGCAATATATATCTGTAATGCCCTGTGATATTAATAGCCAGACCATGTACAACTCACTGGCGAGTAACTTGTATACTACAAACAAACTTTCTAAACGGTTTAATCTTGATCTCTGTCCAGTAATCCACCGGAAGCAAGCAGTTGAAAAACATGCATATCTCATCTGCAGTTTCTGTGTTACACCTAGGACATCTAGAATGGTCTGACATTTGTGAGAAGTTAGCCTGCCATATGATGTCCACTAGTTCTAGTGGGCACCTTGCACCAGTCTAATCGACCCTTATTGATGGTGTTTGTAAAGTCAACGTTATAGAAAGCTATCCTAGGGTCTTCAGGCTAAGACTTCAGAGAGCGAATTAAGCTAGTTGTTTTACCAATTATAATCCCTTGAGTACCAAATGAAAGCACACCACACAAGGTATATATCAAATATATGTATTTATTCTAAACACAACCCCTCTGGACTCTTTATGAGGTCAGAGGTAAAAGTACAATACAAGGAACTTAATTAGCATACGATAAGTTGCCTAGTATACGTTTTGCCCGGGGGGCCTCATACACCATATACTAAAATAGTGGTATAAGAACCACGTGAGGAAGAGAAAGCAGGCCTAGGGCCTGTAGAATCGCTGGGGCTTCTAGGAACAACCAAGGGTTAGGATGGAGGAGGCCCATGGGAGACGCGTGCAGTGTCTAAACACAGCCGCGGGTTACCATTGACTTTCTATAGGAAACAAAGAAGTTGCAATTTTACAATTTAAGGACACTTCTAAATGAACTACGATGGAATCCTTTTAGTCTTAGACACTTGGAGGGCCAATACCCTTGAGCCTACCAGAGTACTTGTGTTACCTCACCCACGGAAGACGGGTACATAGGTGTCTTTTGGTGTCGGGTTTCGTCGTCGATTCCAATGGCGAGCTGCGAAGAAGTGCTGCAGGTGACCAGAGGAAAAGTCTCCAGGTGGATCCAAGGGTGGATCAAAGATCTGAAGAACCTGAAAGCAGAGGAGACAGAGTCTGGGCCACAAGCCAGTGACCAGGGCGGCGATACAAAGATGCCACCAGATGTCGGTGATTTCAGGTGAAAAGGTTAAGTTTGTCTCTTCAGCCACGAGGTCCAGGAGGGGTCGACGACAACCAGGAGCTGGATTTGAGCTGTCTCACAAAGGCTCTAGTTTACTGCGGTGTTGGTATCCGGATTGGATCCAATGAACCTTGGCAAACGCTACCCACGCAGGATATCGAGATTGGCTTCAGTGCAGACCAGCAAGTTCTGTGGTGCTTCGCCTTTGCAGGGAAGCTGCAGCAAGCCTAGAGCAACTAGGAAAGCAAGTTGGAACAAAGGATTGTCTTCAGGGGGCTCACTAGTCAATGAACTAGGAACCGCAAAGACGCGTCAAGCTGAAATGCACAAAGCGGGCCCACGGGACAATCGTGGAGTGTAGGCCTCTAAGCGTCAGAGCAAAAGGTGCTCGGGCTGGGGCTTCAAGTACTCCAATGCACAACTTCGGGATACCTCAGAATTTGGTGCAGGTAGCAAAATGCAGGATGTCCAGGAGTTTCGGTCCCATATCTCTTTATCAGCTTTGCTGTGAGTGAAGGTCAAGGTCAGAGATGTCTGGAAGTCTATGTCCTGTGTCACAGATTCTTTGGGATCCGGCAGGAGCCTTGAAAATGCAGACCGGCAAAAATGCTGTTGGTGCCTGTTTGAACAAGATGGTCACTCCTTGACCACAAGGGAGATTTCTTCTATCTTCCAGTCGAAATGGAATGCCGAAGGTCCAGGATATATGTTGCAGAGTTTCGTCCAGGCTAATCTAAAGTCCTAGGGACTGGGGTTCTATACTTATAGCAAGGTTAGGGGTTGGACAAACTCTAAGGTCCCTCCTATGGGTGGACCTGGGGTGGGGGTGGTTACACCCCTTCCCCTTGGTCCAGTTTCATGCCAGAGCTGGGGCTGAGTGCCCCAGCAACCGGTTTGAATTGGGAAATGCATGGAGCACCTTGTGTGCCCCAGGCAGTATTTGGAAAGCATTCACTGAATGCAGCACTCACTGCCCCAATACACTAAGAGCCTGGTTGGGGAGGTGCTAGCACCTCCCTGGGCAAAAAACCTATTGTCCAGGCCTCCCTTGCCAGAGTTTCATCCAGCAGCAGGAGGGCAGACTCGTGTCTGTGGCAGCAGCATCCATTTTGTCCTGCTGAGGCTCTGTTTAACTTTAACCGGGTAAACCAGTAAGTACATGTCTTCTCCCTCTAGAAGGGTGGAATGCTACCCCCGCCACCAGAACTGGTGGGGCGGGGAGTAGTATTCCAAAGTGTTTGACACCTTACACGACATTTTTTGATAAAGCCAAACCAAAGTTAGCATTAACCGCGAACATTATAATGCACTTAAGAGTATATGGTATGGCTATATTTATTTATTTATTTATTTATTTTAGAAGCTTGTAAAGCGCGCGGCTACCTCCGGCGGGGGTGTCCCGGCGCTGAGATTACAGGTCAAATCGCAAGAGAGGTTACCAGGTACAGAACCATCCAAAAGACCAGCAGGGAAGCTTTAATTAAGTTAATGTTTGGGAAACAGCAAGGTTTTTAGTTTGCGTCGAAAGACTTGTTCCGATTCAGTGAACCTAAGGTCCAGAGGAAGGCTGTTCCAGAGCCTGGCTGCAATAACGGTGAAAGTTCTACCACCACTACGGGCCAGTCTGAATCGGGGGACATTCAATAATCGGAGGCTATTGGATCTCAAATGCCTCACTGAAGAAGATATCTTGAGTCTTTTGCTGAGATAGGCCGGGCCAGTGCCATGGATTGCCCGAAAGGCAAGGATCAGAATCTTAAAGTCAATCCGTCTAGCTATAGGCAGCCAGTGAAGCTCATCTCGGTAACCTCTGACCGAGTGGCGGGCGGGGATGTTACCAATAAGCCTTGCTGCCGCGTTCTGAACGATTTGCAATCTGTCTATGAGATATAGAGGGGCACCAGCATATAAGCTATTGGCGTAATCGAGATGTGCCATAATGAGTGATTGCACGATCGTTTTGCGGGAGGACTGAGGGAGATAGGGAAAGATCTTCCTTATCATGCGAAGTTTATTGAAACAGGCCGTTGAGACTTTGTTAACCTGGGCTTTACAGGACAAGGTATTGTCGAATAAAAAGCCAAGATTACGGGCAGACTGCACAGGTATAGGAGGGGGGTTCAGGACAGTGGGCCACCATAAGTTAGCAGGGGGAGTAGACTTCTGGCTAAAAAAGAGGACCTCAGTCTTGTCCGCATTTAGAGCCAAATGATTGGTAGCCATCCAGGTGCAGATGTTGCTCAGGCAGTTTCTGAAGTTGGAAAAGAGGGAGTCAGAATGGTCTCTGAATGAAAAAACAAGCTGAGTATCATCAGCATAGGAGACCACTCTGACCCCCCAGGACTCAACTAACCTGGCAAGCGGGGCCAAATAAACATTAAATAATAAGGGGCTCAAGGCGGAGCCTTGAGGCACTCCACACATGAGGGGTTTATCTTCTGGTTCAAAAGGATGCATCAGTACCCTTTGGGTTCTTCCGGATAGAAAGGATTTAATCCAGGCTAAGACTGTACCACCAAACCCCAGTTGGTGTAGACGGGAAGTGAGTATGTCATGTGAAACGGTATCAAATGCAGCGGACAGGTCGAGGAGAACCAACATGGCCTCCTCGCCCCTGTCCACTGATTCCCTAATAGTCTCAGATACCTCTAGCAGCGCGGTCTCGGTGCTGTAGCCAGTTCTATATCTATATCATAGAACAGCTATAAGGAGAAGGTTCCGAAAGCTGCAGAGGGGCTCAGCTCATACTAGGGCACCCTCTCACACAAAACCAAGCACTCTGCCTCCAGGATTGTCAAGGCCTGCCATAGGAGTGACATATAGGTTACTATGTGTCTATATATAAGGTAGATATAGATATACTATATCTAAGTAAGGGGTGATTACACCACCTTACCCAGGCTGTAAAAACAGACCTATGGTGTCAGTTTGGAAGGCTAACCAGGGGGGCACAATACATGCTGCGGCCCCTGGTAGGCCTAGGGTGCACCTATGCCCTGGGTACCTATGGTACACTATACAGGGGCTCACAAGAGTGACCCAGTAACCATTCTGGTATGTACCTAAAGTACATGGCATCAATTTAGAGAGAGAACAGCTGGGTTGTGGGCCTAATTAGCAGGTCCACAGCCACACTAAGGTCGAACAACCAGAGAATCATAGCAAAAAGTGGGGGTAACCATACGAAGCATACCCTACTCTCCTACACAACCCCCCAAACGCCGGGAGATTAAAATAACCTTGACCAGTTAAGTCTTCATGTTCTAAGTGGAACTATCTGGAGAGTCCATCTGCATTGGCATGGTTACTCTCAGGTCTATGTTCCACTGTAAAGTCCATCCCCTGTAGGGAAATGGACCACCTGAGCAGTTTGGGATTTTCTCCCTTAATCTGTTTTAGCCACAAGAGGGGCTTATGGTCTGTCTGAACTGTGAAGTGAGTGCCAAACAAGTATGGCCTCAGCTTCTTTAGGGCACAAACCACAGCAAAGGCCTCCCTCTCAATAGCTGACCAACGTTTCTCTCTAGGGGTCAGCCTTCTGCTAATAAAAGCCACTGGCTGGTCTTGACCTTCATCATTCAATTGTGATAGTACAGCCCCTACCCCCAAGTCAGAAGCATCTGTTTTGACAATTAATTCTTTGGAGTAGTTTGGACTTTGCAGAATGGGAGCAGTGCACATGGCCTGCTTCAGGTCATCAAATGCCTTTTGACAGCTGACTGTCCACTGAACTTTCTTAGGCATTCTTTTAGAAGTTAAGTCATTCAGGGGTGTCACAATGGAACCATACCCCTTGATATATCTCCTATAGTACCCAGTCAGCCCCAAGAAAGCTCTGGCCTGAGTCTGGGTGGCTGGAGCAACCCAGTCCATTATGGTCTGGATTTTGCTCTGTAATGGTGGAACCTGGCCTCCACCTACAAGGTGGCCCTGGTACACACCCTGACTCTGCCCTATCTGGCACTTGGTAGCCTTGATAGTTAGGCCTGGCTTTTGCAGGGCCTCCAAAACATGTTTCTGGTGGATCAGGTGATCTTCCCAAGTGGAGCTATAGACAGCAATATCATCAAGATAAGCTGCACAGTAGTCATCCAGGCCTGAAAGGACTTTTTTCACCAACCTTTGAAATGTGGTAGGTGCTTTTTTCAAACCAAAGGGCATTACCACAAACTGATAATGTCCACCAGTGGTAGAAAATGCTGTCTTTGGATTGGCCTCCTCAGCTAACATGATTTGCCAGTAGCCAGCTGTCAGATCAAATGTGCTCAGATATTTGGCAGAGGCCAACTTATCTATGAGCTCATCTGCTCTGGGTATTGGATGGGCATCTGTCTTAGTGATAGCATTGAGATCTCTGTAGTCTACACAAAACCTAATTTCTCTCTTACCATCTTTGGTGTGAGGTTTTGGCACCAGGACCATTAGACTAGCCCAAGGGCTATCTGAAGGTTCAATTACTCCCAATTACAACATCTTCTGGACTTCTGTCCTGATACAGTCCCTGACATGATGAGGTTGTCTGTAAATCTTACTTTTAACAGGCAGACTGTCCCCAGTGTCCACTTCGTGAGTGCACAAGGTAGTCTGACTTGGAGTCAGCGAAAACATATGTCTGTATGTCTGCAGAACTTGTCTGCAGTCACTCTGCTGTTGGTCAGTGAGGCTGCCTGCCAAGGCTACACCATCAACTGAGCCATCGTCAGGGTTCTGAGAGAGCAGGTCTGGTAGAGGGTCACTCTCTTCCTCCTGTCCTTCATCAGTATCCATGAGCAAGCCCATGTCTGCCCGGTCAACATATGGTTTCAGTCTGTTGACATAAAGCACCCTGTGGGGGCTCCTCAGAGTTCCAAGATCAACCAAATAGGTGACTTCTCCCTTCTGTTCAACAATAGTGTGGGGTCCACTCCACTTGTCTTGGAGAGCTGCTGGGGCCACAGGCTCCAACACCCACACTTTCTGTCCTGGCTGGTAAACAGTCAGTACAACCTTTTGGTCGTGCCAGGGCTTTTGCAATTCCTGACTTGCCTCAAGGTTTTTGGAAGTCTTTTTATGTACTCAGCCATCCTGGAGCGGAGACCAAGTACATAGTCCACAATTTCTTGTTTGGGAAGTTTGAGAGGTAACTCCCATCCTTCCTTCACTAGACAAAGGGGTCCTCTTACAGGATGCCCAAACAAAAGTTTAAAAGGGCTGTAGCCAACCCACTTCTGAGGAACCTCTCTGTAAGCAAACAAAAGTCAGGCAGCAGGATATCCCATCTCCGCCTGAGCTTTTCTGGGAGACCCTTAATCATACCCTTTAAGGTCTTGTTGAACCTTTATTTATTTATTTTGCATATTTATAGAGCGCTCTAATACCCGGAGGTGTCCTGGCGCTAGAGGATAGACAAGTGTGAAGGAGCGAGCTTACTGAGTGAAGAGCCATGTTTTTAGACCTCTTCTAAAGGCCATCAGATTCTGGGTTTGTCTGAGCGCAAGAGGAAGTTTATTCCAGGCCTCAGCCGCCCCAAGAGAAAAGCTCCTGCCTCCCCAGCGAGCTTTTTTAATTCTGGGGACCGAAACCAGAGCCAGTTGTCCTGATCTCAGTGTTCTTGCTGGTTTATGCCAGCAGAAAAGAGATTTCAAGTGCCTAGGACCCGAGTCGTGGAGGGCCTTGAAGACCATGCATACTGCCTTGAAAGTGATTCTTTTATGGATGGGTAGCCAATGTAGCTTAACCAGCTCCTGAGATACCGAGGCAAATTTGGGTGTGTCAGTGATTAGGCGAGCGGCTGCATTTTGCAGAAGTTGGAGTTTATTAAGTACGCTCTGCTGGGCGTTTAGCATCAGGCTGTTGCAATAGTCTAGGCGTGAGAGCACTAGACCAGTGACTATTGTTTTCCTGTGTTTCTTCTCAAGATAAGGTAGAATTTTTCTGATGGTCTTGAGTATGAAGTGAAGGGAGGAGAGGGCGCTCACCTGGGATTTAAAGTTCAGGGTGGTGTCCACCAGTATACCGAGATTTTTCACTTTGTCCACCGGTTCTGGGAGAGGTCCCATTTCGTCTGGCCACCATCTCGGGGACCAGAAGTTGTCTCTGTTACCAAAGAGCAGAACCTCGGTCTTCGAGGAGTTCAGTTTAAGGCAGCTTTGTGCCATCCAGCGGCCAACTTCAAGCATGCAGTTTTTGAATCTATCGGCGGTGTTTTCTGTGTTGCCGGGAAGGAGGGACACCACAATCTGTGTGTCGTCGGCGTAAGCCGTGAGTTGAAAGCCTAACGATCGGATCACCGGGGCGAGGGTGGACACGTACACATTAAAAAGGGTTGGGCTTAACGAAGACCCCTGGGGGACTCCACAAGGAAGTACAAAGGAGCGAGATTCGTAGCTGCCCAACGCCACTGTCTGGGATCTATCAGATAGGAAGGCTTGTAAGATTTTTAGAGCCTTTCCCTGAATTCCACAGGCCCTCAACCGGTCCACCAATAGCTTATGGTGGACCGTATCGAAGGCCGCAGAGAGATTCAATAGGATCAGGGCTGCTCTGCCCCCTGCATCCATCACCTGCCTGATGTCTTCCATAGATTTAATCAGGGCGGATTCCGTGCTGTGTCCCTCTCGAAAGCCGTGTTGGGAGGAATCCAGTACTTCCGCTGATTTTAGGAAGGCGCTAAGTTGTGTGTACAGGTAGCCTTCTATTATTTTGGCAGGGAGGGGCAGTCTGGCGATCGGGCGATAATTGTTCATCTCCGTGATGTCAAGATTGGGTTTTTTGAGCAGGGGTAAGATGGAGGCTTGCTTCCACCATTGTTCACTCAACACTCCTTCCACATTGCAGTCAAGTAAGTAGACATGAAGTTTGCATCTCTATCTGATACAACCTCCTTAGGGAAACCCACTCTTGAGAAAACTCACAGGAGGGCTCTTGCCACAACAGGTGCTGTAGTGGTCCTAAGGGGAATAGGTTCTGGGTATATGGTGGCATGATCCACTACCACCAGTATAAACCTGTGCCCAGAGGCTGTTTGGGGATCCATTGGTCCAACAATGTCTATCCCAACTCTTTCAAAGTGAACCCCCACCACAGGTAGTGATATATGGGGGGACTTTGTAGTGCCACCTGCTTTACCACTGGCTTGGCAGGTTATACAGGAATGACAAAACTCCTTTGTGTCTTCTGACATGTGGGGCCAGTGAAAATGTGGAACAAGTCTGTCCCAAGTTTTGTTCTGGCCAAGATGTCCCGCTAGGGGAATATCATGGGCTAGTGTCAAAAGGAAGCCCCTGAATGCCAAAGGTATGACCAACCTCCTGGAAGCACCGGGCTTGGGGTCTCTAGCCTCTGAATACAGGAGCCCTTCATCTTAGTAAACTTTATGGGTTCCACTAGCATTCCCAGCAGCCTCAGCAGCAGCTTGCTGTCTGAGGGGTTCAAGAGAAGGGCAGTCCAACTGCGCCTGCCTCAGATCTGCCCTAGAAGGTCCCCCTGTCCCAAGAAACTCAACCTGATCAGGCTCAAGCTCTTCTAGGCCAGTTCCTTCTTGGGGCTCACAATCAGCTTCCTCAGAATGCTGATCCTCATCCTGAGGCAGGGGGAAGGCACAGCCTTAACCCTACTGCTCCTTTTCCTGGAAGGCAACTGGTCCATTATTCCAGAATCCAGTGCCTGTTCAGTGTTGCAATTTTTGACCTGTGACCTAGTCACAGCAAAAACATGTGCTGATATGCCCAACATTTCTGCATGCGTCCTAAACTGTATTTCAGACCAGGCGGAAGCCTCTAGGTCATTGCCAAGCAAACATTCTACAGGGAGGTCTGAACTAACAACAACCTTCTTAAGGCCAGTTACCACTCCCCAGGAGAAATGAACTACTGCCATACTGTGTGTGGTAGTGGCATTGCTAGCATTGGTTACTAGGTAAGTTTCACCTAGTATGATCTGTCCAGGGTCCACAAAGTCAGATATCACCATGATGACACTAGCCCCTATGTCCCTGTAGGCCTGAGCCTCTTTATCATTGACTAATGGAGTGTGTCTGTACTTGCCCTAGTTATTGGGACTCACAGGGATGGACATATCCATGTCTCCATCACAGATCAAAACAGCTTGAGTGGGTAATCTGACTAGGCCAGAGTCCATGTCAGTTCCCAGGGTTAACCCTACTACACCCATTTGTTGAGAACCACCACTTGGAGCTGAACTAGGGGGAACAGTTGCCTTAGGGGCAATGGTGGTTGGAGCTGTCTCCTTCATGGTGCAATTCACTGGTCCAGTGAGAATTTACTTTACAAATCTTGCACCAGGGTTTATTTGGACCTTCTATCTTTTTGGATTGTTGGGAACCCCCACTATTAGAAGCTTTTTGGGGACCTTGAGAAGACTTCTGGTCTTTTGCTTTCTCCCCACCCTTTTGGACTTGCTTCTTCTGGTCACCACCTTGGCTCTGTACCTTCTGCTTCACCCTGGTTCTGACCTACTTGTCTGCCCTCTTACCCAATTCTGTTGGCTAGGTCAAATGAGAGTCAACTAGGTGTTGATGCAATAACTGGTTTTGACAATTATTAAGAATGTGTTATCTCATTATAAGGTTATACAATCCTGTATAGTCACTTACTTTACTGCCCAGTTACCAGCCTTCCAGAGCCTTAGTAGCACAATCTTCAAAGTCTGTCCAGTCCTGAGTCTGTGTCTTCCGGGTGTCTCTACACAGCAACCTATACTCCTCAGTGGTTAAGCCAAACCCATCTATCAGAGCACTCTTCAGGACAGTGTAGTTGTCAGCATCCTCTTCTCTAACAGTGAGGAGCTTGTCTCTACCTTTGTCTGCAAAGGAGAGCCATAAGATTGCTGCTCACTGACTGTGGTACTTACTGTACTTTACAGGCCCGCTCCAAAGCAATTATCTACTTGTGGATGTCATCCCATACCGAGTAAGGAGGGACAATCTTGTTCAGGTTTCTATGGTCATGAGACCTATCTCTACCACTAGGGATATTGCTGCCACCAGTGGGCTCTAGCCCACACAATTTTCTCTCTTTTTCAAGAGCTAGGGTCTCTTTCTCAAGGGCAATTTCTTGCCTCCTGATCCTAAGCTTGACTTCTCTCGTTCTAGCTTCATGCTCTTTTCTCTCAGGGAATGTTCTCCTCCTTTGAGATGAGGCAGAGGACCCTGTTGATGAACCAGAAGGGTGAGATTCTCTAGGAGTTGTAGTCAGGGTGTGCTAGGCCCTTACCACCTACAACTGCTAAGTTTAGTACAATCTATTTATTATAAGACTTGATTTATATGTACCTACAGGTACCTTGATGTGATTTTTCAAATGATACTATCAAGATTATTTGGTAAAACAATGCAAGCTCTTATCCCATCTGCTGCACATCAATGTGAGAAGTTAGCCTGGCATATGATGTCCACTAGTTCTAGTGGGCTCCTTGCACCACTCTAATCGACCCTTATTGATGGTGGTTGTAAAGTCAACCTTACAGAAAACTATCCTAGGGGTAGCAGTGGCGAGCAGTCTTCAGGCTGAGACTTCAGAGAGCGAATTAAGCTAGTTGTTTTACCAATTATAATCTCTTGAGTACCGAATGAAAGCTCACCACGCAAGGTATATATCAAATATATATGTATTTATTCTAAACACAACCCCTCTGGGCTATTTATGAGGTCAGAGGTAAAAGTACAATACAAGGAACTTAATTAGCATATGATAAATTGCACAGTATACGTTTTGCCCTAGGGGCCTCACAAACCATGTACTAAAATAGTGGTATAAGAACCACGTGAGGAACAGAAAGCAGGCCTTGGGCCTGTAGAATCGCTGGGGCTTGACGGAACAACCAAGGGTTAGGATGTAGGAGGCCCACGGGAGATGCATGCAGGAGGGACTAACAAGCCTATTAACAAATTCAAAGGCAGTATTTATGAAAGACAATGGCACAAGACAATGAAAAATATGGGCAGAGAGTGGGCGCGGCTGATTTGCTGGAAGGCAACATTACCCGCTGTATTAATGCCCTACGGGGGTCCATGGACTTCTGGTCGACCTTGCCGTTATCCCTGGCTGGTAGGATCTCCCTGCTCAAAATGGTGGCCCTGCCCAGGCTTTTGTATTATTTTAGGACACTCCCGGTGTGGGTCCCGAGCTCTATTTTTAAACGCCTGAGATCTCTGGTCATAGCGTTCTTATGGGGCACGGGAAGGAGGCGCATAGCGCTCGACACTCTGCTGCGCCCCAAGGATGAAGGAGGGATGGCGGTGCCGGATTTTGAAGGGTATTACCTGGCTGCACAGCTGCAGATTTTTACTCAGGAGGTGGCGAGAGTGTATAGAGGCCCTGAGGACGCGAGAGTAGAAGGCACCCCGCGGCATGTTCTGGCGTACATCACGCTGCACCAGAAGCTCCAGATGGGAGATTTGACGGTCGAGGAGCAGACGTTCCGACTCTGCTGGGACCGTGCCCGTAAGCGGGCGGGAGTCCGCCTTATGTATGCCCCTGAAATTCCGCTGGGTATGGTCACGGCCCTCCCGCATGGAGGTGACTGGTCGCGCTTGCTAGGTTGGGAGGAGGCGGGGATACAAATGTTGGGTGATCTATATGAGGATGGGGTATTGCTGCCATTTCAGGATTTGCAGGAGCGTTTCGACCTGCCGAGGGGCGACTACTTGTTGCATGCAGCGGTCACGGGAGCTATGCAAGCCCACTGGGGGAAGGATTGCAGGAGCCGGGCACCTCCATGGCCTGTCAATACACGATGATGGCTGCGGGGACCTTTAAGGCTGTCACTTGCTTGTACTCTAGGATGCAGCGGGAGGCCTTGCAACCATTGACGGCCCTGAAGGCCAAGTGGGAGCTGGACCTTCAAGTGGAAATACCCGACACGACCTGGGGTCAGTTACTGAGGCGAACACGGAAGAGCTCGAGAAACGCTAGGTTTCAACTAATCCACTTCTATGTCATCCACAGGGCATACCTCACACCGGGGAGAATACAACAGTATTTTGGGGTAGACAACGCTGCTTGCCCCAGATGTAATACAGTCGGGGCGGACCTGAGTCACATGCTATGGGATTGCCCCTCTCTGGGAGACTACTGGCAGGAAGTTGGGCGGGCCCGTAACGGCGCGACGGACAGAGATATCCAGTACACAAAAGCGGTTGGCATCCTCCACTGGTTCCCGCACACGCCTAGAAACAAGACTACTAGCAAATTTATAGACTTGGGACTTATTCTGGCCAGGCGGGAGATAACGAGGAACTAGAAGTCGAGAGTGGGGCCCACATATAAAAGATGGTATGGGGAATGCCTGAGGTGGGCCGCATGTGAGAGTACCCTGAGGTACCAGGTGGCCTGGAGGATGAATGACGAGAAGGCGCTGGAGAGGGCGACTGCATGGGAAATGATGGTACAGGCGCTCCGTGATATGGATGCTGAGGAGCTGGAGGGCGAGGGTGAGCTGGATGGGGCAGACCCTGTCACTATACAGGAGAGCACACCTTAGCGAATGTCTGTTCCTCCTACAACCCGCCAGACACTCTTACACTGCTGATTCAGCGCAGAGCGACCACGGGGGGGGTGGGAAGGAAGCTGGAATTGGTGGGCTGTTGGGGTACCGAAATAAGGGGAGGGGGAGGGGTGAAAATCACAAAAGCAACCCAGCAATACCTGACTACTGCTACTGTCAGACAATGTAAGATGATACGAGAGGCATTCATGGACAAGGCCACCCGCACCAGAGGAAAGGGTGGGCCTCCTGGATAAAGTCGGACTGGATAATACTGCTCTTGTACACTGTGAATTTATATTGCTGATTATCTTGTCTGTACAATTATATTGGTGCTGCAATAAAAATGATGTTAAAAAAAAAAAAAAAGAAATCGGTGTGAGTGCATTGTGATTGCTGTGAGTGCATTGTTATTGCTGTGAGTGCATTGTGATCAGTGTGAGTGCATGGTGATCAGTGTGTGCATTGTGATCAGTGTGTGCATTGTGATCAGTGTGAGTGCATGGTGATCAGTGTGAGTGCATGGTGATCAGTTTGAGTGCATGGTGATCAGTGTGAGTGCATTGTGATCAGTGTGGGTGCATTGAGATTGCTGTGAGTGCATTGTGATCAGTGTGAGTGCATGGTGATCAGTTTGAGTGCATGGTGATCAGTGTGAGTGCATTGTGATCAGTGTGAGTGCATTGAGATTGCTGTGAGTGCATTGTGATCAGTGTGAGTGTATTGTGATTGCTGTGAGTGCATTGTGATCAGTGTTAGTGCATGGTGATTGCTGTGAGTGCATGGTGATTGCTGTGAGTGCATGGTGATTGCTGTGAGTGCATGGTGATCGCTGTGAGTGCATGGTGATCAGTGTGTGCATTGTGATCAGTGTGAGTGCATTGTGATCAGTGTGAGTGCATTGTGATCAGTGTGAGTGCATGGCGATCACTGTGAGTGCATGGCGATCGCTGTGAGTGCATGGCGATCGCTGTGAGTGCATGGCGATCGCTGTGAGTGCATGGTGATCGCTATGAGTGCATTGTGATCAGTACGAGTGCATTGTGATCAGTGCGAGTGCAGGGTGAGTGTGAAAGTGAAGGCGAGAATGAGAAGTGAGTTGTCTGAAAGCAGGGTGCATTCCCAGAAACTTGAAGTGTAGGGTTTCAGATATAAGTTAAACTATTGCTATAATGGCATTAATCAAGGATTGAGGTGGAGGAAATAAATAATGTGCTGATCCTGCAACAAACTTCCAGTCTTATGATTAGGGTTACCAGCTCATTATTTTGATGGCCCAGAAATAAGCAGTCACCCAAAGCTGTATTTTTAGCACTTATCTGTGAATACTTTGAACAGCAAATATAAATAGAAAGCACTTTTAATTGTGTCACTTTTAATTGTGTTCTAGGGCTGCCTCAATGATCCATGACTGAAAATTAAAGAGAACAAAGACAGAAAAGTCACATAACTAATTAATGCATACTTTTTTATTAATGAGTGAGAACAACAAGGACCCCCTGTTTTACCGATTACAGATAATTCCTAGGTCAGGGACATGACATGTGAAAATAACAACCTAAGCAATTAACTAATAGCTTGTATAATATAATAATAGAGAGGCAGTGAAATAAATGACATAAAAAATTATTGCTTTTTATTGGTTCCGTAGATTTAACATAGAGAATATGCACATTAAAAATTACACATTGTTAAAACAGTGTATAGCTCACAGGAGCGAGCTACAACATCACCAATAAAATTCATAAATTCATACAATCACAAAAGGAAAAAGATAAATATTCAATACACAAACACACAAGTGGCACATTTATTGTGCCACTTGTGTGTTTGTGTATTGAATATTTATCTTTTTCCTTTTGTGATTGTATGAATTTATGAATTTTATTGTTGATGTTGTAGCTCGCTCCTGTGAGCTATACACTGTTTTAACAATGTGTAATTTTTAATGTGCATATTCTCTGTTAAATCTACGGAACCAATAAAAAGCAATAACTTTTTATGTCATTTATTTCACTGCCTCTCTATTATTATATTTTACAAGCTATTAGTTAATTGCCTAGGTTGTTATTTATACTTTTTTTTATTAATAACTCTATTTAGTGTTGAGAGCAGGCATTTTACTTTTGGCAACCCAACTTTATATTCCTTTTCATGAAATGCCTTCTCACACTACAGCAAGAAGTGTAAAAATACAAATGTAAGGAATAGGCAGAGTGGGGGCCCAGGGGGTACTGGAACCATAAAAAACATTAAGCCTCTGTAACCAGTTTACAAAGGCATGTAAAGATGCTAATGGTCTTTAAAGACCTGTGAAAAACTTGGGCATGCCGGAGATAAGACTCCAGACACTGCCCAGCGAGCCCCCAGCAGCTCGAGTTTCACTGCAGCAGCCCGGGCTGAGACAGAGGACGGGGAAAGAGGGGGGCTGAAGCCCTGGAGGCCAGGGTAGACTGTGACTGTGAATGCGCGACCCCCTTCACACCACTCCACGGCCCCCCTGGGGGTCGCGCCCCACAGTTTGAAGACCCCTGGTCTAGTATTTCCTCATCCAAAACCAACAGACGTGAGGCGTACAGGTCCGAGTAGTATTGTTTAAATCTATTGGCTTCGTCCGCTTCTTCTGTAAGCAGATCGCCCTCCTCCAATCGGATCATGGTGATTGCAATCTTGCCAAGTCTGGCTTTCAGCATATTAGCCAGCACAGACCCCGGCCTGTCTCCCTCTCCATACGCGCGTGCTGAGGCGGATTTTCCTAAATGCAGCACATCGCCGTCCGCCGCCTCCTGGTACTCTTCTAGCCAATTCCACCTTCGAACATCCTTTAGATGTGCAAATGATCCTTCACATTTGCAGATTAACTCATAGCGCACATTTGTTGTTCTTTCAGGCAAACAGACACCCTGGCAGGAAGGCTTGTTTCACTGTATGACCACCCTCAGTTTCACAGCACAGGGGACTCCCTGAATGACACTTCAGCTGAGGCATTTAGACTGTAGGAATTAACTACCCTTCGACTGTTGTCATTGTACATAAAGTAGGGGAATGGTATTTCATGATTTTAAAAAGTTTGGGCACGTCGTGCCTCTCCGATCGCACCCACTTCGACCACTGGTCTAGGGACCATATTACATAAAGTGTCATGGGGTGTGTGACCTGTCGGAGTTTGTTGCTATGCTGGGGATAGCACATTTTTGGTACAATCAGACCACTGCTCCAATCTAGTTGAGTGTGTGCCACAGCGTAAGCTGGGACAGAGAGCATGGTATGTAATTCAGGTCCTGAGATTGTATTATACAAAGAGATTCAGGGGCAACACCAATGTTTATGTGCAAGGTATGTGCTACCTGGGTGTTTTGGTATTGCAGAAGGAGTCGCAAGTAAATGTACATGTATTTATATAAATGTACATGTATTTATATAGCGCAAATCGGGCAAGTGCCAGAGCAGCCCCTTCTGTCATTTAGCACTGACATGATCCCAAAGATGTAAATGAGGGAATCGTTTACCTTTGCACCTGCACAATATTACAGGTGTGGTACTGAGGGAAAGAGGCCATCAGTTGGTCCATTGACTGTGCATAATATAGAGGTGGCACACAATGAGTGCGACCCCAAGTGTGACCCCAGGGATTCCCCAGACATCTCACTGTAAGTGGGCGCAGTCACCCACTGCCTCTGCCTGCAAGTGATTTCGCCCACTTTGAAACTCAGGCTATGTTGCTTTCAGAAGTGAAAGGTAGACTGGTGGCTGCAAATAGCTGGTCAGTCTTTCACTGATATGCTGTTCAGGTGGAGTTCCGACCGACACTCGGAAGAGCGCAATCTGCAGTAGTACAGTGTCAATGTGTACGAAAACATTCAAGGCTTCAAATCTATTCCCATTATTCTAGCTTTTTCGACTGCCAGACAGGGATTGGAAATTAACCATTGCCAGTCTTTCTTGGGTCAAGCCTACAAGATAGCAAATGTGCTGTCTGGTGCGAGAAATATTGTGGCTTACCGAAAACATAAAGTGGGTCAGAGTGTGTCATTTGCTTACCGTTGGTTGCCTTCCTGGGTAACTGTAATTTGCCACCTTCTTATTTGTGTCCCATCTTGCCAGTCTTGTGCTTGTCCCTCCGATTGAGCATTGTCTCTTTACAGTCTCTTTGATTGGCTTCCACCTCTGCTTCTACTTTTTGCTTTTCAAGCACTACTTTGTTTCTTAATTTGTGTGAAGCACTCCAATGAGAGTAGAAGTGCTTTTGAGTCGTCTCTCGTGTAGATATCTCCCTTTTCACTCTGTGTTGTCTCTGTAACAGCTTCTCTCCACCATCCTGCCTCTTGCACTCACCTGTGCTTCTCTCCCCCTGCATCTTCTGTGTTGCTTTACTCCACCTCTGTGTTGCTTCCATTTATCTCTAATCTTTCCTGTGTTGCTTTTGCTTTCCCTCCAGTCCTCCCTCCTGGTGCTTTTGTGTCCCTTCCTGTCTTGCTTACAAGTCCCCCCCCCCCCCCCCCCGTTGCTTCTGTATCCCCATCCACATGTTCTTGTGCTCCCCGCCCACTTTAAAAGAATATTTTTGGGTGTGTTATCTTTTTTTTAAATTACTGATCCATTTCAATCAGTATCTGAAAAGAAAAAAAACCTACGTCATTTTGTATCCAAGCTGACATGTGGTGCGTGCACCTTCAAAATGATGTAGATGGACCCATCAAACGCCTTTGATGTGTATTTTTATTTTTTCATCTTAGCAACTCTGCACTGCATCTGTGCAGTGTGGCTAAGAACCATTGGGAAAACCAATAGGTCACTACAGCTAGCCCCATCGGATTTTCTTTTCCAATGCTTGTTTTATTATGCTAGTTGGGAAAAAACAGCATTGAAGGCTGTACGTTATGAATCCTTGAATTGTTGGTGTAGAGGCAATTGGATAATTTTACGTTGCCAGCATCTGACAAATGACCTGCCTCTTGATTCACTAACGGTGTTATTTTCAGAAGGGGGGTTGGGGGCAGGATGAATGTTTCTAAGAACATGTTTGAAAACTATCACTGCTAATAAATGCCTCTCCATGAAGTGATATAATCTGATCTACTAGGGTAAAACACTCATGCATGTTAATACAATTTAAAAAAATGAAGTTTGCAGAGAGTTCATCATGTTTTAACATGTTTAGTGCAAGATGTCTTTAAAGCTAAAGGTGTTCCTAAAGATAAGTTGTTCAGTACACTTTCATTTCTTCTTTATGGTTACTTTATTTAACACGTAAACAAAGTTTGCCTGTTTGTTTCACAGCTATCTGAATGTTCCTGCCCTGTCAAGTGAACAGAAGCCCAGTGTTGTTGTTCACCAAGGGGCCCACAATTAAAGGTCAGGAGGGCCGCATGCGCCCCTCGGTTGTACTTTGACTGATTTTTATAGTTACTTTGTATGTTTACAAATGATTCTTTTGAGACTGTACAAGGGCGGTGGCAGGGTGGAAGGGAACTGTGCTAGTTTTACAAGGATCAAGATAAGGTTGTCACTTCCTCTAAGAATGATGTGAGGTGTTGGATATACTTAGGTACTCGACAGAGGCGCCATTTATACACAAAGTTCTGACCCCTCGGCCATCCTGATAACATTCTCTTACATAAAACTAGTAAACAATGGCCCCCTTCCGACATACATCACGTCGATTTATGGGCAGCATTCAGCAAGTGACCATGTTCAGATCAGCCCATTTATTTCCTGCAACACACTGATCTCAGACTTTTCTGGCAGTACATCCCATCAATCACAGCTAGAAACATATTAGCAGCGTCCACCTCATTCCAGCGTCATTGGCCTCATACACTTCCTCCGTTCATATCAGCAGGGCCTCTGGGAGCAGGGGTGTTCTAATGGCTAAACTTCCGACCGTGGAAGCTGGGGATCTGGGTTGCAGTACCGGTCCCCAAATGTCTGAAAAAACAATGATTCTGGACAAATGACCTAACCTGCCTGTTCCTAAAATGTAATTATTTCAAAAGCAAATACAGGCGTGTGATTAAAAGATGTAAATCCCTTTTCATGCACACAATCGTGTCTCCTCTCTCAACACCTGCTTTAGTTTGCACTTTAAAAATACATGCAACCTTTATAGGGCAGACATGGGGGCATGGCATGCACCCACTTCACCCGAAAGGACTAGCCCTCCTGAGCCTCCTCACCGCATGAGGTGCGATCTTACTACCTGAAGCTTTGGCTACAGGCAGGCTGGCAACATTTAGAATATGCTTTGGCCTCACCAGGGCGCTCAGCAAAGTACTTGTAATTATGGGTTAATCTGATTCTTTTTTAGTGTGGTTCCTATATGGTATTGTTTTTGTAGCGAACTCATTCGCATTGGACTTTGGGACCCACACATCAATTTGAAATGGGCCTCTCTGTATTTACAGCCGCCCCTGATCCTTTATATCGCACTTCAGAGGCTTCTTTTACTTTAGCGTAGCCCAGCCGCAGCCTGTGCAGGTAAGAGCAGTAGGGAATGGTTAGGGGGGCGGGGTGGGGGATTCGACAGGCGATCACGTTGGAAAATTGAATAAATAATACATTTTTCATCGTCGTCTGTTGAAATCTCCCGCCACACCGCCCCACCACCCCACCGATCTTAGAATCCTAATATCGGTTACTGCGTGTCCTTATGTCTCTGAAATTGTGCTATACATTAAAATCTCACCAAGTCGAGAGGCATCAAACACTTGAGTTCAATCATTCCAAACGTTTCTCATATCAACTGAATTTTGCAGGTGATTGTAGCGTCCTCCCCAGCCCAGGAGCATGCAAATCAATATGCCACACATGGAGCTCTGGATTGTCTCACTTTTTTCTCTGATTACGTCATAATGGTTAATAACCACACCTTAATACCTCCAAACCAATTACGATCTTCCTTTACTGAGTTTGCCCAGAACTGCAAGGGTTCTAGCACACATGGCCATACGCCATTTGCATTTGCTAAGAGTTAAGAATCGCATAAAATTTAAAGCTCTTTGCATTGCTTACAAAGCTATTCATGACTCCGGACCAAGGTTCCTCAAAGATGCCTTTCGAATTTATGCCCCACAAAGACACCTTTGCTCTGCTAGTACCTATCTTCTTGCTGTCCCGCGTACCAGAACTGCCAGCTGGGGAGACATTTCCTAGTAGCCACCCCCAAGCTGTGGAACTCCCTTCCTCTACCCATTAAAACCAGTCCAACCCTCACTATTTTTCGAAAACTCCTGAAAACTTGGTTATTTGACCAATGATTTTAAGATAGCTTCATCTCAGGAGTCCGATCTGCGCCGAGACACCCTCGGGTATTTGCGCGCAATAAAAATCTCAAAAACATAAACATAAACATAAACATAGGGGTCTATAACGATGAGGTCCACCCGCCACAGTAACGGCAAAAGGGACTGCCCGTCATATGTGCTGCGGTCCTGTGATGCATATTAGGGTGCACCCGCCACACTGGCGGGCACATCCAGCATTTTTTACATTGCGGCGGGAGGTGCTTTCAGCAGCACCCGCCGCAATGTAAAAAAGGCATGTTGCGCATTTGCATGCACAACGTGGTAGGCACCGCGCCCGCTATTACAATAGCGGGCGGTGGCGATCCGCCCGCTATTTTAATAGACCCCATAGTCTCAGGACACTACAGTGACTCATGAAGCTATTCTGTGCCCATGCACAGCGGAAGGAGGCTGTGTGCCCACTTTCAAAGAAAATTGCTCTAATAGCAGGTTCAAGGAGAACAACTTGGAGTCAAGGAGAGGTGTTTTTCTGAGCTTTGCTGTGTTCAGCTCATGCAATAACTGGTAGAGTTACCCAGGTAGCTTTTGATTCACAAATCATCTTGTACTGGCAAGTTATACTTACAAGCCCTAATAGCTAGTGTTACAAGTAATTCACAAAATGTGAATTTGAACATATAAACGTATTTGCTCATTTATAATATTACCCAATTCTGGAGTAATATTATGCATGGATAAATCTCTTACCTCGGCCATGCAGTGGGCACTCCCTGGCAGTGATACCACGAAAGATTTGGGAACATACACAAATGTAAGAGTTTTCTCATGTCCCACTCCTACACTTGAAAGTAGCAGAGATTTACTCTGGCTAGTGGAAGGAATAAAAGGCCTATGTACAATTTGAGGACAGGGTACTCTGTCACAATGGCGATGGAGTACCCTGTCTGCAACACTATTGCTCCGCTCACGCTATTTTGGTGGTGGACCACCAGGTTTACATAAATTAAGTAATTTACTCCACTGGGGTAAATCTTCCTTTAAAGCCCGAGGTAGTAGAGGCAGCGTAAAGGCAAGGTGGCAGGCTTAAAGTCCTCTGCAGGCCTTACGGCCTTTACTCCATCCGCCAGACTCTACATAGGGATTTAAGTGTGTTTCCAGGGTCGGAATGTGAAGGAAATGCCTCCAGAATTGGGTGGGTGTCTAGTAAGGGTTTTCAGGAGAAAATATTTTCATTACACAAGTGCAAACACATTTTCACATTCACAGTTGCGCACTTTGTATAATTGAACTTGTGGAACTGTCACTGCATCTATGTAATTAGGAATGCACAATGTTTTCCTGAGTATTCTGGGAAAACTCTCTGAAATCCTGGAGTTTGAAAATCAGTACCCATATAAGACAGTAAACCTGTGGATGTAGAGTTACACATTTATTTGTGAATTCGTTCTGTAGTATATGCGTGGTAAGCAGTGTGCTTTGAATGAAAACTACTGCATGACCTCATTCTGTGACAATGCATTGGCACACTACGGGCTCGTGATGCAGCTTTGGCTCTTATACTCTTTAATAACGCCCTTAACTCTCTATACCACTGTCATTGCGCTCTTGTGTAGAGTTTACTTTGTTCCCTCCTCAGTCTCCTTAAATATGCCAACTGGCCTCATTCTATTCTCACTTATGTCATGCTTTCAAATCTAGGCCTTAATGCTGAAATTATGGAATGATCAAATAAAATCCCAAACATAATCGTGATACTGACTATAAAGGACTGTCTTTTTAGTCCAATTATCAGTAGGCTCCAGAGACCGAGGGGCATATTTACAAGCCCCTATAGCCACCACATCATCACTTTCAGTGACATTGTGATGGAGATAGTGGCTGCTTCTTCTGTGCTCTCTGTAGCCAGTGCCATCGGCGTGTGGGGGGGTGGGGGGGGGGGGGTAAGGGTTGCTCGTGGTCCCTGCCCTCTCTCTTCCTGGTTGGCCTGGTTTTCACCTGCCCTTGGTTGGTCCTCTGGATCGGTACCTGGGTTCTTTTTGGGTTCCATCCTCTTTGGTCTATGTGTCTCTGCAGGTGTGTTGGGGTTTGGCCTGTAATTGGTCGTGTCGTTCCTTTGTCTTGGAGGGTCCGCCTTGACAGCCTGCTGCCCGGCGGAGGCTCTTCGCCCTCCCAAGCTGAGTGAAGACCGTGTGGCCCTGGCGGCTCATGCCCCCCTTGTGGTCCGTCATGAGCGGATGGGGTCGAGTGGCGCCTGGCCCCGGACCCTTGCTTTTGGTTGGGCTTGTTCGGTCTCTCCTTCCTTCCACTCAGCTTTTTTTGCTGTTGTCATTGTGGGTTTGTTCGGCGTTGGTTCGCGTTCTTCCCTCTCTGAGGATGGAGGTCAATCTCTGTCGTTGCTCCTGCTGTGTTCTGGTTGGCGGGTGGTGTTCCTGCCCGTGGCTGTTTAGTCGCTGGTCGGGTGCCCTTCCTGGCTTTTGTTGTGCTGTGGGCTCTTCTGCTTCTTCTGGGCCCCCTTCTGCTGGTTGTTCTGGAGATGGGGGCTGGTTGTTTCAGCCCCTCTGGGGGTTACTTTGGGGCTTGGGTCTGGGTGCTGGGTCTCCTTCTGGCCTTACCTGGGGGCTTGTGTCCCTCTCATTACTTCCCTGGCTACTTGCTCAGTGGGGTTGCTCTGGGTCTTCTTCTGTGGTTGCATTGTTGCTGCTTTTGCGGTGCAGTCTGTTCCTGGTCCGTTCTTGTTGGGTTTTCCTGGTGTCGGTTGTCTGTCCTTTGGGGGCAGCTCCATGATGGGGTTCCTCGTATTAGGGTTTTTCTGGTCGTCTCCTGCTTGTTTTGCTGTTTTGGCTCTGTTGCCTTGGTTGGGGACATTGCTGGTTGTGTGCTACTGCCTGCGGTTTTCTTTTTCTTGTTTTTCTCCCTTTTGCTTATGTTGGGTGCCGCTTTGGGTCTGGTGTCCCTGGTGTTGGTTAGAGTTCGGAAGGCTGGGTTGTTTGCTTTGGTATTCTCCACTTTGTTAAGGAATGGGACAAGGAGTGGAGGGACCTGGTTCTGTTGTCCTCGTCCCATTCCTTACGCCCCTCCCTCCCTCCCGGCCTTCCAGTTGATATTTCAGGCTGAATGCTGGGTTGGTACAGCTTATGTACTCTCAGTGGGAAGGGGCGGGTTTAGGTATCCCAGCATTCTCCTGATCTTTTTTCCTGTCGTGAAGATGGTCATTTCCACTTTGTTAAGGAATGGGGCGAGGACAATGGGACCAGGAGTAATGAAGATTACCGGTAAGTAATAGGGCATTCCTACTCTAGTAGGGAAAGTGATGGATAGGGGAGGGGTAAAAATTACTATTCCCACCGCAGAGAGTGCAACAGTAGAGAAAGTGTTGGATAGCGGGGGGTATAAATTACTATTCCCACTCCAGTGAGTGCAACAGTAGGGAAAGTGTTGGATGGTGGAGGGATAAAATATACTATTCCCACTCCAATCAGTGCAACAGTAGGGAAAGTGATGGATAGCGGACGGGTAAAAATTACTATTCCCACTCCAGTGAGTGAAACAGTACGGAAAGTGTTGGATTAAGGGGAGGTAACAGTTACAATTCCCACTCCAGTAAGTTCAAAATTAAAAATATATAAATATGTTACAAATTAAAAAACATAAAAACATATAATTTTAAATACAAATCAGAAATACCAACACATATCATATTACATAAAATATTTTTTTTCAAAACAAATACATATTTTTATTTAGAAATTATGTATTAACAAAACATTATTACAAACATTTCGTTTATTGATTCCCTAAACAAACAAACTAAACAAACGTTATTAATTAAAAAATAAATTAAAAAACATTAACATTAAGTAACTTCCCACCCTTTACCCCTATAATCCCCACAACCCTCACCAAAAACAAAAGTGCTAAATAATTATTTGCACAGTTACATTTTGTTTTCAATTAAATAGTATTTAACAACTAATTATAAAGTAAGTAAAAATATGATACTTCCCACTATTTAACCCTTTAAACACAAACCCCGACACACAAAATTAAAAACACAATAAACACTATAAAATCTCAATGAATTAAAAATACAATAAACACTAAAATCTCAATGAAATAAATATTAATAAATAAAAAATATTCAAGAATTTTTTATTATAGTTAAATTACTTCCTTTCCTATTCCCCTGTAAACCCACTACCAGCTACGAAACAAAAAAAATGCAAATTGTAACTAAATTAAATAAATAACTACTAAAAATTAAACACATATATTAAAAAACATAAACAATACTTTTTAAAAAAAAAACAAATAGATTTAAAATATGAACTAAAATACAAAATGCTAATTAAAAAATCGATATTTCAAGCAACTATATTTTTGCAAACAATATTAATTACTTCTATATTTTTGAAAATTATATTTCTTAACTTAAATTTGATATTTAAGGCACGATATTCCTGCTGTCGATATTTCTGTGCCATTATATTTCCAACTCGATATTGGTGTAAATTGACATTTCCAATTTGATATTCTGTCTGAATACCTATGTGTACTATAATAGAATTTTCAAAACACCATGAATGATTGTTTATGTTTTCAACTAATGTGATGGCAGCAAGGGATGATTAAAGCTGCTCTCACCCTTTAACCCCTTCGATGCTGATGACGGCCCCCAGCCGTCATGCATCATGGTGGGCGTGTGCTGATGACGGCTGGGGGCCGTCATGAACCCGCCCACTTCAAAAAACGCTGCACAGGCGCAGAATTGCGGCCGCACCCAAGGGGTTAATCACTATATGTGTTTCAGATTGTGAACAAAGGTGTCCACCTCTAAGGTCCACTGCCACAAGACCTAATACAATTATAAATACAACAGCAAAGAGAGGCACACAACAAATAGCATATAATATGCAAAATTGACAAATCTTTCAGGGTCTTTAGTGTGGAGAATTCCGCTGGCTGAGGCTGTGTGTATCTCTCAACTTGTGATATCCCATTTCAAAAGATTTTATTAGAAGAAATTTTTACAAACCAGTACAGAGTAAGCCGAAACGAAGGCAACACTGGTTAGCTGTAGTCACAATAAAGAAGAATTCTCCACACTGAAGACCCTGAAAGATTCATCAATTTTGCATATTATATGCTATTTGTTGTGTGCCTCTCTTTGCTTTTGTATTTTTAATGATTGTTTACATGTAGGAAGGGAAACCTGCCTGCACATAAACAATCATTTCCCCCAATGCAGACACCCTTGAACTATGGTGCAAGGGTGCCTGCGTTGGCGCTCAGGGCCAGCGCTGGGGAAATGCAGGGGTGCGCCTCATGCTTGCGAGAATGGCGCAACCCTGTGTTTTCAGACTGGAGAAGCGTGGCATTAGCAATGTTTGCTTAACGCCACACTTCTCCATTTTGCTGCAAATATGCCCCTCAATTTTGTAATTGGTACATGAGCACCAAGCGGATCAAAACTCTAGAAAGGGTTTGGAGCATATTTACAAGCCGCTAATGTCACTTTCAGAGACGTTGTGATGGCGGTAGGGACTTCCCCTTATTTACAAGGCAGCGTCAAGCCACTTAACGTGGCTTAACGCTGCTTTGCAAATAAGGTACCCTTTCATGCTATACTTAGCATGAAAGAGGAGGGCAATGGGTGTTGCGGTCAAAGTTCCACCGCAACACCCATTGATTTTTTTCTCTGCCCCCTATTTACAAAGGTTGCGTAAATAGGACGCAGCACCAAGATTAAGGATCAGGGAAAACCTGGTCTTACCCTGACGCAACGAGGAGAAATGCTTTATTTCTCCTTGTTTTTGTTGTTTCCATGTCAATGTGTGCTGCCTTGTGAAGCCCACATAGAAATGGAAAATTGCAATTGATTGGATATGTATAGGAATGTGACCCTTCCTGCACATAAACAATCCCCCCAAAAATTACGTTTAGAAACTTCTATGTGTGCTGCATCAAACAGCACACATAGAAGTTTGAAAACGCCATGAATGATTGTTCATGTGCAGGAAGGAAGACCTACCTGCACTGAAATTTCATTTCCCCCAACGCAGACACCCTTTCACTATGGTGCAAGGGTGCCTGTGTTGGCGCTTGGCAGCTGAGCTCAGCGCCAGCTCTAGGGGAAACGCAGGGGTGTGCCGCATTCTTGTGAATACAGCGCATTCCTGCGTTTTCAGAATGGAGAAGCGCAGTGTTAGTAATGTTTGACTAATGCCACGCTTATCCATTCTGCGGTAAATATGCCCCTGAGTGAGGAGAAGTGACTATGCCCACCACACATTTAGTATTCCAAATAACCCATCTGTAGTAAGGTGAATCTCTGACTATATGGTTACCCCCACTTTTTGCCTGGTGGTTTGCTGGTTTTTGACTTAGTTGGACGGGGACCCTGCTATTAAGGGCCCCAGTCTATCTGCTTTCTCTATAAAATGGGCTCTGTGTACTTTAGGTACCTCCCAGATTGGTTACTGGGTCACCCTTGTGAGCCCCTATATATGGTACCCTAGGTACCCAGGACCTAGGTGCACCCTAGGCCTACCAGGGGCTGCAGCATGTATTGTGCCACCCCTGGTTAGCCTTCCAAACTGATACCACAGATCTGTACTTACAGCTTGGGTAAGGTGGTGTAATCACCCCTTACTTAGCTATAGTATACCTATATCTACCTTATATATAGACACATAGTAACCTATAAGTCACTCCTATGGCAGGCCTTGACAAACCTGGAGGCAGAGTGCTTGGTTTTATGTGAGAGGGTGCCCTAGCATGAGCTGAGCCCCTCTGCAGCTTTCGGAACCATCTCCTTTTAGCTGTTCTATGATATAGCCATACCATATACTCTTAAGTGCATTATAATCCTCACGGTTAATGCTAACTTTGGTTTGACTTTATCAAAACATGTTGTGTAAGGTGTCAAACACTTTGGAATACTCCCCCCCACGCCAGTCCTGGCAGCGGGGGTAGCATTCCACCCTTCTAGAGGGAGAAGACATGTAGTTACTGGTTTACCCGGTTAAAGTTAAACAGAGCCCCAGCATCCTAAAATGGATGCTGCTGCCACAGAGATGAGTCTGCCCTCCTGCTGCTGGATGAAACTCCAGCAGGGGTGGCTTGGACAATAGGTTTCCTGCCCAGGGAGGTGCTTGCACCTCCCCAGACAGGCTTTTGTGTATTGGGGCAGGAAGGGTTGCATTCAGTGAATGCTTTTCAGACACTGCCTGGGGCACACAAGGTGCTCCATGCATTTCCCAGTTCAAACCGGTTGCTGGGGCACTCATCCCCAGCTCTGGTGTGAAACTGGACAAAGGGGAAGGGGTGTAACCGCCCCCTCCCCAGGTCCACCCATAGGAGGGACCTTAGAGTTAGTCCAACCCCTAAACTTACTATAAATATAGAACCCTAGTCCTAGAACTTTAGATTACCCTGGACGAAACTCTTCAAAATATATCTTGGACCTTTGACATTCCATATCGACTGAAAGATGGAAGAAATCTCACTTGTGGTCAAGGAGTGACTACCCTGTTCGAACAGGCACCAACTGCATCTTTGCCGGTCTGCATTTTTGAGGCTCCCGCCGAATCACGAAGAATCTGCAACTCAGGACACAGACTTCCAGACATCTCTAATGCTGACTTGTACTCCCAGGAAAGCTGAGACCTGTGGCAGACACGAGAGACGTGGGACCACAACTCCTGAACATCCTGCATTTTGCCACCTGCACCTACCGCGCGAGGTATCCCGAAGTTGTGCATTGGGATGCTTGAAGCCCCAGCCCTAGCACCTTTTGCACTGAAGCTTAGAGGCTCACACTCCACGAGTGTCCCATGGGCCCGCTTTGTGCATTTCAGCTCGACGCGTCTTTGCGGTTCCTAGTCCATTAGCTAGTGAGCCCCCACAAAGACCAATCTTGAATTCCTTTGCTTTCCTGGTTGCTCCAGGCTTGCTCCAACGTCTCCACAAAAGAGAAGTTCCTGAGACCTTGCTGGTCTGCACCGAAGCCAATCTTGACATCCAGGTTTGGTGCCACAGGAGTGGAAAGTGGCCCAGGTAAGACCAATCCGTAAGAATTCCAACATCCCCTGGACAGAATTGTCGAATCTCCGGCCGATCTCTCTTCTTCCCTATCTGAGCAAACTAATGGAGAAGCATGTTAACACCCATCTGTCGAAGTTCGTTGAACAAACTGGAGGCTTCGGTCATTCCCAGTCCGGATTTAGGCCCAACTACAGCACTGAATCTGCCCTTCTCTCTGTGACTGATAACATCAGAAGGTCCCTGGATAAAGGGCATCCTATGATTCTGGTGCTGTTGGACCTATCCACAGCCTTCGACATGATCTCCCATGACATTATGCTCAGACGGTTGGAAGAGGTGGGGCTTGGGGGCACGGCCCTGTCTTGGATGAGAAGTTTTTTATCTGGCCGCACGCAGAGTGTGAACATTGGCTCGTTTCGTTCTGCACCTCTGAAACTGACCAAGGGGGTACCTCGGGGCTCCTGCCTGAGCCCCACTCTTTTCAACGTTTATGTTGCCCACCCTTGCCAGTCTCATGAGGTCATACAAGTTTATTCCTGTGTCATATGCTGACGACACGCAGCTCCTCTTTCCATTTAATGTGTTAACCATGGCGGTCCAAAGGGCCTTCTCTGATGGAATGTGGGCTGTATCACAGTGGATGGCTCCCAACTTTTTGCAGTGTAATGTAGGAAAAACTGAGGTGATGCTTTTTGGGGAGGCGGCGTTGCTATGGACGCCGGACTGGTGGCCATTAGATCTGGGCCCTGATCCCGTTCCAAAGCAGGAGGTGAAGAATTTAGGCATCCTATTAGATCAAGACCTATCGCTAAAAGAGCAAGTAAATCAGACAGCTGGCTCTTGTTTTCATGTGATCGGACTGCTCCGATGAGTATTCCCACTACTCCCTGATTCAACTCGGAAAACACTGGTCCAGGCTTTAGTGCTTAGCTACCTGGATTACTGTAATGGGCTACTGATCTCTGCTAATGACACTTTACTTAGCAGACTTCAGGGAGTCCAAAACACAGCAGCAAGGCTAGTTCTGAATATACCTCCTAGGTCACCATCGCGCCCTCTTTTGGAAAATCTCCACTGGCTGCCTATCCGCCAACGGATCAAATTTAAAATGTGCTGCGTTATTCATAAAGCTCTCCAAAATATGGGTCCCCCCTATCTGGCGGAGAAGTTTATTCCTTATGTTCCAGCACGTGCTCTCAGTTCTAGTAATAAACTTTACTAAGGTAAAGCTCTTTCGTACCTTGGGCGTCGTTTCTGGAACGAGCTTCCAGTTACCCTTAGATCATGTTCAGAACATCTCACTTTTAGTAAATTGTTAAAAACCTTTCTGTTTCAATCTCAGTGAATTGTTAGTACCATCTCCTTTCCTCCTCCATCCGCTTTTGAGCGCAGAGATACTCCTTCGGGAGTCGATTCTAGCGCTATACAAGCCTTTAAATAAATAAAATAAATGAATTACATGGAATGCGTTTGCCAAGGCTCGTTGTATCCAATCCGGATATCAACATCACAGTCAACTAGATCCTTTGTGGGACAGCTCGAATCCAGCTCCTGTTTGTCGTCAACGCCTCCTGGACCTCATGGCTGACTTCACATTTTTACCTGAAATCACCCGACATTGGCTGGCAGCTTCTCATCACCATCTTGGTCACTGGCTAGTGACCCAGACTCTGTCCCTTCTGCTTTCAGGTTCTTCACATCTCCAATCCACCCTTGGATCCACCCTTGGATCCACTCAGAGACTTTTCCTCTGGTCGCCTGCAGCACTTCTTTGCAGCTTTCCATTGGAATCGACGACAAAACTCGACACGAAAAGACATCTATGCACCCGACTTCCCTGGGTGAGGTGACACGAGTACTCCGGTGCTCCCGTGGGTATTGATTCTCCAAGTGTCCTAGTCTAAAAGGGTTCCATCGCAGTTCACCTCCTTGTGCCCTTAATCTTTAAAATTGTAACTTGTTCGTTCTCCATAGAAAGTCAATGATAACCAGCGGCTGTATTTAGACACTGCACGCGTCTCCCGTGGGTCTCCTACATCCTAACCTTTGGTTGTTCCTAGAAGCCCTAGCAATTCCCCTACAGTGTGGGCGCAGCACACAGAGAATAGGCCTCAAGTTATGGCGGAGTCCCCCTGTGCGCTTTTTGTCCCACCAATGCAAAGCAGAGAGGGTCTCAGCCCTTCGGGCGCTCTCGAAGTTTTTCACAGTGGAGAGGGCACATAGGGTGCTTGTTCCTCCCCCATGGCCAGAGGCACCTCCCAGAGCCATAATAGCTCGCTTCCACAACTTCCAAGATAGAGATCTCATACTGCATTTATGTCATAATAAAGGGCAATTACTCTATGAGGGCCGTAAGGTTGCGATATATCCAGATTACACACAGCGGCTGCAGGAACAAAGATGCTCTTTCCTGACCATGAAACAGCGGCTGCAAGACCTGAATCTTACATATAGTCTTTTCTATCCAGCTAAACTGAGGGTGGAATAGCACGGCAAGACACTTTTCTTTTTCACAGTTGGAGAGGCGTCAGACTGGCTGGATACACATGGCTCCCCAGGCCCTTGCTTAGTGCCCTCCACGATTACGCCTAGTTAACCAGGCTCCCGAAACCCCTCCAGAAACCGCCGGCTGCAGAGATACACCCAAGATAGCGCCAAAAGTTCAAGCCCCAGCAGGATCCAAGTTTGCCCGGATGGCACCCTGCAGGTCTCCACTGTTGTTCCAGATTAGACGGCATTGTCGCCTGGTCGCCCTCCAAATAGTAACTTGAGGACATGGATGCCTGATACAGGACAGTAAGGAGGACAGGTGTTTTGAAGTATTAAGGTCTCTACTGATTGATAAGACAGACCTATTAAAAGGGTAGGAGGGTACTAAGGGAGATTGATTGCATTACGGGGACAATATTTGATTTCCACACACGTTTCACTGGATGATGGAGGCCTACCTCCCTAGTGACTGGAGCCTGTCCATGGAGTTGGAGGCTTGGCCTTACACCTCGGCAGTTCATCACTCACTTCTTTGGAACAGGGTGCGGTGGGGGGGAAAATACATAACTGTGCTGTTGTTTCTTGGGTGAATTAGTTTGAATTTGTGAGGGCACAACTTAGGTGGATGGGGCAACATCTACACGCTTTCATGGAGCAGGGGTTTGCCAGGGAGGGAAATGTGTTATTGCCCAAGGGGTGGCCAGCTGTTGGGGAAGTTTAGAGTAGGGTCTGCAATCCTATGATCACCCAGATTTTTTGCTTTTGTTTCACTGGTTTACGACTTTCTCTGGCTGTGGGCCTGCCAATCAGACCCACAGCCTGGCTGTTCTCTTTCTAAATTACATCATGTACCCTAGGTGCATTTACCAATTGGTACTGGTACACCTTATCAGACCCTGTAACTCAGGGCATAGGTGTACCCAGGGCTGCCAGGGGCTGCAGCATGTATTATGCCACCCCTGGCTGGCCTCCTAAATTTGACACAACTGGCTGCATGACAGCTGGGGCAAAGTCGTGTAATCACCCTTTGCTGTAGGTGTAGTATACCTATACCTAACCCTAAAAATGGACACACAGATTCCTATCAGTCACTCCTATGGCAGGCCTTGACAATCCTGAAGGCAGAGTGCTTGGAATCGTGTGAGATGGTGCTCTGGCATGAGCTGAGCCTGTCTGCAGCTTGCGGACCCAAGTCCTAATAGCTGTTCCATGATTTCGCACACAAAATGGATGCTGCCACCACAGACACGAGTCTGACCCCCTGCAGCTGGGAGTCCTTCCAGCGAGGGGAGCCTGGACAAAGGGTTTCCTGTCAGGGGCGGTGCTAGCACCGTCCCAGACATGGTTTTGTGTATCCTGGGTAGGCAGGGCTTTTCAGGAAGGTGACTGCTGAGTGGCACCCCGGTGCTCACTACGCATAGGCCGGTCTGAACCAGTTCCAGGGGCACACCAGCCCCTGTCCTGGGGAAGTCCGGCATGGCAGAGGGGTGTAACCACCCCCCTCCTGGTCCCACCCATAGGCAGGACCTAGTCACCGGGTCAGCCCCCTTTTTTAGTATAAAGATGGGAGCGGGCCCCCTGTTCAAATTAGATCATCTTTGGAATCAAAACACGACTTTCTTCGAAAGGACTTCAAGATTTCTTCTTCAAGATTCTCCCTTGTGGCTAAGGAGTAGTCACCCTGCATCCGCAGGCACCATCCTAAAGAACACTGCGGTCTGCTGCAAGTCCTTCACCACGAATCCGACGACCCAGCTCGACGAGACCCGGCTTCCCTGGCACCTCTGACCTCTACTCACCTCTACAGCAAAGCTGAGAACCGTGAGTGCGACGAGACCTCGAGGGACCGACGATCGCCAAGACTGCACGACATCTTTACTGCAAGCCCACCGTGTCCTCCACGGGTGAGTGCTTTGGGGTCCGAGAAGCCCCGACCCTGCGCAGCTCCAGCACCCAAGGTCAGCCTCCCTGCATCTCCACGATCTGCGTGGGGCCCTTCTGCTGTTTGCTGTGCACCGCGTTGTTTGGCTACTAGCCGGCTGGCTTGTGGCCTTCTGAACGACGCCCGACGACATCACTGCTGCTGGTCTGGTTGCTCCAGACTGGCCCTTGCTTCCTTCTTCAAGAGAGGCACCCCGGACCCTCCTGGTCCACTCCAGACGCCATTTTAGGTCCACCGCGTGGGCTTGAATTTGCCAAGGCTTTGTTGCCCAATCCTGGGTCCAGCGACGCCGACAGCTTCTATCTTCGTGGGACAGCTCGATCCTCCATCCTGGTCGCCGACAACGCCTCCTGGTCCGTGAGATCTTCGAGCACAGCGTCACCCACTCACCTTGTCGAGGTGGCTACCATCCGGTGCCCTCCTGGTGCCCACTGACTACTGGCTAGTAGTCTCGAACTTGGTCCCCTCTGCTTTCAGGTGTCATCTTCCATCGATCCAGGCTTGGATCCACCGAACTTTCTTCACTGGTCGCCTGCCAGCAACTTCTTTCTTCCAGGCTCCTGGTCCGTCAACGAGGATTCCCGACGTCTTTTGAGTCCTATGCAGCTGCAGCCCCTGGGCTAGGTAACTTCGGCATTTCGGTGCCCCAGCATAGCCTCACTATCCAAGGGTCAGAATCTACTTTCGTTTTCCTCCTACCAGGTCGGGTTCGCCCGAGAACACTAACTTTTCAATTCCTAGCTACCATAGACTTTGTCCCGCATCTCGCGTGAGAGTGCACACACTGCACCCGAGTCCCCTGGGTCTCCTAGAAGTAATCTAACGATTCTATAGTCAAGTCCTAGCGATTCCAAAGGCTATTAGTACTGTACTTACCTGCTAGTAATTTCGCATTCCACTTTTCAAGTATATGGTTTTCCGGGCCCCTCGGGCATCTGTATATACTGTGCTAACTTAAGTATTTTTGTAAGAGTTTTGGTTTGTGCTTAGTACCCTGTCCTCATAAAGAGTACAGGGCTGTTGTGATACTTAATAAATAACTTGTTTATTTTCATAACACTTGTGTGGTGTCCTTTCACTTGGTGTTCAAGGGGTATATGTGTGGTATAACAGCTGGCTTAACACGCCCTCTCGAGTCTTTAGCCTTAGACTGCTCGTATCCACGCTACTAGGATAGCTGGTCTATAAGGTTGACTTACGACCAATCATCAATAAGGGTTGCTGGACTGATACATAGTGTTCACTAGAATAGTGAGCACTGCATATCAGGCCACCTTCTCACAGTATCCAAACCTTACTTTATGAGAAACAGATTGGAAATTGCCGGTGGATGTATAAGTGGAGGACAATGCTCACCTTCACGAAAAATGGCGGGATTGGGGTTACTCTTTGGGAGCCGCCATGACTAAGTTCCTCACATGGAATGTACTGGGCATTGCTACCTTTGACAAGCGTAGACAAGTCTTTGCTTACCTAAAGAGGTATAGGGTGTCAGTCGCCTGTCTACAAGAAACTCATAATTGGGGAGACTCAATTAAAAGTCTGCAGAAAAGATGGAGGGGGCAGCTGTATGCTACCTCCTACTCTGGGTTTGCATGGGGTGCTCTCATTTGGGTGGCACCGGGAATCCTGTTTCGACATTTATATCATGTGATTGATGCTGAGGGGCGATATGTTGTATTGCATGGGAGACTTGATAGCTCAGATATATGTATTATAAATGTTTATGGCCCGAACGATGACCATTCTTCCTTTTTTACTGATCTATTTGAGGTGCCCTCTCTGTACCTTGGGGTACCACTGATGTAGACTGGAAATGTTAATTGTGTAATTGACGGATTACTGGATAGGGAACTCCTTAGATTACACAAAAAGCCGAAAATGACGTCGGTATTATAGGGAATACTGCAGGGACTAAGACTTTGGGATGTATGGCGGGAACAACATCCCACCATAAACAGTTTGCCTGTTATACCCCGGCCACGGGCACGTCAAGCAGACTGGATTATTGTTTTTTATCTTCTGTAGGGGTGAATAGCATATCACACACGATATTTGTCGGATCTCTCCCCGGTACTGCTGGAGCTGGGTGCTAAACGGGTTGGGTCTGGGATACCTCTGTGGCGTCTGAATACTGAGGCACTGACTGACCCTCCCTTTTGTGGCAACAGTATATGAGGTGCTCATTGACTACTTCCAGGAAAACTAGGAAGCCGCTTCAAGTTGAGCTACTGAAAGGAAGCTATGAAAGTAGTCATCAGAGGCATATGCATCAGAACTGTATATGGAGTACGAACTTAGTTGGAAAAAGATGTGACTGTCCAAGAATCCAGGATAGGGGAACTGCAGAAGGAACTTAGCACAGACCCCAAGAAACTAAGAGAATGGACGGACGTTAAGGAGTTACTTATGATAGATCTTCGTGGACTGGAAAAATATGCATACACAATGTACAGACAATGTATCTATAGAGAGGGCGAAAAGACCAGAGCGTTACTAGCTCTTTTGGTACAGCAGGAGACGTCTGCTACTCCCATACTGCAGATACGTGCTGTTAAAGATTGCAGGAATCTCTGTTAGCATGATCTAAAAGCCATTTTGTTCTTGGCAGTCTTTTTAGTTAGCCATGTGCTTGTCATGTGCTTTCTCCATCTTCCAGAGCCTTGCACATGCTCAGAAAGGCATAGCTGGTAGAATGCACCTGCTCTTAGTGTGTAACTGTCAGGATATTCTTACTGATGTAAAGAGAAATGTCTCCCCTCCCACTTTGTTGAGCAAGCAAATTTTGTATACCCATATTAGTCAAATAGTATTCTTGTATGTGCCAGGACCTCCCCTTGGTTTTATGCTGACTATGCAACAAATGCATATATAATTTATTTATTTATTTAATGACATTTATAAAGCGCATACAATTACCCGTGGGCGTCTCAGCGCTGAACTGCAATAATGTCTCTCCCTGAACAGATGAGGAAGTAACCCAGAAGCTAAATTTACTGATTAAATAACCATGTTTTCAGTTTTTTCCTGAACTGAAGGAGTGAGGGGCTTGTTTTTATATGATGTGGCAGAGTGTTCCAAATTTTAGGGGCCGCAACTAGAAAGCGGCGGTCCCCCCAAGTGACTGTTCTGCTGCGTTGGACCACTAGTTGGTTAAGTGAAGTGGATCGGAGTGTTCTGGCTGGATTATAGGGAATGAGTTGTTCTTTAAGGAAACGCGGTCCTTGATCCTGCAATATTTTATAAACTGTTCACAACGATTTGAACTTTATCCTGTTTTGGATGGTTAGCCAATGGTAGCTTTTCAAGGTATCCGAGATGGGTACAAATTTAGGTTTTTTGGACAGCACGCGTGCAGCCGCGTTCTGAACGGTCTGTAGTTTTTTGGTTACTCTGTTTTGTGCATTAAGAAAGAGACCATTACAATAGTCTAATGATGTCAGGACCAGGGAGGTGACTAACGTCTTGGCGGCGGTGTCTGGTAGATAAGGTATAATTTTCCTTATCATTCTGAGCTTGAAATGGGCGTTGGCTGCCACCTTATTTGCGTGAGCCATAAAATTAAGCTGGTCATCGAATGTTACTCCTAAGTTTCTAACCTTAGCGGTGGGGCAGGGAGGAGTGCCTAAAGCCGATGGCCACCAGGCTACAGACCAGGCTGGCGAAAGGGTGCCAAAGATAACCACCTCCGTTTTATCGGAATTGAGCTTCAGGCAATTTCTTGCCATCCACTCACCGATAGCAATCATCCCATTTTGGAACCGTACTGCCACCTCCTGCCCGTCTCCCTTTATGGCCAGCACCAGTTGAGTGTCGTCGGCGTATGAGGTTAGGCTCATCCCATGTGCTTTGATGACACTAGCAAGGTCCGACACATATATGTTGAAAAGTGTCGGACTTAGGGATGAGCCTTGAGGAACCCCACACGGTAACGACAGATTGGCCGATTGAAAAGGACCCAGAGTAACCGCCTGGGTTCTATTAACTAAGAAGGAAGCGGGTAGGTCCCTCGCAGTGAGCTGAATACCCATCCTTTCGACACGGTCGACCAAGATCTTGTGGTCGACCGTGTCGAAGGCTGCTGAGAGATCTAGAAGGACCAGCAGTGCTGTTCCTCCTTGATCGCGGATGACTCTGATGTCATCAGCTGCTTTGATGAGAGCGGTTTCCGTACCATGGTGTTTACGGAAACCGAACTGGGTGTCATCCAACAAGTTGTTACTTTCTATGTATTCCGACAACTGCTGATTCATAGCCTTTTCTGTAACTTTAGCTAGAAAAGGGAGACTCGCTATCGGCCGATAGTTTTTTAGTTCTCCCTTATCTAGACTAGGCTTTTTAAGCAGGGGTTTGATCAGCGTATTTTTTAGAGAATCAGGATAGATTCCAGATGTCAGTATTGTATTACATACATGAGTAATGATAGGGATGATTGTATCTGGCACCATAGCGATCACAGAAGTTGGACATGGATCCAGGGCTGACCCAGCTTTAATTGATTTAACTATGCCCTTAATTTGGTCAGTTGTTAGGGGTTTAAAACTGGTCATGGTATTTTTTAATATAATCATGGAGGTGGTAACACTACTGCTGCCAGGGTCTGAGTTGAAGGCTTGGTATATGTCATTTACCTTCGCGAAGAAGAACTTGGATAAGGCGTCACATAATGCTTGTGATGGGGCGGATTAAGATCCTGTGTATTACCAGAAAGGGTTTTACCAATGTTATATAGTTGTTTACTTGAGTTTTTCGCATTCTCTATATGAAGTGAGAAAAAATGTTTTTTTGCTGCTATTATCATTGCTTTGTAAGAGGCGAGAGCTTTTTTATATTTTTCCTTATTTTCGCTGTCGTAGGTCAGTCAGTCAGTCAGTCAAATTAACTTTATTTGATTTGATAAAATCATACAAAGTACATAAAAACAGTATTATTTACAGTTAAAAAAGAATTAAACAATTTCATTTATCAGCAAGTTAATTTGGATTAAATAAATGCATTTAAAATATTTAAAAGACCCGTTGTGTACATCAGTTTTCCAAGATCATGCTCCTTCTGGCTCTGGTTGCTGCCACCAGGAAATTGGCCATGGCAAAAGTAATACAAATGTTGCCCAATGATTGTAAATATAGCATTGCTGGTCTCACCTGGGAGAAGCCAGCTTCTCTTAGGACTGGTAGCAAATATTTTTTTCTTTGGGCGGAGAAGAAATCGCAAAACATAACAAAATGTAAACTGTCTTGAACAGAAAAATTGTCACAGGTGCAAGGTGGTGCTAACTCAGGTTTCGTCCATTTGTTAAAATTGCCCAAATAAAAGTGAATGATGTTGAATCTGAATCTTGTTAACAAAAATCCGTGGAAGGGGTTTGTGACAAAACATAAATAAGGCTCAATTGCAAGTGAGTGGAGTGTTAAGTAGTGCGTTCGGACAGAGGGTTTAGATAATTCAGCTTCTTCTCTCAACATGTATGCCCTGGACATAAACTGTTTTTTTATGAAACACACATCCTGCTTTGTGATACACGAGGGAGAGGTGAATAAATCTGGGCGTCCTAGTTCATTAAAACATTTGTGCAAATACGCCAGCCATGGTATCGTGTGGCTGTATTCCAAACTCATCACATCCCTCATGATCATGTGGTTTAACGATAATTCAGGGTTTAGCCAGGTCTTAAGCCAGTATGTTAGTGGAGCCAGTCTCAGTTTGTCCTGGATATAATCCATACCAAGTTCTGAATGAATGGAAAAAACCGGGGAGGATTGGGGGAGGGACAGGACTGAATGTAAAAAACTATTCTCAGCTACCTGGATTTTGTCTAGGCGTACGTAGCCCCATAAGGAGGCACCATACAAGGCCACGGGAAGGGATTTACTGTTATAAACCTGGATAATGGCCTTCATAGGTCTATGGCCCAGCCTTTTAGCGAAACTTAAGATGGCCATGGATGTTCTAGTGACCGCTAGGCTTTTTGCACGTATCTGTGGGCCCCAGGTACCCCTGCTGTCAAAAAGGACTCCCAGATAGGGGAACACGGGGACTCCCGAGACTATCTCCCCTTTACAAAAAAAGGTTTTTATTCCACTCTTGGCCCTTTTCCCTTGTCTACCTACGACCATAGTGTGCGATTTGGAGGCATTAACCCTCAGGTCCAACCGGTCCATAAAGGTCCCAAATGCATCTAGCAGTTTTTGAAGGCATACCCCTGTGCGTGCTATTAGTACAGCGTCGTCCGCGTATAGGAGAGCAGGGATCTTAACTTCTCCTACACGCGGAACGTCATTCGCTGCCCCAATTAAGTGTTTGCCTAGGTCATTAATATAGATGGTGAACAACAGGGGGGCCAGTATGCATCCTTGCCTAACGCCACGTAGGGATCTAAAACGTGACGTGCATCTTTGGTTACTCTTACAGCAGCAAATAAGTCCTGATGCATAGATGCTATAAACGCCACTAGGTGGAAGTAGCCCACGTGTTTGGGGGGGGGCGAAGTATTTGCGGCTGTGAACACGTTGGCCAGGATACCAGCCCAGATTGCTTTTTCCACTTCCCCGCTGTTAAACTGTAGAGGTGTGGCCTCCCAACTTGCACAGTTTTGTAAATGCGGCCGGTCCCCCGACTCACCATAAACAGAACTGAAATGGGCTAGCCACTTCTCATCTGGTATTACGCAGTCAGTGTCTACATTGGGAGAGTCTGAGAAATAAGGGTGGTTTACTACAGCCCAGAATTGCCTGCTGTCCCGCAAGATGTTAATGTCGGTTAATTGTTCCCATGCCTCCTGCTTGATGCTGTCCCTTCTAGATTTAGTGGCAATCCTGTACTCTTTTCTCAACCTTGAGACCAGAGCCATGTCCCAAGGTTGAGCTTTAAGGGCAGCTTTTAGAGCTCTAAGGGCCTTGCTGCATGCAGAGTCAAACCATTTATGTAGCTTTGGTTCTCCCCTGCCCCTTGGTGCCGTAAGGTTCTCAGCCACGGTGTGGCATATTGATTGAAATGCAGCCATGGTATCATTGCCTGGCGTAGGTTCTTCGCCAGTGCCTTTCCCTGTTCCTAGTTAGTTGTTTTTGGGTTTTTAGTTCTTCTGTATACCACTGGGCCGTTGGCAAACTTCTTTTTCTTGAGAGGGATTTGGTAGGTGCCAACTGAGTCGTGGCATCGCCCAGCCATTTCTGGAATTGGTTAGTTGCAATATTGGGATCACTGGATAGATCAGGGCTGGTGTTGTTTAAAAGCAACGTTAGGTCGTTAGGGTTAATGTCCTTCCATGCTTTAAACGTACCAGTTTTCGAGTAAACAGCCTTCTTCCTCAACGAGCCTTTAATAGTTAGGCTGCTAAGTATGACTGAGTGATCTGTCTAGGTCATGGGAAGAACTGTAGTTATGCGTAAACCTTCCGCATTTGTAAAAATTCCATCCAACGTGTGGCCTGCCTGATGGGTAGGAGTCGTGACCAATTGTCTGAGGCCCATGATTTCTAAGTCTGATATAAGGGCAATAGTATCCCTATCACTGATTTGCTCCAAATAAAAATTGAAGTCGCCCATAATTGTGGTGGACTCTTCTGTAACCATGGACTCAGTGATAGTGCTTAGGTTAGCAAGGAACGCTGATCTGGTCCCAGGGGGTCTATAAAGGAGTACTCCCTTGAAGTTATAAGTTGGGGTAAATTTTATATTAAAATGTATAGCTTCACATGATGTGATGGGAATGGGCGAGAAGCGGACCTCAAATTGGTCTCTTACTATGATGGCTAGCCCACCTCCTTTCCCTATGGCCCTATCTTGCCGATAGGCATTATAGCCTGGAGGAACTGCCGTAACATAATCGGGGGCAGATGCCTCATCCGTCCATGTCTCTGTAATGTAGAGAGCATCTAAATTAAAGTCGCTAATAAGGTCGGCTATTTCTTGGCAATGTTTGCTCAAGGATCACGCATTAATGAGTGCCATGGAAACGTGATTCTCTCTCTCAGAAGTTAAAGTTTTAGCTGCGATGGTAGAATAGTTAATAGCGAGCGCGATATTACAGTGCAAGCATTGTATTTGTTCCTCCAAGGGCCTATGTAATAGATCGAATTTAGTGCAGAGAGGGGCGTAAGTGGGACAGAGCTCCAGTAGCGTACTGCGATTATACGAGAGTGGGAGGACAGGGGTTGTGGCCCTTGGCCCGGTCCCGGCGCGGCCGGGCGCAGACGGGTTTACCTTTGGTGCGCCTTCGGCGCGCCTTCGGCGCGCCCGCTGCGCCCGCCCGCTGCGCGGTCGGGCGAAACTGTTGTTAATATACATAATTTGGGTGGGACGGGAGGAGGGTGGGAGGGGCGCAGAGCTATCCGGCCAGCCTTCCCAATTGAAGATGGCGCCCAAAGTGATGCAGAAAGCTTCCCAGCGCCTAAGTACAGCGGCGCTGTGGGAAGAGAAGTGTTAAAGCCTCGGCAAAGTAATCTCGCCTTAAGGTAGGAGCAGGAATATAAAATCGCACCTAATTAAAATATTTTACAAATTTTAAAAACCGATGCGTATTTCAATCGTTTTTATCGTAAATAGTGCAAGGGAGCAAAGCAGACCTCCGGCTTCCGCCTCAGAGGGAAACATCAAGCAATTACTGGAAATGAGAAGTAACGCCCTTTAAATACCCTGGGAGGGTGGGAGGGGCGCAGAGCTATCCGGCCAGCCTTCCCAATTGAAGATGGCGCCCAAAGTGATGCAGAAAGCTTCCCAGCGCCTAAGTACAGCGGCGCTGTGGGAAGAGAAGTGTTAAAGCCTCGGCGAAGTAATCTCGCCTTAAGGTAGGAGCAGGAATATAAAATCGCACCTAATTAAAATATTTTACAAATTTTAAAAACCGATTCGTATTTCAATCGTTTTTATCGTAAATAGTGCAAGGGAGCAAAGCAGACCTCCGGCTTCCACCTCAGAGGGAAACATCAAGCAATTACTGGAAATGAGAAGTAACGCCCTTTAAATACCCTGGGAGGGCGGGAGGGGCGCAGAGCTATCCGGCCAGCCTTCCCAATTGAAGATGGCGCCCAAAGTGATGCAGAAAGCTTCCCAGCGCCTAAGTACAGCGGCGCTGTGGGAAGAGAAGTGTTAAAGCCTCGGCGAAGTAATCTCGCCTTAAGGTCCCTGTAGGAGAGTAGGGTCTGCTAGCCTATGGTCACCCCAAATTTTTGCTTTTTGCTTCACTGGTTTATGACTTTTTGTGGCTGTGGGCCTGCTAATCAGACCCACAGCCTGCTGTTCTCTCTCTAAATTAATGCCAATGCACTCTAGGTGCATTACGAATTGGAACTGATTCACCTTATAGGCCCCTGTAACAGTGTACTCCAGGTACCCAGGGCATAGGTGTATCCAAGGCCTACCAGGGGCTGCAGCATGTATTGTGCCACCCCTGGCCTGGCCTCCATATTTGGCACAACTGGCTGATCACTCAGCTGGGGTAAGTTGGTGTAATCACCTCTTACTTAGATATAGTATCCCTATATCTAACCCTAACTGGACACATGTTAACCTATAAGCCACTCCTATGGAAGGCCTCAGCAATCCTGGAGGCAGAGTGCTTGGTTTCATGTGAGATGATGCTCTGGCACAAGCTGAGCCCGTCTGCAGCTGTCGGGAACAACTCCCTTAGCTGTTCCGGGATATTGCCATACCATATACTCTTAAGTGCATTATAGTCCTCGCGGTTATATGCTAACTTTGGTTTGGCTTTATCAAAACATGTCGAGTAAGGTGTCATACGATTTGGACACAAGTCTGACCTCCTGCTGCTGGGAGTCCTTCCAGCAAGGGAAGCTTGGGCAAAGGGTTTCCTGCCTTGGGAGGTGCGAGCACCACCCGAGACAGGATTTTGTGTATTGGGTAGGACAGGGTTGAATAGATTGAGACATGCCTGGGGCACACAAGGTGTCCCCGTGCATAAACCAGTCCAAACCGGTGCTGGGGCTTTCCAGCCCCAGTCCTGGCGCGGAGCTGGACAAAGGAAAGGGGGTGTAACCGCCCCCCTTCCTGGTCCCACCCAGAGGAGGGACCTAGCATGTGATCCACCCCTCAGATTGGGAATAAGAGTGGGAGCAGTGCCATAGCACCTCAGATCATCCTGAAATCGACTTGAAACTAAGAAGACGCCTGGACTTCTACATTCTGCTGCACAGAAGACTGAAGAGCATCTCCCTTGTGGCCAAGGAGTGGCCACCCTGTGAACACAGACACCATCCAGCAACTCGACGTCTGCTTTGCCACCGCCTCCTGCAGGAGCCCGAGCCCAGAGCCCAACGAGACTCAGACTCTCAGACATCTCAGAGCCCGATCTACAGTCCCTGCAAAGAAGAGACCCGTGGAGGCACCGAGAGACTTGGGACCGGACATCTCAAAAGACCCCCGAGAAGCTGACTGCGCAGCGCCCGAGGCACCCTCGACACTGTGCTTTGGGGTTTGAGAAGCCCCACCACCGAGCAGCATTTGCACTGAAGATCAGCCCCCCAGCATCTCCACGATCTGCGTGGGCTTTTTTGCACTTTGCCACTAGACACGCCATCCCGGCCACTTGCCATGTGGCTAGCGGCCATCTTGGCGATGAAACCTACAATCAACACTACGGGTCTTGTTGCTCCAGACTTGCCCTCGCTCCTGTAAAAAGTAACACCCTCTCTGACCTTGCTGGTCCGAGTGATAAGCTTTCTTCACTTCCTGCGTGGCTTGCATTAGCCAATGCCTGTTTGCTCCAATCAAATTGCCGACACCGCCATCAGCTAGAACCTTTGTGGGACAACTCGTGACCGACTCCTGGACGGCCTCGACCCCTTCGTGTCCACGTGGCTGAGGAGACAAGCTACACCTCATCGCCTGTTTGCACCCGACATCGCCTGGTTCCATCCTGGTTCCACGGTAGTCACTTGCTAGTGACTTTGAACATTGTCCCCTCTGCTTTCAGGTCTTCACCACGTCAGATCCACCATTGGATCCACCGGAACTCTCCTCGACGACCCGCCTGCAGCCTCTTCATCTTCAGGCACCATCGACCTGCGTGACGAAACCCGACACTACTTTGCACCTGTGCACCCGCTTCCTGTGGGTGAGGTAACTCAGCAACGCCGGTGTTCCTACACTGGTACACACCTCTAGTGTCTAGGTCTTAAGTTTTGTCCTTCTAGGTCACTCGGAAGGTTCCTAAAACAGTAACTTTATAACTTTTACGCACCATTGACATTGCATTGGTGCATGCGTGTGCTTTAAGCGCTGCACCCGAGTCCCGCTGGCCTTTCCCGACTTCTTCACTGTTAGTCCCGAACAGCTCCAGCGATTCCCCAGGCCCTAGGCCTACTTCCTTTCAGCTAGGTGGTTCTTATACCACTATTTTAGTATATGGTTTAGGTGGCCCCTAGGGCTCATCCATATTGTGCAACTTTTGTATATTTAAACTGTGTTTTGTTTTAACGCATTTGCTTCTGTGCTCATAAAGAGTATAGGGGATATTTGTAGTAAATAAATATATATATATTTTCAATATATATCTGTGTGGTGTCCTTTCATTTGGTATTCAAGGGGATTGTGTATGGTAAAACAGCTTGCTTCACATGCCTTTACAGAGTTTAGCCTAAGACTGCTTTGTCCACGCTACTATGATAGCTGGTCTATAAGGTTGATTTACAACCAATCATCATAAGGGTTGCTTGGCATGGTACAAGGTGATCACTAGAACTAGTGAGCATCATATACCAGGCCAACTTCTCACATTGGTGGCAGCGGTTGGGATTTGAGCTTGCTGTTGTTTTACCATTACAATCTTTAAGAGTATCATTTGAAAGATCATACAGGTACCTGCTAGGTACATATAAAACAAGACTAGTATACTTAAGTTCTACTGAACTTAGTTGTTGTAGAGGATAGGGAGTAGCACAGCCTGACTACAACTACTAGATAGGCTTAGTAGGTAAACACCAGTGTAGGTAAATTGCACCATATCCACCCACACTAGAGCAATGTCTGGAGCAGAGGGGTCCACTGGGACTGTCCCTGTTGAGAGTGACCCTATAAGGGCACCATCCAAATTTGCTATGCTTAATTTTAAAGAACTGAGGCAGATATGTACCTTAAGAGATCTCAAGACGGGTCCAACCCCTACCACAGACCACCTCAGAGAGCTCTTAGACCAGTCTGAAACTCTGAAGACCTCTAAAGCAGACCCCACAGGGAATGCTGAAGGAGGCTCTCCCACTGAAGATGATAATACTGACACCCTTGTCCCTGTAGTCCAGATAGATGAGGATGACCAAGTCACTGGAGATACTCAGCCTGATGAGGAGGAGGAAGAAGAGGAGACAGAAGGGGAGAGCAGTGATTCGGATGATGGCAGAAACAGTCAGGTGCCAGCCAGAGGGCTTAGCATGGCTAACTTAAGCCTATTTGGGACTGAGTCAGGGATGAACCCACTCAGACTCCCAAGTGGACTTAACCAGGAGCATAGGAGGAGGAGGAATCACTCAGGTGAATCCAATACCTCCCAGGCTTCTAGAGGTTCTCATGGTCACTCCAGAAGGGGGATGACTAGCCCTCAGAGAAGGGAACACGAGGCCAAAATGAGAGAGGCCGAGCTTAGGATCCAGAAGCAAGAATTAGAAGTTGCCCTGGCCCAAGAGAAACTTGCTAGAGCAAGACAGCCTAGAGAGGGTGGGTTAGTACCCACTGGTGGCAGCACTATATCCCTAAGGATAAAGACAGGTCCTATGACAATAGAAACCTGAGTAAGATTGTGCCCCCTTACAAAGCTGGGGATGATATCCACAAATGGATGACTGCACTTGAGAGAGCCTGCAGAGTACAGCAGATCCCTCAGGAGCAGTGGGCAGCAATCTCGTGGCTCTCCTTTGAAGGTAGAGGCCGAGACAGACTCCTCACAGTTAGTGATGGGTATTCTAGAAACTACCTGGTCCTGAAGAGTGATCTGATTGATGGGTTAGGCTTAACCACTGAACAGTACAGGTTAATGTTCAGAGAGACCCAGAAGACACAGACTCAGGACTGGTCTGAATTTGTTGAATGTGCCACTAAGGTTCTGGTGGGATGGTTGCTGGTAAGTAAGGTTACAGACTATACAGGATTGTATAATTTAATTATGAGAGAACAAATCTTAAATATTTGTCAGAACCAGCAGTTGCATCAACACCTGATTGACTCAGATCTGACCTCTCCCCAAGAATTGGGAAAGAAGGCAGACAAATGGGTTAGAACCAGGGTTAAGCAAAAGAACTAGAACCAGGGTGGTGACCAGAAGAAAACAGACCAGAAGGGTGGGGAGCAGAAAGCTAAAGACCAGAAGTATTCAACAGGGCCCAAAACTAATACTGAGGGTGGGTCCCAAACTTCCAAGAAGAAGAAGAAAGAAGGTGAAAGAAAACCCTGGTGTAGTACATGTAAAAACACCTCTCACTGGACAAGTGAGTGTAAAAAGGGTGGAGCCCCCAACACTGCAGCCCCCAAGGCACCTGCACCCACTAGTACAGCTGGCAGTGTTGGTCCACAAACTAAGGGGGTAGTGGGTATCACCTTGGGAACTGAGAGAGATTCTGGCCTAGTCAGAACCCTACACAGGCTGTTCTGATTTGTGATGGGGACATAGATTTGACCCCTACTATAAGTCCCAGTAATCTGGGCAAGTACAGACAGACACCTTTAATTAATGAAAAAGTGGCTCAAGCATACAGGGACACATGTGCCAGTGTCACTATGGTGACACCTAGCTTTGTGGACCCTGGACAATACATACCAGGTGACAATTACCTGGTGACCAATGCCAGCAATGTCACTGCTACACATAGTGTGGCAATTTCTCCTGGGGAGGGGTAACTGGCCTGAAAAGAGTTGTGGTTAGTGCTGATCTCCCAGTTGAATGTTTGTTGGGCAATGACCTGGAGAGCTCTCTATGGTCAGAAGTTGAGTACAGGACTCATGCAGAGATGTTAGGGATATCATCACATGTCCTTGCTGTGACCAGGTCACAGGCCAAAAAGTGCCTCTCTGAACCTCAGGTCTTGGATCCTGGAACAATGGACCAAGCACCTTCCAAGAAGAAGAACAGGAGGGTAAAGGCTGTGCCTTCCCAACTGCCTACAAGTGAGGATCAGCCTTCACAGGAAGATGATCTTGAGACCCCTGAAGGAACTGTCCCTGAAGAACTTGAACCTGATCAGGTTGAGTTTCTGGGGACAGGGGGACCTTCTAGGGCAGACTTGGGGTAGGCTCAGTTAACCTGTCCTTCTCTTGAACCCCTCAGACAGCAGGCTGCTGCTGAGGCTGCTGGGAATGCTCAAGGTACCCATAAAGTATATTAGGATGATGGGCTCCTTTATTCAGAGGGTAGAGACCCCAAGCCAGGTACAACCAGGAGGTTGGTTATACCTCTGCAATTTATGGGCTTCCTTCTTACCTTGGCCCATGATATTCCATTAGCAGGACACCTAGGCCAGAATAAGACTTGGGACAGGCTTTTCCCTCACTTTCACTGGCCTCACATGTCTGAAGTAACCAAGGAGTTTTGTCGCTCCTGTGTAACCTGCCAAGCCAATGGTAAAGCAGGTGGCACAACAAAGGCCCCCCTGATACCACTAGCTGTGGTGGGGGTTCCCTTTGAAAGAGTTGGGATTGATATTGTAGGTCCAATGGATCCCCCTACAGCAGCTGGGCACAGATTCATACTGGTGGTGGTGGACCATGCCACCTGGTACCCAGAGGCAATTCCCCTTAGGACCACAACAGCTCCTGTTGTGGCCAGGGCCCTACTTGGAGTTTTCTCCAGAGTGGGGTTTCCTAAGGAGGTAGTATCTGATAGAGGTACCAACTTCATGTCAAGATACTTAACAGCTATGTGGAAGGAATGTGGTGTCAACTACAAGTTCACCATTCATTATCATCCACAGTGTAATGGGCTTGTTGAAAGATTTAACAAGACCCTAAAGGGTATGATCAAAGGATTACCAGAAAAGTTCAGGCGGAGATGGGACATCCTTCTACCCTGCCTTCTGTTTGCTTAACAGGCTGAATAGAAGAGATTCACAATATTTACATTCATTATACAAAAAACCTGTCTAACCACCAGTTTTATACAACTGAGAAAAGCCACACAACAGTGAAGAGATACAGTAAATTAATTGCTGTCATCTACATGTGGATGTACATACCGTACAGGTTCAAAATGAGGGTCAGTTGACGTTTCGACCGTAATGGTATTAGAAGGAACAATGAATCCTTATGGCGGGGTCTTCATCAGGACAGAAGGAGCCACCTTATTTCCACTGCCGAAGAGTCTGTGGGTTCAGTCAAAAGAATGGGCATTCAGGTTACTATGCCAGGAAAATGACAGATTTCTTGGGTGGATTGGAGATTTGAAGATGTGAAAGTTAGTAGGTCAACAATAAATGAATAAACTCTGTGGTGTCGATATGCTATTTATCCGAGTTTGAATCTAGCCGTATGCATGGGAACAGAATCAATCTGATGAGATCTCTGTGCACTTGGGAAGGATCCTAAAGTGTCTCGCTATTCTTGTTTAGGTTCTGCTTGAAGATAGCAATCCTGAAAGTGTTGTTGTTGCTGTCATTTGGAGTCCTGGTGTTTGGGTTGATTCTTTGGTGTTCCATAGATTGAGAGGTAGCAATTGAGATGTAGCAGTTCGACCAAGGTTGATTGACTACGCAATCTCCCCAACCCTGAGTGGCTGATAACACTCCTCTAGCTTCCGAACCTGACCCACAGACTTCCTCCTGGACCTGTGAGTAAATTCTTGATTCTGCTAGAGAGATTTCTCTGGCTTATCCTGTTGCCCCCTAAGACCCACTCTGTGACCCCCGAAATTCCCCCTGTCGTATTGAACATCAATCCAAGCATAAACCCCTGTGCACAACATTTGCCAATAAATATACAGGTAGTTAGCTGGAACATGGCTAGAATCAAATCAAATTTGACTTACAAAGAGTGAGGAGGTCTTTCAAGAGACATGGGCAGAAGATACGGTCCGCAGGAAGGGGTTTACAAAATAAAGCATTGGAACTACGCCTTTGCCAGCAGGAAGGCCCTCGGGAGGACTTATTACATGGGTTAAAGCATTTCTTGATTGCTTTACCAAGGATATTGATACAGACTGTCAGAGCCTTCTTGCACTTAAACTAATACCCAAAATAGGGACATCTTACCATTTGGTCAATGTCTCTAATAGATAATGGAACATAAATAAAAAGGGAGTGGCCCAATTATCCAAGGGACAGGGTACCAACACAACTAGTGTAATCAAAAAATTCCCTTGGATTGGATGTAACTCATACTTTCATTCTCACCACAACTCAAATACAATATCACAAATAACACCCTTACACAGCTGTGAATACAAGCACAGAAAACTAGGAACCCCAACTTAGAAAAAATATATATCTCAATGTATTCAGTATTATAACCAGACATATATACACACATAATCACCATGGTATTAAATAAGAACAATTAAAAACTCAGAAAGAGACAATAATGAGTGAATCAATATAAAAACATCCTAGGTTATCATTAGGATTTGTAATCATTATTGGGTAAGAATCCTCAATTTCCCAAACTTATAGTCCCTTAGGGCAGGACTATTATCTGATCAGGGTAGGAGAAAAGTGCTGGGGGATTCCGTTAGGATGGGTTTGGCTACCTTACAGATTGCAGACATAACTGCACCATATGGACTACGAGCATGTAATGGTGGCTCCACTTTGGACTCAGGGGCTAAACCATCCTTTAAGAAGGGACAATGCAAACGCAGTAGTGATTACGTACTGTTAGACATCAGGGCATGGCATGGGATGGCAGATATGGAGGTCATTGCCCGCCAAGAAAGTGACAATTTCCCGCTTTCACTCAATCCTATAGGGTCCCAATTAAGGGATTTGTCTCAGCCTGTGATATCTACATCTATCGAAACTGCTTTGACAAACAATAGGCATAACATGAAATGGGTGGACATCTATGATTCTCACCACATCCAGAAAGAGATTTATGGAAGAACTAGTGCAGCATTGGCAGCACATTTCTTTTTTTTTTTGTCCTCATCTCACCTTTAAGCATTATGCAGAATGTTACAGGCGCTTTTGCGTACCTGGGCTCCCTCCGGCCGACTGCGGAGGCTTAGATCCCCTGACCAACTCCTTGTGCTGGAGTCTTAAGCTGTAATCATAGGACCTGGGGACCATTGTTTTTCCCTATCTACACAGTCTCAGCTCTTTACCCATGGTGATAAAAGGGTACCAGAGGCTATTTGAGGCATTGCCAACACTGGCCACGTCCAGGCGGGCCATCGCAAATGCAGAGTTCAGCCATTCCTCCGTTCTTGGGGCGTTGGGGTCTTTCCATTTCAGGCAGATTTCCCTACGCGCCAGTAAGATCAAACTCAGCAACAGACCTCTGTCCCCTACAGGAAGAACTTTTGTTGATACACGGTCATCCGCAAAGAAGACTAAAGTCTCATTAACTACAATATTAATAGCAAAAGTCCTGCGGAGATATCCTCCAAACCCCCCCAAAATGCCACCAGTTTTGTACAGTAAAAAAAAACGTGGATGTTGTTTGCTTTGGGGGCCATGCATCTATAACATTTTGGTTCTGGGATTGGGGCAAATTTTGCTATTTTGGCCTGGGTATAGTAGATGCGGTTGGTTACAAAGAAATGTTTTTTCTTTAAGCAGGCGGATTGGATACATTTATATAATAAATTTAGGAGAGGGCTCTAATAACTCCTCTATCACTGCTTCAAAGGGTGCCTGTCTCCACACCAAGGCCTGAGATGGAATATCCTTGTCATCTGCTTCAACCAATTTTTTGTACCAAATCGATACCTCTCTCTTGATGTGATTTTCTGATTTAAAGAGGATCTCAGTTTCCCAGTCTCCCATTATACCCACGCTCTCTGCCTCAAACCAGGATTTCAATTGTAAAAACTTAAATCTGGAGAACCCTGGGCCTATCTTAGCTTCCAACGCTTCCCACGGACATACCCCGTTGATGTCCCCCAAATCTGACCAGATGGAAACTCCTGCCTCCCTAATAGGGGCAGCCAACCCGTCTTTTAAACTGAGCGGAGTCCCTGGGGAATCCAAAATGGGGGCTTTAAACAGAGCGGAGTCCCTGGGTGTAGTGTCTTGATAGGAATGATGACAGACACTATATATCTTTATCAAGGAGCTTTATTCTCTGCTTGTTGCTTCGTCCCAGTCCCAACTCTAACTAACTCCTTGCTGTCCTGCACCTCCTCTTCCTCTCACCCCCTAGCCCCGCCCACGCCCAACTACTAGAATGCACACATCATTACATCTCCCCCTTTGTTAACAAATGAAACAACTGACTTGATCAGAGTTCTTCAATCAACCACATGGGTCTGCAGACCGCCCGTTTAAGCTATGGAGACGCCTATCCAGTTCCGTGGTGTGGCTTTCTTTTGCCTTGACAAGAGTCCCTTTGACTACAGGAGTGCCTCTTTGAACTTGCGAAATGTCTTGTATGATCTTCTTGTTTCCAGATTCATGGCGGTTTCCAATAGGCTTCTGGGTTATCCACCCATCTTCAGTCTCTGAGCCGATCATGATTTCTCCTTGTGAGGTGACTGTGAATGGCTCAGCATGATGGCGGCAGTCTGTCTTCCTTTGTGGCTCTTGTTCGATTGACGCTCGATCTCCTTCATGAGTGGATATTGTTCTGGGACTCTTCCGAGCACCCACTTTGGCTTCTCTTTGTCTTGTCCAGTCAAGGGTAACACTGTCCTGTTCAAAGTCATGCATGCCAGACTGCACGTCAATGTCTGAACTAGTCATCCTCGTTTGGTTCGGGGACTCATTTGCGGCCTCTGGTTGATTTGCGGCCTCTGGTTGTCTGACCCACTCCCACTCGCGTTTAAGACTGATGAACCCTTTGACAATCTGGGCAGGTGCATGTTCTCCTCTCATCCGATGATGATCTGTCTCTGTCAACACGTCTTGCCTTCCGTGCAGAGTGACTGGATAGTCCTTTCTCATCTGGTGTGTCATGTCCCTTATATCTGTTTTCATTCGGTATGTCCTTTGAGTCAGCCTCGCTGACCCCATCAGGGGTGACGGTATATTCCTTATGTCGTGATATACCTGCGACTGGCATGACAGGTTTTCTTGTGGGGTGATTGAGTCTTCGGAGACATTGGTGTGAGATAGGTAGCTCTTGATGGGACGAATGTCCTTTGGTTCTAAGGTGTGTTTGGGTGGTTGATGCCATGGCCACTGTCGGGACCACGACTCAGTCGACTCAAAGGATTGGACAGACATGTTTTCGGAATCAGAGGAGTCTTTTGTCAACTTCCAGGATCGGATAGACATGCTTTCTGAATCAGAGGAGTCTTTTGTCGTTTTCCGTTGAGAAGGTTCCTTTGAGGGTGTCTTGAATGGTAGAGTTCTGAAATGGGTAGGCCGTGACGAATTGCTCTTCAAGTTGGGGTTATCTTTGGGACGTTTCACCAGGTACCTTTCTCGAAGTGTCTTCAGTGTCATTTCATTGTAGAGGTTGTTTGATAACGACGTGCTTGTTTCTCGTGTTTGATCCCAGGGTATTACATCTTTGCCTTTCTCGCATGATGGTAACGACCTCCTCTCAATTTCCTCATTATCTCGGAAGTCATGGATGCGTTTGTCTTCCCTTTTTCGGTGTCTGAGTGAATCAGTCCGTCTTATGCGATCTGTTTCTTCTTCTCGCTTGTTTGATGCACTGACATCTGTGCTACGGGAGTGATATGTTCTCCTGCTTGATACTTCCTCGGACTCGTCCCCAGAATGTGACAAGCAGGGAGGTACTCGGGTGTTGTTGTGTCCCGAGTTCCAGTGTTGACGTGACTGGCCCATTCTTCTTTAGTTTGCTTTTCTTGCGCCTTTGTTGGGCAGGCTGTCATCTGGTCTATTTTTTTTTTTAAAACCTTTATTTCACAGTTTCAGCAAACAGTTACGGGCCTACAACCACCTGGCCGGCCTCGGCTATGACTTAGAGAACATTAGCAAATTTACGCCAACTCAATAGCACATCAATCTAATCAGCAAGCATAGCAAGTTACACCATTACCGGAGCGTCTATTGAGTGACAGGAGGAATGAAGGTTAATTTTAAAATATATAGAATGTAAAGGATCAAAAGCCGATCAGTCTAGCAAGGGTACCGAGTGGGCAAGGCATATAACAAAGCAATCAGACAGCGAGCGTGTTCACGTTATTGGTCTAAAGGCTATCAATAGGTAGGCAAAATACTATACAAGCAACACACCAGCCCTCGCCCATCCCGGCACCATAGGCAACCCCGGTACTTCCCACAGGACCGCATGAAGCGGAGAACAGCGAGAGAGTCCCACTAACCCAGCACTTCGATCCAAGGAAACAAGAAAGAAAAGACAAAGAAAGAAGACACAAAAGAGAGAAAGGAAGAGAAAAGGTCCATAGTAACTAAGGAAAACAAAACAAGAACCCCAACCCCCAACCCTGCACCCCTGCAGAGGCTACGGCCTATCCCCCCTAGTAGCGTGCCTGTCGCCCTCAAAACGAACCCGAAATGTAGGAAGAAGACATAAACAAGATAAGGCCATAGATCAAAGGTAAAGTAAACCCAGAAACCCCACCTCACCAACCCCCCACCCTGCACGTTGTAAGAGGCTACGGCCCACCCCCCTACTAACGTGCCTATCCCCCCAAAGAGCCCCAATGAAAGGGGAAAAAACCGGGGGGAAATCATAAATATCAATTGCCCACCCTCCCCCCTTAACACAAAGTAGCTCAGGCTCGAAACACAAAAAGACCCATAGATCACCAAATAGTAAATGCGGCATATCGCAGACCAGGGAAGCGTCCTTAGTTCAATAGCAGACCGGGTATCCATCATGCAATCCTAGGAAGAAAAGTTAAATTCACCCCTGGCCCACCATCAATGCGCAGCCCCAGACAGTTAACAACACAGTTCAACACCAGACAGTCAGGATAGTTATGCAAACAAAGCAGAGCCGATGTCTTGTGAAACTCCACAAGCAGGGGGCCGAGAAGACCACCATTCCAAACGCGGAGGCGCTGCAGGAAGGAATCGAGCCCAGCTCCCAAGTCACGGCACAGTACAAGCAGCGTGGAGTGGACGAGCAAAGAAGCAGCACGAAGAGGACAGTCCTTCCGCTCACCAGTGTCGGGCTCCAAAGTCTCATACACACAGGCAGTCGGCTCCAGCGCATCGCCAACTCTAAGCAGGGCCTCCCGCGGAGCCATCTGTAAGCATTCGTCAGGGACAACCAGTGGCAGTGGGAAATCATGGATGGCAGCACTCTCCCTTGGACCATCGAAGTCCTCAGTAGTCAGTAGAGCATGAATGGTGTCCAGTTTACGTCCGAGCTTCCTGCCCTCCCTCATCCAGGCAAGGCGGAGAGAACCCAGGGCAGCAACAATGTCCCGAACCGTGGGTTCCATAGCGCACAGCCAGCACAGATCCACTAGTACTCAATATAGCGCCCGACCCAGCCAGTGGCAGCCGCTCACGCAATCGTGCCCGGGCAAGGAGCTAGCGGTAAAGGCAGCATACGGGTGTCAGCCACACTGTATAAACACTGGTGATCTACTGTACCGCAATGGCCGTGTCAGTTCGTCCGTGGGCGCCTGGTAGGGAGCGTATGCAGCAGTCACACTGAGCTGTGCGGAATCACATCACCACGGGCAATTCCACCAGACACATACCAGTATTCCGATAAGCCTGGCACCGGGGTCCGCAAAGGAAACACAGGTCTGCCCCAGCGTGTGCAGCGTCTCAACCGACCCAAAATGGCGCCGCTCCGTCCTTCCAGCCGGCACAAACAAGCAGCAAAGAACAAAGGAAAGGTCTCACCGATCGATGACACAAAGTCTCCCAATGCGGCCGTATCCTCGGCAGCGCGGGTCAATGAAAGCAACCTGAGCAGCGGTAATGCTGCCTCCCGCGATGTTGAGCGACGGTTGTCCCGGCCTGCAGAGCCGCCCACTCGAGTGATCCCGGCCACCGGGCAGCAGACGGACTCAGTCTCGGTCCGGGCAAAGCGGATCGGGAAGGAGGGTTACTGGACCCATCCAGACTTGGGAGTCGCTGCAATCGGATCCCCTAGTCTTCCGACGCCGCAGCAGGTCGGCCCGAGCTTGTGCAAGCGGGGGAAGGCAGGATAGTAGCAGGATTGATGCCGTGGCGAGCGGAGCTCGCAAACTAGGCGGCCATCTCGCTTCGCGCTCGGCCACGCCCCCTGTCATCTGGTCTATTGATGCGATCTGACCCACTTAACACTTCATCCTCTTCAGAATAATTTGTGCCATACTTTGAATGACTCCTTGAGGGTGAATAACTCCTTGAGGTCGTCTTTTGTATTGCTGACTCAGAGTATTCCATGTCACTTTGTCTCTCCCGCTGTCTTATCGCTGATCTGGTCTTATCATTGGTCTTTCTAGTTTTGTTTATTTCCTGAGCTTTATTCCTGGACATGAGTGATGTCTCTTTCCGGGTATCTTGGTATTTTGTATTCGGGTGCGATTCCTTTGATCTGTCTCTTGCTTTGACCCGCATCCCAACTTCGGCCTTCCTGATAATTTCCTTTAGCGACCAATGCCCTCGAAGGATCTTGCACTTCGTGTTAGAATTTGAACAGCCTTCGATTATCCGGAGCCGAACTGCTTCCTCATTTGTAAATGTGTTGAAATGGCAACATTGTACCAGACTTTGCAAACGGGTGATGAAGTTTGGCAATGGCTCGCCTGGTTCCTGCCGTGCTGTGTTGAAAACTATGCGATCATGATCCACATCTGATTGTGCGTTGAAATGGGCACGTAGCTTCTCTTGGAGTCTTTTATAGGTCTCTGTGTCCTCTTCAGAAAATGTTCTGATTAAGCGTTGGCCCTCATGACCCACCAGCTGAGGGAGTAGTATCAGACTTTTTCTATCTCTTTGCTCACCGGTTGCTTCCAGGAAATCATCCAGTGATTCCAGCCACCGGTTCCATTTGGGACCCAAACTCTGAGTGTCGGTTCGTGTCGCTGGGGGCGGCACTTCACCGCCGGGATTGGACCGTTGTGTTACTTCTTCCACCGCCATGAGAGAGGAAGATTCTGATCTGTTACAGTCACAGGACTGTTCACTTTGCTTTCCGTCTTCTTTGCTGACTCTCTTCAGCCAAGATCCTTGGTCTGGTCGTTTGCTTTGAGGTTAGTAAGCTTCGCAACTACCTCAACATGCGCCAGTGAGGGAAACTTGGATTTCTTGAGTTCAGACTGGCCACCACTCAGCTACACTGTGCGTGACTCGTGACTCCCTTGCTTTAGAGTCGCTTGCTAGCTGCAGGTGGTTGATGGCTCTTCCGCGATGATGCCTGACACATTTGACATCTTGTTCGTTTATGAGTCTCCTCTGGACTTGTACGGGTCCTCCAATCACTTCGTTGATGAGAGAAGGCTTCCTCGACATTCATCTCCTCATGCTTCTGGATCATTTATTTTCTTGGCTTCTGGTTCTGTCTTCTGCAGTTCTGCACTTCTCGGGGTCTGCCCTCTTCGGGGTCTTCTGCAGGACTGCCCCTTCTGGGTCTTCCTCACTTCTGCCCTCTTCGGGGTCTTCAGGGATTCTGCCCTCTTCGGGGTCTTCTGCAGGACTGCACTCTTCTGTTTGTGCTCTTTTCATCACACTTCTTACATCAGCCAGTCCTTGTTTTCTTGCATCACTTGCATTTGCATGTGCTTGTCTGTGTTGACTCTTGTGTTTGCTTGTGCTTGATTACTGATTCACCGTTGTATTTACTTGTGCTTGTTTGTGACTCCACTTGTATTAGCCAGTGCTTGTTGCATTAACCCTCTTGGCTCAATCAATGCTTGTTGAATTTAACTCTGCCTGACTCCAAAATGGCCGCTCATGGGTCACACAGGGGATGTCTCTCAAGGCTGCCTGACTCAAAGATGGCCGCTCGCCTGGAAATCTCATTCCTCTCGAGATTTCAGCCTCATTCAAACTGCAGGCTCACAGAGATTCACTCAGCACTCACCAGAAGCCGGTCGTTTGCAGGCAGCAGTGTTTCATCAACACCTCACACGATCTTTGGTCCCAGGAGCGTCCTGGTAAGATCGGGGTAGGCTCCCGATTTCGTTACTTTGTTCGCGTGCTATTCCTCAGGCATCGGGGTGAGCTTTTGTTCGCGTGCCATTCCTCACGAATCAATTAATCAATCAATCAAAGCATTTATATAGCGCACTACTCACCCAGAGGGTCTCAAGGCGCTGGGGGAGGGGGGTCCGCTACTGCTCGAACAGCCAGGTCTTGAGTTGCTTCCTGAAGGCGAGGTGGTCCTGGGTGTGGCGGAGGTGGGTCGGGAGGGAGTTCCATGTCTTGGCGGTGAGGTAGGAGAAGGACCGTCCCCCTGTGGTGGCTCTTCGGATGCGGGGGACGGCGGCGAGGGCGTTGCCGGTCGATCGAAGCTGGCGTTTGGGAGCGTAGAAGTTGAGGCGGCTGTTGAGGTATCCTGGGCCTTGGTTGCTTTGTGTGCGTGGGTGAGGAGTCGGAAGGTGATTCTCTTGTTGACCCCGGGAGCCAGTGCAGGTCTCTCAGGTGTCCGGATATGTGGCTGCGACGGGGATGTCCAGGATGAGTCGTGCTGAGGCGTTCTGGATCAGCTGGAGTCTCTTCTGGAGTTTGGCGGTGGTTCCGGCGTAGAGGGAGTTGCCGTAGTCCAGCCGGCTGGTGATGAGTGCCTGGGTGACCGTCTTCCTGGTCTCGGTGGGGATCCACCGGAAGATCTTACGTAGCATGCGCAGGATGTTGAAGCACGACGAGGAGACGGCGTTGACTTGTCTGGTCATGGAGAGGGAGGAGTCCAGGATGAAGCCCAGGCTGCGTGCGTGGTCTGTTGGTTTGGGTGCGCTGCCTAGGGCGGGGGGCCACCAGGAGTCGTCCCAGGCGGAGGGTGAGGATCCCAGGATGAGAACTTCCGTCTTGTCCGAGTTCAGTTTCAAGCGGCTGTTATTCATCCATTCGGCTACCTCTTTCATCCCTTCGTGAAGGTTGGCTCAGGCGGTGGCGGGGTCGTTGGTGAGGGAGAGAATCAGCTGGGTGTTGTCGGCGTAGGAGATGATGTTGAGGTTGTGCTGGCGTGCGATGTCTGCGAGGTGGCTCATGTAGACGTTGAAGAGGGTTGGACTGAGCGAGGAGCCTTGAGGAACGCCACAGATGACTTTGGTGGCTTCAGATCTGAACGGGGGGAGGCGGACTCTCTGTGTCCTTCCGGCGAGGAAGGAGATGATCCACTCCAGTGCCTTCTCCTGGATTCCGACGTTGCTGAGTCGCTGCACTAGTGTACGGTGGCAGACAGTGTCGAAGGCCGCGGAGAGGTCTAGGAGGATGAGGGCTGCTGTTTCTCCGTTGTCAAGCAGTGCTCGGATGTCATCGGTGGCTGCGATTAGGGCGGTCTTGGTGCTGTGGTTGGCCCGGAAGCCGGACTGCGAGAGGTCGAGGGATCCATTCGTCTCGAGGAAGGCGGCCAGCTGCTTGTTGACCGCCTGGCTTGGGTTCGTTGCGCTGGTGGGAGGGTTCATGCTCAGGGAGGTCGCGAGCTGGTCGGCTGTGATCTTGTTCCAGCTTCTGCGTGCAACCTGATGCTGGTGGTGGTGGATCGTGGTCCTTCTGAAGCTGAAGTGGACGCAACTGTGGTCCGTCCAGTGGAGTCCAGTGGAGTCCGGTGGCGTGGCTGAAGGCGATGTCCTTGCTGGATGAGAAGACGGGGTCGAGTGTGTGTCCGGCGTAGTGGGTGGGGGTGGTGACCAGCTGCTTGAGTCCCAGGTTTGCGAGGTTGTCCAGCAGGGTGGTGGTGTTGCAGTCATTGTTGTTCTCCAGGTGGAAGTTGAGGTCCCCGAGGAGGATGTAGTCAGCGGAGAGGAGGGCGTGCGGGCTGATGAAGTCGGCGATGCCTTCGCTGAAATGTGTGCGTGGTCCCGGGGGTCTGTAGATGAGGGTGCCTCTGAGGGTGGTCTTGGGGTTGATGTGGACCTGGAAGTGCAGGTGCTCGGCGGGTGCGAGGGTGTCGTCGGTGTTGGTTGTGATGCTGATGGTGTTCCTGTGGATGATGGCGATGCCTGCTCCGGTCTGGTTGATGCGGTCCCTTCGGATGATCTTATAGCCGTCTGGGGTGGCGATGGCGATGTCGGGCGCTGAAGAGGCGTTCATCCAGGTTTCCGTGAGGAAGGCGACGTCTGGTGAGGTTGTGTTGAGCAGGTTCCAGAGCTCGATGGTGTGTCTGTGGACGGAGCGGGTGTTGAGCAGGATGCATTTCAGGTGGCTGCTGTTGTTGCTCGTCTTGGTCTTGGTTGGTGCAGGAGTAGTGCTGGTCCGGATGCAGGTGAACTTGCAGGCGTTGCAGCAGAAGGGTCCGTGGGTGCGTCTAGGGGTGGCTCGGTAGCATCCTGGGATTCGGCCGGCGTTGAGTGCGTTGAGGATGGCGGCGTCGTACGTCCGGCGGGTGGGCTGGGGTCTGCGGGGGCCAGGGGTCCTGGCGCTGGGCGCGGTCCAGGCGAGGACGGGCGCAGACGGGCTTACCTTTGGCGCACCTTCAGCGCTCTATCGGTGCTCCCGCTGCGCGCGTCCGCTGCACGGTCGCTCTGGGGGCGTCATAAGAAGGGGGACGAGAGGGTGGGTTAGCTGGGCGGCGGGAGCGGCTCGGCCAATGGGCCGGTGGTGGACGGGGCCTGTGGCGAGCTGCGGTGGGAAACTGGCAAGCGGGCGGCTCTGCTGAGGCTGGGCCGCTCGGGGGGCCAGGGGGGCGTCTGCGGTGAGAAAAGGCAGCAAGGCTGGCAGGCAGGAGCAGGCAGGAGCAGGAGGCGGCAGGAGGAGCAAGGGGGGGACCCGGCCTGGTGAGAGGCGCAGTGGTCATCGGGGGTGAGCTTTCACTTTTGGCGCGTACCGGCGCTCTTCTTCGAGGCAATTCCATGAGGCTATAGCCGTGCCTCATACGCCCCTCGGTCACCGGAGCAGCAGGCAGGATCGGGGTAGGCTCCTGATTTCTTCTCACTGAGCGCGTACCATTTTACATGCATCGGGGGTGAGCAATTTTGGTGCACACCGGCGTTTCACTTCAAACGCTTTCAGCGCTCGATGACTCTTCTCCCTCGAGACTCTACGCGACCAGCCGATCACGGAGCAGGGGCAAATACCGCTGGCCTCTTGGTCTAGGCGGCGGACTCAATGCAAACACATGTGTCACAGCAGCGTTTTATCCTTTTGTGCTGCACGGGACGGGACGCTTCTTCTTGGGGTTTTATGGGTGGCAGACTGCACCATCCCACTCTCGTCGCCAGCTGTAGTGTCTTGATAGGAATGATGACAGACACTATATATCTTTATCAAGGAGCTTTATTCTCTGCTTGTTGCTTTGTTCCAGTCCCTACTCTAACTAACTCCTTGCTGTCCCCGCTCCTCCTCTTCCTCTCACCCCCTAGCTCCACCCACGCCCAACTACTAGAATGCACACATCATTACACTGGGGAATCCCAAATGGGGGCCTTGGCAGCACATTTCGAACATGATTGTACACCTTCCCAGATTTTGGCTGTCCACAATGATCTGTCGTCTGGCTTGAAAACATTCTTTGTGAAAGAGGTCAACCTAAAACAAACCCTTCAAACTACACAAATGGTTCGACCACCACGGTAGAGTGGCGAAATCTGACTTGGTGAAAGCCCTATAAAGCAACATACTGCGAGTAAGCATGGGCGAATTTTGCGAATCTCGCGTTCGCGAATTTTGCGGATTTGCAAACTCGCAATTCGCAAAATCCGCGAATTCTCGCGAATTTGCGGATTTTTTTTTTTTGTGTTTGCGCGGGTTTCTGCCAGTTCGCGAGGGTTTTGTACAATTTTGCAAACGCGAACTTACCTGTCGGGTCGCAAGTTTTGCGAACTTGTTGTTTCTACGTGTCCAGCCTGTTTGGGACACTCTTCTTCATCACTGCCACTCTCTGTCACCACTGCCACTCTCTGACTACTCATGCCACCCTCTGGCCCACCCATGCCACCCTCTGTTTCATCACAGCACCCTCTGGTTGTCCAGTCAGTGTACATTATTGTGGCAAAGCAAAGCACACCTTCCCTGCCTCAAGTGACCTGAATTAATTTGGGGCTGATTAATGTGTCACAGAATATTTTTTTAGCTGGCACCTGCTTCCTTAGTGCTTCCTGATTAGTGATCTTTTGCACTTGCTAAGTGCTTTCATTGTTGCAAAATTAGTTACAACACCTGCCCTGCCCCAACTGACAATAATGAATTAGGGGCTGATTAATGGATTTGAACTTCCAGCCTGGCTCCTGCTTGTCTCCCTTAGCTGTAATTCAGGACCTTTGTGGCATATGTGTAACTATTCTGAGGTTCAGAGCAGGGTCACATAATAGTTGCAAGTAGGCAACTGAACTCTGGAGGGGCCCCTCAGGAAGCACTACAGGAAATGGCTACTAATGATGAGCCTGAACTTTTGAACCTGGTAAGTATTTTCAGTTTTGCTAAGATCGTATTTCTGCAATTTAGCGCTTATTCGCGGGGCGCGAAGTTGTACTGGGAAGCCGCGAACTCACGCGAACAGTGCGAGCAAAATCCGCTGCTCGCGGATTTGCGGATTTTGCGGGAGATTCGCGAATCTCGCGGATTGCGAATTTACCGAAAATCCGCAAAATCCGCGAGCGAAACGGATTTTCCGCCCATGCTTAACTGCGAGAAGGAATTATGCTATGGTTATCAAATGCAGTAAGCCTAGGTGGAAAGCTGATATATGGGAGGGGCTACTGGAAGCAGCAAGAGGGAAGGACAGCAGATCGTTCTGGCAGACCTGTAAGGAGAGAACGGCCGGGGACCAGGGTTCAATTCCCGACGCGGCAGGGTCGTGGACCAGGAGTCAGCGGACTCGATAATTCTCGCCTCAGTGCCTACTCTAACCAGGGAACACACTCGGTAACTCTGGGCATTAAGCTTGCCTCATCTCTACAACGGCCCCCCACAGATGCCAGGGATGCCTGGTTTCACCCTGGAGATACCCAGAAAGGGACCATCTCACAGGGAAAACCAGGACGGGTTCCCCAGCGGTCTACAGCGCCAGGACACTCGGGTAGAGTAACAGTGCGCTTTACAAGAATCCCACATTTACATTTACATTTACATTTGGTGACATACAAGGGACGCAGGCACCATGCCGGCCTAAATGTCATGTTTCTGGGGGAGAATACGTCAAGCATTTTACCGCTCTTTACACCGAGTTAGAATGCTATGATAGCAACCCTGAATATCCTTCGAACTTGGTAACAGGAAGCAACCCAACAATCTTCACACTAGAAAACACCCTCAATGCGCTTCATGCAAAAAAAGCTGGATAAGCCCCTAATCTCAACAGAATTCCTGCTGATATCTTCCGATCTGAGCCACTTATTTGTGACCCTTACGATAATTCCCTGTCTAAGGTGATAGCAGCTGGTGCCCCTATAATGGGTTCTTGGAAAGGGGCATAAATTATACCCACTTTTAAAAAGGGAGCTAGACGAAACCCAGGGATTTATAGCCGTCTAAGCCTCATAAATAATGTCCAGAAAATTTACAGCAAGCAAATCCTAACCAGGCTCTGGGGCTCTGGGACAAACATTGTCCTGTCACATTTCCAAGCTGATTTGTAGACTAATATAAGCACAGTAGACCAGGTCCTACGATTTCCGGCCATTGTACACCTTCCTACATTTTGGCTGTCCACAATCATCTGTCGTATGGCTTGAAAACATTCTTTGTGAAAGAGGTCAACCTACAACAAACCCTTCAAACTACACAAATGGTTCGACCACCACTGTAGAGTGGCAAAATCTGACTTGGTGAAAGTGGTAAACAGTTGATATTGAAGGTGTTTCTTTGTCAAAATCAATAAAAATAATTTACAAAAAAAAGTTGAAATTGAATGAGGGTCGTTATTTGTTGCTTTCATCGATTGGAGTGCAATCTTCAACTTTCTCCCCAGGTCTAAACTTTGGGAGGTCCTTCGGAAAACTGAGGTTCCCAGTGCCCTATTGTTCCAGAGCCAACAAGTATACACAGGGAATTGTGCTGGGGTCAGATGGGGTCCTCGTGAAAAAAAAAGTTCTGACATCTCAATTAGGCGAGGAGTCCACCAAGGATGTGTTCTGGCACCCACCCTATTTCTGCTATTTATTAATGGATGCATCTCCTATCACCTGGACTGCCACAATGAATCCCCCCAAAATGTCTAGGTACAAAGTGCTGAGCCTGCTCTTTGCAGATGGCACTCTTTTCCTTTTCAAAACCCTGCGTGGCTTAAACTCCCTTTTGAGGAAGTTTAGGTTACACTGCAAGGACCATGGCCTAGAAATAAATAACAATACATTCATGGCATTCAGCACACACCAAAAGAAAATGGGGGGAATTTGGTCTTATAGGGTGCTGATTTAGATTTTGGGGCACATGCATCAACAGATTTTGCATTCGCAAATGGTGCGAATCGCAAAATTCGGCCGTTTGCGAATGCAATATCTGAAAATGAGATGCATCATTTTTTTGTCCATTTTGGAATCGCAATTACTTTTGCGATTCCTTAAAAAAATGCAAAACCAATTGCGATTCCTTAGAAACTCGCAATCCGTGTTGCGATTCGTTTTAAATTCGCAAATTTTGCGAATCCTTAAAAAAATGCGAAAAACGGAATGCATCAATTTTCGCACATGTCAGTAATTCTCAGAAAACACATTTAGGAAGTGCAAAAATAAGAAGAAGTGAGAGCAGGTGGTAAATTTTTTTTTGAACACAACACATGTTGAAATGATTAGCAACTTATAAAAGGGACCTCAGAATGACTCTGGATCTCTTCCAGGATGGCAGCAGCAATTTTCCTAGCACGTAGATGGCGGATGAGAGCAGCAGGGAGGAGGAGAAGAGAACTCAGTGAAAGGGTTTTCAGGTTGCGCATTACTTTGCTTGGGCAGACACAGGCTGACATATATGATAAGTATAGACTGAATGCAGACACCATCATTGATTTAATTGCAGAGTTGGACCCCTTACTGCAAAGGCAAACGCGTAGAACTCAAGCTATACCCACCCATGTGCAGGTTTGATGTTGTCTACACCTTTTAGCCTCTGGCTCCTTCCAAGGTGTAATAGCAGTTGCAGGGGGTGTGTCACAGAGTGCATTGTCTAGATTTTTCAATGACTTCCTGAATGCAATGCTCCATAGGATAAATCACCACATAATTTTCCCCTCAACGCATCAGGAGTTAATGCAGACCAAGTTAGACTTTTATAACGTGGCACACTTCCCACATGTCATAGGATGTGTTGATGGAACACATGTCCCCATTTGTCCACCAGCTGCTAATGAGTACATTTTTAGAAATAGAAAAAGTTACCACTCTTTAAACATACAAGCAATCTGTGATTCCAAAGGAATCATCACTGACTTAGTTGCCAGCTACCCAGGTAGTGCCCATGATTCGTACATTTTCAAACATAGTGCCATTCATGATCGCCTACTTTCTGGAGAATTTGGAGATGGATATTTGTTAGGTAATTTTTTTTTATTTAATGCAAATTGTAATGATTCTGACATCCATTGCAATGTGTGTGATGTTTTAATTACATATGTCATCTATCAATTTAGGAGATAGTGCATATGGATTGAGGACTTACATTCTCACCCCATACCTGAATCCAACTACCCGCAAAGAACAACTGTACAACAAGGCCCATATCTCAACACGCAGCATAATAGAGAGGACGTTTGGGGTCATGAAGTCCAGGTTCAGAATACTGCATAAGACTGGAGGAGCCTTGCAATATCGGCCAGATGTGTGTTGCAAAATAGTTGCAACATGTGCAGTGTTGCACAACCTAGCAACTAGGAGAGGCCTTGAACTACATGAAGATGATTTGCTACCAAATAATTTCAACCAGCCACAACAACCACATGCAAGAGTTCATGGACCGGACGCAGCGGAAGGGAGAAGAAGAAGGGACGAAATTACACAACATTACTTTTAATAAAAGGTAGGAAATATATTTTGATGCTTCCAAAGGTAAACACTTTAATAAACCATGTTGCACACAGTAGTATTTTGAAAAAAAAATTCAAAGCATGACTTTCCTAAAAGGAAAACAAATCAAGATATTGGCCTAATGTAATTCTTAGTCCATATCATTGTACATTGAAAATGTGATAAATAAAATTCAACAATTACAAGTATTCACTTCTTCCTTCCACGCAAACCTAAAGCTTTAGTTTTCACCGATTCAGAAACCATGACAGGGGAAATATTAATTTCTTTTCCTCTTTTGCTACAGCGTTCACACACGTCATTGGTGTGTGCATCAACACTGGTTCCTGCAGATTCATTGATAACATTGCCTTCATAAGCTGTATTCTTGTTGTCATCAGTTGGCAGCACATGATCCCCTCTTTTAATATTTTTAAATCCTTCACATAGTTCTGCACAACACTTTTTAATTCCCTTTTGCATGCGCATTGTGTGTTTTATGAGACGTGCATTGCTGCTGGTCACCCTATTCAGAGCCCGGGCATAAGTGTGCATACTTGCCACAGTTCTCAAATGTCTATTACAGTTGGCAATGTTTTGACTTTGAAAAATTTCAGATAATGTCACTAATGCATTTGCTACACGCTCTGAATTCTGATTTGAGGCAGTATGCGCCCCTTCAATGACCTTGCATAATGTTTTCAATGTCTTATTGATTCCACTGAGGTCTTCAACTATATGACTCATTTTTCCCTTTATCACTCTCAGGTCTTTACCCTGAAGACGCTGGACTTTCAATAATTTGAGTTCAACTGTACTTGCATGGACATCATCCACTGTGGAGTCTTTTGGATTGGAAGAGCGAGGCCTTCTTCTGTAGAATTCTTGGATTCTTCTACGACCACTAAAGTGTTTTGTGGAAGTGGCAGGCTTCTCAGAATCATCAACCACAAATTCAGGGACATTGGCATCTTGCTCAGACTCTGATTCAAGTACTTTCCGGACTGATTTTCTGATTTTTTTAACATGCACAGAGGGTGAAGAACTCACAGTATTATTGTCTGAATGGCTATGTACATCCATGCTGATCTCATCAAAAGCGTTTGCCTCATTTGCCTTTAGTACATCTATAATTAAAAAAATGAAGCATGAAATCAATGTAATGTCTTCTCAGAAAAAAGATTTAAAATAAAGACAATGTGTTCCAGAAGAAGGACGCCTTTTAAATCTTCATTTACCATGTCTTTAAAAATTATTTGATAGGCAAACTGACTATGTACATATTGCATTGATGAATAATGATTTAGACTTAAAAACTACAACTCCCATGATGCATTGCACTGTTCAATGAAATTGCCTTTTACACTAGTGCTATGCAAGTCAGGATGTAACCGAAGATTAAAATTATATGTTACAACATCAAACACATGTCTAAATACATCCTGCAGCCCAATTTAAGTTAAGTTTGCATTTGTAAAAAAAAATTAATCTTACCTTGAGAAGTGCCAGCATGCTCAGAGGTGTCTATGTTGGTCACTCCAACTACAGCTTCTGTAACAAGTGCCCCCTCAACCAAATCCTCAAGGGGAGTTGTGGGCTTATTGTCAGGGGAGCCACCACCAGTCTTCTTACAACTCTTCATTCTTGACGCAATACTTTCTTTTGCGCGTGAGCGTAAATCGTACCAACGCTTTTGTAGGTTGGTGATGTCCCGGTGGGCAACCCCCACTGCATTCACTTTAGCCTGTATGGCTAGCCACACTTTCCTTTTTGCAGCCTCAGGGACCTTCAAAGAGAGCTTTCCAAACAGCTGGTCGTGGTGTGAAGTCACCTCCTCAATTAGTATCTCCAGTTCTTGCTCACTGAACTTGATTTTCCTTTTTCTGACTTGTACATCCTGACTGGCAGTTTCTGGCTCCATTTCTCCAACAGCAGCACTCCAACACACTCCTCCACTGCAGACAAACAGAGCTGAATGCACCAACTGCCTCTTTTCAGTTTGAATCTGCTTGGCAGGTGTGTGCAATTAGGCTCCTGGCTTCCTGGGTGTGGCTGGGCTGTGATGCATGAAAATGCGAATAAATTGCGAATTCGCATTTTGCGATATCGCAAAATGCGATTTCGCAATTTATTCGCACAAATTAATGCGATTCGCTAATTTCTGCGAATTTTACCGAATCGGAAAAAAATCGCAAAAATATTCATGCATTCCGTTTTGCGATTCGTAATTTGCGATTCTCTATTTTTCGCAAATTACGAATCGCAAATCAACACATTGATGCATGTGCCCCTTTGAGACTTAACGACTCCCATAAATGGTCAGCCCAGCTTGATAAAAGTGCACTGATTCTCAGACATAGAGCCGGGTCCATATTAAGGTTTATTAAAAGGGCAGCTTCATACCCAGTTTCGCTAGACTAGAGATTCATAAGGCCCAAGCATGAAGGGCAGCTGACGTGTGGGGGTATTGCACTCTTGGTCCACTAGACAGAGGTGAAAATTCCTTTAATAAATCACTTCTGAGGTTACTGAAAAGTGCCCCCCTATTACCCCTGAGGTTTGATCTAAATATCAGACACTTTTCTAACATAGCCTGTTTTAAACCTATTGTATACTGGATCAGGCTGCGGACGACAGAGGAACTGGACCCGTACAAAGAGAATTTCAGGGAGATAGTAGGTTATTGTTTGCCATCATCGACCCCTTGCGGCTCCCATGTAAAAACCTGGTTTATCACGCTTGGACTATCTGAATACTGGCTGAATCCTTCCTCTGTAACCAAGAGCGCCCGAGAAACTGTCCACTTATTTATTATAATATTGTTTCTTGCAGCAGAATCTCAGCTGTAGCCTCGGGCAGTCTGACTGTTTCTTACTTGTCCTTCAAATGTGTTTCTCAGTTGAAGAATTCATAGACTATATGATCTCTCCGTTGGCAAGATTGCTGTTCATTAAATTTAATAATACTAATAATAAGTTTTATAAAGTGCATAACTACGAGGTGTCCCAGTGCTGGAAGCAGATTTACGCACCCTACATACCACTTTGAAACTCTGGAGCATCCTGCACCCAAGTTTTAAGTGCCTTCCTAAAAAGCTCTAATGAACTGATAGGGGCAAGGCGTTCCACAGCTTAGACGGCAGGGAGCTGGAGGAACTCCTGCCAGAGCGCACTCTCCTTACTTTGAAACCTTTACCAGCATCTCCCCTGCTGATCTAAAATCCCTAGAGGGTACATACAGTTTCACTAGAGATTGAAGGTATCCCGGCCCCCTGTTGGATAACGCTTTGTGCCAGTAACACAGAGCTTTAAAAGAAGATATCTGAATTACTGGCAACCAATGTACTTTCCTAAGTACAGGCACCAATCGAAGCATGCCTCTGTAAATTAAATAAAAGGCGGGCTGCAGAATTGTGTATCTCTGTAGTCTTTTTATTTATCCCTGAGTGACTACAAAATTCAAAATATTGTAGTAATCTAGTCTCGAAATGATCAAGGGCTGGATAACCATTGTTTTGCAGACTCAGGCAACATGCAGAAGATTTTACTCAGCATCTTGAGCAATACAAAACATTTTCCTGCCACTGCAGTGACTTGACTATCAAACGACATTTTATCATCAAACCAAACCCAAGGTCATTAACCTTAGGTTTAGGGGCAAGAGCTGGACCTAATTCCTGAGGCCGCCATGGAGTCGATCAGATATCTGCTTGGCTACCCAGGGTCAGAACCTCGGTCTGCCCAGAGTTGAGCGTGGACTATTCAGGTCCATCCACCTCACAACCTATGCAAGGCAGAGGCACAAGGCGGATGCCATGTGGGTGGAATTCTGTGACAGCGTGATGATAAGCTGCGTGTCATCCATATATGAAATGATGCAGGGGCGGCTCTTGGAAGTGGAACAGAGCCGGAGGCCGCCAAATCCCTGCCAGGGGCCGCCACGCAAATATGTATCCATCCTCACAAGATTATTATATTAAGGACATATATTGGCGTGGCGGCCCCTGGGGTTTGGAGGCCCTGTGCAGGTGCACAGCTTGCACATGCCTAAGGCCACCCCTGAATGATTGTGAATCCATAAAGCTCGATGATATCAGCCAGTGGTCACTAGTACACATTAAACAAAGTTGGGCTCAAAGAGCCCTGTGGCACTCCTTGCTTCAACGGGAATACTTCTGACTGATAGGGTTTTTGTGATAATAGAAAAGTACGACCCTGTAGGAACAAAGTGATCCAGCTCCATGCTTTTTGGCCCACGTCACAGTTCCTGAGCCTCTCAATTAAGATGTTATGGGACACTGTGTCGAATGCAGTGCTGGGATCTAGTAGCAACAACACCACAGAAACGTTTGTGACCAGAATATGATGAACAGCCTCTGTAGCCAGTCAGTCAGTCAAAAGTACTTTATTCAGTTCATATCAAAAACCATAAAAGTATACACACATCAGAAATCAGGATCATATTACATTGATAAAATCAAACCTGAACATAATAAATATAAATTGTTAACAAACCCTAAAAAATGTGCTATTTAAAACTAGGCCAGTTCGTTTTTTTCCCAAGTCTCGTAACTATAGTTAAAAAGCATGCCACGTTAAAAATTTCCCAAGTGTTCGACAGTAACTGGAGGTACATAAGGGCTGGTTTAACTTGTCTAAACCCTTTGTATTTGATCAATGGTATAATGAACTTTTTCCGTAGCTCCACAAAATATTTACAACAAAAAGAGAAAACGTGCAGTGTCCATTATAGAGAAGCCATCACACGGACAAATGTCTAGATCTTTTGTTTTAGTCCAGCTTGGTTGTGTAGTAAGGAGCAGATGAATTTTGTTCAACCTAAACCTAGTTAGGAGAAAACGGTGATTAGAGTTATTGACTATTTTCAAATATAATTCAGTATCGTTGGAATTGATTAAGAGCTGATGAGCCCTCACGGTCACTTTACTCAGTTTCATTTCCTCCCTTACAAAACTCTTATTCAGCACAAAAGTATCTTTGGTCCATTTTACATCTACCTTGACCAGGTTTTGGGGCTGTGTGAACAGTTCTGGGCAACCTAATGACTCAGCTAATGATTTAACGTATTTCAACCATGGAATGGATAAACTGTGGTCCAGGGTCAAACAGTCATTCAAAATTTCATGATTTAAAACCAATTCCGGATTTATCCATGTTGTTATCCATTTTAAAAGAGGTGCCACAGTTATGTGATCTTACAAATACCCAACCCCAAGCTCCTGATGGACAATGTAACCAGGGGTTGATTGGGGCACTGATAGGATATTTTTCAAAAACTTATCCTCAGCGATCTGCAATTGTTTTACATTTTTAAATCCCCATAGATCTGCTCCATACATAGCTATGGAGATACATTTTGCATCGTAAACTTTCAAGACAGCTTCCACTGGTTTCACCCCTAATTTACGAGAAAAATCTAAAACGGCCGCAATTGATCGTACGAAAACATTTCGTTTAGCGGCCATTTGGGGCAATCAAATGGAACTATCGTCGAAGATTAACCCCAAGTATGGAAAATTTGTAACTCTGGATAACCTATTGCCCTCACAATACAAAGTTTTCATTTTTCTACCTTTACTCCCGACCGCCATTACATGGGACTTAGAATAATTGACGCTAAGGTCTAGTGCATTCATAAAATTATAAAATGAATTTGAAAGACTTTGGAGACCTACTGTTGTACGTGCTAAAAGAGCAGCGTCATCTGCATAAAGCAGGGCGGTTATCATAAATTTACCCGCCCTTGATATATCTTTGCTAGCCGCCCCAAAACTGTCCCCAGATCATTGATATATAAAGTAAAAAGCAAGGGGGCTAAAATACAGCCTTGCCTGACCCCGTTCACAATCCTAATCTTACCGGTACAGTTGCCTTTAAAATCATATCTAACTGTGGCCGTGAGATCCCTGTGAAGGTCAGCTAGGAAGTACACAATATTTTCATCTATACCAAGCTTCAACAACAGACCCCACAATTTGGACCTGTTCACACGGTCGAAGGCCGAGGACAGGTCCATAAAAGCTAGGTATAGAATACCATTTTTAGCAATAGTATATTTTCCTATTATTAATTGGAGGTTAAGACTTTGATCTATAGTACCCCTCCCTTTTCAAAATCCAAATTGAAGGGGTGAAAGGGTGTTTGTATCTTCCAATTTCTCTGTTATTCTACTCAGAATAACACGGCCAAGGACTTTTACAGTGGAGTCAATTAGAGAGATCGGTCGATAATTAACCGGATCTGCCCTATTTCCATTTTTAAAGATGGGGAAAATGACTGATTCCGACCATGTAGGAGGGATACCAGCCTTACTAATACGATTAAAAACATTTACTAAAATATATGACCATGTCTCGATGTCTGACTTAAAGAGGTCAGCCGGAACGCCATCGGGCCCGGGGCTTTATTGCTGGTCATTTTCCCGAAGGCTTCAGCTACCTCTGTTACTGTGACCGACAGAATATATGTGTGTGGGACAAGGGTGCACTCGACCTCACAGCCTGCAACCCCCCTTCATACACTGTTTTAAAATAGGTAAACCATTGTTGTTCTTGGATGCCACAATCAAGCGGATTATTACAGGGGTCGTTAAAATAGGGCTTGTTAATGGTTTTCCAAAATTTGGCGCTATTTTTTAAGACATTTATTGAGGTTAACTCATCCCAGGCCACTTCTCTGATTTCGCGTTTCCTGGCTTCAACTACTCTTTTATATACTCGCCTTAAGGAAGCTACAAGTGACCTGTCTATTGGGTTGCTTTTCAGGGCAATTCTAAGATTTTGATTAGCAACTGTACAATTATGGTCAAACCAACCAACACCCCCGTGCTCCTTCACCCTGCCTGATAACTTGAGGTCCGATTCTATTTGGGTACAGATTTTTAAGAAAGCATCGAGGACCTCTTTATCCCCCGCTTCGTGGTCCATACATTTTTCCATATCTATCCCTCTGTTTTTAAAAAGATTGTCTATGAAGTCCTGCTGGACAACCCTTTCCCATCTGATTCTGTGTCCCTGATCTGTCGGTCGGATATCATGCTTATCCACCCTTTTATTTTGATTCTCAGATTGTTTTAAACAGGTTCGTAATAATCAGGGTCACTGGGTTATGGTCACTAAAATGTGTCCTGGATACAGAGTATTCACAAATATAATTCCCCAGAGTAAGACTTAAAAAGATGTAATCAATGGTTGAGCATCTACTATTGTTTTCAAAGGTTGGAATCTCCATTTCCTCCCTTTGTGGTAGCATCAACCCATTACTCGCCAAGATATTCTCAAGGGTCGCTCCCTGTGCAGTATGTTCAAAATGTATCTCTCCTTGATTTTTAGGGCCTAATTTATCAATTAAGAGGCACTTATCTGGACACCCATGGATATTAAAATCACCTAATATGATTACAAAACAGTGCTTGTCTAAGACCTCAGTTTGCCTAGATAGAAAGAGTTCCAGAATTGAAAAATGCTCAGTGGGGGTTACTCTGTCATAAGAATTATAGAAATTGACAATTAAGATATTGTATTCCCTGTTACAAACAATGTGAACTGCTAGACAGTAGGGAGAACCTGTTTCTATTTGCATATGAATCCCCGGGATAGATGCCGAAATTAGGGTGACTAAACCCTCCTTTGCTCTACCAATGGTAAATGAAATAGCTGGGAGGTAATAGGAGGAGTAGCCATCTATAGTTAGGGTATTCATGGTATCCCAAGTTACTTGTAACCTGATGATATCAAAGGTCGTTAGGGATTCTCTCCAGATTGGGTCATCTACTTTGTTTCTTATGCCTGCAATGTTCCATGACATAAATTTTAAGATTGAATTTCTGGATGGGGTATCTTGCTTATTTAACTGATTATTAGTACTGGTCAGAATTGGATCCACATTCCCTGTGACCCCATTAATCAATGCAGACTCCCCAGACCTAGTTTCCAAATTCATACTTTCCTGGTTTGTCATGTAATATTCTAAATTAATGTTTTCGCATCCCGTTCCTAATAGATTGTTACCCTTTTGTCAGTCAACCCACCCTAGATCTGACATCGCTTCAAAACGATTAAACGTTGGGACATTATAAAAGTTTCCCAATGGTTGGATACGAAAGGGAGTATGTTGTGGATAACCCCCGGCCCGATACTCACTATTTGACCAATTCCTCCCTTGGTGTTGAAGAAAAGGGCCCCCCATTTTTGGCAATTGAGGATAAAAATAATCAAGCTCCAAGGAAACTATCCATCCTTCAATGTTCTGATTCGGGAAGCTGCTAATAAACTGCGCTACTTGAGGGTTTCTAAAATTTACTATAATGCAGCCTCCGTCTATATTCTTATGGTTGGGACCTATCCAACTATCTCTCCTGACACTAATGATCTTTCCATCTAGATCTGGTCTAAGGGGCCGGTTTTTCGACAACCAAAACATTACTTTATTTTTGAGTTCATAAAAAGTTTCCGCTCTATCATGTTGCCAGTCTGGGACCCCGGCCAGAACAATCACGAATGGGTGGGATTCGCGAGGAAGTTCAACTCTATGTTTGTGCCTCCGCACAGTGGGTTGTGTCACTTTTGCCTGATCATTGCTCTTCAGCTCTTTAGTGGAACTATTCGTAACAGCTACGCTACCCTTGATAGATTTTTTCCCTTGTTGGGGAGTATTTGTGATCTCATTTTTCTTATCAGGGGCATGATCTTTATTTTTCACCGACTCATTTGGTTTTGGTTTAGACACAGTTTTTTAAAATTTTCCCCGCAGATACTTTTGCAGTGTCTATGACCGAGGGAGAATGTTTTCCAGCTATCAGTTTCATTAAGGTCAGCAGTATTTGCCTTAGTAAGGTCGTAGAGGGAATCTAACTGACAGCCTATCCTTTTCAGGCGCTCCACTAGGGGAAGAATTAGAGACTTAATTAGATGTTGTATATTAACCATAGATAATTCCATATCTCCCCCATCATTATTATCAGTATTGTCATGGTCCACTATTGTTTCGGGGTGTGAGGTGTCTTTAATGTGAACAAGTGGCCCCCCCCTGTGTCGTGATGATAATAATATCCTTACCATTACCAGTGCTTGACCTGACCTTATGGGTCAGAGAGGAAATCCTAGGTATCTTTGTGCGACCCCCTTTTTGTCGAGCTCCACCACGTTTGCGTTTGACGGCAGAGATCGGCGTACTTTCTAGTGATTTTTGTGCCAATTGTGGAGGTTTATTCGATTCAGTACTCTTTCTATCCCCCTTGGTGTCTATTCCACTGATGTCCAAAGTTGTTGTATCCTCCTTTGTGGTCTGAATCTGAGTATGGGTTTGGCCCTGGGTCAGGCCAGGGAGGGGGGACTTTGCTAAGGCAATATTGCCAAGTGAGGACCTTTTTTGTAACACGGGATCTTGTGACAAGCGACAAATTGTTAAGTCGATCTCTTTTTCTAAAGCAGAGGCTGCCAGTGGGATATAGGCATCAATAGGTCCAATTATTCCCCCTCCACCGCCCTAGCTTTGGTACATTTACTTCTTACAGAGGCCTTGGACTTTGACTAACAAGATAATGATACTGCTAGTAAATAACAGTTATTATTGAAGTATGACCCAACGGTCACCTCTCTGACAACAAGCAAACCACTTAACTCCGAGATGAGTAGGGATCAGGTATGCAAAATTAAGAGGGATGGCCCAGTCCAGTCTCCTCAGGCCGCTGAGGGCCTGAGAGGGCCCGCCCTTGTCCCGGGCTTCTCCCGGCGCTGCCCGCACGCGTACCATGACGCGGGAGTGCTCGCGGTCTTTTGTGCCCCACTGGGCGCGTGCTGCAGTGGGCGTGGTACATGGGGCTAATGGGGGATGTAGTTTCCCCCGCTCGGCGGCCGCTCGCGGTGTTCAGCAGCGGCGGCGGCAGGGGGAAACCAAAGAACAAGCCAAAGGGTCCGGCCAGCAGGTAGCCAGAAAGCGTTGTGAGTCTTGCCTCCAAATTGTTCGACGGAGCGACCAGGAACCCGCTCTGAAGCAGTGCTCTGGGAATCTGTTATTCAGACAATAGGTGTACCCTTGTATATTCAGTCTCCAATTTCTTACGCTCAAACTGCCACATTAGATTAAAGGCCGTTGGGACAAATATCACTTTGTGAGAGTGACTTTTCAGATTGTAATGGTATATATTTTATCATTTTTGTGTGCACTGTGCACTTTAAGCATATTTATAACAGTTAGCACTCTGTGGAAACCCCCAATTCAGATTGTAATGAGAGACGTCTAGACGGCAGGGTGAACCCTTTTAGAGCTTATTCTTGAGTTTCTGTCTGAGTTTTTTGCCCATCTGGGAAATCACCTAGCTCGAAGGTACCCCATTGTGTCTTTCACTGCAAGCATAAAGAATATCATTTTAATTGCTCTTTCTTAAGTATGAATTTCTGTATGTTCTCTGTACTTTTGACTTACTCATAATGGCTTGAGCTCTGTCGGAACTCCTTTTTTTTTTGTTTAAGAAATTTGTATTAATCATTTTTGAAATATAAAACAATACACATGTCATAAATATTGGAGAAAAGTACATAATTAATAAGGAGTATAAAACATATGTAACATGCAAGAGATAAATATTAAGAAGGGGAAAGAAAAAGGGAATAGGGAGATATAGGGAGAAGAGAAAAGATAGAAGAACAAAGGAAAGAGAAGAAAAAAAAAACAAGCACTGGCGTTGCCATTAGGTCTCGCATTAGGAAAGTTTGAGCTATTGGTCTTGTAAATGACATTTTTTTTTATTTATGTGTTGTTTTTGAAAATAGCTTCATTAATAGCTTTGCCATTTACAATGCCAATAGTTATAACTTTTGCAAATGTGACACCTATAGCATTTGTAATGGAACATTTTTTGTATTTATGTGACTTAGATGTATTGATATTACAAATAACAGTCGACAAAATGACATGGACGCTTTGCCACTGCTTGATTAAGCTTGTTTGTACAGTGCTCTTATTCCCAGAGTACAGCAAAAACACTTCACATATTGAAAAAATGTCCCATATGGATTGGACTTATAGACTGTATAAATCCATGTACTGACTATGTATTTGTTTATTAATACTCTGGGCTTTGCAGGGGTGTACTCGCCGAAGTTTTGCAAGCGACCGACACATTTCCCGCCTCGTGCAATAAGTGATGAAGACGATGGTGTAGGAAGCTGCCAGTTGTATGTATTGATCTAGCGCAATGTGTTTCCGGCGCACAGCTCAAGCCAGATCAGCGTTTCCAGAGGACTTTTGTTAAAAAAAAAAAAAAATGAACAGGTTAGTAAATGTGCACCCACAGACGACCTTCAGTACTTGTGGTAGAGGCGCTGGATGTCCGATCCCCATCATAAAACCTCCATTCGGTATCAGTGCGAGTGCAGGCGCACAACATGGATCATAATTGAATCTTGTGACAGACCGCACAGTAACCGTTTGCTTTTATAGATGCCGTCACCTACAGTGTATGTAAGCTTCTAAATTGTCCGGCTTTCAAAGTGTAGCTAGAGTTCTCGTAGTGTGAACTTCACATTGAAGTGCAGCGGGCTGCTCGTAGCGGTGTGTGACAACCAGGATCGTGCCTGCGCAGGAGATCAGGAGGGTGGAAGAATGGTTAAACGATGAAAAAAAAAATGATCCACAGAAAACAAGAGCGGCCGGGAAACTGAAAGTACGGCCGGCCACCGGCCAGCCACGAATAATTAGGGGAAGTGAAGCCGCACAGCACACGCTGGGAGAAGCCCTTTGATGTGCTGTGCGGCCGTGAAAAAATGCAATGGAGGGGAGAGGGGAGGACACAATGAAGGGGGAGACTGCAGAGAATGGAAATAAGGAATGGAGGAGATAACACTCAAGGAAAGAGAAAGGTGGAGAATGACGGAAAGTAGAAGGATACAAGGAAGAGAAAGGGGGAGATAGCAGCGCAGAGAAAGAAGGAGAGGAGGAAGAGAGAGGCAAGGAATGGAGAGGGTGAAACAGGAGAGAAGAGAAAGAACAGGGGGCCGGGAAAGACACATCGAACGGGAAAGGAGAAGACAGAATGGAGGGAGGAGTAAAAACGCAAGGAATGAAAAGGAAGAGACTGAAGAGAAACATGTATCTGCCAATGCTGGCACATGCGTAAAAGTAGCAAAAAGTCCCTAGTCTAAACCATAATGGAGCAAATAACAACAACCAGAGGAAGCCGGGAGCTTATCTGAAACATTGGAGACACCCAAGTCTCTTCCTCTCTCCAACTTGTCACACGAACTGCTCTGCTCGTCATGCCTGGGAGAAATGAAAATGTTACGGTGTCACACACACACACAACTGAAAGTGAAAGATTAGAAAGAGGCCCGGCGCGGCTTTGGCTATTTAAAGCAGAAATGTGCTTGGTTTGTACGCTATGTAATAAAGAGTGAGGTTGCTACACTGAATCATGCCTGCAATGACATGTACAAATATCACTTTCATTATTCAAAAATGTTGCTATGCCCGCTTGTTCTTAATAAAAATAAAAATAAAATAAAAATAATATTCACCCAGGTGGTGGGGAAGCGGGGATCGAACTTCCAAATATCAAATGGACGGACGGTACGTTCAAACCTCTGGGCTATTGTTGGACCCATTGACTATGAGGCAAAGCTGGGTGGTTTTCGTTATGGAATTAGTGAGCGTAAGACCTAATCTCGTTATGCCATATTTTGAGCAATACGGGGAAAGCAAGTATCAGACCCCGAAATAGAATGACTGACGGTGTGTAAAGGAAGTATCTGGTCACCTATGGTTTCTTTGATATGTGAAGACCTAAACGAGACTGGGAATCGATATGCATGGGGGAACAAAGGAGCGGAAATTTGGGCTCGTAGCGGTGTGTGACAACCAGGATTGTGCCTGCGCAGGAGATCAGGAGGGTGGAAGAATGGTTAAACAATGAAAAAAAAATGATCCACAGAAAACAAGAGCGGCCGGGAAACTGAAAGTACGGCCGGCCACCGGCCAGCCATGAATAATTAGGGGAGGAGAAGCCGCACAGCACACGCTGGGAGAAGCCCTTTGATGTGCTGTGCGGCCGTGAAAAAATGCAATTAGGAGGGAGGGAGGGAGGCTGATGCGCGTGCTTGTTTGGTCACGTGATTCACGTGAACTCAAAGAAAACCGCAGCAAAAAGCCCTTGGTTTGACGAGGATTTTGAGCACTTGAATTCTCGCTCCGCTCAATGCGCTTGCGCGCATTGATAGGTCGCGAGACCTAAAAAACTAGAGGGAACATGTGTGAATAAAATAAAACAATCTACTAGGAGATTTGAAAGAAAGATAAGTGGTAAAGGGGAGCCAGAGGAGGTCGGATTTGATTTTTAGGGGAACAGAATAGGATGAAGCAATAGCGATCCTGTGTTCATCACAATAAAATTCCACCAAGTATGAACAGACAGCTTAGAGTTATCCTTCCAACACGATAAAATTACTTTAAATGCAAGAGCAGTAAACAGGTCCAAAAATCTAGCAGAAGAATATACAATATCAATATCCGTGCATAAAGATCCTAGAAAAACATTCAATAGTGATAATGAGGCAGAGCAACAAAACATTGGTATGCAAATATCCCATATCTCATTCCAAAATGACAAAACAGGAGAACATTCGTATAATTGATGTTTAAGCGTTCCAATGTCTTTAGAGCATGACCAACATAGCGAAGAGGAAGTTTGGGAAAATGTATGGATAATAACTGGGGTAATAATAACTCTATGATATATGAAAAATAAAGATTGAGTAATACGAGCAGCAAGAGATATTTTAAACAGTTTGGACCATAAACGATCCCACAACGAGACGGAGAGGGAAACATCAAGATCTATTTCCTAAGCAGTCTCTATGTTTGATTTAGGGTGGTCCTTAACATTAGATAACAAAATTGAATAAACGAGAGCAGCCTTAGGGTGTTGAGTGGAAAATAAAGGGTATAGTTGAGTGGTAGGGGTGAAAGAGGGAAAGACATCAGGTAATGAGAAAGAAGATAAGTGTGACTGAAGGGCAGAAGTAATAATGGTGTACTCAGTTATAGATGATGAAGGCAAATGAAATAAATTTTGCATTATAGGAAACGGAATGATTGAGCCATTCTCAAAAAACTGATGAACAAACATAATATCCTTTTCCTTATAATATTTAAAGTAAAACGATTTGCCTTTATATCTAAGAAATTTGTTGTACCACACAACAGAGGATAAAAAACATTGAAGAGGAGAAAGAGTAGAAGAGAAAACATTGTGTAACACTGTTTGGGAGTATTTTAAAATAGGGTATTTTATTAAAAAAGAACAATTTGACATAAAAACAGTATGTTGAAATGAAAAATCTTAGAAGAGAGAGCGTTCTAGGAGAACCCATTTAGGTATGGGATTATCCGTAAAGTCATAAGCCAAAGAAAAGGATTGTTTAATCAAGAAGGCGGAGCGGTATGTTTTAAAATTGGGGAAACGAACTCCGCCTTCATTTGTAGGACGAATCAATTTATGCAAAGCTATTCGAGGATGTTTGTCAGTCCATAGGAATTTAGTACAAATAGAGTTTATGCGGGAAAAATATGAATTGGGAATTTTAAAAGGGAGCATGGAAACAGTATAAAGAACATGGGGAGTAATCATCACTTTAATCATGTCTAATCTACCCCACCAGGAAAGAAATAAGGGGGACCAGATTTGAAGGAGGGATTGGATTTTCTTTAAAAGGGAATCAAAAGTAAATTTGAGGGTATCAATTAAGGATGATGAGAACCATATACCAAGGTATTTAATTTTGGAAGGACACCATGTAAATTCAGTATTATTAAACATGTGTTGATAACAGATCGAATTTAGGGGCAGAACTTCCGTTTTGGATAGATTGAGTTTATATCCCGATATAGAGGAGTACAACCGAACCTCATCCATAAAGTGTGGAAGGGATGACGCAGGGTCAGACATATATACCAGTACATCATCCGCGTAAGCAGATAATTTAGTTTCAGTAGAGGAAAGTTTAAAGCCAGTAATCCTAGGATTGGACCGAATTCGTTCTAAAAAAGGCTTAAGACAGAGAATAAATAATAAGGGTGAAAGGGAGCATCCTTGTCGCGTGCCTCTAGATTATAAAAAAAACTTGGAAAATTGATTATTAACAAAAATACTGGCCCGGGGAAAGGAATAAAGGAGTTTAACCAAGGAAATAAAAGAGGGACCAAATCCAAACCATAGGAAAGTGCGAAACATAAACTCCCAGTTTATGCGGTCAATAGCTTTTTCCGTGTCTAAGGACAAAGCTGCCAATGGAACTTTAAGATTTTTACTATGTGCAATAAGATTGCAAAACATACAAGCATTGTCAGCAGCAAGTCTACCTTACACAAACCCCACTTTGTCCGTTTTAATTAGACGGGGAATAATGAAGCCAAGATGCGAAGCCAGCATTTTAGCAAAAATGTTACAGTCATAATTAATTAAAGATATAGGGCGATAATTTTTACATTGTGAATGATCTTTGTCGGATTTGGGGATTATGATAATCAGCGCATCCAAAAAGGATCCAGAAGCCTTAGCATCTGAAATAAAGGAGTTATACAGTTGTAGGAGTTTAGGTGCAAAAAAGGTATGAAATGAAGAATAAAATTCAACAGGCAAGCCATCCGGGCCAGGAGCCTTTGATTTTTTAAGAGAATTAATGGCCCGAGTGACTTCCTGGAGAGTAATTTCCTTTTCCAATTGAGCGAAGTCAGCCGTAAGGGGTGGAGGAGAGGGAAGGCCTTCAAAAAAGGACGTTAAGTTTACATCAGAGGGGTGTGTGTCATCAGTGTACAAGGATTGGTAATAATTATGAAACACTTCAGCAATATCTTCATCCGACAAAACTAGTTTATTAATAGAATCGTTAAAGATAGGACCTACATTTTTACGTTCTGATTTGATTTTTAAATAATTTGCAAACATTTTCCCCGCTTTATTCTGGCCGCCATGGAAGTTAGATTTGATTTTAAGGAGGGTGTTACAAGCTTCATTAGTGATAATTTTGTTTAGATCCGTTTTGGCTAGGATTAATTCCTGGACGGCAGAGGAGGACTTAGAGGAAAAGTAAGAATGTTCAAGCCGTTTAATTTTCTGAAGTTGGTCTTCATATTTCTTCCTGTTAAGTTTCTTTTTCTTAGAGACGTAAGATATAGTAAATGCTCGGAAAGCAACCTTAAAAGTGTCCCAATTATTAGGAACAGAGGTATCGGAAGGATTATTAAAGGAGAAAAATTTGTTAAAGAACCCCACGCTTTCTTTCATAAAATTAGTATCAGACAAAAGAAAGGAATTAAATTTCCAACGGCTGAATTTGGAGGAACTGAGGGAAAGGTCAAGTGTAGTGTAAACAGGAGCATGGTCGGAAATAAATATGGAACCAATTACAGATTTTTGCACGGAAGGGAGTAAGGATTTACTAACCATAATGTAATCAAATCTAGAGCGGGTGTGATGCACATTAGAAAAAAAAGTATATTCTAGCAAATCAGGATTACACAATTTCCATGAATCATATAAAGGACGAGAGGCAGTGGCAGATTAAAAGCTCTTATGAGATTTGTCCGGTTTAAATTTACTGGAGGATGATCTATCTGAAAAAGGGTCTAACCATTGGTTAAAGTCACCAGCAATGACAAAGTCAGGACAGTCGATGGACAAAATTAGGACTTTAATATCCTTCCAAAATTTGGGATCAGGGCGTACCGGGCCGTAAATATTTAGCAATACCATTGTCTTCTTTTGGATGACACCTTGGCCAATGCCCAACGTCCTTCCTCGTCATTCTGAGAGGAAACAATTTGTACATTTAAAGCTTTATGAAATAAAATAGCAACCCCCCCCCCTTTTTTATTAACAGCAGGAGAAAACACAACTTGACCCACCCAATGCCTTTTCAGCGTAATAGATTCAACATCAGAACAATGCGTTTCTTGGAGAAAAACAACCTGTGAATTAAGTTTAGATAAGTGAGACAATACCTTTTGATGCTTGACAGGATGATCAAGACCTCGTATGTTCCACGAAACAAAATTACACATGATGGTAGGATGGAAGGGTGGGCAACACACGGAGTAGACACATGGCATGAAGATAACTACAAAAAGGGAAACAGCAAACACATAAGTTACATGAAAAGGGAATTCCCATCACACTCATATTATTGAAGTAAAATACATCTGGAATCCAAAATAATAACAACCTAAAGAACAACAATAGAAGTAGAGACCGTTCAGGAAAAAAATAATATTGAAAAAAGGAGAACAAGCAAAAAAGCCAAGTAAAGGAAGGAAAAAAGATAGAAGAGGAAGGAAGGAAAAAAGATAGAAGAGGAAGGAGGAAAAAATAAAAAAAGGAAGTAAAAGAGTATACAGATCAAGGCATAAGAGCCACATCAGAGAAAAGTAAAATAACCAAGAAATGAGGGGCGAGGAAACACCAGAGAGGGGACACATCCCCACGACCCACCAAAAAAAGGACATATACATAGAAAAAAGACAAGAATGTGAGAGCGGAACCTCAAGAAAAGGAACATAAACTAGAATATACGATCAAAAGAAGCCAGGATGAAGACAAGAAGAACTACAGTGAGATCCAGAAGAGGAGAAACATTAGTTAGCAGTGTCCATATTGGAAGGTGAGACACTATGTAAGTAAGAGTGAAGCTTTTGTGGATCATCAAAAGATCGGGTACGGCCATTATGCGTGATCTTTCAGAAGCATGGATGTAGAATCCCATATTGAATGTTCAGTTATCTCGTTAGAGTGAGGAGATTCAAGAATTCCTTGCGTCGGGCATTCGTAGCAGTCGAGAGATCTTGAGAGATGAAGATGTTATGACCAGACCATTGGAGACGTCGTTTAAGCCTAGCGGCCTTCAGGACAGACATTAACTCTGTGAACTCTAGAAAAAGCATAATAATGCCACGTGGCTTGGTAAAGTTGGAGTTTAGACATCCTAAACGGTGGGCTCTCTGTATAGTGAGGGGGTGCGACGCAGGTTGAGGATCCAAAAGTTCCTCAAGGAATTTTCGTATAAAAGACACCATGTCTGGCCCCTCCACATTCTCCGAAATACCATAAACGCGTAGATTGTTCCTACGATTACGATTTTCAAGGTCCTCAGTATGCAGTTTGAGTTTGTGGATCTCTTGCTCCAGTAGCGGGATTTTAGCTGAGGCATCCTGAATATTGCTCACACGTTGCTCCAAATTCAAAACCTTTCCCTCCATAATTACCCATCGCTCCTCAATCTGTTTAAGCTTTTCACTGGTGGTGGTCATGAACGATTGGAGACCACGAACCTCCTAAAGAATGGAATCCAGGACAGGGTTTGAGGAAGACTGGCTAGGAGAGGGCGGGTCATTCTTAGGACTCTTAGGTTTGGTACCAGTGAGAGACATTTTTGGATGAGGTGAGTCATTGGCCATGATGAAAACACTGAGGTGTGCCAGAACGCGATGCAAAAGGGAGCAGAATGGGGTGTACAGCACTCAGAACTGCAAGTACCTAAATGTCAGACGTAACCTCACAGAGTCATAGGCGAGCAAACAGCAATAGGTGTACACAAATTGAACAGATTAGCCAGTATAAGCTGGGATAAATGTCCACAAAGAACTGGAGTGACTGTCTAACTACTGTGTTGAGAGACCTTTAATACACGTCGCAGCAGTGCACTGAGAGGAATCAGAAATCTCAATAGGAAACACCTTCATGAGCCAGCACACATGAATTGTTAGATAGCATGGCAAAACTTGCTTTGAAAGTCATTGCAATGAAGATGAAATAGTAGAAAAACATTGTCTCTTCAAGTCAGGCATTCCTAAAATGGCGGCCGTTAACCCTCACACAGAATAGGGGAAGAACGCCGAGAACTTAGTAGCATCATGCAACCAGCGAAAAAATATAGATGTTTCTGCAACAGGGTCAACAATATGGCAACACGATCCATTTATCAGAGTTAATAGGCATTTCCTGAGATGCCACGTAGCAAACACGGTAAAAAACACAGACGCGGGCTCAGCGGCCAAAATGGCGGCCGCCCGCGTCTCAGGAGAGAGACAAATTACCGCAGCTCAGAGAAGGCGTTGCGCTGCATAGATACAACTCTCAGCGGTCCCTTCGTATTCCCTGCGCCTTCCGCCGACACTGCATCCCAAACAGCCGTTCGGAAAAACGGCGAAAAAGGCTCTCATGGCATCCGCAGGTTGAGTCCGTAGCGGAGCTCACGGAGAAGCCGTCCTCGCTCGATGGCGCGCAAGCCACGCCCCCCGTCGGAACTCCTAATATCGATTGCAATGTTGGATTTTAGGGATGGCATAATGGACCCTTCAGGAGCCTGTTTTATGTTTCTGTTTGACATTTTTTGTCCATCTGGAAATTATTCAGCTTGGAAGTACCCTATTGTGCTTCTTATTGTAAGTCGATGCATCATGATTTTAACCAATTTTAACTCATGTACATTGTTGTGAACTATATCATCTTTTCCTCATCGTGTTTTTTATCTATCATGAGATGTGTTACTGTGTACTTTTATGGTTCTCTCGAGACAAAATAAAGTTGACGATGAGCGGTATCTGGTAAATCCTACGTAAGAAACACCCATAATGTGTAGAGACAGTGAGTGCAGACCCACGCCATCAGGTCTTTCCTGGATGACACTACAATTGGTTACACAGGGGTTTATTGGCAGTGGTAGTCTTTGCATAAGATCCCATCTAAGCCCCAAACCCCCTTCTGAAAGAAGTAAAGAATGGAGGTCGGCTGTTATGGAGAAAGCACTGGAGGACAATGGGGCCTAAGTCATTTAGGGGTCTGCTGTGTAAGTCCTGGGTCAACAACCACTGTCCTGGTCTCAGGATCTTCTCCCATCACCTGCTGTAGGTGTGAGCCATGCTGGCTGCTATATTTTTGCTGTTTAGTATCTGGGAGCAGCAATTATGCTTGCCAGTTGTCCACTTTGCTCTGCAATGTCATTTCTCAAATGGTGTGGAGGAGGATGGTGGCTCCCCAGGTGGAGTGAGACCCAGTTGTTCACAGGAAGCCTACAGTGAGGGAAGAGATCGGGTTTGGCCCTCCTACTGAAAAAGAAGCTGAAATGGGTGACTCATGTTTGACTCCTGTAGCCCTTAGAAAGGTCCAGTGTTTGGAAAGGGCGATCAGCGAAATGTCTTGGAACATCTATATGGAGGCACCATTCAAATTAAACCTGCACCCCCTTTACTGGCTGTAGACATAGTGGCCTCTTTGTCCTCATAAAAATGGACCCTCGTGAGTACATCCTGAGGTGGCTCCACACAGGATTGTCTTGTAGCCACTATGTAAGTTCTGTCCAACCGGGTGTGTGGTGAACTCTGGTTCCTCCGAGAAACCTCAGAGAGATTCTGGACATCCCTGGAAAGGTCTACTGTTGGGATATCTGAAGGTATGCCTTAAATTCAAATGTTATTCAGGCGCAAATTATTTTCAAGGTCTTCACACTTGTCTTGGAGCAGCGTATTTTGTTCTAGGTAAGCATTCATTTTGAAGTTTATCACAGACATCCACTTGTTCATGGAGGCCTTTCTCTACCACCACTACTCTGAAGCCCAGTTTAGGGACATCTCTGAGGATATCCTGGAGGTCACTGTGCATGTCTGATTTAAGGGTTAAGATCTCACCCATGAGGTCCTAGTAGGCAGCTAAAAGAACATCTTAGGTGATTATTGGGGATATTGAATTGGGATTGTGATGAACATTTTACGATAGTGACTCATATTGTATTACTGTGTCCCCAGAGGACTGAGAAAATGAGGATTGTTGCAGTTGGTTCTTGATTATGCGATATTTCTTGACCCTACCCACCATTATGGTCAGTCACAGGAGGGGAGAGGTATAGAGACTCCATGATATTCCAGGGCCGGCATTTCTAGATAAACCTTATGGGAAGTAGATTTAGTACACCAGGCTTCAGGAACTGCTCAAGTGTCAGGAGGCCACAGATCAGTGAGGATAGTGGTGCCCAGATGTTGACGAATGTCCCAGTTTGTGACGGTATGGCGCCCTCCACTGGGGATCCAGCCCATGAGAGACGGCTAAGATGGGTGCAAAGTGGGCCAATGGCAACAATGGGAGAGCTCCACAATGTCTTCAGTGCCAACACTTCATTCAACGATAAGGGTCGTGGAAGAAACGCACCTCTGAGCAGCACAGTCATGCTTGAAAGCCGGGGCTATATAGTGGCTTGCTGGGTGCCAAAGCAGCTGTGTCGCAGCATGCAGGGACCTCAAAGCAGAACCAAAGCTCCAAATCCTCAGCTGGTTGACAGGGCACATCAGCCACAGGAGTGCTATGTTCCAGGTGAAAGCAGTATGGCACGGGGGCAAAAGACCACCCAGATGGGAAGTAAAGAGGCCAGAAGGCCTCAAGTCGTGGCTGGGGGCACAGATGGCAACATTGCACCCCTTAACTCCTGCCCGCAACACTAAGCCCTCTCAACAGGATCTCCTGTGGTCGAGATTCCAGGTGTGCCACCTGCTGTCCTCTCGGCTGCCCACCACTGGACTCCTTGGTAGAGAGACTTCCTGCCCACACTGTCGTCGGCAGGCAACACCACATAGGTTGCAGGACACAGCCATGGTACGGCCTCACTGCCGCGTCACCCAGCTAGGCCACTCCACATCTAGGAGCTGTTCGTTGCTGTGGCAGAATCAGACGTAAAGTTGCAGTGCTGCCTTTGGCCTCTGATATGGAGCATGTTTCCAGCAGGAACCGAATCTCAGAACATCAGAATGGGGGAAGATTCAGAGCCCAAATCTGGAGCCCTGGCTCCGTGGTCTGACATGTTTGGAGTTTATCCAGTCTCATGTGTTTTCTCCTATTATTGGAGAAGTACACATGGAGAGCACATTGCTGTTGGTTGCATGTTGTGTGATTGGATTTTTGCAGATCATTTAACTCTGAAGACATGTATTGTAATTGGATTTGTATAAGGCTTACTATACCTGGCCAAGCTTCGAAGTGCTTTACGGTGACATACTACTGAGGTAATTGAAATTTTTATGGTCAATTGTGTCCCCTAACGTGTACCCCAACGGCTCCATGTACGAGTTTCAAGTACATGTAATTTCCCTCCACGACCGAATTTGAAGACGCAAATACATTTGCGTCCAACGTTAACATGTCCTCTATCAGATCCACCATGAATGGATCGATAATTCAGTTCCTAAGTATGCCGTGCCACCGTCTTTACATGGTGCACTTTCACGTTTTTCCTGGCTCTGCCGAGCTAGGCCCTGATTTCTGTCTTCAAGCCACGTCTGTCTCTGCCTCTGAAAGCTGCAGCATGGAGATGCATCCCTGACCTCTGCCTTACTTCCTGCCAAGCGAGCGGTGCCCGGCTCGGCCTGGTCTGCCTGCCAAAAACAGTATTTTACCTTCAAGTTATCAGCGTAGCCAGCTCAGCTCCTTTGAAAACACATTCCTGTCTAGTGATTTAGGTAAACATATCCCCGGCTGCAGAGCAAAGAGCAAGTCTCCCTTTCTCCGTGCAAGTCATTTACAGTTCCCGTTACCATGGTAGGCCCTGGCTCCGCGCATTGCACCTAGACACGCATACATTCAGTATAGAATAGCCACTACCCAAGAGACCTTTTACTCTAGATTAAACATCCTCCAAATACTAGATATCAGATATGTTATAGGGACAGGTCGATCTGACATGCCAGACTTCTGTCTTCTCTACTAGTGCTAAAAGTCAGACCCTTAGCTTCCTCCAGATGCACGTCAATCACACGTCATATTAGCTGCGCGCCCATTCAGGCCACAGGATTTTAAGCTGACTCTGCAAGAATTCTCTAAGCATCCACCCACTTGTGACACTTTTCTGTGACGTTTCTAGTACACGCCTATGTGCACACCCTTGTTCACGCCTTTTTGCTACGCACATGTGTTCTTATCATATACATTTCACTTGTCACGCCTACTGTATTCAATGCTATTGTGTCATTTTCCTATATATGTCATGTACTGTTAATAAATCGTTGACATCTTTCCTGCCATCATTGCATAGCCGAACCCTTGTATTGATGGAATAGATTTCCATGGCTCGAGTCATCATTTATGATTAAAGCCCTTATGACTCAGACACCACGGACTCTGCCTCTCATTTGATTGAGCTATTTCTTTAATTGTCCGAAATTATCTGGCAAACTTGTATACGGTAAAATATTTACCACATAATTTGGCGCCCGAACAGGGACCCCTCCCCCACCCCACGCGCCGGTGATGCGTCGCAGGCTTTGCCCCCGACTACAGCTGTGACGGACCCCATGCGCATCTGCAGGTTTTCCTGTATCTCCCTCAGGCCTACGGAGGTGACGGAGACTGCGGTCGACATCCAGACGAGGTGGTGAGGAGTGCGGAGGATCCCGACCAGAGCCCAGCCGAGAGAGCAGTGTCCGAGGTATCGAGAGGCCCACCAGTAGTGTCGAGGCGCATGCGCAGTGCGCAGCAGCAGCAGTGACGTCGTAGCGGTCCAGTCCAGTCGAGTTTCCGAGGCCTTCCGTTCCGTGCTTCCCGGTGAGTACCGTTGCTGGGGACGCATCAAGACGGGTGCATTAATTTGTGTCCGGTCAAGACGGGTTTGGGTACACAGATCCGGTCTGCACTGTTTTAGCAGTGTATCTGTACTGTTTAGCAGTGCATCTAGTATTCAGTTATCCAGTTATTATTGTTCGTTTCAAAATGTTTCAATGTGTTTTAATGTTGTGGTATGAGTGATTGTTTGCATTTTCTTAATGTGTTTATTGTGTATAGTGTCTAGACCGAGGTAGCTATGCCTTTATTTTCGAAGTTGAGACAGATAGGAACTAGGAAAGGGATACTCGAAGAAGCAGTTCCCATCCCACCCAGGGACACTCCTGGACATTTTATGTACCACAAGCACGGCTTAGATGCCATATTATACCTAGACTTGTGGGTGGATTATACGAAAGACTTAGCAGAGAATCAGAGATGGCCCGTTACAGGGACATGGGATGCAGAGTGCATCATGAGAGTAGAGGAAGCGTTATGGAAAAAGAAAGCCAGACAGTCACAGAAAGATGCCATCGAATTATGGCGTAAAGAATCACATAGACGGACAGAGAAAGCGCTCAGAAAAGTAGAGAAAAGTAGAGAGGATTCCGAAAAAGCCAAAGAAAAAGAGCTACTAGAAGAAGGACAGCGAGTCAGAATAGAACCACACGAAAGACAGAGTAATGCCATTATGACAGGACTGTATCCAGTCCTGGCCGAGGGCCTGCCCAAGGCAACCCCGGAAATACCGAAAGATCTGCCCCCTCCATTGGTTCCGACTAAATTACGTCACAAGACCGCAGCAGACATTTTCCTTTCTTCCTATTTAGACGACGTAGCTCCCGCATACACCAATGTACCCATCAATGTACCTGTACCACCTGCACCTGTACCACCCGTTGATCATCTGCCCCCAGGTCCGCAACAGCAGACCCCTCCAGGTCCCCTTCCCGCACCGCTTCCCACACCTGTTGTCACTTCCCCTATTGTTCTCCCTGATATTCATCCGCTTAATCCCTTTGGGGCTGGCGCTGCTCAGGTTCCAACTCCGTTACAGATACCGACCCTACAGCCAGGTTATGCTCACGCCTCCGCCTCGGGAGGTGCTACAGGAGGTTATCGCACCCCGCCACATTTACAACGAATGACAATGAGAGAATTAGCAATGCAGCGTACGCCTAAAGCAGCCCCAGCCGAAAAGCTTAAAGAACAGCTTACAGATTGCAGATATGATACAGTGCCTGGAAAATTAGGACCCATGATGTTAGCATCCCTACGTTTAAGACGTGTTACAGATTACTTGATATAATTACCAGAAATGCCAGACCATCTAGACAATATATATCATTTTATTAGAACAGGAGAAAGACCGGAGTGTGTTGGTGAAGCCATGGCACATCAGAAAGTTGAGACACAAGGTTTAATAATGCGATTTTTGATTAATTGTTTGATAAGGGAACAAGATCAGCCCAGCTTTCCACAAGAAGAGATGGAGAGATTGTCAAAATGGAGTCAGAATATTGCAGAGGGTAAACATGATAAAGAGAAATGTATACATGCTATGATTAGAAAGATCCGTAAAGAAATAGTAGCAATACATGCCCGTCGAGAATCTGAAAGGCAACTCGAGTCAGACGATAAGGACTCCTCAGAGGAGGAAGAACCCGAGAATCCAGCAGAAACCTCGCAACAGGCGAGGGGAGAGATGATGGCATATGTAGGTAGAGAGAAACTCCCTAGACAGTATTCTCTTGATAGGCCGTTCGACAGACCCATTCGTCTAGAAAACAAGAAACGTTACCTCTGTCCAATACCAGAACGATGTTCCCTTGAGCATATATTCCAAATTACTGATAAAGTACTGAAAGACAGAGTAGGTTATCACGAACTCAATACCTTACGTGATCAGGAACTAGCCCGGTCCGCGGTACAGTGGGCCGGGGATGACAGCATATATAAAGATGATTCAGTAGTGCAAACATTTTTAAGTCTTACTCCGGAAGAACAGCGACTAGCTGGTATATACATGACCCAACACCTCATCATACAGTATGAAAACCAAGCATCTGACCCAGGTCCGTTATATAATTTATTGCAAGACTTACTAATGAGAAGATGGAGAGGTCTAGGTACCGATCTAATTGAAATGATTTTGGAACAACGTCACAAGTATAGAACCTTCTTGACTCCACATCTCATTTCCGTTCCACCCCCAGTCAGGCAACCATATCACCTAGACAAACAGAATCCTTTACGAGAAGTACATCCAATCCGGAACCCCGATGATACCCTTCAACGTGTGTTTGTATACACGCCCATAACTAAAATGGAATTATTAGAAATGAAGAAAATAGTGCCCAGTCATGATAAAGACCCTGCAGGTTTTCACCGTGAAATAAAAGACATGTTACTCATGGGAGATTACACCTATCCCGACATTATGAAAATACTGAAAGTGTTATTGCCTGCCGGTATTTACGAGAAACTCAAGGAAAAAGAATGGGAGGTGGGAGACAAAAAGATTAATTGGGCTGAATTAGAAACCGAAGAAACTGGTCGAACCCCAGGTTTAGGTCTTGGGGAGAAAACTAAAGCATTACCAGGATTGTTAGTACAGGTTTTGCCAAGGTTGTTGGCAACTAAAAAAGAGGATTGGGATGCAATCTCAGCCTGCAAACAGAAACACGACGAAGACACTAGTGATTTTTATTCCCGCTTCGAGAAATGTTTTATTATTAATAGTGGCCTGAAAACAAGTAGCGAGTCATACCCACACCTTTTTGTGTCAAAGTTAGTCGAGAATTCCCTGCCCCAGGTTAAGAACCGTGTACTGAAAGTCGAGAGCACATGGCAAGCCAATACGTCTTCCCAAATGTTACAAATGTTACAGTACCACCAGAACAGAATTAGGGAAGAACATGATCACGAACAGAGACGTATGAAAGACACGAAAATGAAAGTACTAGTTGCTCAGTCAGTTCCAGCTGATGGTCATAAAAGGGGTACAACACAATCCAATAATTCAAATTCAGTAGCTCCTGTTAAAGGGATATGCAACTATTGTAAACAGCCAGGTCACTATGTAAACGATTGTGCAGTTTTGAAACACAACATAGCCACAGGTAAAACTAAAGAGAGACCGCGTCCTCCTAGACAGGACCAGGTCCAACAACACGTTCCACAGAATGTTCAGCCTATGCAGGTTCCACAACAGACCGTAGCGGTACCACAGCCACAACCCATTGCCGCAACACAACATGTTACACAGCAGATGTACCAGTATGCACAATCTGACTATCCCGATTACCAGCAATACACATGAAACAGCCTAGAGAGTGAGGTTGGCTTGCCCCTTATCGAGGTTCCTGTAGATCAAGAAGGTCCTTATGTACACAGTCAGGTATTAGGGAAGGATAGAAAATTTTTGATTGACACAGGGGCAAGCAGAACGACCATCAGTCATGACGAGGTTCCAGGGGCACCCCTCTCAGGCTCACAGAATGTTTCCCTTGGATTTTCAGGAAAGCCTATAGTCAATGAAATATCAAAACCAGTTCCTCTAGCAGTTGGTCCATTATCTCGTACTACAGACTTATTGCTCACGAAATCATGTCCAGAAAACTTGCTTGGTATAAAGACCCTGAAAGCTCTAGGAGCTGTAATTTGTTGTTCTCCGGAAGGAGTCAGGTTGTTTCTTCGTGATTTCAAAGGACATTATGTATTGAGAGATTTTGACCCCAGGTTACAGAATGTTCCTGCACATTTATGGGCACAAGGCCCCACTGATGTAGGTTGCATGCACATTACTCCATATCGTGTCACACTCAAGCCAGGAGTAGTACTACCACGTATCCGACAATACAAGTTACCACCAGATGCTGTAGTGGCTTTACTGAAAATCATTGACGAGCTCATTGCACAAGGAGTGGTTGTAGAAACCGACTCAAATGTTTGTAATTCCCCTATCATTCCAATTCTTAAACGTACAGATCCAAATGCACCTCCTGTTTATCGATTAGTCATCGATTTGCGAGAATTGAATAAATGCATTGTACCACAGTATCCCGTGGTCCCAGACATTTCATCCCTATTGACTGCTATTGATTCTGAAGCGACGTTCTTTACTGTAATAGACCTCAAGAACGCCTTCTTTAGTGTCCCCATTGATCCGGAAAGCCAATATCTTTTCGGATTCTGTTTAAATGGCCGAAGCTTCAAATTTGCACGCGCACCTCAAGGATTCACAGAAAGCCCCAGCATCTACAGCCAAGCATTAAAACGACAACTTGACAGTATTTACATGCCTGCCAACACTGCCCTACTCCAATACGTCGATGATCTATTGATCACCGCCCGTAGTGAACCAGAATGTGAACAAGCATCACTGACAGTTTTGCATTTCTTGGCGGACAAGGGACACAAGGTGTCTCCTTCGAAGCTACAATTCTGTGCCCAGCAAGTGGTGTACCTTGGGCACTTGCTTTCCAAGTGGGGTAGGCAGCTGACACCCGAACGAATTCAGTTAATTGCACATCTTCCGCAACCCAAGACACAGCGAGCCTTTATTGGACTCACTTCCTATTGCAGACAATGGATTCCACAATATGCATTTCTAGCGAAACCACTTATACAGTTGACAACACAGGAGGCAGCGTCTTCGACTGTCCTCCCTTGGACTCAGGAACATACACTTGCTTTTGATGAATTAAAGACAGCCTTATGTCAAGCACCAGTTTTAGCGACACCATGTTACAGCAAGCCTTTTACACTTTTTGTCACAGAACGCGATGGCACAGCGTTGTCGGTTCTCACTCAGCTACAAGCAGACAAACACAAACCGTGTGCTTATTTTTCGAGTACATTGGATCCAGTAGCCCAGGCCTTGCCTGCGTGCTTAAAGTCAGTTGCAGCAACAGCTCTAGCAATCAGACAAAGTGACTCCATTGTATTAGGACATCAATTGACAGTACAAGTTCCACATTCTGTAGAGGTTCTCCTAAACAGAACACAGACTCAACACTTGACTATAGCACGACTGACAGGTTATGAATTGACGTTATTCCAACCACACATAGAAATCAGACGTTGTAATACACTGAATCCTGCTACACTTTTACCATCGAGCACAACAGACCCTACTCCACATGACTGCGTAGATGTAGTTGACACAGTCACAAAACCCAGACAAGACTTGACAGATGTCGCACTATCCGAATCAGATCTGACACTTTATGTGGACGGTTCATGTTTAAGAACAAGTACAGGAGAATTAGTGGCCGCATATGCAGTGACCACTGAAACTGAAGTCATAGAAACACATCGCATTGACACCCTGTCAGCCCAAGCAGCAGAGCTCATTGCTCTGACCCAAGCCTGTATACGAGCAAGGACTTGAAAGTAAACATATACACAGATTCACGTTATGCATTCGGAATCGTTCACGATTTTGGTGTTCTCTGGCAAGAAAGAGGTTTCTTGACCTCTCACGGAGCCAAGATTCAGCATGGCCCCCTCATTCAAGCCCTGTTAGAAGCCAAACATTTGCCTACAGCTATAGCTATCATGAAGTGCAAAGCACATACGAAAGTCACAGACAAGATTTCTCAGGGCAACGATTTTGCAGATCGAATAGCGAAACATACAGCACTGACTCATACTCAAACGACTGACATGACAAAGACTGATGTAACTTCACCAACACATTGTATGACAGTCAGGGACCCCGCACAAGATGTCATCGACATACAGACACATGCCACTCCAGATGAAATAAAGAAATGGGCTGAACAAGGAAGGGTCCAGACAGACCAAGGATGGATGACGAAGGGAAAGACCACGTGGTTTCTCCCCGACTCTATGGTTCAGGTTATCATCAACACCGCACATAGTCCAGCACATTTAGGAGAAAAAGCCATGTTAGACAGTCTACAGAACCTTTGGTTCAACAAGCATTTACGAGCAGCAGCCAAACAGAAAGTGCGTACCTGCATGATCTGTTGTCAGTTCAATCCAGGAAAAGGTGTTCCCGTAGAGCAAGGTGGATTTCATCCTCCCGACTACCCTTTTGAAGTCCTCCAGATGGATTATACCCAGATGGAAAGATGCCGAGGATTCAAGTATGTCCTCGTAGTTGTATGTGCCCTATCCCGATGGACAGAAGCATATCCCGTCCCAGATTACACTGCCCCGACCACTGCCAAGCAGTTGGTTCGTGAGTTTTTCCCTCGATACGGTTTGCCCCGTGTCGTGTATTCAGATAACGGTCAGCCATTTTCATCCGAACTTATGAAGCAGGTCTCGCTTCTACTGGGGTACCAGTGGAAGTTTCACTGTATCCGGCATCCTGAGGCAGCAGGTCTCGTGGAGCGGCACAATCAGACTCTGAAAACTCGCCTTGCCAAAGTGTGTAAAGAGAAGGGAGTAGATTGGATAGTAGCTTTGCCAGTTGCTCTTTTTTATATGAGAATGGTAGCCCACTCTAGGACAGGGCTATCCCCGTATGAGGTGGTCTTCGGTAGACCTCCTAATATGTGGGGGACGCCTCTGCCGCGAAAAATCACTGATGTTGATAGTACTATGCTGACAGATTACCTTGCTTCCTTGATGTCTGCACTACAATCATGTCGTTCACAGGTCGCGGCAGCCTTCCCAGACAACACCGAGGTGAAGCCACATGAACTGGTCCCGGGAGATATTGTAGTCGTCCGGAACTTCGACTGATCGAGCCCTTTGGAGCCCCGCTGGAAAGAGCCAAAGATTGTTTTGTTAACAACCAGGACTGCTGTAAAAGTGGAGGGGCGCAAGGGTTGGGTGCACTCCAGTCACGTTAAGAGATTCTATGGACTTCCGCCAAAAACTGAATCCCAGAACTCCCACGTACCAGTGACTGATACCAAACTCCCCCTTCTAGAGAAAACTCCCCAAGAGGAGTACAGACAGAAATTGAGGTCTAGTAAGTCAGACAGTTTAATTGTTTAAGTCCCCTCCTGGGTGAAGCGGTTAGGCAGTTTCTGACAATGTACAAGTTAGACCCAAATAGAGAGTGAGATAGACAGGAGACCAAGAAACGAAAATATTGTAAAAGTCTCCGGAGCAGATGCGTCTGCACATTACTTATTATGTTTTTTCTGAGTCTTACGATTATTGCTATGAGTTGGATGTTATATATGTATTTTCCTCTTGCACGTTCTTTTTCTAATGACACTGTCGAGCACACGTTTAGTGCTCTTCCTCCACACAAATTGTCTTATCGACTTGCGCTGCACAACAATATATTTATTCGTATGTTACACCATTCTCACCAGATCAACAATGCTACTAATTGTTGGATATGTGGCCGACTCCCTCCCTATCAGAACTACAAGGGAGCTCTGCCCCTCTTTCCTTATCCGTTTACACATAATGGTTCCTGTGGTGCATGGTTTAGTTTAATATCTTCTATAGACACCGACTCCAGAGTTTCCCAAAGCAATTGGATATGGGGAAATCTGAACACAGTCATGAACAAGGCGTGTTTCCCAGACAAGGAGGGTCTTCCACAAATGACAGGGACAGATCTAGAAAATGAAGTGTATGGATTAGCCAATTTTACACTTAACCTCATGATTCTAAATGTTCAGTCAGAAACCAGTCCAGACTTACCATCCATATCAGTTCTACCAGCGAAAGGTGTATTATGTGTCAGAAAGAATGGTTCAGTACATCTAGGTCACAGTGACTGTACTACTGTGGTCGAATTTAGTGATAAAGGCAAGTCTACATTCAAAGCTTCCCGACACTCCTACTTTATTTGTGGTCAGACCGCTTATGTCCGTTTACCTCCAGATTGGGATGGTACCTGTTTCATTGCATTCTTATTGCCACCAGTATTCCTAGCCCCATCCGACTATCACAGGAATTCCCGCCTTAATATTGTTAGACACAAGAGAGACCTCCCAATAGTTGATCAGACTGAAACTACATAGGAACAATATACAGATTTCAATAAAGGATTCTTTCCCTATCTAGGCACTGTCTCCAATAGTAAACTGATACGCAAATTAACCAGAATACTTGAAGCCGTAGTGAATGAGACTACTTCTGCCTTGGGCAACTTAACAGAGGAGCAGTCTGCTATGAGACTTGTCGTTCTTCAGAACCGCCTTGTCCTTGACGTCATCCTGGACGATAGGGGCGGGGCTTGTAGAGTCATCGGATCCAGTTGCTGCGTGTTTATTCCAAATAACGCGCCATCAGTCTATAAGGCCATTACCCGACTTCATGAAATTGCCCATCTGATACACCAGAATCCAGGCTCCTGGACTTGGTCCGGTTGGCTCTGGAGTGTAATCACAGCCTGGGGATGGAAGCTACTGTCATTCCTAGGAATCATATTGGCCATAGTATTCAGTTGTTGTCTGTGTCTGCAATGTGGGCCAGCGATTTGCGGCTTGTGTGCCACAGCTTGTGTTCCCCATCCAAGTTCACGTTCCCATTCCCGAAGAAAGAAAGAAGAGCAGATGATGTTATATGAACAGATTGATGGTCTCATGAACATCGACATATCATGAAGGGTCCGTAGGGGACAAGGAGGGAATGAGGTAATTGAAATTTTTATGGTCAATTGTGTCCCCTAACGTGTACCCCAACGGCTCCATGTACGAGTTTCAAGTACATGTAATTTCCCTCCACAACCGAATTTGAAGACGCAAATACATTTGCGTCCAACGTTAACATGTCCTCTATCAGATCCACCATGAATGGATCGATAATTCAGTTCCTAAGTATGCCGTGCCACCGTCTTTACATGGTGCACTTTCACGTTTTTCCTGGCTCTGCCGAGCTAGGCCCTGATTTCTGTCTTCAAGCCACGTCTGTCTCTGCCTCTGAAAGCTGCAGCATGGAGATGCATCCCTGACCTCTGCCTTACTTCCTGCCAAGCGAGCGGTGCCCGGCTCGGCCTGGTCTGCCTTCCAAAAACAGTATTTTACCTTCAAGTTATCAGCGTAGCCAGCTCAGCTCCTCGAAAACACATTCCTGTCTAGTGATTTAGGTAAACATATCCCCGGCTGCAGAGCAAAGAGCAAGTCTCCCTGTCTCCGTGCAAGTAATTTACAGTTCCCGTTACCATGGTAGGCCCTGGCTCCGCGCATTGCACCTAGACACGCATACATTCAGTATAGAATAGCCTCTACCCAAGAGACCTTTTACTCTAGATTAAACATCCTCCAAATACTAGATATCAGATATGTTATAGGGACAGGTCGATCTGACATGCCAGACTTCTGTCTTCTCTACTAGTGCTAAAAGTCAGACCCTTAGCTTCCTCCAGATGCACGTCAATCACACGTCATATTAGCTGCGCGCGCATTCAGGCCACAGGTTTCAGCTGACTCTGCAAGAATTCTCTAAGCATCCACCCACTTGTGACACTTTTCTGTGACGTTTCTAGTACACGCCTATGTGCACACCCTTGTTCACGCCTTTTTGCTACGCACATGTGTTCTTATCATATACATTTCACTTGTCACGCCTACTGTATTCAATGCTATTGTGTCATTTTCCTATATATGTCATGTACTGTTAATAAATCGTTGACATCTTTCCTGCCATCATTGCATATCCGAACCCTTGTATTGATGGAATAGATTTCCATGGCTCGAGTCATCATTTATGATTAAAGCCCTTATGACTCAGACACCACGGACTCTGCCTCTCATTTGATTGAGCTATTTCTTTAAATGTCCGAAATTATCTGGCAAACTTGTATACGGTAAAATATTTACCACAAAACTCAGAACTTAAGTTAAGAGACGGATCTACTTTAGTGATTCATAACCTTTTGTCTTCTGTAGACCCCCACTTCTTCATTACAGTAACCCAGGACCCAGGGACCCCCACTGAATCATTATTGGAATCCTTTGACAACCTACTAGCTCATTACTGGAAGCAGTAAATACGACGTAAGCATTTTCAATGATATGAACGGAAAAGACAATACACAATACACAAACAGTCAGAAACAAACAGTCATCAAGAAAATACACAGATGTTAATGTCAAACAAGCATTTGCAATGCAATAGGTCTCACATTAGGAAAGTTTGAGCTATTGGTATTGTAAATGACACATTTGTTATTTATGTGTTGGTTTTGAAAATAGCAAAATTAATAGCTTTGTAATTTACAATGCCAATAGTTATACCTTTTGCAAATGTGACACCTATAGCATTTGTAATACAATATGTGTTGTATTGCAAATAAAAATCGCTTTTAATTTTTCAAAATCATTAATACTTAAATAAAAGTTATTGTAATTTATAATGGCAATAGCTTAAACTTTTGTAAATAACTTTTGTGAAGATTATGTTCAGTGTATTTTATTGTGATGAAAATCCAAGAACAGAAGTGAAATATTAACATCTTTTTGTGACATTTGTAATAAAGCTTGAAACATTGAGAGAACATATTTGAACCAGTTGTTGAATGGTTACATAGATTGATGATGTGGTGGCGCTGAGTGATGTTGTGTTGCGGACGAGTGATGCTGTGGTAGCGCATAGTGATGTTGTGGTGACCTTGAGTGATGTTGTGGTGGTGCTGAGTGATGCTGTGGTGATGCGATAGATAGATAGAGTGAGTGCGATAGATAGAGTGAGGGCGATAGATTCAGTGAGGGCTATAGATAGAGTGAGGGCGATAGATTCAGTGAGGGCTATAGATAGAGTGAGGGTGATAGATAGAGTGAGGGCGATAGATAGAGTGAGGGCGATAGATAGTTAGAGTGAGGGCGATAGATAGATAGATAGATAGATAGATAGATAGATAGATAGATAGATAGATAGATAGATAGATAGATAGATAGATAGATAGATAGAGTGAGGGCGATAGATAGATAGAGAGAGGGCGATAGGTAGATAGAGTGAGGGTGATAGATAGATAGATAGATAGATAGATAGATAGATAGATAGATAGATAGATAGATAGATAGATAGATAGATAGATAGATAGAGTGAAGGTGATAGATAGATAGAGTGAGGGCGATAGATAGATAGAGTGCGATAGATAGAGTGAGTGCAATAGATAGAGTGAGGGCGATAGATAGAGTGAGGGCGATAGATAGAGTGAGGGCGATAGACAGAGTGTGGGCGATAGATAGTGAGGGTGATAGATAGATAGAGTGAGGGCGATAGATAGAATGAGGGCGATAAATAGATAGAGTGAGGGCAATAGATAGATAAAGTGAGGGCGATAGAGTGAGGGCGATAGAGTGAGGGTGATAGATAGATAGTGAGGGCGATATATAGATAGAGTGAGGGCAATAGATAGAGTGAGGGCGATTGATAGTTAGAGTGAGGGCGATAGATAGAGAGATAGATAGATAGATAGAGTGAGGGCAATAGATAGATAGATAGAAGGAGGGCAATAGATAGATAGATAGAAGGAGGGCGATAGATAGATAGAGTGAGGGAGATAGAGTGAGGGCAATAGATGGATAGATAGATAGATAGATAGATAGATAGATAGATAGATAGATAGATAGATAGATAGATAGATAGATAGATAGATAGATAGATAGATAGATAGATAGATAGATAGATAGATAGATAGATAGATAGATAGATAGATAAACACTCTTTGGTAGCTACCCACTGGAAATAAAAAACACTGATCAAAGAAAAGCATGCAGAATGTGAACAAATAGTGAAATACACAAATTGGTACCATGAAAGACCATCAAAATGAGAACGCAAGTGGTTAACAAGTTTACGCACTTATACATCACCGGCAGCAGCAGTGTAAGCTTTCCTCCGCTTCTGTAACTGCGCATGATTGCATATGATGGAGAGCGAGGTGTGTGGTGTACTAGAGTGAAGTGTGTGCTAGTAAAAAATCACAAGGTGAAGGTCTGGTGTATGTGAGTGATGGAAAGGTTTGCAAGAGACAAAAGATAGCAACACATGGTTGTTGAAAGTTCCTGCCTGCACGTCATGACTGACGTACTTTTCCAAACAATTCAGTATGACATGGATATGTGAAGAGGGGGCATAAGGGGACAGGGCTGGAGTACCAAAGAAAGGGAGAGGCAGTGTCATTGCTCCGCTACTATCATCAATCAATCAACAATTTGTATTGCACGTTACTCACCCGTGAGGGTCTCAAGGCGCTGGGGATGGGGGGTCGCTACTGCTCGAACAGCCAGGTCTTGAGTTGTTTCCTGAAGGAGAGATGGTCCAGGGTCGTCCGTAGGTGAGTGGGGAGGGAGTTCCATGTCTTGGCCGCCAGGTAGGAGAAGTATCTTCCTCCGACGGTGGATTTCCGGATTCGAGGGATGGAGGCGAGGGCGAGGCTGGCGGATCGGAGCTGGCGGTTGGGAGTGTAGAAAGTGAGGCGGCTGTTGAGGTACTTTGGGCCCGTGTCGTGGAGAGCCTTGTGTGCGTGGGTGAGGAGTCTGAATGTGATCCTCTTGTTGACTGGGAGCCAGTGTTGTTCTTTCAGGTGGGTAGAGATGTGGCTGCGGTGGGGGATGTTCAGGATGAGTCGAGCTGAGTCGTTCTGGATGCGCTGGAGTCTCTTCTGGAGTTTGGTTGTAGTTTCCGCGTAGAGGGTGTTCCCGTAGTCTAGACGGCTGGTGACGAGGGCCTGGGTGACCGTCTTGTTGGTTTCGGTGGGGATCCACCAGAAGATCTTTCGGAGCATGAGCAGTGTGTTGAAACAGGAAGACGAGACAGCGTTTACTTGCTTGGTCATCGTGAGGGAGGAGTCCAGGATGAAGCCTAGGCTGCGTGCGTGGTCTGTTGGTTTGGGTGCGGTGCCCAGGGCAGGGGGCCACCAGGAGTTGTCCCAGGCATAGGGAGATGGTCCTAGGATGAGGACTTCCTTTTTGTCTGAGTTCAGTTTAATGCAGATGGTCTTCATCCATTCTGCAACGTCTTTCATTCCTTCCTGGAGGCTGGCTTTGGCGGTGGCAGGGTCGTTGGTGAGGGAGAGATCAGCTGGGTGTCGTCGGCGTAGGAGATGATGTTGAGGTTGTGTTGGCGAGCGAATGCTGTGAGGGGGCTCATGTAGACTTTGAAGAGGGTGGGGCTGAGCGAGGATCCTTGCGGGACTCCGCAGATGACTTCGGAGGCCGTGGATCGGAACGGGGGGAGGCGGACTCTCTGGGTTCTTCCGGTGAGGGAAGAGATGATCCATTTCAGGGCCACTCCTTGAATTCCGGTGTTGCTGAGGCGCTGTATCAGGGTGTGGTGGCATACAGTGTCGAAGGCTGCTGCTGAGAGAGGGGAGGAGAGAAGCACGCGCGGCCATGAAAGAAGTGTGAACAAGCAACAAATGGTTTTCATGTGGTGATGCGAGGCAGGCGGATAGAAGCGCGTTGACGAGACCACATGCACTTCTGGAAATCCGCATTTTTCAGAGCTTAGTAGTTTAGCTCTTAGTTTAGACCAATAGTCTCGTCCTATTCATTCCTTGCGGAATGGAATAGGATGAGACCTAAAAACATTTTAATTTTAATAGGAAGGTTGTAGCTTTTCTAAATTCCCAGTTTCCCAGTTTGAGTACTTTATTTGATTCATTAAAAAAAAACCATAAAAGGATGGACAACCATCATAAAACACCGTGCTTTAGAATATACATTTTTTTTAAAAACCTAAAAAAGCTTTTCTAAATTGAATTCAGCCACTGTGAAACAATGTGAAAAAGCTTTTATTGTTCGATTAATTAAAATCATTACAATATGCTAATATTCTAAAATAATTATCTAAAAACCAAATAGGTTAACACCCCTGATATTGCCACAGCCTAATTCAACCTAAAACATTCATTATAGTATCATATTCTAGCAATACAGTTTTAGAACAAAGTGCGTTCGTTTTTAAGACGAAGGTGTGTCCACCTCTCCACTGCTTCCAGTCCTTCAGATTTGTTTCTGCGGCTCAGCGTTTGCGGACAGTCCTGCACGGATTAGGTCTGTAAATTTCCCCAGCCGGGCTGCTATTTGACTTTCTGTAGACGAAAAACACAAGTCCGAGATTTCGCTGCATCGCTTGAGGCCCTGAACTCTGCAGATTGGGATGACCAAGCGATGCCTCTCACTGGCTAGCTTTGGGCAGCAACACAGCAAATGATGCCAGGATTCCTGATGGTAGTCACAAAGTCTGCGTGCTACTAATTTGTCCGCACTGGCCCAACTTTGATTAAACTCCACAATCGGTACTGCAAGGAGCCTCATATAAGTGATCTTTTTTCGAGTTTGAACTGATAGTGCCTGCTCAAAATAAGGCTGTCCTTTTCCCACTTTGTAAGAGGCATCCAATGTGGAAAGATTTGGATGGTGATGCAGACTTTCAAGATCTCTCGCAAATGAAATGTGCTTCACCTGTCTGTTCACTGCTCTTTTCCATGCAGCAATTGAAATATTAACATTGACCAGGTTTTGCTCCTCTATTTCTAGCGATTGAATAGCTCCTGTCAATTGTGCTTGCCATGGTGATCCGCTTTCTTCAAAGATTGTTTTAATTTGTGTTTTCAAGGCTGTTGCTGGAGCTCTCAAAGTGCTGATGTAGTATTTTATTGTATCACCAAGGCAAGAGATGTCTGGGCGAGAAAGCCCCAGCTCCAGCCTTACTCTGGCTCTCCTGGCCTGTCGTGAGATTGCCAGCACTTTCTTATATATGGAAGTTTGAAAGCTCATGTAAAAATTGTCAAAGGCGCCGGGAAAAGTTAGGTGGCCGTAATTAATTGAGGGCACTGTTTTTGCTTTCAGAACTTTCAGGATGGGTTCCGTGGATGGACTACGTAATTTACGATTGAGATTTCTCAAACTGCAAATAATCCCAGCACCTTTATTTCTTAGATGTTTCAAATGAGCTGTTGATTTTGCCCCTTTTGTGAGCCTGAGACCCAAGTAATTGTAATTTTTGCAAGATTTAATTTGCTGATCCCCTAGGCGCCATTGAGCTGGCTGTTTTCGATGGCACTTTCCAAAGATGAGGATCTTGGTCTTGTCCTGGTTTACCATTAGGTTGTTCTTTTGATTAAAGCTATGTAGCGCGTCTAAGGCTTTCTGTAAGCCAGTCCTGGTATGATCTAAAATTACAAGATCGTCGGCATATTGAAGGATTTGCAGCCTCACATTCAACATCTTCGGAATGACTAAGTTTGCCCCCTCCAGTGCTTGACCCAGGTTGATGTATAGATGTTAAAAAGGAGAGGTGCAAGAATGCACCCATGTTTAAGGCCGCTGTTTGTGTGGACCTTGTTGGTCAGTGACGTTTGACTGGTCTTGATCCTTACCCAGGTCCCATCATATAGAGACCTTATTGCCTTTAGCAGCTTTTGGGGAATACCCCAGTTGGTAAGTTTTGTCAATAGTATGCCACGGTCTACCCTGTCGAATGCTGCACTATAATCTACAAAACAGCAAAACAAAGGAGGTTGAGCGGGCTGGATCGCACGTCTGGACAGGTATCGCAGTGCTATGATGTTATCTACTGTGGAACATTATGGTCTGAATCCTGTTTGGAAAAATGGGAGGATGTTGTTCTCCTCTGCCCAGCTTTCCAGTTCCTTCAACAACACTCTAGCATATGCCTTTGCCTCGATGTCTAACAAGGCCACTAGCCGATAATTTTCAGGTTTTGTGCGGTTTCCTTTTTTATATATGGGAAATAGAATTGAACCTTTCCACAATGATGGAATGGAGGCCGTTTCAAAGGCATGCTTGAAGAGTGGGGTTAGCTGGTCTGCCCAGAATCTGTATGCCACTTTGAATACTGCCGCTGGCACTCCATTGGGGCCCGGTGCACTATCTGACCTCATTTTCTTGATCAAGTTGATTATTTCTTTTGTATTAATAAACAAGCATGTGTCTTCTTCTTCTTTGTCTAGTGGAATTTGTTGTTCTTGCATAACCTTCCTTTCCAGATCTGTTGTGTACAATTGCAGTGCATACTTGACCCACTCCACGGCTGCCACCCCATTTTCTTTACTTTGGCCGTTATGGCTTAGTTGACTGATATATCTCCATAGTCGAGATTGACCCTTTTCTTTGAGCATATTAAATATTTTCAGCCACTCCGCCTCAATTTTCTTTCCCTGAAGTTCCCATATTTTATTCCTATGTTCACTTCGTAGCACTTTTATTTCCACACTGAGATGATTTGTCTCTCATTTTCTTCCCGCCTTTAATGCCTTTGTTAGTCTCCGTTTTGTTTGATCTAAGTTGCTGAGGTTTAATTGTAAAGGGTGGTTTTGCGGGTGTAGGCCCTGAGCTTTCCGGTTACTCCTGTCCTGTCTTAGAACCAATTTTAGCTCCTCCAGTAGATCCTTCCAGTGCTCCAGGGGAGGAGCCAAAGTTTGGCACTGCTCTTTATGGGTGACCCATTCCATAAGAACTGGACATAGTTTTATGGTCCATTTTATTCTGTTCAATAATGTATGATGCTCTTCCTCAGTTGAGGTTCCCAATGTTCCGGGGTATTTTGCAGTTTTGCCCTTTATGTCAAGTGTGACCCTCAGTGGCTTATGATCATTTTCCTCCCTATCTCCCACCTCGAAGTCTTTATAGTATGTTACCAATTTCTCAGCGATAAAGATGTAATCGATTGTTGACTTGTTCTTGAAGGTGGGCAAGGGCAACCATTGAGAGTCCACTGCCTTCTTGGGAACCTGAATGGAAACCATGTTATGCTCATTCAACAGCCGATGTAGAGGCACCACTTCTGTTGCAATTGGACTGTGCCTTATATCATCTCCTAGACCCCTGATGTTCATGTCCCCTGCGATGATTGGGAGATGGGAGACATGTTTGTTTATCAGACTGTCCATTTTTTCGGATAATAGTTTTATAACTTTCTTTTTTTGCTTTGTGGCGGGGTTTATGTAACAGTTGATTATCAACAGACGGATTGCATTATTATTACTTTTATGACCGGAAATCAAAACTGCTTGGAGATTAGCAGAATTAGTTTCTATTGAGTTTGCCTCTATTTTGCGGTTGTGATTGATGTAGATTGAGAGCCCACCTGCTGCTCTCCCGAAAATATTACTTTTTATTGCAGCAGTGTGAATTTCATAGTAACCTGAGAGAATTAGAGGCTCAGTGGTCCATGTCTCTTGTAGACAAAGAATGTCATTTTCGCGTAGATATGAGCATGCTGCTTTGCAGTTGAGCATTCTTTTTAGCCCTGAGACGTTCCATGATACAATTGACAGGCGTGTGAGTTCAGCCACTCATCACCCACACTATCGTCTGTTTGAAGCACTTTTACTGCTTCCACAGATGAATCTGAAGACACTAACTAAATTTTGAGCCTTCAAATTCAAGTTCTTTGACATTTACTGAAAGCTTTAAAATTGTCTTACCTTCTGCTTCTTTATTTGTATACACTTTTTAAATATGTTAATATTATTTAATTTTGTAAGCGATCATGGACACCATGAGTAGGTTTCGCCGATCCCTAGGGGTCCCTGGACCGTATGTTAATAACCACTGGTCAGGTATACCAGGTTTCCCTCAAATTCTCTTAGGTTTTTTGCGCTTGTTCTTTTTTATTTCAAGCACTTTTCAACATAGCACTTTACCACTGCATGCAGCACAGTGGCAACCTTCATGCAGTGAAGTCCCAGCCTAACATGTATTTTGTTATATATCAGCAGTTCTCTCCTCTCCGCCCTGTGTCCCCTTTCCTTATCTGGCTTGGCAGCCCAGCTGCGTGCAATACCCATTGTTGCCTGATCTTTTTAATCTATGGAGAAGTGTGGCTCAATGGTTAGAGCAGCAGACCCTGATGCATAAGTCTGGCCAGGGACCAGGGTACAATTCCCGCCTTGGCGGGTCTTGGGCTCAATTTCCTCGGACTTGCCAATTCTCGTCTCGTGCCTATTCTAATCATGGGTCCCAGTCTGCAACTCTGGGCAATAGCTTGCTTAATCTCCACAACGGCCCCAACAGTGCTGGGATGTCTGGCTTCACCTTGGGGGTGCCCAGGAGTGGGCATTTCACAGGGAAAGCCAGGAAGGGTTCCACAGCGTTTGCGCACAGCGCCAAGACGCCTCAGGGTATAAGTTTGCTATACAAGTACGAATTCATTTGAGAACGATCTTTAGCTCCGCCCAGGGGAGTATCTGTCTCGCACCTCATGTAATTGGCTGTTTTATGTCTCATTCCGCATCCTATGGTGCAACACAGGACGAAAAAGTTTACATTTTAAAAGTACTTTGAATCATTCTACGTTAAATTCTTCATGTCATACATGCACTGCCTGCAGAAGCTATCCTTTTTTTATTGCAGCAGACTTATTTTTTAGTCAAACATCATGTGCGAGCCACATATACATGTACACATATGTGTTTACAGACACATACATAAGGGTGCACAATCCAGCTGCTACCATATGGGACTTATTTACAAGACCTTTGCGCCGCTGGTGCTTCATTTTTTCCCCATATTAAAAGTGACGCACCTGGGGCGTAAGGGGCTTGTAAATAAGACCCTACAAGTTTTAGCAAAGCCAGTAGGTCTATTGAGGTAACACATGAAGACACCAACATGCACAAATGCGGTTTTCATTCATTTTCCCTGTAATTATTCTGTGTTTCCAGGGAATAGTGATATTCTGGGTTTGCTGAATGAGGGCTGGCCGCGACCCGTGCTCTGAATCCGTGATCAGCTTCCGTGGCATGCCTCCCTGAGATGTGTGATCATTCATGAGTTGTCTTTTTCGTCTGGGCGTATACCTCTTGGCGCTTGTACTCTGCGCCTTCTGAGTTGTGTAATCCTGTGGTGGGGTGAAGGCAAAGACATGAATGGTGGAGAAGAGAGCACAGCAAAATATTGGCCTTTCGTCGCTATTTATCTGCTGTTTAGACATGCTTTCATTTGCATAATGAGATTATGTGCTTTCTGCACGCGCTGCTAATCAGAAGTAAGGTGCCTGGCTCTTGATGAGTGAGGTTTCAAATGCGGTTTAAGCATCTTTTACGTGTGGACATTCTTGAGGTTTATTTTTCTATCCAAAATTACGTTGTTGTATAGGGCAGGGGTTTGTTTTCTCTGCCTGATTGCTGTAATCTACTGCAGGTGTCAGCTTCGTACTGCACACATGGTGATAATCGCCTGACATTAGCTTGGATTTGTAATGAAGATTTGCTAGTAATAGCACCTTCCCGAATGTTTGCTTTATGTGACCTTAGAGCATGGGTACTCACAAACTTTCTCTTGGGGGCCAAATTTACAGTGTGGTTTGTGTCCGAGGGCCGCACCGGTGGGGGTGGGTCCGTGGGGGATGGGGCAGGTCTAGAGCAACAACAAAAAATTGTGACCATGAGGTTAAACACAGGTCCCTGCAGCGGACGCCTTCGTCCACTGAGCCACCAGACCCAGCATAGACACATCTCTCTCTCTCTCTCTCTCTCTCTCTCTCTCTCTCTCTCTCATCCTCTCTCAACCTCTCTCCCTCCATCTCTCCCTATTTCTCCCTCTGTCTCACTCAGTCTGTCTCACTCCATCTCACTCCCTCTCTCTCCCTCCCTGACTCCCTGTCTCGCTCACTCTGACTGTTTCACTCCCTTTCTCTCTCTCTGTCTCCCCCCCTCTCTCTCTCTCTCTCTCTCTCTCTCTCTCTCTGTCTCTCTCTGTCTCCCTCTCTCTCCTTCCCTCTCCCTCGCTGTCTCGCTCTCTCTCCTTCCGTCTCCCTCTCTGTCTCCCTCACTCTGTCACCCTCCTCACTCTGTCGCCCTCCTCCCTCTTTCGCCCTCCTCACTGTCGCCCTCCTCACTCTGTCACCCTCCTCACTCTGTCCCCCCCTCCCTCCTCTGTCTGTCACCCTCCTCCCTCCCTCCTCCCTCTGTCTGCCATCGTCCTCCCTCCCTCCTCCCTCCTCCCTCCCCCTGTCTGTCACCCTGTCTCCCTCTCCCTCTCTTTGTCTCCCTCCCTCTCCCTTTCTCTGTCTCTGTCCCTGTCCCTCTCTTTGTCTCCCTCTGTCTGTCTCCCTCTGTTTCCCTCCCTCTCCCTCTCTTTGTCTCCCTCTGTCTGTCTCTCTCTGTCTGTCTCCCTTTGTTTGTCTCCCTCTGTCTCCCTCCCTCTCTCTCTTTGTCTCCCTTTGTCTGTCTCCAATTGTTTGTGTCCCTCTGTCTGCCTCCCTTTTCCTCCCTCCCTTGCTCTCCCTCTGTCTGCCTCCCTTTCCCTCCCTACTTTCCTTCCCTCCCTTGCTTTCCCTCTGTCTGCCTCCCTTTCTCTCCCTCCTTTCCTTCTCTCCCTCGCTATCCCTCTGTCTGCCTCCCTTTCCCTCCCTTGCTCTACCTCCCTCTCCCTCCCTTTCCCTCCCTCGCACTCCCTCTGTCTGTGTCTGCCTCCCGTTCCCCCCTCACTCGCTCTCCCTCTGTCTGCCTCCCTTTCCCTCCCTCCTTCCCTCCCTCGCTCTCCCTCTGTCTGCCTCCCTTTCCCTCCCTCCCTCGCCCCCCCTCTGTCTGCCTCTTTCCCTCCCTCCCTCTCACTGCCTCCCTTTCCCTCCCTCCCTCGCTCTCCCTCTGTCTGCCTCCCTTTCCCTACCTTGCTCTCCCTCCCCCTCCCTCCCTTGCTCACCCTCTGTCTGCCTCCCTTTCCCTCCCTCCCTCGCTCTCCCTCTCCCTCCCTTTCCCTCCCTCCCTCGCTCTCCATCCCTCCAACTCCCTCCCTCGCTCCCCCTGTCTGCCTCCCTTTCCCTCCCTCCCTCGCTCTCCCTCTGTCTGCCTCCGTTTCCCACCCTCCCTCGCTCTCCCTCCCTCTCCCTCCCTTTCCTTCCCTCGCTCTCCCTCCCACTCCCTCGCTCTCCCTCTGTCTGCCTCCCTTTCCCTCCCTCCCTCGCTCTCCCTCCCTCGCTCTGCCTCCCCATCCCTTTCCTTCCCTCCCTGTCTCCCTCCCTCCACCTTCCTCCCTCGCTCTCCCTCCCTCTGTGTCTGCCTCCCTTTCTCTCCCTCCCTCCCTCTCCCTCTCCCTCCCTTTCCCTCCCTCCCTCGCTCTCCCTCCCTCTCCCTTTCACTCCCTCCCTGCTCTCCCTATGTCTCCCTCCCTTTCCCTACCTCCCTCTGTCACCCTCTTCATCTCACCCTGCTTGTGTGTGCCCGGGCTGAGACAGCTTCCTGGCACACACACACACAGCTGCACCCGAGCACTTCACAGGTCTTTAAAAGACCATTTGTATTTTAATGAGGCTTTTGTATTTCACTTCTTAGCGCCCCTGCAGCTGCACTTTGACTGTCACTGGAATGCCGGGGCCCCACAGAGCTGCAGAGTCTCTCAGAGTCGCGGCGCTCAGTGACACTCTTTAATTTTTATGTTTTTTTAAAAACACGGGTAAATTGTCGGCAAGCCTTCCCTGGCAGCCCGCGGGCCGTACTATGAGTACCCCTGCCTTAGAGCATAAACAGGCCTTCGGATGTGTTGTGCTCTGGCGTCCACTAGAGTATTTGTTATGAATAGTGACCGGACCACAAAAAAACTATCCTGAACTTAAGCAACTCAAAATATTGGGGGCATCATTTATAATATTTTGGTGTAGAGCGGGGCCACAAACCTTACTGCTGCGCTGCCCTATGACAAAAGAAAAGGGCAGCAATCCACTGTTTCTATCAGATGCAGTGCATTCTTGTCCTCCTTCCCTGCGCCAACGCTCAATGGGCTGCCTTGCACCAATGCAGGCACCCTTGCACCATGGTGGATAAGACGAGGAGAAATTACGTTATTTCTCCTTGTTATGCCTCCCTTTACGAGGCGTTAGCTTTTGCTGCATTCCCAGGTTTACAGTTTTTTGTAAAGCTGTGATGTTTCGAATGCCATGGATGTTACATGGGAACACCCACAGTAATGCCCAAAGCACACACCCCCATTGTAGGGTGAGGCAACGCAGCGACTTGCGCTGTGTTCACCCTTCCATATATACAAGGCCATGAAAAGACACACAGAGTGGCTTTATGTGCCGTGTAGATAAGTCTAAGCCCTGTGCAATACCAGAACATCACAAATAGGTACGTTCCGGTGGCGCACTGTGCTCCATTACAATATTTTGCCATAGGGTTCTTGTCCTCTCTTCCTGCGCTGGTGCTCATTTGGCTGCCTTGCATAAACACAGGCACCCTTGGTGTCTGAGTTGTAGGGATAATTGTTTTTGTTCATGTGCTGGTGCTGGCATGCTGGAGCCAATTATTATCATGACAGGCAGCTGCGACTAAATAATGGCACTGACATACTGGAGGTAATACTTGGTTTGTGGGATCACCCATTACAAAATGTTTATGCTGTCATAAAATGGTACTTCTTATTCTCTCTACTTTCCCTGGTTATCTCTAATTTCTGCTCATTTCCCTCTTCACTGTCATTATCCAGGCACAGCCAAACTTACATTGAGATAGATGCCTTTTTGCCTGACCCGCTCAAGCAGCAACAATAAATTATATCACCAGTTTAATTTTTTTGTTGGAGTACATGGGCTACCATCACAAATCGCTGCAAAGACAGCTCAGGCCAGAGCCACATTAATATGAATGGAGGTTACATTGTTTAATTGCAGTGTTGTTTAAAACAGCCTGACGTCCCAATCACTGCAAGCTAAGGAGAATTTAAAAAGCTCATGACAGCCCTGTTATCTTGTGATGCCAGCACTTCTTTAACAGCCTCAGAGGCTAGGGGAAGCAGAACCACTGCCAAAGCTCACAACGAAAATCCATGGGTTGCAGTTGAAATTCCCGGCGATCCCTAAATGCAGGGGTGGCTCCTCCTCTATGGCGGAGGAGCGTCGCCCCACTGCTTTCTTGCAGTGCAAGAAGCAGAAACATAAAATGGTAATAACTTTTAGTTACTACCATTTTATGTTTGCATTGAGGAAGGGGCTGCTCTGCTCTCCATGCACGGCAGGAAAGGAGTGGTGTGCCCACTCCAGTGTGCGCAAATACTGTTTGGTCGGCCATCTTGGGACGCCAAAACCAGTCATGTGCACTCTGCCCTTCCCAGAATGGAGAAGATGCCCATCCCATAAGGCCCTGGCTGGGTGCCTCCTGACCAATCACAACGCTGCTTGCAGCATTGTGATTGGCTTAGTGGAGGGAGCCTAGCTGTCTGCTTCCTGTTCTTGTCGGAGACAGGAGAGCAGAGCCGAGAAGACGCAGGACCCGGCCTCAAGGTAAGTTTAATTTTTTTTTTATCAACCCCGCAAGTCCTTCCCCGCGACCTTGTTGTGAATGTATCTAGGACCCTAATTAAATATTCCTGATTTATGCCCTTATGTGGTTATGATAAATCATGTCCTTATAAAGGCATAAGAATCATACCCATATTTAGTCATAGCCCACGCAGCCCAAATACGGCAAGGCTACTTCCTTAGATTCCTAGAGAGCACAACGAGTTCTTTCGATCACCAAACCTCCAGCAACCTGGGAATTCCCCATGCCTTTGTTTTGATTTGTCATAGAACTCCTGCGAGCACTAAAAGAACAGCCAGTTCTTATGACATCTTTAATTGACGTCTTATGTCCAACCTTACGTCAAACACGGCACCTTCCAAGCAACACACGGTGGTGTAGAGCAGAGCGGCTATCTACTTATCCGAAGCCCAGCTGATGCGAGAGCCGAAGGAAGCCGTCCCTCCCCTTTGACACACCGGGAAAGAAGTTGCCTTTTCTCACGCCGAGAAATCCAGCTCCGGTGTTTCCAGTCACCCTTGCGGGTTACTGGGAGATCGAGTCCTGAGAACGAGATACAAGACCTCCTTTTTTAATTAATTATGTGCTTATATAGCGCTGGAATCACTCCCGAAGGGGTACCTCCGCGCTTCGACCGCTGCGAAACCCTTCCTGGCTTCCCTGAGAGATGGTCCCTTAATGGGTATCTCCAGGGTGAGACCAGGCATCCCCGGCGGTCTGGTGGGGCCGTTAGTGAAGATGAGGCAAGCTAGTGCCCAGAGTTGCCGAGTGTGATCGCTGATCAGAGTGGGCACCGAGGCGAGAGAATTATCGAGTCCGCTGACCCTGGTCCAGAAACCTGCCGCGTCGGGAATCGAACCCTGGTCCCGGGCCGTCCTCTGCTCTCGGGTCTGCCGCCTCTAACCAGTGAACCACACTACTCCACATTCTTAACCAAGGTACGGAGATGATTAAAACCTTAAAGAGAATTCTTGATTCAGATTCTTGGCAAAAACCCAACTTAACTTAAAACTGAAACTTACTTACTCCTTCCCACGTATTAGGCTTAGGTCAGGTACACCGTGGTAGGCGTATCTTAGAAGCACCAGTTGAGTTCGTTATTCAATGTTTTTATGTATCTAAATATTTTATCCGTTTTAAAGTATCATATGGCTAAGAAACCATAGCAATGCTTTAACAGTATTTTTTCATAATACAACTAAATAGGAATTTCCTTTCTGTGTATTCAAGTTCTAAATATACAATATCATTTGTAGTAGTCAATTATATCAACAGCCCACCACACATAACATTTAAGTCAAAACATAACATTTGATGTATCTAATTATATTTATTTTTTCTCTCTTATTAAAAACCAGTTTCTTTCATATACACAGTATACACAATTTATTAAAACATATACGTTTTTTTCAAAAAATCATTTTACATAAATCCACATAGTTTATCTTGACATAATATATAAAAAACACAAAATAGTACAATTAAAAAGTTCTTTTTGTGAAAAGCTTGTCGACGCGTTTCGGTGCTATGTTGTTTGGACACCTTCCACAGGACTATTTAAAACATCTTCTTTGTGTAAAGCAATTTTCATTCTGCAGTACCGAATTCAATCCAGGAGTGGTTTAGACAGTAATGACTCCTCCTCCCTGCTTTATCATCAGAGGCTATTTCGTTTGCACTGAAGCAATCTGAGACAATTGCTGCACTTATGTAAACTTGTTTTTCTGTTTCTGCCCTGTATTGGTCTGGCCACACGTGGTCCTAGATGCTTCACGGATTCAAAAATAAGTCCTTCCTCTTATTCAATTGAGGCAGGTATGCAATGTCTCTAATTTTAGTGAAAGCTCCGTCCGTCCGGTCTCCCTGGTTGTCGGTATCGGAGAAAGAGCGATGGAGGTAAATAGAGACTAGCAAGAGAAGCTTAGAGTAGCTCCAAAAGAGTCAAATCTAGGAAGGCCATAGAAAGGACCTTTACAGAGGCTGGACAGGAGGGTGATTAAGGGGCTAGGGCATTTTGGAGTACATTATAATTAGGGCATCCTGTGTTATGGTATTTATTATTTTGACATTTACTTCTGTATTTATCCATATTTATGTTTTGCTAATTCGATCTGTATTTATTCATATTTATTTTGGGTTTTGTGGAGAAATGAAGCAGAAATTAGTATATTTCCATATTTATTTAACCGATAAAATTGGACTCATGCTTGAAGGCCTGCCAAGTTGCAATGCGGTGAACATCAGCGTAAGATAAATCAATGCACTTATATGAAAATATCCACATTTCAGTTTCACCCTTGTGCATATCTACTGCTGATGAATCGTCTTTGCTAAAATTCCTTTCTTTTTTAAACCCCTTACCTAGCAATCCACACAGCTATTGGCCTGGCAGACAGTATTTAGAATTACTCAAAATGCAACCCAATTTCTGTTTTTTTCCACATTTAAAAATAAATACAGACAAGAAAACAAATCTTTTCCATCTGTATTTATCTGTAAAGATCAGTAAAAACAGAAAACAGGGACCCTTAATTATATTTTAATTTATGAATATATAGTTAAAAACGGTGCTTAATTTGAGCCGGTGTTTTCTGGTGCTCCCCACCAGCACTTAATTGCTGGCACCAGCATTTAATTGCCAGTATCTGCACTTATGACAGCTACCACATGATGGCGCTGATTGTGCAATTTTAAGATGAGCAAAAAAAAACTGTTGCTTATATATTCCCTATACATTTAAAAACAACCAATACATGCCGATTAAACCATTCTTAAAGCTTTTGGGGCCTTGAAAAGTCAGAATTGTCACACTTGTAGCAGTGTTATTGTTAGCATTTGTGTAAGTACAGTGGCAATCTGTGGGGTAATCTGTGGCAGCCTGCTGACGAGAGCCCTGGAACGTATTTTTTTACAAATGAATAATACTGCAACAAGATGGTAATGAGTTCTAAATCCGCCTTCCTCAGTTTACAACACCATGTAACCACTTTGTTCTTCCAATACCTGCAAACTTGGGGTGTGCCTAGAAACAGTCTGAAAAACGATATTGAGCACTATATAAATAAACCTCGACATTACCCTTAGGTGTATACTCATCATCATAGCCATAACTTATGAGGCTGCCTCTCCTTTCGACAGGGAAATGCTATCAACGCTTCAGTCTTTTTCTATTAGAAAAGACTCCACCAATAAGGTAAAGGGCATTGCAGTGTCTTGAGAGTTAGAGATGACGGGACCCTTTTGGTTCTTGACTGGCTCTGTAGAACAGTGATGCAAGTATGTGGGTGATAGAATTACTGATGTAGAATGTTCAGTTAATGGTTACACAGTGAGGAATAAAGACAAGCAATACCATGCTATATGTGTGGCATGATCATTTGCAATCTAACCAGGCTGGGGAGGACGTCACATCTGGCGACGAGATATGGGGTTTATGTAAACCCTGCACCCTGAAGAACTGAGAGTGCTCTCCCGGAGAGTTTGTCGTGGTCCAGCAAACTGGCTGGGCGTGCCACACATGCCCCAGTCACGGTGAAAATCGTCAGTTGCTGTATGTGAAGTCAAAGCACCAATCCAGCCAATGCAAGGCCTGTGACAAAAGTGATAGCCTTCCAGAAAGTTTTTTTGTCGTCTGCTAGAACTTTGCTGGTAAAGTCAAGACAAGAGGTAGTTTGCCACAATGTGGCACAGAGCTATCATTAAAACAGTGTGACAACGCCAAAGGCAGTGACGACCAGGTACGGAAAGTGAAACAAGCGGTGACAGCTAGGTGCAAGAGAACACTGCGAGCAGAAGCAACATTTTTCAATGGCTGCTGAAAAGAGCACAAAATATGGTGCTGCCGCCTTCTTGGAACCACTACATCACTTCAATACCGCCAAAAAGCAAAATATTGGCTACAGATGGACTGCCCTGATCAAAACCTTCGACCCTCTGGATCTACCAGCAAGTCCTTTAATTGGATTGGGACTGCCGCTTGGATCCATATTAACACTCCCGTGCATATGTGGAATATGTAGTGTAGAAAGGTTGGTCCCTCCAATGTCTCTGAAAAGCCCATCCCTCCTTCTGCGTTAGGCGTGTCTCTTGCAGTAAGGCTACCCGCCTTCTGATGTAGGAGAGGACTTTATGTTGTTTTGTCATTGTGTGCATAACTCTGTGTTCCACATAATACATTTGTATTTCTGTAAGTCAGCCATTGGGTAATGTCACAATTCTCGTCCCTCCTCCTGCCCTGCTCACTGTCATCAACCTGCTCTCCCCACCCATTCCAATTTGGATCTCTGTGTGCTGCAACTCAAGGTATTCCCCCCATGTCAACAATAAACATTTTCCCCAACTCCCACTCCCCAGGACAAGCAGGAAAACACCCCCCATCCAAGCTAGGGTTATAAGTCCACAAGTGACTGCTTGCAGTTCAGTCAGCCAGTTGAACGAAGGGAAGGCCGCCCGCTCGCCGCTGTCCCATTACCAGCAGCCGCCATTCATTTCTGCGGTCCCAAGGGAACCCCGCAGCGTCCCCCCCATCAATCCCTGTACCTTGTTATTGGGTCAGGTGCTTCTAGTGTCTCTCCTGTCCTGCTTACAGTTGGTCCCATCTCACTCTGTCTAAGTGATGTTGTTCGCCGTGTTATGTCCAGGAGTACCATGCTCGGCACCTGGGAGTCACTAGACCCCTGCTCCGAGCCAGAGTCTGCTACTGCTTCGCTGCCCTTAAGAGGTATGTAGTTTCTCCCTTTTCTGCTCATTAACGCCACCACCTGCATCGCATTCTGACACTCCAGTTGTGCCTCCTCCTACAACTACAACTACAACAGGACTCAACAACCCCAAGAGCGGGTCTCTCTTCTTCTTTTTCTTCATCTCTTCTCAGGGTCTCGCAGCGGTTCCATCCCTTCATGCTTCTCCAGCCATTCTGATACCTCCTGCGTGGTCCTGAAGAATTCTGTTCCATTCTCCGTGGTCACACGTAACTTAGCCAGGTATTGCGTTACATACTTGTAGTTCAGTTCTTTACCTCTCAATAGAAGCCCCTCTGCCTTTGCACATCCCTGGAGATATCCGGGAAGATTCGCATCCTGGAATTTCCCACATCTTTGTCCCCTTTGTGGCGTGCCTGGGCAAGGATGTGGTCTCAGTCTCTATAATGGACTGATGGTGGTGCTCCTTGTATGGATGGCCTCGCCGGGACTCGGTGTACCCTCTCTAGAGAGAAGAAGATTGATAGTCCATCTGGCGCTACCTCTTCACGCAGCCTTTTTTTGAGGTAGTATACCCTGCTGCTGCCTTCTATTTTTTCCAGAAGTCCTATAAACTGAGATTGTTCCTGCGTGATCTATTTTCAGCATCCTTGGCTCGGCATTCAAATGTGCCACCTTTGTCTTGAATGTTGCTAGTTGCTTCTTCATTGCCACTATGTCCAGTAGAGTCTCAGAGAGCTGGCCTTTATTCATCTTCACACGTTCCGCCAGCCGCTTTTGGTTTTGCCGGAGTAGGCCCAGATTCAGGCCCAGTGTGTCAATGTTGGCTTCCAGGCGTTTGCTGGAGAAGGTAATGGCCTGCAAAATGTCCTACAACGTGGGGTCTCCAGTGTCATGCCCAGACAGTGGGCACTAGGACCCTGGGTCTGGGGCAAAGGAAAGGGGGACACCGGACACTACTTCCGGTCAGGGGAGCAGGGCGGGACAGAAGATGACCAGCAGGGCAAGGGGCAAGACGCACGCAGATGCTGTAGCATAGAAGATAATAAAGTTACCTTATTGCAAGACACCGCGTCCTGTGATCCTTGAGGCTGTAAGATACGACATCCAGGGTGCTCTCCTTGTGACTGAGGCTCCCCTCTCTCCTCCATAGACTTTTCTATTGCGGCCTCTTCTCTGTCCTTCTATTTTAGGGACTTTCCCCTCTCAGTCTACGGCACTTCTGGTGCAGCTGTCCCTCATAGATCATTGCTTTCAGCTCTCATTGCGTATGGGGTTTTGTCTACTGGTGGGCATTCTTCGATCCGTTATGTTCCCCCAATTGCATGCGGGCCAGGTGAGTCCGCCTCTGCCCCGGCTTCTACACTGCTCAGCACAGGTCTCCTTGGCCGCGCTATGTATTCACAGTTTGGGCCTGACTCCACCTGCCTCAATGCTCTTAGGTTTTTATAATATAAAATTTAGCCACAATATTGAGATCGGAGATTGTTGACATAAACTGACTGTCTTCATTATTCTTTGGGAAACGAAAGTTCTTTGGTAAGGGACAGCCCAAATTATTTTGACTTTGTGGTTTTGGCCGACTTGCACTGTGGCTTTCTAATCGAGCGACGGGCACGAATTAGATGGTTTTGCCTTTTTTCTAAAGTGCTTTTTGCTAACAATTGAACACCACGGCACCACATTTGCGCCACTATATGTGTAACTCTTAGTTGTTCAAGCATACTGCACTGGCATGCTATGCTTCAGTAGTGGCACGGGCATTTTTTAGATCATTTCACGATTCTCAACATAGGCACCACATTTATAATGGTCGGATGTCAGTCAGTCAGTCAGTGACACTTATATAGCGCGCTAACTACCCGTAGGGTCTCAAGGCGCTGGGGGGAGGGGGGGGGGGGGTTGCCACTACTGCTCGAACAGCCAGGTCTTCAGCTTCTTCCTGAAGGCGAGGTGGTCTTGGGTCAGGCGCAGGTCGGTCGGGAGGGAGTTCCAGGTCTTGGCGGCCAGGTAGGAGAAGGACCTTCCTCCCGTAGTCGCTCTTCGGATGCGGGGGACGGCGGCGAGGGCGTGGTTGGCTGATCGGAGGTGGCGATTGGGAGCGTAGAAGTTGATTCGGCTGTTGAGGTAGCTCGGACCCTGGTCGTGTAGGGCTTTGTGTGCGTGGGTGAGGAGGCGGAAGGTGATTCTTTTGTTGACGGGGAGCCAGTGGAGGTCTCTCAGATGTCCGGTGATGTGGCTGGTTCGTGGGATGTCGAGGATGAGTCTGGCTGAGGCGTTCTGGATCCGCTGGAGTCTCTTCTGGAGCTTGGCGGTGGTACCGGCGTAGAGGGCGTTGCCGTAGTCCAGTCGGCTGGTGACGAGGGCCTGGGTGACGGTCTTCCTGGTCTCGGAGGGGATCCACCAGAAGATCTTTCGTAGCATGCGTAGGATGTTGAAGCACGCCGAGGAGACGTTGTTGACTTGCCTGGTCATGGAGAGGGAGGAGTCCAGGATGAAGCCCAGGTTGCGTGCATGGTCCGTCGGTTTGGGTGTGGTGCCCAGGGCGGGAGGCCACCAGGAGTCGTCCCAGGCGGAGGGTGAAGAGCCCAGGATGAGGACCTCCGTCTTGTCAGAGTTCAGTTTCAGGCGGCTGGTCGTCATCCACTCGGCTACCTCTTTCATCCCTTCGTGCAGGTTGGCTCTGGCGGAGGCGGGGTCGTTGGTCAGGGAGAGGATCAGCTGGGTGTCGTCGGCGTAGGAGATTATGCTGAGGTTGTGTTTGCGTACGATGGCCGCGAGGGGGCTCATGTAGACGTTGAAGAGGGTGGGGCTCAGAGATGACCCTTGAGGGACGCCGCAGATGACTTTGGAGGCTTCTGACTTGTACGGTGGTAGGCGGACTCTCTGTGTTCTTCCGTCGAGGAAGGAGATGATCCATTCCAGCGCCTTGTCCTGGATTCCGACGTTGCTGAGGCGCTGTACTAGGGTGCGGTGGCAGACAGTGTCGAATGCCGCGGAGAGGTCTAGGAGGATGAGGGCCGCTGTTTCTCCATTGTCCATCAGGGCTCGGATGTCATCGGTGGCGGCGATGAGGGCGGTCTCGGTGCTGTGATTGGCTCGGAAGCCTGACTGTGAGGGGTCGAGGGATCCGTTCGTCTCGAGGAAGGCGACCATCTGCTTGTTGACGGTCTTCTCGATGACTTTGGCTGGAAACGGGAGGAGCGAGATGGGGCGGTAGTTCTTGAGTTCAGTGGGGTCCGCTGTTGGTTTCTTGAGGAGAGCGCTGAGTTCGGCGTGTTTCCAGCTCTCAGGGAAGGTGGCGGTGTCGAAGGAGGTGTTGATGATGTCCCGCAGGTGGGGTGCGATGACAGCGTCGGCCTTGTTGAAGACGTGGTGAGGGCAGGGGTCGGTCGGTGATCCGGAGTGGATGGAGTTCATCGTGTGTATGGTGTCTTCGGTGCTGATCGGGGTCCAGGCGTGGAGGGTGGTGGTGGGGGGTGGTTGTTCGGTCATGGTGTGCGTTGGTTGGTTGTTGAAGCTGTTGAGGATGTCACTGCACTCATTGGGCTCGCTTGAACCATTTCATCTGTAGTGAGTTGGGACTTTACTTCTCACTCGTTTACAGCCTTCTTAACCAAACCTGTCTTTTCTCCTGTCGAGAAATCCAGCTCCAATGTTTCCAGTCACCCTTGCGGGTTGCTGGGAAATCGAGTCCTGAAAACGAGATACAAGACATCCTTCATTCTAAAACCAAGGTACGGAACTGATTAGACCCTTAGAGAATTCTTGATTCAGATTCTTGGCAAAACTAACTTAACTTAAACAGCAGCTCACTTACTCCTTCCCACGTACTAGGCTTAGGTTAGGTACACCGGGGTAGGTGTAATTTAGAAGCACCAGTTGAGTACGTTTAGTCAACTTTTATCATTGTATGTAACTGTATATATTTTATCAGTTTTAAGTATCATATGGCTCAGAAACCATATAAATGCTTTTACAGTATTATTTCATAATACTCCTTTTACTGTACGCACTTTACTTTATGACAAGTATTGCAATTTTGGCAATTCATTTCTCTTGAATGAGAAAGAAGACTGCTCAATAAATAACAACTTTTATTGAAAACGCCCGTCTCTCTATTTCTCTGCACTCTGGTGAAACTAAGCATGCACGATTGACTTAGTGAAATAGCTATCTATTGTTTTCACACGACTCTGGGGATATACTCCTTATTCTGGAGGGAGCAAATTTGTCATGTTTATGCGGTTGTCAGAAACTAATCCCTTCTTGTCTAATCAGGAAAGTTAACTCCTTCCTGTTCATTCGAGAAAGTTTCTAGTGACCTCTGAGCTAGTTGGCATTCATAATTAAGTCTAACATATTCAGTACAGACCTAGTCAACCTCAGTCCTACATCTAAACTACCGTTTATGTTATTCCAATGCGCAGAGCCTATTGGGAATATAGGAACTACACTACAAATTGTCACCTCTATTATTCAGGTGACGCCTCACTCCTACCTACTTTGTATACCCTGAAGAGCCATGGAGCCCCCTTCGCTCAACAACTGATCTGAAAGAGAATCCTTCCCCTCCCGCTGCTGCACTCACTGTACTTTTATTTAACTTTGCCCAAACTCCTAAAATTGTGTCTTTTAAACAATTTGCCAGGTACTTAACACAGTCCCTCCCCCCATTTTTTAGGAGTTCCTAGTCCTTCTCACGCCACACCTGTCCTGAGGAAGACCCCGGTAGTAAGGTTCAAGATACCTACGATTATAGGGGTCGAAACTTCGACTTTACAGGATCTGCCAATACAGAATCGACAGTGATAATTAAAACTGTGATTTCATTTGTTATAAGGCAAATATGTGTATAAAATGTGGACTTTGACGATCCGGTATATGACCAGGATATACCGAAATTGTATGAGATATGTTTGTCACCATCACCAAATTCTCTCCCCCATCACTTACCATCTAACACCACCCGCCACCCCTCCTTCCCCCCTGGACACCACACTTATTAATGTGATACCTTGTTAAGGTTTTTACTTGCAACTATTCATAAAATGCATGCCCAATGTGATTAAATAACATTGGTTGAACGTTATTGTTTCTTCTCACATACTGTTCCATGATTTATATGTGTTTGTTTTTCAGAAAAATGTTCTCCCCTTTTTGTAAAAGTCAGTAATACTCTGGGACCACTTAAATATATACCATCAATGCTCTTCAGGCGCCTCACATCATGTTGAGTTCAGGTCTTCTGCGCTTCTATGTGCTGCTCGGATGTTTACTTGCTCGATCGGAGACTCCTGGGCAACACTTCAATTACTGTACCCTCTTCCAATGTCTTGCCTCTACTCTCGGCCTCTCCGCATGCTCCTCGGGCCCTGTGCTCTTCGGGCATAACCTCCTAGCTGGCGCTCATTGGTGGGGCTCTCCGCTGCACCATATGCTGGGCTCCGATGCGTAGTCCCCCCCCTTTGTCAGACCCTGGGGTCAGAGATACGCCTCACCTCTTGCTTGGGGTCCTCCTTCAGCTCCAGCTGCCTGTCGCCTATCACTTCCGCTGGGCCCTCAGTCATGTCCCCTGGGCCACTACACATACGCTCTCTCAGTGGACCTCAGGGCTCTCCTAGTTGCAGGGCTGTGCAGGGCCCTTTCCAATGCAGCCCCGGTCCACTCCGAAGCCGCTCCCACCAGGTATTTTTTGTTTTCCACACTACCGAGTGGCGTCAGAAGGTGCCCGGCCTGCGTTCAGTTCACTGTGCTCGGGGGCCCTCCTGTCTCCATCTGAGGCCCCACTGCCACCCGTTCTGTTAACTATAATGATGCTGCTGTTCTCTCACCTCGGGGGGTCAGTGCAGTCTTCTCAAGGGCCCCGCTGGGTCATCCCCTTTGCCCCGCTCTCAGCTGGTGATTGCTTCCAGGCTCTGCTCTCAGGCCAGCCAGGTGGGGTCTCCAGCAGGTCAGCTTCCACCAGCTCTCCGCATCTCTGCTTTTGCTTCAGGAGGTCCTCAGGCCCAGCTCAGGATCTGGCGAGGGAGCGGGGAGGACACCCTCTATTCACGGCTCCTCTTCAGCGATGCCGGCAGACTTTCCTTTTCGGCTCTGTTACTTCTCCACAGGCGCTGCCATCTTGACTCGCCACGAGGCCACGGTTGGAATTCACTTTGCCGATGCTTTTCTTCAACAGGAAGGGGGTTTCCACTCTTCTGTGCACACCTCTCTCTCAGGGTGACTGCGGGAGTGCACTCCAGGGGCTTTTATCCCATTCTGGGATTCAGGATGTTACTCTATGGGGGCTGGCCAACTGGAGCATGCGAGCTGTGCTGCTCACTCAATCGGTGCCAAGCCACGCCCCGCGCATATACATTGATTTGTATCATGCGTGCAATGTGATTGAAAGAGAACAACATCCAAGTTTGCACATTACTGATATGATTACAAAGCTGAATGGAGCTAAATTCCTGTCCCTTCTTGATTAAACAAAAGGTATCACCAGATTAAACTGGAACAGAATTGCGGGTACATTACTACCTTTTCAACTCATGTTGGTTTATTTGGATATAAAAGACTACGTTTCAGAGTGTCATCAGCTGCAGAACTTTTTCAGAATGTCATTCATCACATTATACAGCCAGTCACAAATGCCTTCAATTACAGTGATGACATACTCGTTTTTGGGGCCACACAAAAATAACATGATAAAGCTCTTACACAAGAGTGTTGTATACTTGCTGATGCAGGTCTCACTTTAAATGTGGCAAAGTGTGAGTTTCATTAAACCAAACACAAGTTCTATAGTCATATCTTTTCTAAAGGGGGAAGCACAAGCCTTGTCATCCACTTTGCCCCTACAAGATGTAACTATGCTGTGATCCTTACTTGGTATGGCCAGTTACTGTTCAAGGCAGTGGCGGCTGGCACCAATTGGGGGTGGCAGGGTAGGAGGCGGGAGTAGGAGGTTAGGGAGAATGAAAATAATGATTGGTAAGCACTGAGGCTCCACTAAGCCAATCACAATGTTGCAATGCAGCTTTTGATTGGTCTGGGCGATGCTATTTGGCACTCAGCCAGGGAATGAGAGCGTGAGCATGTTCTCCACCCAGTTTGTAATGCATCCTGGGTGGAGAACATGCTAAGTACACATGAATGTTTGGCTGGCCAGAGACGGCCGGCCAAACCTTCATGCGCACTTGCAATGTGTGCTCACCACTCCCCCTACTACTGTCAGAGCAGCCCCGCTCCGCCCTGCAAAGCTGCCGCAGCAGAACAAAGATAAATGATAATAACCTTGAGTTATTGTCATATTATTTTTCCTTTATTGCACTGCCGCACAGCAGAGGGGCGACTCTCCTTCGCCTTAGCAGAGGAGCCACTACTGGTTCAAGCTATGTACGTGACTTTGCCACTGTAAGTGCTCCACTGGAAGACGGGATGAAACAAAATGTCCCTTTTCAATGGTCGGGTGAATGTGAACAAAGTGTCAAGAAAATCAAGCATGCAATGGGGAACGCCACTGAAATGGCATATTTTGATCCGAAATTGCAGATGAAGGTTGTTGTTGATGCAAGCTCAGTGGGGTTGGGTGTCATCCTTGCCCAGCACACTGGACATCCCAATGCCCCTAGACACATTGTTGCTTATGCCAGCCAAATCTGACTAAGTCTCACCAGTGCCAATACAGTGTCATGGCACTACTGCTAAAGTGGCTGATGCTTATGTTAACTTAATTGTTAAATGCAGTACCGCTACTGCTATATCTGTAGAACAAATCATTAATGCCACGAGTACTGACAGGGATTGGCTAATACTCAAAGACATTATTACACACCAATTGTGGCAAAAAACATATTCGATCTCTTCATAATGACCTTAAATACCAGAAATTTAAAAATGTGCAGGAAGAACTTTTAGTTACCCCAGAAGGCATCATCTTAAGAGGGTTGAGAATTGTCCTACCCGAGAGTCTGACACAAGTTATTGAAGTGGCTCATGAGAAACACTGTGGAATTGTTGCTATAAAACGAGCTCTACGGGACTGAGAGTGGTTCCCACACCTTGATGAAAGAGTTGAAAAAGAGAAAAAAGCATGTAATTTGTGGAACTGCTTGTCATCCAAGGCAACCCCACATCCGTTAAACACGTCTGACCTTCCAAATCAAGAATTTGAGCTGATTGCAATTGATTTCTTTGGCCCCCTTGACAATGAACATCAACTGCTAGTAATTGTTGATGAATATTCCCTTTTTCCCCTTGTGGAAGATCCATCGTCATCTATTCATGACAGAGTAATTGAGAGATTAGAAAGTATCTTGGCAACATGGGGTGTTCCTTTGATATTTGAAATCTGACAATGGGCAGCCTTCAATAGTCAAGAATTTGAAGATTTTCTCACTCATCTAAAATGTCAAGTATCAGAAAAGCAACCCTCTCTGGCCACAGGTGGTGTTGTTGAGAGATTTAAGAGCACCCTTAAAAAGACCGAAAAGCTTGACCTCAAATAAGTTCTTCAGTCTATGCTTCATTCAGACAGGTCAACTCCCCATTCTACCATGGGTGAAAGCACTGTCACCTTAATGTATGGGAGAGCCATAGCAGCCAATCTGCTGCAATGGACCAAAGAGAGCTCTAGTGAAATTGATCAACATCACATTACTGACTTGTCACACATCACAAATTGAAGATCTATGCAGATAGACACCACTGGGATCAGAGCACTGTGTTCAAAAGCGGAGACTAAGTTATCATCAGGCAGAAACGGAAATGCAAGTCTGATGCTCCTTTTGATGCTGACCCACTGAGGGCTGTGACTAGGAAACGACACATGATGATGGGCCACTGTACTGAAAAGTTCAATACATGAGATTCTTCGTATTTCATGCACCTGTCTTGACCTTCAGAAGTGAAACTTATCCACCTAAGACTCTGGAGAGCCCAATGACTGTACCAGTGTCTGTTACCAGTGCCAGCCATGGACAATTCTCCAGTATCGCCACAACCTCACATGACCAGATCTGGGCAATTGATTTGACCACCAAATTTCTGATGTATATATGTATTATTTGTACTTATTATTTAACAAAGTGGGAGTTATAGGGTCATGTGAGTTAGAGATGATGAGACACTTTAGGTTCCTGATGGGCTCCGTAGAACAGTGACATAAGTATGTGGGTGTGGGTGATAGAATTCCTCATGTAAAATGTTCAGCTAACGGTTACACGTGGAGGAAAAAGATCCATAATACCAAGCTCCGTGTGTGAGGTGATCATTTGCATGTACCAGGACTTGGGAGGACGATACAGCTATCTCCCCCTACCCACTTTCTGCCCCTTCGTCTTTCGAGATGAATAAAAGCTACATTTCCACATACAGGTTAGCTGTTCTTTAATTCTGGTTGTTTATCTGTATATTTAGGTCTATTTTACTGGTGGTGCTGCTGACAGGGCAGCCTTTCAGGCTGAGTCAGTGGGGGGAGTTTCTCGGCAGGAAATTTGCTGAGCTGATACCTGGCTACACCATATACTTTTTGTTTCTCTGGACTTGTTTTAATCAGACACTGATAATTTAGTTTTTTCCATGCTTAAGTCAGCTTTGCGTGGATTCTGTGAATAAACATTTGTTCATTGCATTGGTAAATCCTCATAGGTTATGGCAATGATGATGAGAACATACATAGGGGTAATGAATAGATTATTTACCAGTGATCTCAATAACCGTAGGATAATACTCCTTGTCATAGCAGCTTCTCACACTCCATCCTTCTTGGTACACAATTATATGTGGCTTAATTACATGTAGCTTAATTGGTTGATGGGAGGCACTTTTTAACTTATTGGTGGAGTCTTTTTTAATAGAAATAAAGGAAAGCTTTTGTAGCATTTCCCTGTCGAGGTACAAGGCAGCCCCATAGTTTATGGTTATGAGGAGGAAGACTATCCAAAGGGTAATGAAGATCACCTGTAGGTAATCTATTAATTTCTATATATAGGAAATTCCTCTGTATACCACCAGAAAATGTTGAAGGACATCCTTTTTACGTCCTGCATTAGCCAAGACCGTAAAACTTTATCAAAATACTTGTAATATACTTCATTATAGCAGCTGTCAGCCTGCCATCTTCAATCATTGTTTTTTTTTACTATGTTATTCACATTTTTATCCGGTCCACCACAGCTCAGGGCAATGGGTCAGTCAACATCAGCCATTGACGAACTTGAGTGAAACCATTTTTCCCTTCACAGGGAGCATATTTGTGTACACAAAGTCGTTTTGCTAAAATGTGTGCTCCATTAGACTAAACTCTACTTTTGCTTTTAGTCTATACGATTTTTTTCTGATTAATGAGGGCCCAGCTGCTTTCAAAAAAATAAACGTTTGTAAAAATCACTGCCAACCAAAGCTAGCTTTCACAAAGACAAAGGGATCACTGCCAATGCTTGTTTTATTTGCAGGCCTGTGAGGCCCTTTAAGTTCTACGGGAAAGAGCACATACATCGCATAGGAAACATTTGCGCCGGTAATTGAGATATAAGCAGTGGCTGCTCACACCTGACGTGGAGCGGAAAGGCGGGGAGGGCCGTGAGGAAGGCGAGTTAACTCTCTCTCACACTCAGGCACTCTCCCTCTTTACACAAACATACCCACGGCGAGCCAGGGAGGAGGGCTGCACGTTTCATCATCGGCTCAAGTTATAAAAACTTCCTCGCCGCCTGCCTGCCTCACTCAGTCTCTCACAGACGCACGCCGCGCGCACCGCTCCCGCCTTCACCTGCCTGGAGTGACTCGCCGCGCGCACACCTGCCTGCCTGCCTGCCGCCGACACCGGTGCGTCCTAGCGCCCCCGCCCTGGGCACCTGGCGGGCACCGGGGGCTGGCACGGGGCTTCTCGGGATCTCGGCGCGACGACCTCCACATCGCACCCCTAGGAGTCATCCTGTCCAGGAGTGAGCCCAGGCATCTGTAAAGGATATGGGGGTCCGGGCAGAGGGCGCTAATGAGCAGGGCAGCGGCGGCCGCTCCTGCCCCAAGAGCATGTTCAACAACATTAAGGTGAGGTCACCCAGCGTCTGCACCCGGTCTCAATGAACGACTGCTACTATTGCACGACTAGCCCTACCTTCCACTACTATTACTAACAGTACTGCGTTTTACATGAACGATGTTACTATAGGTTCATAGCACTGTACGTAATATAACTTGTGAAATGTAAGTCACATGCAAATCTATATTGCTGTCATAGCTAATCAGGAAATGTTATTCTAAATCTGTTTAAAGGTAGTAATAGATGTAGTGGTGGAGTAGTGCAACTAGCACTAGATTACTGCTAGTAGTAGCAGCAGTAGTACTAGTAATAACATTAAAGATGGTGCGACTACTGTTACTAGCGCTGCTGGCAGCAGCACTAGACACTGGAGTGGTGGTAATGGTCGGGTCAGTGGTAGTCGTTATACTAATATGAATGGCAGTAGTGTTTACAGTAATACTGTTAGTAGTCCTGCCATTGTCATTGCTATTACTAGTAGCACTACTACTGGTGAGATAGCACAATGGGTTATTGTACTTGCAATTTCAGTCTATATGAAAGCCGAAGTTGAAAGATTTCAGATATAAAGTGGCTAGCTCGACTTTTCTTTCTACGAAGGTTGATAAAATGAGTACCGTTGAGTAGAGCGTTAATACTGTGTCGCAGGGGACAGGCACTTATATTGGAAACCAGCCCAGCCGGGGACAATAACAAATCAGTATTTTAATTCTTCGGCGTAGTTCCAGCCCTCTCCAGAAGACCTAATGCCACAACCATTTTAGTGGCGCTGAGACTTCATATTACCGTCAAGAGACCCTTCAAGTTGCAGGTGGCGCTACAGAAGTGGCTATTTTGCTGCACCAGATAGTATTGTGTGTATTTTTTGTTACCATTCTTCTAGATGTGATGGCCCTGGGCCATCGATTACAGTTCATTGAATGTTCACCACCTTGTGGCTTTCCCGACCATGAAAAAAAGTTCCAATTCTGTATGCCCATGTGATAACATATCCAGCCAAAGCTGTTGTCACTTTTTAATGTTTTGCAAATGTTATTCTTTTTTAAGGAAGTTTTATCTGAAACCTATCTTTTTAAAATATAATGTACGATCTACTAAAAATGCTATGAAGTTAATGTTTTCTCTGGAAGGTCCAGTCATATGCTTTTACGTTGCATCCTATATTTTAAAATGCATAGCTGCTAGGAAATCTATCAACTTTTGAGTATGCACATTTATATGTCATGCATTAAATAACCAAGATAGCACGTAAGCACTTTTTGGAATTCCGGGAGACAGGTTCTGTACATGAGACTTTTATTCCATAATTTATGCGATTAACTTGGGCTGCCATGTACTAGTTGCATATTTAATTCATTATCTATGGCACATTGCACTTTTTGCAAAATTTGCACGAAATGTAAACTGATTGTATATGATATTTTATTGCGAAATTTGCACATAATGTAAAATTGATAGCACTTGGCACTTTTTGCACAAATGTGCACGAAATGTAAATTGATTGCATATGGTACTTTATTGCGAAATTTGTACACAATATAAAATTGATAGCACTTGGCACTTTTTTGCGATTTTGCACAAAATACAACTTGTCTATGTCGCATATAAAGTTACTCATGCTGTTTAGCAAATATTTGAGAGTTTAATGGGGGCTGTTAATAATAGTTTGTATTTTAATAAGATGCTTATATGTTTGTTATTGACAAACGGAATAAAACTAAACAAAACAAATGTTCAGGTGCCTCCTCGGCAGTATGCATTAGGCTGCATTTCACATCGTCACTGGCACGTGGCATGTCTCCCGCTTAGACTGGTGGCCACACAAGCTGAAACAGCCATTAGGAATCATTCAGCGCTGCCTACCTTATCCAAGAACACCGGCATTGTGCAGCAGTGCAATAGGGAATTATTCAGCATAGCTAACTACATTATGTTACGTAACATGGAAAAGGCAAATTATGCGACATTATATGTGAATCAAATGCAATTTCTGTTATATCAATATCTCGTTTGAACTTCTTAACTTGCACTGGTCCCATTGGGCCCAACATGGATCCTGAAGCTCTAGAAAAAAGAGCCCTTTCTCAAGGGAGAGAATTATGCGCATTCAGCAACTAAACAACATTTAATATAGACCATTATGGTAGCCAGTGACAGGTGACAAATATTGGCTCATTTTCCCCACACTAGCATAGAAGCATGGGAGTATATTTCTCAAGATCAAACTTGCACTCAGAATACACATTTAGGGATTCCGTGGTGGGGTTACCTTGTGTTCCCAGTCAGAGGCTCCCCCATACCCCATTTCAGCAGTAACAGGCCCTGCAAAGAACGCTATTCATTACTTATACAATGAACGTCTCAGTAGAAGGCACATTAAACTTGAAGCCATTAGGCTTTATTTTACTTTGAGGCAAGCAAGGATTGGTTATCTTCTAAATTCAGCCCTCGCCTGAATTAACTGCTGGGTTCAGAACACTGCATGGAAAGAGAAAAGATCATAGAGAGTAAAAGGTGACAAATATTGACTCATTCTTCCCACACTGCTTGTGATAGTTTAAATATGTATGTAAAAAAAAATTCGTGCAAGCAACACAAGACTTGGGGCTGATGTGTGCTTTAGCGGCGGTCGGTGACCGTCAAGGATGGACTACTGTTGGCCATCCTTTGAAATCTCCACCTGCCCTGCTTAGATCTCTGGGCCTTCAGAGGAGTGGAACACACTGAAAGTTTGGTGAACTTATCTCCATGTTTCAGGTTCACAATTGGTTTTGTTTCCCCCCCCCAAAAAACTCACGAATTGGGAGTCTGTTTTTGAAAAACAAAAAATAAATGGCCCCTTGCACCCTCTGAGTTTTCTTCCTTGGATGTGAGGGCCATTTATTTCTATTTTTTCTGTTATTGGGCCCTGAATAGAAACAAAGTACAGCAGAGCATCTGCACAACGTAGGGCAGACGTCTGATGTACCTACACCGAGCCCCCAACTCCGGGCTGTCACCGTAGGGTTCCAACGGCAAAGACGGCGGAGCTCCTGCTGTCGTCTGCCTGACTCTAAATAGGGCGAGCAGAGCGTCACTGCAGCAGGCACATTTGTCACAGAGCACCCTGCCTGCCACTTTATAACTCTAGCCCTGAATGACTTCAGCCAGTGCATCGGGGGCCAGAGTACAACACACATTTTACCTCTTTAAGGCCGGATTACACCACACAGTTGGTGAAAGGTGACTTGTTAGATTCGGCAAAGTATCAGGGCTCTGTTACATTTCCTATGCAACATTCCTGGTTACGTTTGGATCTTTTGATTTACACACGTCGTTGATTTAGAAGGGCTGCTGATTATGCAGCCTGTGGTGTATTATGTGGCTAAAGCGTCCGAGCCATGATTAGATGGAAGTGGCTCCAATCGCAGAAGCGCATTCTTCAGTGGCTCTGATTTAGAATACAACGCACATTCGAAACATAACAGCACTAATGCAGTCATCTGTAAGACAAACATCCCGTCAATCATTGCCTTATTGCATACCGGATGGGCGATAACATGTGGTGCTGCAGTTCAAGGTTTATGGTGAGCTCTGGACTTCAGATGCTTTTGAGTTTCATTTTCAAAGCAATAGAATTAATATAATATATTTAGAAACAATTATATATATATACAAGCACCGAGTTATTCATTGAATGGGAGTGATACTTTTTAATAAAAAAAGCTTGCGCCGCTATTAAACGGTGGGATTTCCACGGCTGGCGCCCCAGACACTTCCGATTAAAAATAGGTTCTTATGCAATGAGTTGTTCCATATATATCAGAGCGGGCCACGAGGACACAGGTGCTGTGCCGGTCACAGGTTCAGAATTACTTCTATCTGACCTTTAGACTAATATAAAAAGCTGCCTAACTGCTTCCCGACACCGACGAAAGAACACCCCTGTATCCCCGTTTTATCACACTGCACAGTGCCAACAGCAAGCATGGCTGCCTCACTGCATGGAATACACCACCCCGCCAAGCATTGCAGCCCTTCGCTCTCACTGCACTTAATGAGCATCAAACGCAATGCTGTCCTTTTACGTCACTGCATAGAGCAGAGAACGCTTCAGGTGTTGCTGTCCTATCTCGCTGATCACTGAATAGATCAAATAACACTACAAGCATAACATTGCTGTCCTATCGCACTGATCATCCCAAGCAAAACTGTCCTGCCCCACTGATCATCGTTGTCCTGTCTCACTGATCACTGCATAGGTGAAACAATACCCAAAGCATTGCTGTTCTATCTCACTGATCACTGCATAGGTGAAACAATACCAAAAGCATTGCTGTTCTATCTCACTGATCACTGCATAGGTGAAACAATACCCAAAGCATTGCTGTTCTATCTCACTGATCACTGCACAGGTGAAACAATACCCAAAGCATTGCTGTTCTATCTCACTGATCACTGCATAGGTTAAACAGCACCCACAGTGTTGCTGTCCTGTCTGACTGACCACTGAATGGGTTAAAGACTGCCCCCATGCAGTGCTGTCCTTTCTTACTGGATCACTGCCTCGCATAATGAACTGAACAATTTGATATATGTATCTTCCCTTTTTTTATGTCTTATCTATATGTTTTTATGCCCCTTAGAGTTTTTCTTCATATATCATACATTGAGCATTCGTGTTAACGCTCTGTCTGATGGTGCTTGGGTATATTATTTAAGAAACTGATTGAATGAAGCTAGAATGGCGGATTTACGGAGAAAACAATTAGGGAAAGAGGACTGCTCAGCGGACCCTTCACTGAGGGGTTTGCAGCCCTTCCTTTCCCAACTCTTGTTGTATTACTGTCATGAAGGGCTGGGGAGAGGTGAGATATGATGTTGGGAAGGCGGGATTTTCGATCTCTTGTCTGATCACTCTAGATCTAAATCCCCGATCAGGTCGACTGAATCTTTGTTGCCTGTCATTGGGTAAAGAGGTAATCCACTACTAGGTTAATCAAACCAATAATTGGCACGACTCTGAAGAACCACTTACCACGGATCAGTTTTAAAGTTTTATTGTAAAGCCAAAGTTAACTGAAGATACAAGCATCTTAATATTAGGTTCAAAAGGTACACTGGCATCAACAGAAACATGAATTCTCTGAATGATCTTAAACGACAGAAAAATACCACCAAAGCCAGTTCTAGGATTAGCAGGTTTGCCAATATAGACACAAGATGTAACTTAGAAGTCATTTACAGAAAAGAAAAGATCAGGTTAGACTGTCCCTGCACTAGGCTAAGTGACATCCCTACTTAGCAGAATCTTCCTAAAAAGGTGTCAGCCGTGGTGACTTCCAAAGAAGTTCACCCACTTTCTCTTAGTCTTGGGTGAAAAACCTATGCATTGCAGTCATGCCCTCTCTGCCTACCCATCCGCTCTCTAAGGGTCCTCAGGCCATCTGCTCTAACTCCACCCCAGGGTGCTGTTCCTAATACAAAATCACAGTTGCAGTTGGAACGCCCCTCAGAGACGCCCCTCACGTACACATCTCACGTGGTTTCGATTCTGGTTTCTTCCATGATGGCACTCCTCTGGGCCTCTCGTTAGCGTGGACCTTGCTTCCCAGGCTTCTTCTCCAGCTTGCCGGTACCCCCCAAAACATTCCTGAACCCTCCTCCAGGCCTGTGCCTGTCTCCCCGGACAGAGCTCTATTCATCACGCTCTTGATTGGAACCCCCTCACACCTGCAGACAGACACCCATGAATAGGGCCCCAAATTCCACTCTCCAGTTATCTGGGTTCGGCCATAAACTTTGCACAGGAATGACAATTTATGCTTTAACGAGACTCGATTCTAACTAACACGTGCAGATCAAAGAAGCCACTTTATCTTTCCAGGCCTACTAAATTATCTTGCAAGCGGCCTGCACTCTATGAACCTCTATTTCTAAAACTAAAACAATTCTTGTTAATACACTCTGATTATATGAAAACACTTCTATTAAACATGATTCTATAAAACACTTCTATAAAACATGATTCTTAACATGTGAGCAGAAATCACTGAATACTAGTAAATCCATGTTATGTGAAAGATGTAAATGCACGTTTTCGTTCTTCATACATTGCCATGAGGCCTGCACATTTCTACGTTTTGCAGCAATACATTTTCTTCAGTAGCAGCTACATAACATGGAATCTGATTAACACTTCTAACATTTCTAAACATTTCCACACATTTCTACATTAGTTCCACACTCTATATGTTTTCTATATTATGCGGTTATATATATTTTCAACACTTTAGATACTTTAACTGAATTCGTGCAACTGGGTTGTACATGTGGTGCACTTATACATTTTACTTAATTTGCGCTCTCTCAATGTCACCCGGTTATAATTTTGTGCTATGTACTGACTCTTTTGTAAATAGGTGAATTGTATTGCACTGTGATTTTATGATCTATGGTTCTTTTAGACCGAATAAAGTTACTGATGATGATGTGAACCGAGTGAATCCAAATATCCGAGGCTGGACGTTTTCTGTGAGCCATTGTAATAGAAGAATAACAGAGCTTGAACTGCTCTGGGGTCTGTATTCCACACTGTGCCCCAGGACAGCCCTGGCAAATGGTGCTCTGTGGTCTATGCAGTAAATCGGAGAGATAAGGCAGCAATACCAAAGGGATTTGTTTGTTCCATGCAGTATGATGAGAATACAACAATATACAGGTGTTTCCATTTTATTCACTGATGGACAGAAGCTGCTCAGCACAGCCTGGAGCGTGTTGTCTTCTATGCAGAACAGCAATGACGTAGGAAAGCAATGCCTTGGGCCTTCTTTACCCTGCATAGTGATCAGTGGATAGGAGAGCAGTGCCTATAAGCCTGCTATGTTCTATGCAGCGAGGTAAAAGGACGCATTGCCTTTCCTGCTCACTATTCTATGAAGTGATAAAGCTGACATCAGGCCTGGAAACATGCGTTCAAACCAGCCCCAGGCTCAGGAGGCCACAGCCCACAGCCAGAGGGGGGCTGAGAGGGTCGGGGGTGGCGTCCATTCACAAAGGGGCAGAATGACCAGACCAGCCTTGAGTGAGAGAAAAGGACAGCAATGCCCGGGGGGTGCGTGTGCAGTGGGCAGGACAGCAGATCTGTTCGAAGCAGTCACATGAAAGAACAGCAGTGCCTTTGGTACTCAGTATAAGCTGGGCGAGAGCCAGACGGCAATGCTGGGGTGTTTTGTATTCTATGCAGTGATGCAGTCACATAGGGCAGCAATGCTGGGGTGGTCTGGATTCTGTGCAGTGGCACAGGACAATAATGGTCAGCTTGTTCTGTGTTCTATGCAGTAACTCACTGACAAAAGACTGTAACGCATAGGGGTTTTCTTTGTTTGATGCAGACAGATTAAAAAGCAGCAATGTCAGGATGTTCTTTATTCTATGCAGTGATATAGTGCCATAGGGCAGCAATGCTTGGGGTGTGTCTTTTAACCTACTGTGATCAGTGAGATAGGGCAGCAACAATTGGGTGTTTATGCAGTGAACAGTGAAACAGGCAGTAAAGTATCGCTGCTTCGCATGAACAACAACGCGGGCACTACGGTACTATTGCACTGCATCACTGCATAGAATGAAGAGCAGCGAGGCTTTACTGTGTTATTTCACTACATTACAGCATACGTTAAAGAAAACCCCAGTCATGCTGCGCTGTCTCCCCCGAACTGCATCATGCATTGGTTGACAACACTCCCCCGGAATTGCTGTCTTATGTGACTGCATTGCTGCATAACTTGAAGAGCACCCCTGCCATCACTGTCATTTCGGAATGCATTGATTGCAGAACACCCCCGGAATTGCAGTCTTATATGGCTGTATCACAGCGTAGCTTGAAGGGCATCCCCGGCATTGCTGTATTATCTGACGGCATTGCTGCATAAGTTGAAGGACATGCCTGGCATTGCTGCTTTACCTGCTGCAGTACTGCGTAAGTTTAAGAACGTCCATGGGCGTGGCTATCTTATCTGGCTGTATTGCTGCATAAGTTAAAGAACAATGATGGTATTGGTGTATTATCTGACTGCATAGGTGGAAGAACTCCAAAAGTATTTCTATCTTATCTAACTACATCACTGCATAGATTGAAGAATGCCCCAGATGTATGCTGTCTTATCGGACTGCATCCCTGAACAGGTTAAACAATGACCCAACATTGATGTCTTATCTGACTGCTTTACTGCATGGGTTGAAGGACACACCTGGCTTTATTGTTTTACATTACATTACGTTTTAAGGTGTCCACAGGTATTGCTATCTCATCTGACTGTGTTGCTGCATAAGTTGAAGATCACCCATGGTATTGGTGTCTTACCTGACAGCGTCAATGAAATCCCTAGGAGATGATAACTCCGCTGACTACATCACTTCTCAGGTTGAAAAATGCCCTCGAAATTGCTGTCTTACCTGACTGCATTGCTGCGTAGGTTGAAGAACACATCTGCTTTCGTCATTTTACCAGACTGCATAGCTGCATTGCTGCATAGTTTTAAGGGCGCCCAAGGGAATTGCCGTCTTATCTGGCTCTATTGCTGCATACTTTGAAGAGCTCTCACAGTATTACTGTGTTATCTGACTGCATCACTGCATAGTTAGTAGAACTCCCCAAGCTTTGCTATATTTTCTGAATACATCAATCCATAGGTTGACAAATGCCCCGGGATTGTCAATCTTATCTGACTGCATCCATGAGTAGGTTACAGCACGTCACTGACACGTCTTACCCAACTGTAATGATGCATAGGTTAAAGAACATGCTTTGCATTGCTGTCTTACTTGAAGGCATTGTTGAATAGGTTGAAGAGCGCCCACAGGCTTTGCTACAATTTCTGGCTCTATTGCTGCATACGCTGACGAACACTTATAGTATTGCTGTGCTATCGGACTGCATCACTGTATACGTGGAATAACGTCCAAGGCATCACTGCCTTATAGGAATGCATCACTGTATAGTTTGAAGAGCACTCACTGCATTGTTGTCGCATCTGCCTGCTTCACTGCATAGGTTGAAGAACAGCGGGCATTGCTGTGTTAGCTGGCTGCATTGATTGACGAACAGCCCGGACATTGTTGTGCTAGCTGGCTGCATAGGTTGAAGAACAGCGGGCATTGCTGTCTGAGCTCACTACATAGGTTGAAAAACAGCCCGGACACTGCTGTGTTAGCAGGCTGCATAGGTTGAAGAATAGCTCGGGCATGGCTGTGTGAGCTGGCTGCATAGGTTGAAGAACAGCGGGCATTGCTGTGTTAGCTCACTGTATAGGTTGAAGAACAGCCCACACATTGCTGTCTGAACTCACTGCATAGGTTGAAGATCAACCCATGCATTGCTGTGTGAGCTCACTGCATAGGTTGAAGAACTGCCCAGACATTGCTGGCTGAGCTCACTGCATAGGATGAAGAACAGCCCAGGAATTGCTGTGTTAGCTGGCTGCATAGATTGAAGAACAGCCCGGACACTGCTATGTTAGCTGGCTGCATAAGTTGAAGAACAGCCCGGGCACTGCTGTGTCTGCTGGCTGCATAGTTTGAAGAACAGCCCGGGCTTTGCTGTGTTAGCTGGCTGCATAGGTTAAAGAACAGCCCGGACATTGCTTTGTTAGCTGGCTGCATAGGTAACAGAACAGCCCGGACATTGCTCTGTTAGCTGGCTGCATAGTTTGAAGAACTTGCTGGATATTGCCGTGTTAGCTGGCTGCATAGGTTGAAGAACAGCTAGGCATTGCTGTGTTAGCTGACTGCATTAGTTAAAGAACTTACTGGATATTGCTGTGTTAGCTGGCTGCATAGGTTGAAAAACAGCCCGGACATTGCTGTGTTAGCTGGCTGCATAGCCTGAAGGACAGCCCGGGTATTGCTGTGTTAGCTGGTTGCATAGATTGAAGAACTTGCCGGATATTGCTGTGTTAGCTGGCTGCATAGGTTGAAAAACAGCCCAGACATTGCTGTGTTAGCTGGCTGCATAGATTGAAGGACAGCCCGGGTATTGCTGTGTTAGCTGGCTGCATAGATTGAAGAACTTGCCGGATATTGCCGTGTTAGCTGGCTGCATAGGTTGAAGAACAGCTAGGCATTGCTGTGTTAGCTGACTGCATTAGTTAAAGAACTTACTGGATATTGCTGTGTTAGCTGGCTGCATAGGTTGAAAAACAGCCCGGACATTGCTCTGTTAGCTGGCTGCATAGATTGAAGGACAGCCCGAGTATTGCTTTGTTAGCTGGCTGCATAGGCTGAAGAACAGCCCGGACATTGCTGTTTTAGCTGGCTGCATAGGTTGACGAATAGCCCGGACATTGCTGTGTTAGCTGGCTGCATAGGTGGACGAACAGCCCGGACATTGCTGTGTTAGCTGGCTGCATAGGTTGAAGAACAGCCCAGTCATTGCAGTCCCATATGACTGCATCACTGCATAGATTGAAAAAGCATCCCCGATAGTGCAGAATAGAGAGAAGAGCTACATTGTTATCAGTCCGTTCCACTGTATCTTCACATAGAACGAAGACCACCAGTCAGAGTCAGAGTGTCAGAGTCAAAAACACTTTATTCGATTATTTTAAAATCATAAAAGTATGCTATACAGTCACATTAAATCATCAAAAACACAAGTTGTTAAAAAGCAGTTTTAAAAATTATTAAAAAGAAGGGTTCAATGTATACGCATCTTCAGTGGTGATCAGGGTAACTATACATCCAATTAATCACAGTTTACAGAATTTTAAGACCATAGAGAAATGTGCAAACCTTACAAAATATATAAATTGAGATTTACTACAGTTCTATTTACAAAATTTTTTACAACCATAGAGAAATGTGCAAACCTTGCAGAATTCATAAATTGATAATTACTGCAGTTTAGTTGTTACAAAACTATTAACCTATAATTATTTTGGTCATTCATCATTTCCCAAGATGTAGAACCAGAGGCGTCCGAAGTCTATTTTGCCTGGACCGTATTGAGACTGTCAAGAAATTAGCTACCTCATACATTACTAGTGGTGATTCCATAAGCTGCAGGTACAATAGAGCAGGTTTTACCTGCTTAAACTCTTTATCCTTTAGTATTGGCTTAATAAATTTTTCCCTGCCACTCTTAAAAAAGGGGCAGAAAAACACAAAATGCAATATGTCCTGGTCAGAAAAGTCATCACATTTGCAGGGAACATTCTCGTGAGGCTTACACCACTTAGCATAATCTCCCAGCAGAAAGTGAACTTGGTTAAAGCGAAATTTTGTAAGGAGCCACCGATGAAATGGTTTATTAACTATCGTCAGGTACGGTTGTATAGATAACGATGTAATCATCATGTAGTGAGACCTTACAGTTGGCTTCATAATTTCACTAGCCTCTCTTTCTGCTTCCTTTTTCTTTACAAAGTGGGTCTTAACCCATTTAATGTCCTCTCTTATCAGGCTCTCAGGGTTTATATATAAATCAGGGCGGCCCAGGTATCCAGCTGTTGATTTAATATGTGTTAACCACCCAATCTCAGCCACATTGTCCCGCCCCATACAATCCCTGATGATCTTGTGGTTTAAAGTTAAATCTGGATTGAGCCATGTTCTAATCCATGACAAAAGCGGGGCCAAGGACAGCGTGTCTTCAATGTACCCCATCCCCAATTCCATGTGGACTGCAAAAGCTGGTGTAGATTGGGGGAGGCCCATAAGGGATCGCAGGAATCTGTTTTCCCCTCTCTGTATCTGAGCCAAGTTTTTAAAACCCCATATCGAGGCCCCATACCTAGCAATGGCCAGGGTTTTGGCTCTATAGATGGACAATATAGCCTCGGCTGGTTTCCTACCCAGTCGTTTAGAAAAACCCAGGATAGCGACCGCCGATCTCTTTACTGCCGCTGCTTTGCTAGAAATTTGTGGTGCCCACGACTCTTTCTCATGAAACACCACTCCTAGGTAGGTAAAAACTTTGACTTTGGAAAGCACTGAGCCGTTACAGGAGAGGGTTTTTATACTATTCTTGCGTTTGCCCACTGCCATTACATGTGATTTCTCTATGTTTACTAAAAGATCCAGGTCTCGCATGAAAGCCTCAAAGGAATTGAGTAGGTGTTGTAAGCCATTTGGGGTTCTTGACAACAACACTGTGTCGTCTGCATATAATAGAACCGGCATCAAGGAGCCACCCATGTGCGGTACATCAGAAGATGCCGCTTCCAGAGACTTTCCTAGTGAATTAATATATAGGGAGAAAAGCATGGGGGCCAAAATGCACCCTTGGCGCACCCCCCTTCCAGATTTAAAAAATGTGGTACAGTTTCCCTCTTGAGTCATGCGAATAGTCGCCCTCAGGTCGCTATGGAGTTGCGCCAAAAAGTTCACAAGTGCCCGATCTAGGCCCCTATCCAGGAGTATTGTCCACAGCTTTGACCTATTAACTAGGTCAAAAGCTGTGGACAAGTCCATGAATGCCAGGTACATCATCCCCCTAGACGCTACTGTGTATTTGCTCAGTGTAAGATGTAGATTTAGGCATTGATCCTCTGTACCTCTCCCGGATCGAAAGCCATACTGAGCCTCACACAGAATATCTTTATTAATGGCCCAGGCTGAGATTCTTTCTAGGATGACCTTACCTAGGATTTTAAAAGAAGAATCTAACAGGGATATGGGCCTGTAACATCTTGGGTCCCCCCTTTGACCCTTCTTAAATATGGGGATTATAATGGACTGTGACCAGGATGTTGGGACTCTTGACTTATCTACACTAACTACATTAAAGACATTGGTGAGGACCACTGACCACATGCCTGAGTTTGCTTTGAACATGTCGGCCGGTACGCCATCTGGGCCTGGGGCCTTCTGGCCCGCCGTGTCCTCAATGGCCTTCTGTACCTCCTTTATAGAGAATCTAGGTAAAATCTCCTGCGTCTCAATCAGTATTGGGTCTAAGGAGCCTAGCTCAAGATTACTGCCATACATTTTTTGAAAATGATCCAGCCAATCCTGTTCGGGATATTTACCTCTAGTGGCGCATTTTCTTTTCCATTAAATAAGGGAGTTTTAACAATTGACCAGAATTTAGCGCTATCCCTCAGAATAGCCTTCTCATGTAAGTCATCCCATGCCTGTCTTTTTATTTCATTTTTTCGCCTTAAAATATTCAAATTATACTTTTTCCTAAGCCTGGCCACCTCCTGTCTATCTCGGGGTGTCTTTTTTGGTGCTTTATATAATTCTCTATGGGATTTGGAGCATTCATTATCAAACCACCCCTTTGCCTTTTTCTCCTTATTATTCAATTTGCACTTTAAATCATCCGCTACTTGATGGCAGATAGTTTCAAACGACAAAATTATATTCCCCTCAAATTTAAGTGGTTCCCTACAGATGTTAATTTCTTTACCCATCTTTTAGTTTAGGGAATAAAAAAAGTCCTCTGGGATGATTTTGCTCCATTTAACCCGTCTCCCCAGGTCCTTAGCAATTAAATCTGTAAATATATCTGCGTTTGCTACTCTATTAAATAAAAACAGATTATTGTTGTCTAGTTCTAACACTACAGGATTATGATCACTGAATGTAGTATGTATAGCATTGTAAAAGATTACATTATGTAACATGCCCGGAGAGATAAATATGTAATCAATAATAGTATAACTGTCCCTGGCACTTAAAGTTGGCACCCTCTCGTTAGTATCAAAGAACTCTGGTTCAGATAAATCATTCTCTAAGAGAAGTTCTTCTAGGGCGGTCTCCTTTACAGAATGTTCAAAGTGTGAAAGGGGCAGCATATCTATGTTTGTGGTATCTCTAAACTGGCAATTCTGTTGGCATAAATATATAAAAAAAATCCCCCATCAGGGTGAGATATACGAAAGTGGTTTGGCCCTCCTTATATTTACATAAAAACTCTGTCAGGGAGTTAATGTTGCCATTTTGAGGTGTGCCTTGTAGGGTATTATAGAAGTTGATATAAACACATTTATAATTGTTAGGCATAGTAACTTCCAAAACTAGGTAGTTTTGGGATGGTGTATTTAATACCTTTACAGTGCCCCTCACATTAACAGATATTATAAACAACAACCCCCCTTTATTTCGACCTGAGCTCGATGCCTGGGCAGCTAAAAAATAGGATGTATATCCATCTAGCCAAATGTCACAATCCCTATCCCACGTCTCCTGTAGAGCCACCACATCACATTCTTTTAGCAATTCAAGCCATCTTGTGTCACCCCTTTTTGAGCGTAAGCCTGCGATATTCCAGATCATCATTTTCACTGTTTTACCTTTTCCATCTATACTAGGCAAAATGGATTGTGACGGGTTTAGGGTGCTACCAGGGAAAGTCAGTCAATCGTTTTCCTCCAGATGTGATAGGGCAGAAAACATGTTTGTTAGCAACAATCCAGCCCTTAATTCACTTCCAAGGTTATCACAGGATTTTGGTAACATGCCTGTTGTTTGCGTGGCCCAGGAGCTAGGGCAGGGGGTCTGACTAGGGTTAACATGGTGAATAGCCCTACCCGTTTGCAAATTATGTGGTACGGGTCGTGGGTAAAAGAAACCTAAGGGTACCGCTCTGATCCTGCCTTCTTTTACCTCTGTGGCATCCCAGAATAACCGTGTTGCCTCATGGGGTCTATTAAAATTAACAATCATGCAGTCACCAGCAAATTTCTTGTCTGTAAACCCCACCCAGTCAACCCGTCTGCCAGTCTGAATAAACTCTGAAATATTATTTGGGCCTGAGCAATGTGCATCACACCAAGTCTTAATATTATCTAACAGAGCACCATTTGACTCAAATTCATCCGGTTTCAATACAGGGACATTCACCAAAACAGCAACAAAAGGTGTAGCTTCCAGGGGGAGGTGAACTGGTGGCCTGGGGCGCTGTCTCCTAGACCCTAATGAGTTAGGCTCATCTAATGGTGGTGCCATAGCCTGAGGAAGACAGGTTTTACTTATCATCTGCGCCCTAGATGTTATAATATTATCCTTTTGCCTACTTACACAAACCTTAGGGTCTTGTAACGGTGCAGTTGATATCAATGGACCTAGTGACACAACATTCCCTAACTCCATTGAGGATTGGGGTTGCTTAGTTTGTTTAGTAGGAGGCCGTGATATTATGTTTGTTGTGGGTACACGGGGCTCGTTCTGGTTAGATGTTAAAAAAGCATTAATCCTTTCATATTTCCCCATTATTTCTGCTACGCAATCCTTTAGTGTATGTATTATGTCACTAGAGATCTGTATAAGTACCACTTCAAGCTTATCCGCAAACACTTTCTCCACCATGTCCTTAATTGAAGATTCAAAGTCACTCCATGGTTTGCGAGGTTTTTTACGAGAATGGGGTCCTTGTGCTTTCGGTCTTTGTATTAGCCTTTTGATGCGCTTGGTAGCGTGGGGTGCAGACTCCTGAGGACAGTTATGTATAGTTTGTTGGGTGTCTCGTTTACTATTCTCTTGACCCTCTTGTCCAGAAGTATTAACTATCTCTTGTGGCACAATATTGATTACATTGTCAATGAGAATTGCAGGCTCCAAGGGGATAGGTAGTCTATTAACTGAAGGAGATAGTTGGCTATCCAATATTATTGGATCCAAGCCCAGTTCGCGTTCTTTTTCTGCGATTTCCTGATTTAATTTGCCCACGACAGTAGTAAGATATGTCATGATGCTAGCCGAAGCAGTAGCTTTACGTGCAATTTTGGCTTTAACTGGACCCCCATTGATAGATATTTGCAGTTTGCGCTTACCCATTTTGTAGTGCAGATCGAATGGGGGGGGCCCGTCCCGTCCCTCGTCGTCCCCGGACGGCCACAGACGGCCCCTCCCTTGTCCCGGGCTTCTCCCTGCCGTCTCCTGCACGCGACTCGCGGGGCGAGAGGGCGCTCGGTGATTTGTAGCGCCTCCAGGCGCTGTGCTGACGCGTGTCAGCTGCGCCGCCCCCGAGTTTGCTGAGGCTGCTGGGGGTTGTAGGCTGTTGGGAAGTCTCCCGGTGCTCCCCGTCTACCACTGCCCTGCCGTTTCCCTCACGGCGTGATGCGGCGCCAGGAGCCGATGCCCCTTCGCCGAGTCAGAGCTTGCACAAAGGACCACCAGTCATTACCCGTCCCATATCACCGCATCTCTGCAGAGAATAAAGATCGCCCCAGGCTTTGCCCCTTATTTCTGCCTATCACACGACAGAATAATGGGCATCCTCATGCGCGGTTACCCTGTGAAGTCACTTGTAAAAAGATGACACACATAACTTCATTTCACTGTATAACTGCCGCGCTAACAGCATCTTTGGACCAACTTTTCTAATATATTTGAAACAATGGGGTACCTGGGTATCATGCGAAGGAACTCATAAAACATGAACATCCTTTCAGTTATCAGTGTGGGAGAGGAAGTTCAGATGCAGGACTTGGCAAGAATCCAATCCAACATTGTGCCCTTCTTAGATATTCATAGAGGGGGCTTCGAGACTGCTCTTTTCAACCATTGCCTTCCTTTGACCAGCCTCTTTCAGCTGGTGGCTTGAAGCTTCGTCAATCGCGTCGTGGCTCAGCCCCGTAGAGAAAACATCTCTTACCTAATGCTATTGGCTGCTTGACTGAATCCCTTCACCTCCACCCCAGTGCTTGTGCGTGAAGGACTACAACTGTAAACATCACTGACTGTTCCAGTTAACTACATTCAGTGTGTCTCGCTGTAATATACTAATGCTGCATGGGTTAGCATATGAAAACTAGACTATTGACTTTGCCAGTGCTTGCTTTTTTAAATTGTGAATTTGAATACTCACTCAAACTACATTAAATCAAACTGGATTTGGAGAGCGTGGCTAATCCCCCGCGAGGGTGTCCAGGTGCTGAGGCTTGCTGCCGCGGGTGGATCAGTTGAACAGCCAGGTCTTCAGTCCCTTCCTGACTTCTGAGAGGGAGGGTGAGGTCCGGAGATGAGGTGGGAGGCCATCCAGGACTTGGCGATAGGGTACGAGAAGGAGCATCCTCCGCTGTTGCTTCAGTGGATGCGGGGGTGTGAGCGAGGGAGAAAGAGGCAGAGCTCAGGTGTCTGGAGGGTTGGTAGAAGCTCATTCATCGGTTGAGGTACGCTGGCCTTGATCATGGAGGGCTTTGTTGGCCTGGATCAGCATCTTGGATTATAGTTCAAAAATCACAGTGCATCCTTTGAAGATCAGTGTTCCAATCTTATTCACCAAATATTCACAGAATTGTATTTACCTTTTGTTAATTGATGATAAATCCAAAGACTAGTTCCCGCTGGGTTCGCTATATTAACTGAAGATTAATTAACAAAGATATCATGGGCACATGTTTTATCACAACATTGTTTGGCTAGAACTCTGTCAAGATGGATCATGAGCTTATCCCTCTGAAGGCCATAAAGTAACTGACTTGATGTTCAAAGGATAGTTGTGTGTCTCTTCTGGACTCTCATTTTTAGAAATGGGCAAGCATGGGACACAGTTCATGCATTTAATATCTCTGGACAATCATAAGCATAACGTTCTGGAACCACTGTCATCTTGGACTAAGAGAGGCAATATTTTGTATATTGGTTTTTTTTTAATATAGAAAAGCAGTGGCAGCTGGTGCAATGTACAGGTGGTGAAGCCGCATGTTCCTTTTGTGTCTCTCCAAGAATGAACGGAATGACAAGTATTATCACCTCTGTGCATTTTGTTCATTTTTGGAGTGACACAAAGAGAAAGCATAAATAAATTCATCATTGTGTGTTAATGTTTCGATAATGATTCAAGTCATAGCTGCTCTGCTGCTCCTGTGATTCTGTGCTTTGCTCTGCTCCTCCTGAGATTCTATGATATGCTCTGCTGCTCCTTTGATTCTGTGCTCTGCTGCTCCTGTGATTCTGTGCTCTTATCTGCTGCTCCTGTGATTCTGTGCTCTGCGGCTACTGTGATTCTGTGCTTTGCTCTGCTGCGCCTGTGATTCTGTGCTCTGCTCTGCTGCTCCTGTAATTCTGTGCTCTGCTGTTCCTGTGATTCAGTGCTCTGCTGCTCCTGTGATTCTATGCTCTGCTCTGCTGCTCTGCTGCTCCTGTGATTCCGTGACCTGCTCTGCTGCTCATGTGATTCTGTGCTCCGCTGCTCCTGTAATTCTGAGCTCTGCTCTGCTGCTCCTGTGATTCTGTGCTCTGCTGCTTCTGTGATTCTGTGTTCTGCTCTGCTGTTCCTGTGATTCTGTGCTCCGCTGCTCCTGTGATTCTGTGCTTTGCTCTGCTGCTCCTGTGATTCTGTGCTCTGCTGCTCCTGTGATTCTATGCTCTGCTCTGCTGCTCCTTTGATTCTGCGCTCTGCTCTGCTGCTCCTTTGATTCTGCGCTCTGCTGCTCCTGTGATTCTGTGCTCTTATCTGCTGCTCCTGTGATTCTGTGCTCTGCTGCTACTGTGATTCTGTGCTTTGCTCTGCTGCGCCTGTGATTCTGTGCTCTGCTGCTCCTGTGATTCTGTGCTCTGCTGTTCCTGAGATTCGGTGCTCTGCTGCTCCAGTGATACTGTGCTTTGCTCTGCTGCTCCTGTGATTATATGCTCTGCTCTGCTGCTCCTTTGATTCTGTGCTCTGCTGCTCCTGTGATTCTGTGCTCTAATCTGCTGCTCCTGTGATTCTGTGCTTGGCTGCTACTGTGATTCTGTGCTTTGCTCTGCTGCGCCTGTGTTTCTGTGCTCTGCTCTGCTGCTCCTGTGATTCCGTGCTCTGCTGTTCCTGTGATTCGGTGCTCTGCTGCTCCTGTGATTCTGTGCTTTGCTCTGCTGTTCCTGTGATTCTGTGCTCTGCTGCTCCTTTGATTTTGTGCTCTGCTGCTGCTGTGATTCTGTGCTCTTATCTGCTGCTCCCGTGATTCTGTGCTCTGCTGCTACTATGATTCTGTGCTTTGCTCTGCTGCACCTGTGATTCTGTGCTCTGCTCTGCTGCTCCAGTGATTCTGTGCTCTGCTGCTCCTGGAATTCGGTGCTCTGCTGCTCCTGTGAGTCTGTACTCTGCTCTGCTGCTCCTGTGATTCTGTGCTCTGCTGCTCCGGTGATTCTGTGCTCTGCTGCTCATGTGATTCGATGCTATGCTGCCCCTGTGATTCTGTGCTCTGCTCTGCTGCCCCTGTGATTCTGTGCTCTGCTCTGCTGCTCCTGTGATTCTGTGCTCTGCTGCTCCTGTGATTCTGTGCTCTGCTCTGCTGCTCCCGTGATTATGTGCTCTGCTGCTCCTGTGATTCTGTGCTCTGCTCTGCTGCTTCTGTGATTCTGTGCTCTGCTGCTTCTGTGATTCTGTGCTTTGTAGTGCTGCTCCTGTGATTCTGAGCTCAGTGCTCCTGTGATTCTGTGCATTGCTCTGCTGCTCCTGTGATTCTGTGCATTGCTCTGCTGCTCCTGTGATTCTGTGCTCTGCTGCTCCTGTGATTCTGTGCTCTACTCTGCTGCTATTGTGATGCTGTGCTCTGCTGCTCCTGTGATTCTGTGCTCTGCTGCTCCTGTGATTCTTTGCTCTAATGCTCCTGTGATTCTGTGATCTGCTCTGCTGCTCCTGTGATTCTGTGACCTGCTCTGCTGCTCCTGTGATTCTGTGACCTGCTCTGCTGCTCCTGTAATTCCGAGCTCTGCTCTGCTGCTCGTGTGATTCTTTGCTCTGCTGCTCCTGTGATTCTGTGCTCTGCTGCTCCTGTGATTCTGTGCTCTGCTGCTCCTGTGATTCTGTGCTTTGCTCTGCTGCTCCTGTGATTCTGTGCTTTGCTCTGCTGCTCCTGTGAGTCTGTGCTCTGCTGCTCCTGTGATTCTGTGCTTTGCTCTGCTGTTCCTGTGATTCTGTGCTCTGCTGTTCATGTGATTCTGTGCTTTGCTCTGCTGCTCCTGTGATTCTGTGCTCTGCTGTTCATGTGAGTCTGTGCTCTGCTTCACCTGTGAGTCTGTGCTTTGCTCTGCTGTTCCTGTGATTCTGTGCTCTGCTGTTCCTGTGATTCTGTGCTCTGCTGCTCCTGTGATTCTATGCTTTGCTCTGCTGTTTCTGTGATTCTGTGCTCTGCTGCTCCTGTGATTCTGTGCTTTGCTCTGCTGCTCCTGTGATTCTGTGCTTTGCTTTGCTGTTCCTGTGATTATGTGCTTTGCTCTGCTGTTCCTGTGATTCTGTGCTCTGCTGTTACTGTGATTCTGTGCTCTGCTGCCCCTGTGATTCTGTGCTTTGCTCTGCTGTCCCTGTTATTCTGTGCTCTGCTGCTCCTGTGATTCTGTGCTTTGCTGTTCTGGTGATTCTGTGCTCTGCTGCTCCTGCTCCTGTGATTCTGTGCACTGCTCTGCTGCTCCAGTGATTCTGAGCTCTGCTCTGCTGCTCCTGTGATTCTGTGCTCTGCTCTGCTGCTCCTGTGATTCTGTGCTTTGCTGCTCCTGTGATTCTGTGCTCTGCTGCTCCTGTGATTCTGTGCTCTGCTGCTTCTGTGATTCTGTGCTCTGCTCTGCTGCTCCTTTGATTCTGTGATCTGCTGCTCCTGTGATTCTGTGCTCTGCTGCTCCTGTGAGTCTGTGTCCTGCTGCTCCTGTGATTTTGTGATCTGCGCTGCTGCTCCTGTGAGTCTGTGCTCTGCTCTGCAGCTCCTGTGAGTCTGTGCTTTGCTCTGCTGTTCCTGTGATTCTGTGCTCTGCTCTGCTGCTCCTGTGATTCTATGCTCTGCTCTGCTGCTCCTGTGATTCTGTGCTCTGATGCTCCTGTGATTCTGTTCTCTGCTGCTTCTGTGATTCTGTGCTCTGCTCTGCTGCTCCTGTGATTCTGTGCTCTGCCGTGCTCTGCCGCTACTGTGATTCTGTGCTCTGCTGCTCCTGTGATTCTGTGCTCTGCTCTGCTGTTCCTGTGAGTGTGTGCTCTGCTGCTCCTGTGATTCTGTGCTCTGCTCTGCTGCACCTGTGAGTCTGTGCTTTGCTTTACTGCTCCAGCGAGTCTGTGCTTTGCTCTGCTTCTCCTGTGATTCTGTGCTCTGCTCTGCTTCTCCTGTGATTCTATGCTTTGCTGCTCCTGTGATTTTGTGCTCTACTGCTCCTGTGATTCTGTGCTCTGCTGTTCCTGTGATTCTGTGCTCTGTTGTTCCTGTGATTCTGTGCTCTGCTGCTCCTGTGATTCTGTGCTTTGCTCTGCTGTTCCTGTGATTCTGTGCTCTGCTGCTCTTCTGATTCTGTGCTTTGTTCTGCTGTTTCTGTGATTCTGTACTCTGCTGCTCCTGTGATTCTGTTCTTTGCTCTGCTGCTCCTGTGATTCTGTGCTCTGCTCTGCTGCTCCTGTGATTCTGTGCTCTGCTCTGCTGCTCCTGTGATTCTGTGCTCTGCTGCTCCTGTGATTCTGTGCTCTGCTGTTCCTGTGATTCTGTGCTCTGTTGTTCCTGTGATTCTGTGCTCTGTTGTTTCTGTGATTCTGTGCTCTGCTGCTCGTGTGATTCTGTGCTTCTGTGCTCTGCTGCTCCTGTGATTCTGTGCTCTGCTGTTCCTGTGATTCTGTGCTCTGTTGTTCCTGTGATTCTGTGCTCTGCTGCTCATGTGATTCTGTGCTTCTGTGCTCTGCAGCTCCTGTGATTCTGTGCTTTGCTCTGCTGCTCCTGTGATTCTGTGCTCTGCTCTGCTGCTCCTGTGATTCTGTGCTCTGCTCTGCTGCTCCTGTGATTCTGTGCTCTGCTGCTCCTGTGATTCTGTGCTCTGCTGCTCCTGTGATTCTGTGCTCTGCTGCTCCTGTGATTCGGTACTCTGCTGTTCCTGTGATTCTGTGCTCTGCTGTTCCTGTGATTCTGTGCTCTGTTGTTTCTGTGATTCTGTGCTCTGCTGCTCATGTGATTCTGTGCTTCTGTGCTCTGCTGCTCCTGTGATTCTGTGCTCTGCTGTTCCTGTGATTCTGTGCTCTGTTGTTCCTGTGATTCTGTGCTCTGCTGCTCATGTGATTCTGTGCTTCTGTGCTCTGCAGCTCCTGTGATTCTGTGCTTTGCTCTGCTGTTCCTGTGATTCTGTGCTCTGCTGCTCCTGTGATTCTGTGCTCTGCTGCTCATGTGATTCTGTACTTCTGTGCTCTGCTGCTCCTGTGATTCTGTGCTTTGCTCTGCTGCGTCTGTGATTCTGTGCTCTGCTGCTCCTGTGATTCTGTTCTTTGCTCTGCTGTTCCTGTAATTCTGTGCTCTGCTGTTCCTGTGATTCTGTGCTCTGCTGTTCCTGTGATTCTGTGCTCTGCTGTTCCTGTGATTCTGTTCTCTGCTGTTCCTGTGATTCTTCGCTTTGCTCTGCTGCACCTGTGATTCTGTGCTTTGCTGCTCCTGTGATTCTGTGCTTTGCTCTGCTGCTCCTGTGATTCTATGCTTTGCTCTGATGCTCCTGTGAATCTGTGCTCTGCTGCTCCTTTGATTCTGTGCTTTGCTCTCCTGATCCTGTGATTCTGTGCTCTGCTCTGCTGCTCCTGTGATTCTGTGCTCTGCTGCTTGTGTGATTCTGTGCTCTGCTGTTCCTGTGATTCTGTGCACTGTTGTTCCTGTGATTCTGTGCTCTGCTGCTTCTGTGATTCTGTGCTTTGCTCTGCTGTTCCTATGATTCTGTGCTCTGCTGCTCCTTTGATTCTGTGCTATGCTGCTCCTCTGTTTCTGTGCTTTGCTCTGCTGTTCCTGTGATTCTGTGCTCTGCTGCTCCTGTGATTCTGTTCTTTGCTCTGCTGCTCCTGTGATTCTGTGCTCTGCTGCTCATGTGATTCTGTGTGTCTGTGCTCTGCTGTTCCCGTGATTCTGTGCTCTGCTGTTCCTGTGATTCTGTGCTCTGCTGCTCCTGTTATTCTGTGCTCTGCTGCTCATGTGATTCTGTGCTTCTGTGCTCTGCTGCTCCAGTGATTCTGTGCTCTGCTGCTCCTGTGATTCTGTGCTTTGCTCTGCTGTTCCTGTGATTCTGTGCTCTGCTGGTCCTGTGATTCTGTGCTTTGCTCTGCTGTTCCTGTGATTCTGTGCTCTGCTGCTCCTGTGATTCTGTGCTTTGCTTGCTCTGCTGTTCCTGTGATTCTGTGCTGTGCTTTTCCTGCAATTCTGTGCTCTGCTGCTCCTGTGATTCTGTGCTTTGCTGTTGTTCCTGTGATTCTGTGCTCTGCTGTTCCTGTGATTCTGTGCTCTGCTGCTCCTGTGAGTCTGTGCTTTGCTCTGCTGCTCCTTTGATTCTGTGCTTTGCTCTGCTGTTCCTGTGATTCTGTGCTCTGCTGTTCCTGTGATTCTGTGCTCTGCTGTTCCTGTGATTCTGTGCTCTGCTGTTCCTGTGATTCTGTGCTCTGCTGCTCCTGTGATTCTGTGCTCTGCTGCTCCTTTGATTCTGTGCTTTGCTCTGCTGCTCCTGTGATTCTGTGCTTTGCTGCTCCTATGATTCTGTGCTTTGCTCTGCTGCTCCTGTGATTCTGTGCTTTGCTCTGCTGCTCCTGTGATTCTGTACTCCGCTGCTTTTTTGATTCTGTGCTTTGCTCTGCTGCTCCTGTGATTCTGTGCTTTGCTGCTCCTATGATTCTGTGCTTTGCTGCTCCTATGATTCTGTGCTTTGCTCTGCTGCTCCTGTGATTCTGTGCTCTGCTGCTTCTGTGATTCTGTGTTTTGCTCTGCTGCTTGATTCCATTGCTCAATGGAGTTTGCCTACGTCAGCCTAGCAAAGCCCACCAATCCCAAACGCTGCTCTTTTAAATGCATAGTATAGACTTTCACGGAAGTGTAGGAGATCTGCTTTGTGACTGGCTTGGTCAGGGCACCCCAGCGCTGCGTCAGAGTTCAGATACCTGCCCTCTCTGCTCACCAGGCTCTCTAACATTGTGGTTTCAGAGGCCTTTAACGTGCGCATGTCAGATTGGCCTCACCCAAACATTTGTCCAGCCTGACATGCGCACTTTAATTTAGGGCAGCCCTTTGATCTACAGCTACCTCAGGAGAGGAGGAACAGGCCTCTTCCTCCTGCTCTAGCTAAGCTGGACGCATATCTTATAACATGTTTTACTGTTTGGCTCTTTAAGGGAGAGGGCAATGCTAATTTGCCACTACGGGTGAGCCGCCTCTGAAAAAAGATTGCCTGAAGGTTTAAGTAAGGCTACCTAAAATTCAGGAAATAACCCCAGTCTTTTGGCACTCCAGCCTATAACGTATCTAAAATAGTTAAGTTGATTAGCAATGGGAAACCAGATGGATGGTCAACTTGCAGCAAGTATGCATTGGCCATAATGCACCTCGCAATGAACCTCTAAAGAAATTCTATAATTTGGGTACTGTAGCATTTGAAACCATATTTGACGATGCTCTGGGCTTCTACCGACCATTAGAACCCCGGAGCATTCCATTGTCTTCAATGGAGCGCTCAACACTCCAATGTTTTCAAAGGGAGTGTTACAATTGGTAAGAAAACTGTACTTCTCCTGTACTGGTCGATGTCCATTGGCAGAGTTATGACTTCCCAAGTACCAATCAAAGTGAAAGCAGTCGGGCCGAATAGGGCCGACTGATTTTAGTTTCTTACTGTGACAATCCGTGTGTTGATTGCCAGAGTATGTAAAAAATAATGCAGGATGCAAAGGAAGCTCTTTTCTCGCTTCTGAAATTATTTAAAAAACACAGAATTCTTCTGGTTTATATGCCAGAAGGATTTTGCTTCCCATTGTGGAGGATGAACTGTTCACATCCACAGCAATGTGAAGTCCAGAGGATGTGAACGGTTCCATTGCACTTAAACAGTTAAGGAAGTCACCAGGCTTGCTTGCAATTCACTCTCTAACATTTTGGAGCCTTAATAAATGTTTCTAAGGAAGGGCTGGACCCTGCAAAGCCTGCAACCTGGGGCTTAATACCCCCCTTTGCTACCCACCGTGAGGACCCTGACAACACAAGTAACAATTTCCAAGTATGAGAGATGCACCAGATGCCGAAATGTGTTTCCTTGCGTGCCTATTAAGTAACTTGGAGTAAGGGCTGTGGAGCACGTCAGGTTTAAGGCAGGGCTAGGCCAAGCCTGGAGTGGGAGCACAGAGCAGCCGTGGAAAGCGATTCCCTCCAGCAGGGTTTGTCGTTTGAGTTACATGATGCGTTTTTTTTAGTACACTTTTCTAAATATATAATTAAAATATCCATAAGTATTCAAGACAGTTTTGAAGAGAAAATATTGAAATATTGCGTGTCTGTACCCTGGTTCATTATTTATCTACAGCAATAAATCATGTAACATCAAAAAAATTATAAACTGTTGGTTCAGGAGTGCTTTCTAGGCATGCCCCTTCAGCCCATGGAATCCTGAATTGAACCTACTATTCATCAACCACTGGTGATGTGCTGTGTCCTGTATGGCCATTTCAGGCAAGTGAAGGAATCCCTGTCAGTTAACTCAGGGGAACTTTAACAATAAACCCAGTGCTGCAGAACAGACCGCGGTCTAAAATTGCTGGTAAATCTTTGCAGCTTCTCTGACACGGTAAACATTATTTACATATATAAACAGAAAATGAGAATGTTAGAAATGGGGGTCTCCAAAGAATAAATAAAAATATGACATAGTAAACTATAAACATAGCCTACTTGAAAAGCACAGTGCCTGTGCTTCCACTTTCCACCGAGATCTTGGGCCACACCTCTATTGTGGGGGACAAGGGCCATTGATTAAAACAGCCTTAATAAGCAAACTGAACAAAATCTGAGAGTAAACACTCAGGCGCCAGTGTGAAATGACGAACCAGAGGTCATGAGATAGCCAGAAAATATCAACTGAGACTATGTTAACTGGAAACTGGTACAAGAAGACGGGACGTGGTAAACATTCTCTCCCCTCCTACTATTGGCACACTGACTCACAGTATACTTAGGCACACATCATCACATCATACTATAGAGTCTGAAGCATCTACAGTGCAGTCTCACCTTTGCTGCCAAACAATACAAAGCAAGAGAATTAGAATATGTATATGTGTGTGTGTGTGTATATATATATATATAGCGTGATCAAGGGCTAATCCCGGAAACGCGTCGTTTTTCCCTTTGCTATTAAATCAGAGTTACAGCACTTGAGGTGTCCGAGTGGTTCTTTAACGTTAAGGAACCTGGGAGCAGATATATATATATATATATATATATATATATATATATATATATATATATATATATATATATATATATCCTCCTTCCGCTATTGGGCTGCGCGCTGCTGGAATGAGCTTCCTGTCTCCTTAAGAAAGTCACACAGTCTTTTTGCTTTCAGGAAGGAGCTTAAAACTTGGCTCTATTCTGCCTGATCCCATTGGTGACCTGTTGTTTCATCTGCTGTGTTGTGTTTCTTTTCAGTACTCTTCTCTTTGCCAAAGCGCCGGGACACCCCTCGGGGTAGCCGTGCGCTATAAAAGAGTCCCAACATAACATAACATAACATATTACCTACTGGCGGTCGCCAGTAGGTATATATAGTTAGGATTTTTTTCCTATGGGATTTCTGAAAATTCTATGTCGAATAACTTTGGCGTTTGTGGACGGAATTGGCTGAAATTTTCAGAAAAATGGCACAGTTTGTTTCTGAGCAGTCCCTAAAAATTTGGAGGGGTTTCGTCAGGGGGGGGCCGAGAAAAAAGGGGGGTCCCAAAACGCGTTTTTCCCATTCATTTTTCCATAGGGCGGTTGGAATCACTTTTAGCTCGAACGGCTGAATGGATTTATACGAAACTTGGCAAAATAGTAAATATGGTTTGTCCGACGTGCCTTTGCTATGTCTCAATATATGTGCTCCAGTGGATTTTGAGAAATTAACGTTTTAAAAAACAGATATATCTGTGACAGCGTCTCGGTTAGCGCCCCGGTTCGCGTACCTGACGCGTAACGGAACTTCGCGAGGAGAAGCGGATTGGCTCCCCGGTGACTGTCAACATTCTAAACAGTCCGGAGCGGCCGCCATCTTGTGTCTCGGTAGGATCGAGACACAAGAGGTGGCAAAAACAAAGGGGGAAATGAGCATAAGGGGGCAGAGTACATCCTCCCTGACCCCCTAGGTTTGATGAGGGGGCTTTAAAAGGGCCCCGCGGGGCAAAATAAAAAAAAATGTATTATCGTTTTTTTTGCGGGGGGGAGCGCCCGGTACGCGCACCGGGAAGCAGTCCGGGGAGCGTAAAATACGAAAAAAAGAATGAAAGAATGTTCAAATATTGTATGTTTATTGATTGTTCTTTTTGTTGTGTTTTTTTTTAATTTTTTTTATTTAAAAACCAACATGTAGGTACCAATGCAGAGTCTAAAAATAAATATACACCGTTTTCTTTGTAGATATCTTGCATGTTGTTTCAGAAGTTATTGTGGTATATGGAATTCATAGCATAGTCTGTGAGGAAAGCAGAAAGAACATGGAGGCAGGAGATGATAAAGAGATGTTAAATACACATTGGAGATAATATAGTGGGAGAAAGGAAGTAACTATGAGCAAACTTAGTATGTAACACAAAAAAAGTTGCACAGTATATTTTAAGTCTCAGTTTATATTTTATCTTTTTGGGTACTATTTCATAATTTTCATATTAAAAAGAATAATGTCTCAAACAATTTTAACTTTTAAAATTAAAATTTATTGTTCTGATTTTTCAAAATCTAAGAGAATTTGAAACATTAAATCATCAAGAATGTCCTCCTTTTCATTCCAAGAATCACATTCACATTCTTCAGCACATTTTAATAATTCTTGGTCTACTGATTCATCCAGTCTAGTTCTTCTTTTTCATGGTTTGGATTGCTTTCAATCTTAATTTCAAATGAAATTGTATTTTCTTTTGGCTGTGCTTCCATTTTCTTGCTATAAATTGCATTAAAAAAATATATCAGTGGAGATAGGGCACTGTTGGGTTTAAGTTCAGACAGGTGCTTGTGAGTTTTTAACAGTGAAGTAATCTTTGGGCAGTGCATGGTTTCAGGCAGGAAGTAAAACTATTAAAAAGTGCCTGTGATGAAGCCTAAGTAAATTCATAATTATACCACAGAAGCCTAACTCAATCAATAATTTAAATAATTAAGTGTTTCTCAATGACTAACTCTTATAGAGGGACAGTATGCAACTATCTGAAAACGTTTTCCTTATTTAATTTAAAGTGCATAACATAGTTCTCCTTTCAAATTTTTAAAATTATATCTTACCTTTGAAAAAGAAGTTAAAGTTGACAGTCAAAATGCTCTTGAAATGTACTTCAGGAAGTAGTAGTCAAATGGCTGTGTTTCTCTCTCTTTCTTTATATATATTCAGGTACATAACCAATCAAATGTCTTGAAATAATAGTAGAAAATGAAAGTAACATTTTAATTGGTTGTCAATTCTAACACTTCATATGTGTTTCTGTCATGTAATTTACCTCAGGATATTTAGTCAGTCCTACTGCATAATTTTCTTAATGGAATTCCATCAAATTTGGGTAAATGGTAGGGACTGCTATGTAGTAGGGCCTATTCTATATTTGATGAAAGTGTCTCCAGTGGTTTTTCTGTAGATTACTTTCCCACCTTGTTTTAGCGAGCGCTCACCGGTGCGCGCCCCGGTACTCATACCGGCAGCGTTACGGGAGTCCTCCATTTTGTGTATCGGTAGAATTGAGACACAAGATGGAGGGGAAACAATGTTCGGAATGGGTAGAAGGGGGCACAGTAGACACTTTGTGACCCTCTAGGTTTTCTGAGGGGGGCTTAGGACGCTGATATATGCAAAAATAAAAATAAAAGAATTGAAAAATTTCACGGGGGAGCGCCCGGTACGCGCACCGGTAAGCGAACCGGGGAGCGTACTTTGGTGAAAAATAGTGAAAAAAGTAAGGAAAAGATATACGTTTAGAATGATCAGAGGTAGGGTAGCTCTGAAAAGAGCTATTGGGTTCTGTGGCTGATTTAGGTACCTACAAGTAGGTTCCAATGCACAGTTTTAAATTCAGGAGGAATATTCTATTCCCCTCATCTGAGAAGTGCACACCATCTCCTCTGTAGATGTCTTGCATGTTGTAACGCAAGTTATTGTTGTATATTAAACCCATTGTAAATTCTCTCATGTAAGCAGAAACAGATTTATTCACATGTTTCCGTGCTTTCTCAAATTGTGGAAAAAATTGGTTGGACCACTTCCTTTTCTGTCATTGGCATATATTGGAATATACCAAGGCAGTTTGGGGAAAAAGTGTCATCAATTGATGAAAGGTGTCCTTTAAAAGCATTTCCAGACCAACCCCAGTCATAGTCCCAAAATCAATTCCACCACAGTGCACTATTAAGAGGTCAGGGTTTGGCAGATGCATAAAACAATTATAATAAAAACATATAAAATATAGTTTTCATTTAAAAGAAGAATACATTTTACAGCTTTTGATATTTGCTATTAAAAAACCATTGAAATTCACTGAAAAAACCATAGGTTATAGACCATATATAGTTAGGAATTAGCATTTACAAAACCTTGAAAATTCACTGAAAAAACCATAGGTTATAGACCATATAAAGTTAGGGATTAGCATTTACAAAACCTTATTTTACTCACACAAAACCATTGAAATTCGCATATATAGTTAGTTGCACTAACTATATATCGCACACCCGCAATCCACTGCTGATGATGTCACATATTACATCATTCATGACATGGTCAGTGACATCACTGATGACATCACTGATGACATCTCAAATGACATCACTGATGACATTTCATTTGACATTACTGATCACATCACTGATGATATCATTTATGTGATAATACAATGAACCTCTTCAGACTCTAATATAACTTTAGATACAATCAGTGTAAACAGACACTCACAGACTGTCACTCATCCATGGAGTTACTCACACACCTAGTCAGTCATGCAAAGAATCAATCACACCTCCATTTCCTCAACTATACAGTTATACACACCTTACTTATTCAAACATATACTAACACATATTTACTCTCTTATACAATCCCTGATACAAGTTCACAATGATCCATACAGCCACTCACACATTTACTGGCTCTTATGCACAGGTATTTATACATGTCAACTCCCACATGTACTATGTTTTACATATGTACTTACTTTGACATGTAGCACTGAGATATCCATTCAATCACCAATACACTCATGCACACAGTCAACCGCCCATACAGCTGTTTCCACATGCACTTTTGAACCCATACATCTAGTGTATCAACTGCTCACACATCTATGCACAGAGTCATACACCTCCAAGCCACCCACAAACACACTCAGTCTCCCATACAAATACTTGGGCAACCAATCAATAATCCATATAGTTACTCATATAGCTACTGATCAACATATGCAGCAGTTTACAGAACAGCAGATATAAAGATGCACAAATTAAGACAGTTTAGTCACTAACCCATGCACTCAGTGAGACACATTTAATCACTCACTCATACAGTCAGTCATGCACCTACTAAATCCTTCATCCAGACACTTATACATCCACTCATTCTTCAATATGTAAGACATATTTTAACTTTACAGAAACATACAGTCACTGGATGTTGTCATCAGTGATGTCATCAGTGATGTCATTTGAGATGTCATCAGTGATGTCATTTGAGATGTCATCAGTGATGTCATGAATGATGTCACTGACCATGTCATGAATGATGTAATATGTGACATCATCAGCAGTGGATTGCGGGTGCGCGATATATAGTTAGTGCAACTAACTATATATGCGAATTTCAATGGTTTTGTGTGAGTAAAATAAGGTTTTGTAAATGCTAATCCCTAACTATATATGGTCTATAACCTATGGCTTTTTCAGTGAATTTTCAAGGTTTTGTAAATGCTAATTCCTAACTATATATGGTCTATAACCTATGGTTTTTTCAGTGAATATATATATATATCCAACAGAAATTCTGTTCCGAAGCCCAGTTCTGGAACAGCAGTGTATTTATTTCAAGTACAAAATGCAGCATGCTCCCGAGTCTTTTTCCTTATGCGTTCCACTTCCAAATGAGCCTTGACCACAGGAGAGGCTGCTTGTCTGTAAAGCATCTATGTGCTAATATTTATGTAGAACTCCAGAAACCTTACGCGTGTAAGGATAATGACTCGAGCACACCGTAAGGTAAAATTAATTGCTGAGTGTAAATGAAATCAGTGAAACATCGTTGGTAATTTGGTTGGTATGTGGTTTTAATTCAACCAATGATAATAATCCTATTCAGTCATATGATACATTATTCCTTAAATAGTTTTGATGAAGTAGGAGTAATGAAAACGCAATGTTGGTAGTAATGTTGGGTAGTCACTCTCTACATGTCATAGAAAATGTCTTGTGTATTGCAAAGTCCATAAAGAAAATGTCTTGTTTATTGTAATGTGTCCAGACAGTAGAGCGGAGAGAGATTCCCCACCTATCGTATCCTTTTTCACCTCCACACTCCAGTGTCTGGGAAAATCCTCTTGTTAGCGCAGAGGCGAGCGGTGGGGAATCCCTCTCCTCTCGATTTTCTGGACACTTTGCAATACACAAGACAAGACATTTTCGGACAGCATCAGTAAGGCTAGGCTTGAAAAGTTCCTTTCTATCTTGGCGTGGATGGCACTGTGCTAATCCTATGCTTAAAGACTTGGATAGAAAGCAGACATTTGAGTGTTGCTGGTGTTGAGAGTGCACTATACTGGAGCTGCTTTAAACCTAATTTTGAGAACTACCCAGAGTTTCTGCTTTTTATTGCATGTGTGTGTATCTGTAGATATATAGTCGCCACTGTGCAGTTATAGTTAGGATTTAGGTACCATAGGAAAAGCTTTTTTTGGTTTGGTGCAGCTTGACAGATCTTCAATAAACTTTAAAAAAAAGTTAATCTACCCCAGTTCCCATCTGGAAAGTTTTTGGGGTGATATAACAAGTGGGGGCTGAGAAAAAAAGGAGGGGGGTCCCAAAATGTAATTGCCCCATGCAATCTAAAATTGAACAGCGGTACCTCAAACATGGCTGAACAGAAATACAGCAAGTTTGGCAGAAAGTTAGTTATTGGTCCAGAAAGCATACATTTTTTCGGGATTTGTTGTAAATCTGTTCATTAGTTTTTGAGAACTTAAGCTTTAAAATATTTGTATATTTGGACTATTGGGTTCACCGGAAACTTGCAAGGGTCCTGTGATCACTCAACTTCAAATAATAGAGGACTATGGTTGGCAGAGGGTGTTTTTTTCCCATTTGGCCGTCTTTCTTCCTTGGGAGCTCACATTGTGGTTGACTCTGAGGAGTAATGCTGTGGCCACCAATTCACCATTTCACCATTTCAGGACACGGAGACTCGGTCCCTGTGTACTGAAAATGAAAACAATATGCTATAAGAGCCAGGGTAAGGGTACTCTGGCCCCTGGGACTTGTGTGGGAGGGTCATGCCAAATTTAACAAAACCAATTTGGGATGTTTAAGTAACCCAGTGGGTGTCCTATAGGAAGTCAGGGGTAGTACTGGCTCCAGTGATGGTCATGCAGCATCTGTAGAACAAGCATTTGCAATGCAATAGGTCTCGCATTTCTGTGAGTTTAACCCCTTCCATGCTCATGATGAACCCCAGCCGTCATGCACTACGGTGCTCGTGTGCTGATGACGGCTGGGGTTCGTCACGGCCCGCCCCTGTTCGTGCTGTTTACAGCACACCAGGGGAATCGCGGCCGCATCGAAGGGGTTAAGCTATTGGCATGGTAAATAATAATGCCTTTTATTTATGTTTTAAAAACCAAAACATAAGTAAAAGGCATTGTCCTTTACAAAGCTAGTAGCTCAAACTCTCGTAAATGCGAGACCTATTGCATTGCAAATGCTTGTTTCGAGTTGGGTGAGCTGCACATCTTGTTGCGCGCAGGTGCCATTATTTAGCATATAAATACAAAAACAAAAAAGTGAGGTGGGTGAGCCGCCACCCATATTTAGCATATACATTTTTAAAAAGCCATTGGAATAACCAATAGGTAGGCTCCAGGACAATGGAAGGGAGGGAGGGTGTATGGTATACATCACGGACAATGGGAGGGGGGGAGAAGGCATGAACAACAGGAGGGAGGGTCGGGGAAAGAAACCTTGGACAATGGGAGAGAGGGTGGGGGTAAAGAAGGCACGACAACAGGAGGGAGGGTGGGGGTGCAAAGAGGGCAGGGGGTAAAGAAGGCACAGAATGTGTGGGGTAAAGAAGGCACGGACAGCATGGGTAAAGAAGGCGCAGACAATTGGGGTATAAAAGGCACAGAGGGCAAGGGGTAAAGAAGGCACAGAGTGTGGGGGGGTAAAGAAGGCAACGACAATGGAAGGGAGGGCAGGGCAGGGTTTAAAAGAAGGCACCACGGACTGAATGTAAGCAAAGCATGTGGTGCTTGAAGTAAGAGAAACTCAATAAAGAAAATATTGCTTAAAGACTAAATAACAGGTACTGTGCAACAACCGAAGTAAAAGGGCCAGTCGCCATGGAAGGTGATAAATGAAGAGGAGGCGCTACTAAGGAGGGACTAACAAGCCTATTTATGAATCAGAAGCCAGCATTTAGGAAGGACAATGACACAAGCCAATGGCAAATATGGGCGGAGAGTGGGCGGGGGTTCTATTCCCTACTCCACTACAGCAAGTCTCGCAGAGCAGCACATGCGCACTATCTCTAGGCTCAAACGAAAAAGAGGTGGGCCTGAGTGATTACAGGCAGTTCGCCCTGCCGCTATGCCACACAGTGCACAGCCAGAAAGGTTGTGCATTGTTGGGGGTGGCCATCTCAGTGGTATTGGCCATGCAGACTGTCCTGCGGCTAATCCCATGCAGTACATGGCCTTAGACTGTGAGCAGATGAGTATGGCCACCCATTGGGGCCTGGGGACATGCACTGCAGTTATCACCACCAGCTATGCCCTGAAGCCAACCCCACGCTGCGAATGGCTAAAGGCTGTGCGCAGGGAAATCAAATTGGCTGCCTTCGGGGTGTTGGGGTTTTTTATGCATATATAAGGTTTGCAACTTTATTCATTTTGGTAAGGTCCTGGTCAGTAACTTGCTTCAGTCCCATGATATGTATTTTAAATACTAATACCATCCGATGATCACACAGATTATTTTTAAATAAAACTTTATTGTAAAAATCCCATAAACAATTTTATTAAATTAGAAGTTTTTTAGATATGTATTTATAGGTTAATATGTAGGTATTTAACCTCTAACACTATTTGCTCTTTATTATTCAAATACATTGCACTTTAGTTTGCTACATTTGCACAAAAATAAGGGCTTAGAGTAGAGACACTATGTTTTAGTTATATCTAAGTAGATTAATTTGCTTAAAATTTATGAATTAGATAATGACACTGATCAATTGTGTTCATTCAGTGCATCAATAACAGTATAAATTGCTGGCAGCTTGATATGGAAAATCTGATATGTGGTCATGGTAGGCATATAGTTAGTTTTGTCTAATATATGCTGCTTTGGCATTTATGCGGATATTAAGTATGAGTCAGTAGTTCATTACTCTGTGACCCGAGTTACATAAGTTATTATTATGTTCTCCATATTGGTTATGTCTTGCTACCACAACAATAATTGGCAGCAATGAATGAGGTGCATTTATGTAGATAGTACAATTTATGATTTTAATGTGGGGTCAGTTTTGCTTTCTATTTTTAGCTATCACTGTGTCTCTTATACTCTCCTTTCCTATTTAACATTGTTCTAACATCGCTTTTTTTTAAACATATGTTTTAGTAAGCTTTACTAAGGTACCGGCTGGTGCAAGTATAAAATACTACTATAATGTATTGTGACAATATTAGCTCTATTTTGCACAGCAGTATTTTGAAGGGGGAACAGCCATTACAACGCCGGTTTTACCACGCATTGCTTTTACATCGCATGCATTACAACGCATGCGATGTTACAACGTGTGTTAAAACCACGCATACTATTACATCTCATGCGCTTTTTCAACGCGTGCGATGTAATGTGTAATGGCGGCTGCGGGGGCGGCTATTCACGTTGTTGTGAGGAAAGTTAGGCTGTTTTCTCACAACGACGTGAAGCAAGCAGGAAGGAGGAAGCAGGATCCGATGGCGACGCTGGAGATGAGAGAGGTAAGGGGGCTTGTGCGTGGGGTGGGGGTTACTTTTGTAGGATTTAGGGTAGTTTAAATGTAGTGTGGTAATGTTTGTGCTGTGTGTTTGTTTTTTAAAAACGTTTTAGTGTGTGTTGTGGTGTCGTGTTTGTTTAGTGTAGTGTAGTGTAATGTAGTGGTTAAGTAGTGTAGTGATTTAGGTTTTAGGGTAGTGTAGGGGTGGGAGTAGTGTGGGTAGCATAGTAGTGTTTTAGGGTTTAGGGTAGTGTAAGGGTGGGAGTAGTGTGGGTAGCACAGTAGTGTTTTAGGGTTTAGGGTAGTGTAAGGGTGGGAGTAGTGTGGGTAGCGTAGTAGTGTTTTAGGGTTTAGGGTAGTGTAGGGATGGGAGTAGTGTGGGTAGCGTAGTAGTGTTTTAGGGCTTAGGGTAGTGTAGGGGTGGGAGTAGTGTGGGTAGCATAATAGTGTTTTAGGGTTTAGGGTAGTGTAAGGGTGGGAGTAGTGTGTGTAGCGTAGTAGTGTTTTAGGGTTTAGGGTAGTGTAAGGGTGGGAGTAGTGTGGGTAGTGGAGTAGTGTGGCAGTGTTTTTTGGGTTGGGGCAGTGTAGGGGCGGGAGTAGTCTGTTGTGTAGGTGTAGGGATAGGGATGTTACTTACCTTGCATACTTTTACCACAAGTATAGCTTTACCACGCATGCCTTTGAGCTGTAATGGCATGCGTGGTAAAAGCATACTCATGGTAAATGTATGCGATGTTATGGCACACAATGTCATTGACATTGCGTACTAATACCCGCGTTGTAATGGCATGCGTGGTATTAGTAGGCGATGTAATGACATACATCCATTTTGAAGCATAGTATGTTTTCTATGTTTATCGGGTATCCCGTGACACTGTGGGTGGTATTAAAAAACATAGGCAAAACGCATTTCAGTATGTGATCAAGGCTGCAAGGACAGTCGAAACGCGTAATGGCTACTCTATCTGAAGAATAAATCTGTTTGCCAAACCTGAAGTGGAGTTTGGGCCTTTCTTCATCGCCTGCGTGGAAGTTGTAGTCGGCAGTATCTTTATATATATATATATATATATATATATATATATATATATATATATATTCCAAATCCTGTATTTAGAACCCTCGTTCACTCCATGCTGAATATATATATCCTACTGGCAATCGCCAGAAGGTAGTTATAGTTAAGACCTATTTTCCATAGGAAATCCGCAACATTCTATTTGGTATAACTTTGGCGCCGGTTGACGAATGTTCGCAAAATTGTCAAAACTAGTGGGGCGCTCTGGTTCGCTCCTATCCTGAAAGTCTTGGGGTGATTTGTGAAGCGGGGGCCGAGAAAAAGGGGGGTCCAAAAACGTGTTTTTCCGATGCAATTTTCCATAGGAACCGTTCATTGCGGCTCCAGCCCGAACTGCTGAACGGAATTACACCAAATTTGGCAAAGAGGTAGTCCTTGGTTCAGACCTGTGCCTTTTGCTGATATGGTGTAAATCTTTTCAGTAGTTCCTGAGAAAATCACAAATAAAAGTACATATATATCTATGGCCTCAGTGGCTCCGCGCATCCTGAGCGCACCCTAAGCGCACCCTCCTGATAATGTGCTGAATGCTAATTGGATGTCAAGTGGTTGTCAACATTCAAAACCAGGAAGTGTTGGCAGCCATTTTGTGCCACCGTAGAAGCGAGGGTCAAGAAATTAGTGGAGCACGTGTTCAATATGAAAAAACGGGGCAGGGTAGAAATATCTTGACCCTCTAGAACTGTTTAAGGGGTCCTACAACGGAGAAATGTGCGCAGTGAGCATGGATTCACCGTAAAAAAAAAAAACGAAGCGCGGACTCCTGTGCTTGTGTAAAAATGAGCTTTCGTGGGGGCCAAATCCCGGTGTGTAAAATATTAAATTGTATGGGGGTGCTAAGGGGTCCGTAGCTCAGGGACCGCCAACCCTCGGTGTTACAAAATAAACGGGTTGGGGGGGCTCAAAGGCTACTCTCCCAGTAATAAAACTTGGGAAGGGGGGCTTTACGGTCTCCTCCAGTCCCGGGGAGTGCTACTCTCCGGTGCTTTAAAAAAATGGGTGGGGGGGCTGAAAGGTCTGTCTAAGCCCAGGGGATTACCACCCTCCGGGTCTTTTTATATTTTGGGAGGGGGGCCGCGTGCTCCCCATGTTTGAAGCAGTTGAGTGCCCTGGGGAACACTACCCCCCCTGGGGAACACTACCCCTCCTCCCCCCCCCAGGGCCGGCTCCTGCTGTGTCTCGGGGTGCTCACCCCCGGGATACTGCTGTTTGCTATGGCAGGGCAGGAGTCAAGGTTCCCGCTCTGTCATAGCAAACTTGAGGGCATATTGAGAAGGGCCATTTTGCTACATTTAATAAAAAATACATAAATGCGTAAAAAATTATATTGTTCTGTTTACTATGCGACGCTAAGATGCATTAACGCATGTTAGCAGCCTGTTTGCTATTGGCTCGCCTTGCATTTCCAATAAGTTGCAATGCAGGCATTCCCAGAGGCAAGGTAGGTGTTCCTATGACAATATAACATGGAAGAGGGAGGTGGGACAAAAGTGTTGTATTTACAAGCGGCCCTGGATTTGAGGACCAATAGCAACAGTCTCGCTAATTGCGGTTTATGCCGGATCCTTATATCTGTTCTGAAGTAGACTTAAGCATGTTTAATATGCGAGGTGAATTGATATGTTAAGTCCACAGTCTTATATTGACAAGGTTTTCACGTGCGAACATGAATTTTCGCTGTATATTTACAAGGACAGCGTTAAAATTATCGTCACTTTAGCGTTAGGAAAGTGCCGCTAAATCGGCCATAATAGGCTTAATAATAGGCTTTGAGAATTCCTGGGATTTCCAATAGAAGCTCAGATTTACAGCAGAACATTTTAATGCTGTCCTTGTAAATATGCCCAATACAGACTCCTAATTTTACTGTTAAAAAAAATTATCACCTACTACTCATTTTTATTCTTCCTCGGGATCCCATCCACGTTCCCCAAATGCTGGAGAACGTGGGTGGCACCCCAATGTCCCTACGGTTCCATCCAGCTCCCTGAGTCCTTCCGAAGCCGCTATTAGTTTTGCACACGGGGACCTGCTACTATGCAGCTCTCTTTGAGGAAATGCAATCTGCTTTGCATTTTTGAAAGAGAGAGCAGGTTTTCGTGTTTTCTCTATCAAACTGCAAACCACGCTTGCTATGGCATGGCGGGAGTCTCGGCTCCCACCCTGCCATAGCAAACAGCAGTGTAAAAAATATCTTGCGGTAAGACAACAAAGGATTTTGAAGTGTATTATCGCCGTTTTAGCGATAATTTTGACGCCATTCTTGTACATATGCCCCTAAGTTTTGGAATGTCGACAATCCCGTCTTCCATTTAAATAGCCACAAAGTATTTAGTGACGTGCACACTGTGAATCGTGAAGCAGCAGTGTCTGATTGTGATCGATAAAGAATTGCTCATTGTTGAGTACAGAGTAGACAAATTGTACATGGGGTTTTGTAACGCCAGTGGTTATGGCTCGATCCCTCTCTTGAGGTTAATTCGAAGAGTTGTGTACTTCTTTTGCTCCTAATGTGCACAGTGTTCTGTCGTTTCAGTTTGCTTTTCCCTCTGTCATGTAGAGGATCCTGGGTAAATATAACGGCTTCTGTACAGCCAGCACCTTTGAACCCTACTCCCAAAATGCTTACTGTCTGTTCCCTTAGTAACAGTTCATGGAACACTTAATTGAGCTCACAGGTCACAATTTCAGCACACAATGTTGCTAATCCAAACAGCAAGAGTGCTGGACTTTTACATTTTTTCCATAGGAACCGTTAATCGCAGCTACAATCTCTGTTAAAGAGCTGGTAAAGACTAGGCCTCGGTATCACACTGAATAATAGTCAAATGCTGTCAGATAAAGAAGACGTATACACTCAGTTTTTTTCTTTTTTTAAATGAACTTTTATTGAAACAGAAATAAATAGAAACATAACTTTAATAACACAGTAGAATAAACAGAACGAGAGATGGACTGCAGGACTAGTAGAGTAAGTAACCTGCAAAACAAAAATGAAACATAAGTCCTTAAAATTAGATTGATGTGATTGAATGAGGTGAGAGATTACAGCATTACGAAAGGCAAAATCGTTTTTTTTCACATGCATACTCAGGGTAGTGCACCACACCCCTCCAGTAGAATCACCTTGAACAGGAGTCTGCAGGCAGCGCTGCTTGTAGGCTTAGATCTATCTTATGGTAAAGATGGTATTTAAAATGAGACAGAGATATGACTGAATGAGGTCAAAGATCATAAATTAACATAACACTTGGCAATATTGCTTATTTGCACCCCTCTTGTAGACCCGCGCTGAAGAGGTGTCTGTAGGGAAGTGCCTGCTGGTTCAGATCTACAATATGGTCCAGCAGGTCTTTAAAATGAGTCAGAGATCAGACAGAATCAGGTGAGAGATCACATCATTATGCAGGACAATATAGTTTATTTGCAGCACGTTTAATTGGAGGCATTGTGTATCTAAGCCGCTCTGTTTACCTTTTGCAAACATGCATCTAGCAGAGGTTGCAACTTGGATTCTGGTTTGGATCTATACTTCAGACAGTGTTAAATTCTGCCTTGATTTACTTATCTGCAGTGTGGACAGCAGCGTTCAAAACTTGAAAAGAGAAAGAGAAACAGTGTGAGAGAGAGGGAGAGAGAGAAAGAGAGAAAGAAAGACATGGAAAGTGTGATAGAGAGAAAGTAACAGATGGAGCAGGAGAGGTAGTGTTGATACTGGAAAAAATCTTCGTAGCTCACCATTTTGCCTCCACTGTGTGTCCAAACCCGAGCCGGTTCATAGTGGACACTCAAGTTTAGTGATCTGAAAGATAGTATAACATTTGTATTTGCAGAGTAGATACAACTGCACATGTATATTTCTGCCTTTGCACACCCAGGCTACTGTATTACATCAACTTCCACTGCAAGGAGGTATCTGTGTGCTCTTTTCCTCCCACGGTGCTATACCCCATGCACTCCCACTGCATTAAGGTGAGTTCTCATTACTGCGCACCTAGACTTCTGCACCCCATTGACTCCCAGTGTCCCGAGGTGAGTGCCCTTTCTTGCACACTCAGACTGTTGTAACCTATCCACTCCCAGTGCCCGGAGGTGATTGTATATTCCTACACAATGAAGTTGCTGCACACTATCCACTCTCTCCGCCCACAGGTGACTTCTGAAACAAGCTTCTTTGCTCACCTTGTGGCATTGGTGTGATTCAAAGAGGGTCCACCACGTGTCGAAGCAACCTTCTTACGCGTTGTTACGATGCCACGCATCATTGCAGAATCCTCAAACTTTGAGCTTTGGAGGTGTTGGGGGGGATGCCAATTTGTGAAACAAAATCTGTTAGATAAAAAGGAAGGTAAAATTGTGCGTAATTAGTTTATAAAAGGAGAGAGGAAGTGAGAGAGGGACTGAAAAGAATATTCGCAGCTCATCTCTCTGTCACCGGTGTGTCTTCCACCATGTACCGAGACATACTGCACCCTGAAGCTTCACATCTAAAAGATAGTAAAAGAAAGATGTTATGATTGGTAATTGCCACTATCGTAATGTGGAGTAGAATAACATCGCCCTTTCACACACCTTCCCTCCCGCATTAAAAATACAATTATTTGTACAGTTCCAACTTGTTGAATGGGCTTAGATTTATGAAGAATTAGTGGAGTAGTAATATTTTCCATCTGGTTCTATAAAAGAAGTGGTGCGCAGTGATACAGGTGGTTTCAATCATCACAAGCGGCGGACATTTGACCGACTATAAAAACTTTCCTGCTATTGAAAAAAAAATACAAATGCAATAGGATAGGGTATAGAGGACTGCGTACGCCTAAATCGCTGCGTCACCTTTTTGTATCCTGTCTGCTGCACCCCATCTACTCCCTCCGCTGCGCACCCAGGCCTCACTGCTCACCTTTTCGCAGACAGGGTATGTTCTACATCATGCAGTCCCGCTCTGCCACCAGGAAGTGTCATATTTGGTGCTGAGTCTTGATATCGCTATGGTAAGGACATACTCGTGCACCCTTCATCATTGCAGGTTCCTCACCCGCTTAGTCCTTGCGGTACCACTAACTCAGTGACCAAAGAGGCCACGCATGTGGTAGTGGGCACCCCTGTTCCGTAGTTCGGGCCTACATGAGGCGGCTGACCCACCAGGAAGGGCCATCATAGCGCTTTCGATGGGAGCACCTCTAAAATGGCGTAGAGCACGTGCGCACCGTCTTTTGTATTGGTAGGGTCATGTGTGTTGTGATGCCTATGCTGGATGGGTGTGGTGTGGGTGTATACCAGCCATGAGGGAGTGTGTGTGTGTGTGTGCTATTCTGACAACTAGACCTGGAGCTAAGAAATACTACAATGAAAATCTGGGCCATGTTGCGTTGTTGTATTTTCCTGGAAGCGTAAGCGGAGTGGGCCGGCCTGAAATATGCTAGTGCTGCGCGAGGCTTTGAACGATGACTCCGGAGCTATGGGTGTGGTTCCGTCGTCAGCTATATGAGAAATCAACTGATTCGGGTGTCTGTGTTGTAGTGCACAGTCAACCGGGTCTTACACATAAATGTGTCATTATGTCTGTAAAGTCCCACAACATGGCCAACATGGAAGGCACGGGGAATCACTAATCGTACATTCATCCATAGTTGCACACATAAAAGATGGTGGACATGACGCATTTCTGTGAATATAAATGTTTGTTGTACATTCAGTGGAGTGTTGTAGCTGTAGTAATACAGGGCTATGAAAGCTTTAGGTTTCAGTTTTTGGCACATGAAGGGCAGCTAATATACATACCTATGTGGTCATTCGGGTATACTGTCGAACTTGGTGCTGGAAATCAGTGTTCGAGCCTTGGAGTTGTTTCCAAATCCTGTTATTGTAGACAAATGACGTAATCTACGCGTGCCTGAAAATGTACTGTAAATACTGTGCTCACGTAAATTGCTGACCTTGTTTTGGGCGGAATTCGCACTATATAACTATGCTAAAAAATAAAATAAATCGAACAATAGCACACACTTATAAATATAATATACTTTGCTTGCAGTATTGTAATCATCCAGTTTCTACGTTCGTATTTGTAGAATGAGCGAGAGAAAGCTATATAATTGAAGTTTTTATTAGTGCCAGAGGTAAGATGGTTGCATACGCTGTTTACAGCACAATATAATGTGCTGGGGCCCAGGACTAGCATTTACAAACATAATGAATACACACACACAGATAGATAGTTGAAGTGGGTACTGGCACATGTGCTCGACTCCATTTTATTACGTTGCTGTTGGTAACAAGTAGGATAGTAATCATGATATCATACACAGATATTCTATCATAAACAGTTTATGACTTCTGCTGTACAAAGGTAGGAGCACTGTATGTGAAATAATACACAGAAGATTCTATCGTAAAGGGTTCATGAGTTGTGGTCCACTGAGGTAGGGTGGGTTTGTGTGGAGCCTGCGATGATGCGTAGTGCAGGCAAACCGCACTGGTAATAATGTATTTTGGCTACTGAATTTTGCCTTAAGAAGGCCACATGGTGATTATTTCTGGTGCACTGAGTTAGTGGTACGTCTGGTGCTCAGCGTGTGGTACCCTGCGATGATGCGTGGTCCGAGCGGGCTGCACTGGAATTATTGACTGTTACATACTGGACTGCATGAACTTTGAGGGAAAAAAAACTAGCATCGACGGTTATCAATTTCTCTGCATACTTGGTCTACTGATTGCTCCCCATAACAAATTAAACGATTGTACTTCACGCAGTGTATTCTAACTTTCCCAAACTGGGGACGTATGTCTGGTGGCGATGTTGAAGGTGATACCCCAGAGGTACTTGGTATTGCCGGTGGTGGAGGTACATTTTGGCGCAGTCTTCTACATTCTTCGCGAGCATAGTTCACAAGATTGCGGGATTGAAGGTGCTTGCGCATACTAGTAGTGCCACAGGAGTATTTTTTGTGTCTGCCTTAAATAAACCAAGACTGAATTCAATGGTGTCTGTAGTGTAGATCCAAAGCTGAATTTAAGTTGTGAACCCTACTGTCCGCAGTGTACATCGAAGGCAGTAGTCCGCACAGTTAGAGAAGAATGCTTTTTGTCACTTATTTTAACAAAATTTGAATACATACAGTATAATTTTCTCTGCCTTAAGTAAATCAAGGCTGAATTTCATGCTATCCATAGTGTAGATCCAAAGTTGAATTCAAGTTGTGTACCCTGCTGTCCGCACTGTAGATCGAAGGCAGTAGTCAGCACAGATTTTGACAAATGAATGTTGTCACTTATTTTAACAAAATCTGAACACATACAGTGCAATTGTCGCTGCATTAAATAAATCAAGGCTGAATGCCCTACTGTTCATAGTGTAGATGCAAAGCTGAATTAAAGTTGTGAACCCTGCTGTCCGCAGTGTAGATCAAAGGCAGTAGTCGACACAAACATCGAGGAATGCTTTTTGTCACATCCTTTAACAAAAATCTGAACATATACAGTACAATTGGCTCTGCATTACATAAATCAAGGCTGAATTTCCTACTGTCCATAGTGTAGATGCAAAGCTGAATTCAAGTTATGAATCCTGCTGTCCGCAGTGTATATCAAAGGCTGTAGTTGACGGAAACATTGAGGAATGCTTTTTATCACATTCTTTAAGAAAATCTGAACACATACAGTACAATTGTCTCTGCCTTACATAAATCAAGGCTAAGTTCAATGCTGTCCGTAGTGTAGATTCAAAGCTGAATTCAAGTTGTGAACTCTGCTGTCCGCAAAGTAGATCGAAGGCAGTAGTCAGGACATACATCGAGGAATGCTTTTTGTCACATTCTTTAACAAAATCTGAAGACATGTAGTACAATTTTCTCTGCCTTACATAAAACAAGGCTAAATTAAATGCTGTCCTTAGTGTAGATCCAAAGCTGAATTCAAGTTTTGAACCCTGCTGTCCGCAGTGTAGATCGAAGGCAGTAGTCAGGACAGACATAAGTCTGCGGTGCTATGGTGCTGAGTTCGCAATGGGCCTGTATCGAGGAGGCACCTGGTCATAGCAGCAGCCACGTGGCGGGGTGAGGACCTTCGCTGTGGCAGGGTCTTTTGTCTTTGCACAAGTGAACCACGCCCAAGGCCTAGCCTAATTAGTTATACTCATATGCTGGGGTTGTGTAGGTTGGACCAGCCCACTCCACTACTGCTTCAAGGGGGGGGGAGACAACACAGCTACATGACCGAGATATTCCCCAGTGTCTGAAATAATATGGTTGCGTCCACTGTGCAGTACACTACACGTATCAATAGTATATCTACACAGTGAACAGTTTTTGGTTTCTATAGTGAGTTGTGTATAGCGTATTACCGGTAGTCTTGGCATTGTGTAAATTATTGTTGATGTGCGAGTTCCCTCCCTTATGCATAGTTGGTTGCCACATCTCTGAACATTCAGCTAGTGTGCTGTTGAGGGGATATATTATTTTGGGAAGGTTCGTTGTCCTGTTTTGCGCTGCATCTGAGGTAGTACAGGGGGAGGGTTCAGGAGGGGTGGTTGTATTTGTGGTGGGACTGGGTGTTGTGATTTTGTTAGGTGTCGGAAGTGCATAATTACTACCTGCATTACATATTTGTCTTTAAATATGGGTGTTAGCTGGGTGTAATTCACACAGTACATAGTTGACGTCCTTAAACTACTTAAATGTTGATGTTTATTTGTTAGTGGTAAGTAGAACTATCGCCTGTTTTTTTAGGTAGCATTGCAGAATTTGCTTGTTGTTCAATATATGGGGAAGTCTTTTTTTGTGTTTTTTTTGCAATGTAACGCATAGTTTGCATAATATTAACGCTAGTTGTGGTTTTGGTTTGTGACGAATTTGTTAGATGAGCAAATCAATTGAAGAGTGGTAATATTTGCAGTTTTTACTAGGTTGAGAATGGGTTGATAATTAAAAAAGATAGAAAAAACATATGCTTAATGAACATTATAATTAGAAATTAGCATTTAAAAAACCTTTGAAATTCACCAAAAAACATAGGTTTCAGACATGTTATAGTTAGGAATTAGCATTTAAAAAAACCTTAGAAATTCACTGAAAAAAAGATAGGTTTCAGAGGTGTTATAGTTCGCTGGACATTGCACTCTTACAAAACCACTGAAATTCCTCTGTTATAGTTAGTTGTACTAAATGTAACTCTTGCGCCCGCAATCCACTGCTGATCATGTCACATACATCATTCATGACATGGTCAGTGACATCACCGATGACATCACTGATGACATCTCAATTGACATCACTGATGACACCCCCGCGCCGCACGGCCACCAGCTGCTGCGTGTGCCCCCTGCCGCCCTCTGCCTCGCTGCCGCCTCGTTCTGCCGGCTCCCGCCGCTGCGAGTGGTTTTTCTTGTTTTTTCCTTGTTTTGTCGATTATTTGTGCTTGTCTGGGATTAACTTGCCTTTTTCCCTGTTGTTAGCGTTCTTCATACCTGTTTGTAATTTATTGTATTTTTCTTCCGTGTTGCCCTCCTTCCTTGTTGCCCGCCTACCTCGACGCCCCCCGCCCTCCCTTCCCGCCACCGCCGCCTGTCCCCGCCCCTTTTTGCCTTCTGTAACCCTCCCCGCTCCCGCCTCCCAGCTGCTCCGCCCACCCGCGCACTTGGCCTTAAATGGCGACCGTGCGACGCAGGTGAGTGTGACCCACTTGTGGGACACCCCCGCGCCGCACGGCCACCAGCTGCTGCGTGTGCCCCCTGCCGCCCTCTGCCTCGCTGCCGCCTCGTTCTGCCGGCTCCCGCCGCTGCGAGTGGTTTTTCTTGTTTTTTCCTTGTTTTGTCGATTATTTGTGCTTGTCTGGGATTAACTTGCCTTTTTCCCTGTTGTTAGCGTTCTTTCATACCTGTTTGTAATTTATTGTATTTTTCTTCCGTGTTGCCCTCCTTCCTTGTTGCCCGCCTACCTCGACGCCCCCCGCCCTCCCTTCCCGCCACCGCCGCTTGTCCCCGCCCCTTTTTGCCTTCTGTAACCCTCCCCGCTCCCGCCTCCCAGCTGCTCCGCCCACCCGCGCACTTCGCCTTAAATGGCGACCGTGCGAACGCGCAGCGGTCACGCGCAGCGGGCGCGCCGATTGTGCGCCGAAGGCGCGCCAAAGGTAAGCCCGTCTACGCCCGTCCGCGCCTGGACCGCGCCCAGGGCCAGGACCCCTGGCCCACGAAGACCCCGACCGACCCGCCTGACGTACTCCGCCGCCGCCCTCACCGCTCTCAACACCGGCCGACTCCCAGAATGCCATCAAGCCACTCCAAGACGCACCCACGGACCTTTCAGCTGCCACGCCTGCAGGTTCTCCTGCAACCGGACCAGCCCCGCACCAGCACCCGCCAAGTCGAACACCACCAGCACCCACCTCAAGTGCATCCTGCTCAACACCCGCTCCGTCCACAGACACGCCATCGAACTCTGGAACCTCCTAGACGCCACAGCCCCTGACGTTGCCTTCCTCACGGAGACCTGGATGAACGCCTCTTCAGCTCCCGACATCGCCATCGCTATCCCAGAGGGCTACAAGATCGTCCGGAGGGACCGAAACGCCAACCAGATGGGAGGAGGCATCGCCATCATCCACAGGAACACCATCCGTCTCACGACCAGCATCGACAACACCCTGACCAGCGCCGAACACCTGCATTTCCAGATCCACACCAACCCGAACACCACCCTCAGAGGCACCCTGATCTACCGACCCCCTGGACCACGCACGCAATTCAGCGAGGACATCGCCGACTTCGTCAGCCCGCATGCCCTCCCCTCCGCTGACTACATCCTCCTGGGAGACCTCAATTTCCATCTGGAGAACAACAACGACCACCACACCAGCACCCTGCTCGACAACCTCGCCAACCTGGGACTCAAGCAACTGGTGTCCACCCCCACCCACCTCGCCGGACACACACTCGACGCCGTCTTCTCATCCAGCACAGACATCGACTTCAGCCACGCCACAGAGCTTCAATGGACGGACCACAGCTGCATCCACTTCACCTTCAAGAGAACGACGACCCACCAACACCAGCAACAGGCCGCCCGCAGAAGCTGGAACAAGATCACAGCAGACCAACTCGCCACCTCCCTGAGCCAACACCCTCCTGCCAGCTCAGCGAACCCCAGCCAGGCCGCCGACTACCTCACGAAGTGGATCAGCAACTGCGCGGACAAACTCGCCCCACTGAGGACCCCGCCTAGCAGACCCGGCAGCAAGAAGGCCCCTTGGTTCACCGACGAACTCAAGAGCTCCAAGAAGAACTGCCGAGCCCTCGAGAAAGTCTGGAAAAGGGAACCGACAACGAACAACAGGACCTCCTACAAACTTGCCACCCGGAAACACCACCAGCTGATCCGCGCCGCCAAGAAAACAGCATTCAAGGACCGGCTGGACAACAACGCACACAACTGCAAGGAACTCTTCAACATCGTGAAAGAGCTTTCCAACCCCAGCGCAGGAAACAACGACATCACCCCATCGCAAGACCTCTGCAACTCCCTCGCCTCATACTTCCACAACAAGATCGCGGACATACACAGCAGCTTCAACAACCAACCAACGCACACCACGACCGACCAGCCACCCCCCCCCAACACCACCCTCCACGCCTGGACCCCGATCAGCACCGAAGACACCATCCGCACGATGAACTCCATCCACTCCGGATCACCGACCGACCCCTGCCCTCACCACGTCTTCAACAAAGCCGACGCTGTCATCGCACCCCACCTGCGAGACATCATCAACACCTCCTTCGACACCGCCATCTTCCCTGAAGGCTGGAAACACGCCGAGCTCAGCGCTCTCCTCAAGAAACCAACAGCGGACCCCACCGACCTCAAGAACTACCGCCCCATCTCGCTTCTCCCGTTTCCAGCCAAAGTCATCGAGAAGACCGTCAACAAGCAGATGGCCGCCTTCCTCGAGATGAACGGATCCCTCGACCCTTCACAGTCCGGATTCCGAGCCAAACACAGCACCGAGACCGCCCTCATCGCCGCCACCGATGACATCCAAGCCCTGATGGACAATGGAGAAACAGCGGCCCTCATCCTCCTAGACCTCTCCGCGGCATTCGACACGGTCTGCCACCGCACTCTAGTACGGCGCCTCAGCAACATCGGAATCCAGGACAAGGCGCTGGAATGGATCATCAACCTTCCTCGACGGAAGAACACAGAGAGTCCGCCTACCACCGTACAAGTCAGAGGCCTCCGAAGTCATCTGCGGCGTCCCCCAAGGATCATCACTGAGCCCCACCCTCTTCAACGTCTACATGAGCCCCCTCGCGGCCATCGTACGCAAACACCACCTCAGCATAATCTCCTACGCCGACGACACCCAGCTGATCCTCTCCCTGACCAACGACCCCGCCGCCGCCAGAGCCAACCTGCACGAAGGGATGAGAGAGGTAGCCGAGTGGATGACGACCAGCCGCCTGAAACTGAACTCGGACAAGACGGAGGTCCTCATCCTGGGCTCCTCACCCTCCGCCTGGGACGACTCCTGGTGGCCTCCCGCCCTGGGCACCGCACCCAAACCGACAGACCATGCACGAAACCTGGGCTTCATCCTGGACTCCTCCCTCGCCATGACCAGGCAAGTCAACAGCGTCTCCTCGGCGTGCTTCAACATCCTACGCATGCTACGGAAGATCTTCTGGTGGATCCCCACAGAGACCAGGAAGACCGTCACCCAGGCCCTCGTCACCAGCCGACTGGACTACGGCAACGCCCTCTACGCCGGGACCACCGTCAAGCTCCAGAAGAGACTCCAGCGGATCCAAAACGCCTCAGCCAGACTAATCCTCGACATCCCACGATCCAGCCACATCTCCGGACACCTGAGAGACCTTCACTGGCTCCCCGTCAACAAGAGAATCACCTTCCGCCTCCTCACCCACGCACACAAAGCCCTACACGACCAAGGCCCGAGCTACCTCAACAGCCGAGTCAACTTCTACGCTCCCAAACGCCACCTCCGATCAGCCAACCACGCCCTCGCCGCCGTCCCCCGCGTCCGAAGAGCGACCACAGGAGGAAGGTCCTTCTCCTACCTGGCCGCCAAGACCTGGAACTCCCTCCCGTCCGACCTGCGCCTGACCCAAGACCACCTCTCCTTCAGGAAGAAGCTGAAGACCTGGCTGTTCGAGCAGTAGCGGCACCCCCCCCCCTCCCCCCAGCGCCTTGAGACCCTACGGGTATGTAGCGCGCTTAATAAGTGTCACTGATTGATTGATTGATTGATCCACGTGACAATCAGATACACCTCATCATACACTAGTATAACCTTTCATCACTCACTGTAAAATACAGATTACCATATTTGAATCCATTGACATACCAATACAAGTTTCTAAACACCCACTCAGTGATTCCTAGATCTAGACACACATCTAATCACTTAAATATAGATTTACTCATACATGCTGTCAATGATCAGTAGAACACTATCAAATATAATAATACACCTATATCGACATTACACACCAGCACACATCCTATTCAATTATGCAGTCACCCTACTCACTATGCAAAAAATGGATCAGACTTACATTTACTCAGCTACACACTTATACAAATACAACTTCATTTATTCATAAAGATAGTAACTCATACTTAGTGTGTTATAAAATCACTATTACAAGTATACAGTTATCCATACAGTAACTCATACGATCATTGAGTCTTATGTATACTTATTTATATACAACAACTGTCACATACACTGTCTTTTATATATATTGTCTTTTATCTGTCTACCTCTATATGTGAAGCTGCTTTATTTAAGCTGACTCTTCCCCCTAACTTTACGCTTTCAGGCATACTTGTTTATCGTCCCCCAGACTCTTCTTCAACCTGGGCTTCAACTTTTGCTGAATTTATTGCACCATATGCCATAAAAACAGCCAACTGTACTCTTCTAGGTGACATAAACGTACATCTAGAAGACATAGCCTGTAAAAATCGCACTAATTTTATCTCTGATATGGCTTCCCTAAATCTAAATTTATTAAACTCTGGCCCGACTCATGTCGCAGGACATTTCTGGGATCCTGTCTTCTCCAATCTAACTACGATTTTCTGCGCACTAGCCCTTCCAACTAGTTGGTCTGACCATCACTTGACCGAATTTGTCCTTACTCTACCACCAGACAAAAAAACCCAAGCTCAGTTCTCGGATGTCACATGAACTGAAAAAAAGTGGAAGAGACTAGATATAAACAGTCTCAATGATCTTTCTGACGCCCAAAAGCCATCCTTCGAGCAAAGTGTTGACCACTTTTTGACCTCAGGTCAAAATGGGCTCAATGATGCTATAGATACTTGTCTCCCTCTGACTAATCAAACAATTAACAACCATCGTCCACCTGCGCCATGGTACGATGAGTCACTTAAAACTGCAAAAACTAATTGTAAGACCTTGGAAAGGAAATGGAGAAGGGATTACGCCTCGGCATCCAAACAAGTCTACAAAATTGCTTTAAACAAATATCATAAACTCTGTAAACAGGCCAGAGTTAGCTTTCAATGCAACGATTTCCAATGCGGCAAATTGTGCTAAAACTCTATTAAATACAGTAAAAGAATTAGCTGGATCAAAAACCTCAATGCAGCCTCCTGCACTGACTCAGTCCAAATGAGGAATTAGCCTTTTTTTATCCACAAAGTTGACAAAATCTATCAAGATATTGTATCTGAACAAGAAGCACATCCTACCCTTATCCATCCTTCACTACCCTCTTCCGATATGTCACACTCTTCCATTAAGCAAGCAGACAATGTCAATGAACTAGATTACTCTCTAAAAACTTGGCACCTTCTCACAACAGAAAGTGTAACTTTACTTTTAAAGAACATTAAATCAGGATCCCCTAAAGACCCACTTCCTGTTTCCATATTTAAACAGTTGAACACTCCAGCACTATCCGTGATAATGCATCTCCTAAATGCTTCAATAGAGGAATCTGTCATTCTGTCAACATGGAAACACGCAATGATACATCCCTGCTTAAAAAGACAAACTCGGACCCAGAACTGTCCAGTAATTACCGTCCTATATCCCTACTCCCTGTACTATCTCAAATTTTGGAAAAACACATCCATGCCCACTTGACTCAGTATGCCACAACTCACCATCTCCTCCACTCCTCTCAATCAGGTTTCAGAGCTGGCTTTTCCACTGAAACCACCCTATTGGGGGTTACGGAAAGTATTCGTCACCATCTTAACAACAGGGAAACAGTGGCCCTTAGTCTTCTAGATTTGAGTGCCGCTTTTGATACTGTATCCCACTCAGTGCTTATCAACACACTTAGATCACAGGGTATTGAAGGAACTGCCTTAAATTGAATTAGTGCCTTGTGAGTGGGTGTGTAGCCTCTGAGAAGTAAATCTATTATTATCCTTGAGTAGGATCCAGTCTCGGGAGCGAGTGTTCGTTGTGATGGCTTGCTGCGCTGCAACACGGGATCGACACAGTTCCAGCCTGCAGCCTCACCTCCTGTGCATAGTGAGGGTGCTCTCCGTCGTGGCAGGGCAGCCACGCAAAAATGTACCCGTTGTAGGACTACGCATCCCACAATGCTTATGTCGAAAATGGTAACACCCACTATGGGACCATTCAGTGAATAAAAATGGATTCACTTGTGCAACGAGTCAGTGTCTGCCTGTGGTTTCTGGCCCGAAGAAGAAGCGTCCAGCTTTGAAACGCGTTGGCCTATTTAATTGCTGGAATTGGGAGCGAGTGGTGAAAGGAGGCATGCCGGCTTGCAGTGAGTGCCTTCGAAATCCGCTTTTGGGCGTTTGTTTGCTATATATATATATATATATATATACATATACATATATATATACATATACATATACATATATACATATACATATATATATATATATATATTACCTACTGGCGATAGCCAGTAGGTATATATAGTTAGGATTTTTTTCCTATGGGATTTTTGAAAATTCTATGTCGAATAACTTTGGCTTATGAGGACAGAATTGGCTGAAATTTCCAGGAAAATGGAACATTTTGTTTCTGAGCAGCCCCTGAAAATTTGGGGGGGTTTCGTCAAGGGGGGGCCGAGAAAAAAGGGGGGTCCCAAAACGTGTTTTTCCCATGCAATTTTCCATAGGGCGGTTGGCCTCACTTTTAGCCTGAACGGCTGAATGGATTTACACCAAACTTGGCAAAATTGTAGGGACTGGTAGCCCGATGTGCCTTTGCTATGTCTCAAGATATAGGCTCCAGTGGTTTTTACGAAAATTAACTTTGAAAAATATATATTGGGCTACATTGGGCTATATATATGTTGGAGCCCAAATGTAGCCCAATGTAGCCCAATGTAGCCCAATGTAGCCCAAAGATGGCCGCCAGACACAAAAAAAAACAAATGTAGCCCAAATATCACCAGATGTAGCCCAACTATAGCCCAATGACAGATTGTCCCAGAGTGTTCTAAAGAACAACTAGAGTGCTAACAGTCCTACTTATTACAAAGGTATGGCACACCTGAAGCCATCTTGATTGGAATAAAGTGGTAACTCTTAAAACATTTAATTTAAAAAGGAACAAAATGAGGGGGTTCATTTTGCCATAGAAAGTATGATTAGCGAATATATGACGAAATCCCGCATACCATCAGTCCGCAAAAAAAATCCCGCATGTACTATTAGGCCGCAAATTAGATTAACGAAAACTTTTAGAGCGAATATGCCTTTAGCATACACTAAACAACTAAACTACCCTAAACCCTAAAACACTACCCCCAGCATGACCCTACACTACACAAACAGTACAACACTACCCTAAACCCTAAAACACTACCCCCAGCATGACCCTACACTACACAAACACTACAACACTACCCTAAACCCTAAAACACTACCCCCAGCATGACCCTACACTACGCAAACACTACAACACTACCCTAAACCCTAAAACACTACCCCCAGCATGACCCTACACTACGCAAACACTACAACACTACCCTAAACCCTAAAACACTACCCCCAGCATGACCCTACACTACGCAAACACTACAACACTACCCAAAACCCTAAAACACTACACCCCAGCATGACCCTACACTACGCAAACACTACAACACTACCCTAAACCCTAAAACACTACCCCCAGCATGACCCTACACTACGCAAACACTACAACACAACCCTAAACCCTAAAACACTACCCCCAGCATGACCCTACACTACGCAAACACTACAACACAACCCTAAACCCTAAAACACTACCCCCAGCATGACCCTACACTACGCAAACACTACAACACTAACCTAAATCCTAAAACACTACCCCCAGCATGACCCTACACTACGCAAACACTACAACACTACCCTAAACCCTAAAACACTACACCCCAGCATGACCCTACACTACGCAAACACTACAACACTACCCTAAACCCTAAAACACTACCCCCAGCATGACCCTACACTACGCAAACACTACAACACTACCCTAAACCCTAAAACACTACACCCCAGCATGACCCTACACTACGCAAACACTACAACACTACCCTAAACCCTAAAACACTACCCACAGCATGACCCTACACTACGCAAACACTACAACACTACCCTAAACCCTAAAACACTACCCCCGGCATGACCCTACACTACGCAAACACTACAACACTACCCTAAACCCTAAAACACTACCCCCGGCATGACCCTACACTACGCAAACACTACAACACTACCCTAAACCCTAAAACACTACCCCCGGCATGACCCTACACTACGCAAACACTACAACACTACCCAAAACCCTAAAACACTACCCCCAGCATGACCCTACACTACGCAAACACTACAACACTACCCAAAACCCTAAAACGCTACCCCCAGCATGACCCTACACTACGCAAACACTACAACACTACCCAAAACCCTAAAACACTAACCCCCAGCATGACCCTACACTACGCAAACACTACAACACTACCCAAAACCCTAAAACGCTACCCCCAGCATGACCCTACACTACGCAAACACTACAACACTACCCTAAACCCTAAAACACTACCCCCAGCATGACCCTACACTACGCAAACACTACAACACTACCCAAAACCCTAAAACACTACACCCCAGCATGACCCTACACTACGCAAACACTACAACACTACCCTAAACCCTAAAACACTACCCCCAGCATGACCCTACACTACGCAAACACTACAACACTACCCAAAACCCTAAAACACTACACCCCAGCATGGCCCTACACTACGCAAACACTACAACACTACCCTAAACCCTAAAACACTACCCCCAGCATGACCCTACACTACGCAAACACTACAACACTACCCTAAACCCTAAAACACTACCCCCAGCATGACCCTACACTACGCAAACACTACAACACTACCCTAAATCCTAAAACACTACCCCCAGCATGACCCTACACTACGCAAACACTACAACACTACCCTAAACCCTAAAACACTACCCCCAGCATGACCCTACACTACGCAAACACTACAACACTACCCTAAACCCTAAAACACTACCCCCAGCATGACCCTACACTACGCAAACACTACAACACTACCCTAAACCCTAAAACACTACCCCCAGCATGACCCTACACTACGCAAACACTACAACACTACCCAAAACCCTAAAACACTACACCCCAGCATGACCCTACACTACGCAAACACTACAACACTACCCTAAACCCTAAAACACTACCCCCAGCATGACCCTACACTACGCAAACACTACAACACAACCCTAAACCCTAAAACACTACCCCCAGCATGACCCTACACTACGCAAACACTACAACACAACCCTAAACCCTAAAACACTACACCCCAGCATGACCCTACACTACGCAAACACTACAACACTACCCTAAACCCTAAAACACTACCCCCAGCATGACCCTACACTACGCAAACACTACAACACTACCCTAAACCCTAAAACACTACACCCCAGCATGACCCTACACTACGCAAACACTACAACACTACCCTAAACCCTAAAACACTACCCACAGCATGACCCTACACTACGCAAACACTACAACACTACCCTAAACCCTAAAACACTACCCCCAGCATGACCCTACACTACGCAAACACTACAACACTACCCTAAACCCTAAAACACTACCCCCGGCATGACCCTACACTACGCAAACACTACAACACTACCCTAAACCCTAAAACACTACCCCCGGCATGACCCTACACTACGCAAACACTACAACACTACCCAAAACCCTAAAACACTACCCCCAGCATGACCCTACACTACGCAAACACTACAACACTACCCAAAACCCTAAAACGCTACCCCCAGCATGACCCTACACTACGCAAACACTACAACACTACCCAAAACCCTAAAACACTACCCCCAGCATGACCCTACACTACGCAAACACTACAACACTACCCAAAACCCTAAAACGCTACCCCCAGCATGACCCTACACTACGCAAACACTACAACACTACCCAAAACCCTAAAACACTACCCCCAGCATGACCCTACACTACGCAAACACTACAACACTACCCAAAACCCTAAAACGCTACCCCCAGCATGACCCTACACTACGCAAACACTACAACACTACCCAAAACCCTAAAACACTAACCCCCAGCATGACCCTACACTACGCAAACACTACAACACTACCCAAAACCCTAAAACGCTACCCCCAGCATGACCCTACACTACGCAAACACTACAACACTACCCTAAACCCTAAAACACTACCCCCAGCATGACCCTACACTACGCAAACACTACAACACTACCCAAAACCCTAAAACACTACACCCCAGCATGACCCTACACTACGCAAACACTACAACACTACCCTAAACCCTAAAACACTACCCCCAGCATGACCCTACACTACGCAAACACTACAACACTACCCTAAACCCTAAAACACTACCCCCAGCATGGCCCTACACTACGCAAACACTACAACACTACCCTAAACCCTAAAACACTACCCCCAGCATGACCCTACACTACGCAAACACTACAACACTACCCTAAACCCTAAAACACTACCCCCAGCATGACCCTACACTACGCAAACACTACAACACTACCCTAAACCCTAAAACACTACCCCTCAGCATGACCCTACACTACGCAAACACTACAACACTACCCAAAACCCTAAAACACTACCCCCAGCATGACCCTACACTACGCCAACACTACAACACTACCCAAAACCCTAAAACACTACCCCCAGCATGACCCTACACTACGCAAACACTACAACACTACCCAAAACCCTAAAACACTACACCCCAGCATGACCCTACACTACGCAAACACTACAACACTACCCAAAACCCTAAAACACTACACCCCAGCATGACCCTACACTACGCAAACACTACAACACTACCCAAAACCCTAAAACACTACCCCCAGCATGACCCTACACTACGCAAACACTACAACACTACCCAAAACCCTAAAACACTACCCCCAGCATGACCCTACACTACGCAAACACTACAACACTACCCTAAACCCTAAAATACTACACCCCAGCATGACCCTACACTACCCAAACACTACAACACTACCCAAAACCCTAAAACACTACCCCCAGCATGACCCTACACTACGCAAACACTACAACACTACCCTAAATCCTAAAACACTAGCCCCTGCATGACCCTACACTACGCAAACACTACAACACAACCCTAAACCCTAAAACACTACCCCCAGCATGACCCTACACTACGCAAACACTACAACACTACCCTGAACCCTAAAACACTACCCCCAGCATGACCCTACACTACGCAAACACTACAACACAACCCTAAACCCTAAAACACTACCCCAGCATGACCCTACACTAAACAACCACCACAACTCTACACTACACTAACACAACACTACACTACACAACACTACACTACACTACACAATCAGTAACCCACGAAAAAATTAACACAAACCCACTTACCTCTCTCGTCATCGTGGTTTTCACAACGCAAATGCATTTACCATACATGCCTTTAAAACGTAATTCTTTGTAAAGGCATGCGCGATAAATGCACATGCGTTTTGAAAAAATGCGGGATAATGGTATGCGAGCTCAATGACCTTGCGGGATAATGGTATGCGGACTGAAAGTCTGCGGGATAAAAAATGCGGGAAAATGGCTGCAAACCATGATTAGCAGCAGACTTCCCTGGTGAGCACTAGCTTTACTACAGTGATCTAATGAGCAACTAGAGTGCTAACATTCAGAATGTATGGCAAATGTGTGACACATCTGAATGCCTTCTTGATAGAACCAAAGTAAACAAGCATTGAAAATGCAATAGATCTCGCCCTCGTTTAAGTTAAAGCCATTCTGTTTGTAATGAGGTGGCTTTTTAGCTTTGCTTTTATTAGTGTTTTTAAAACTTTCATGTAAATAACATGCATATGTATGCATATATGTATATGTATGCATGCATTTATATTTATATAGATATGCAAATTACATATGTTTATATATGTATATTACCTACTGGCGATAGCCAGTGGGTATATATAGTTAGGATTTTTTCTCTATGGGATTTCTGAAAATTCTATGTCTAATAACTTTGGCGTTTGTGGACGGAATTGGCTGAAATTTTCAGGAAAATGGCACATTTTTTTCTGAGCAGCCCCTGAAAATTTGGTGGGGTTTCGTCAAGGGGGGGCTGAGAACAAAGGGGGGTCCCAAAACGTGTTTTTCCCATTCATTTTTCCATAGGGCGGTTGGACTCACTTTTAGCTCGAACGGCTGAATAGATTTACATGAAACTTGGCAAAATTGTAGATATGGTTTGCCCGACGTGCCTTTGCTATGTCTCAATATATGTGCTCCAGTGGATTTTGAGAAATTAACGTTTAAAAAAATATATATATCTGTGACAGCGCTCCGGTTAGCGCCCCGGTTCGCGTACCTGACGCGTAACGGAACTTCGTGAAGCGAATCTGATTGGGTCTCTGGTGTCTGTCAACATTCTAAACAAACCGGAGCGGCCGCCATCTTGTCTCTCGGTACGATCGAGAGACACGATGTGGTGAAAAACGAAGGGGGAAATGAAGGAAAGGGGGCAAGGTAGACCACTCCTGACCCCCTAGGATTGATGAGGGGGATATTAAAGTGCCCCGCGGGGCAAAAAATTTAGCGATTTTACGCCGTAGAGGTGCGTCCCGGTACGCGAACCGGGCAGCTCACCGGGCAGCTAACCGGACAGCTAACCGGCAGCGTAGCTGTCAACATTGTAAACAGTCCGGAGCGGCCGCCATCTTGTCTCTCGGTAGGTTCGAGAGACAAGATGTGGTGAAAAAAGAAGGGGGAAATGAAGGAAAGGGGGCAAGGTAAACCCCTCCTGACCCCCTAGGATTGATGAGGGGGATATTAAAGTCCCCCGCGATTTTTCGCGGTAGAGGCGCTTCCCGGTACGCGAACCGGGCAGCTAACCGGCAGCATAACGGGAGTCCGCCATCTTGTGTTTTTGGAGCGTCCGGTTCGCGTACCGGGTAGCGTCCCGGTAAGCGTAACAAGGGGAAAACCAAGAGAAACAGTAAAAAAAAAATGAAGGGAATAGATTTCCAGCAAACTTGGCAAAATTGAAGGGACTGTTTGTTTGATGTGCCTTTGCAAGGCCTCAAGATATGTGCACGTGTGGATTTTGTCTAATTAAGGTTAAAAAAAATATATATATCTGTAAGCGTGCTCCGGCACGCTTACGTTACGGGTTTTGTTTGCGCTGCAGAACCGATACGTCACGGTTATGCGACGCGTCATGAGGCGTCTCACGTGGCTACGTGATACGTCACGTAATAAAGAATATATTTTACAGCTATAGATATTAGCTTTTAAAAAACCAATGAAATTCACTGAAAAAACCATAGGTTATAGACCATATATAGTTAGGAATTTGCATTTACAAAACCTTGAAAATTCACTGAAAAAACCATAGGTTAGAGACCATATATAGTTAGCTGGACATTTTATTGACATAAAACCAATGAAATTCCATATATAGTTAGTTGCACTAACTATATATCGCGCACCCGCAATCCACTGCTGATGATGTCACATATTACATCATTCATGACATGGTCAGTGACATCACTGATGACATCACTGATGACATCTCAAATGACATCACTGATGACATCACTGATGACATCTCAAATGACATCAGTGATGACATCATGACACACCAATACCAGTTACTACATACGCACTCACTGATTCCTACGTCTACACCAACATTCACTCATTCACCCATACAATCACTCATACATACAGTCACTCATTATTACAACACTATCATATGCACTCATACACCTATGCAGACACTCACACACTGCCACTCATCCATGGAGTTACTCACACACCTAGTCAGTCCTGTAAAGAATCAATCACACTTCCATTTCCTCATCTATACAGTTAAACACAGAACACCATACTTCAGTGACATCACTGATGACATCACTGATGACATCTCAAATGACATCACTGATGACATCTCAAATGACATCACTGATGACATCATGACACACCAATACCAGTTACTACATACGCACTCACTGATTCCTACGTCTACACACACATTCACTCATTCACCCATACAATCACTCATACATACAGTCACTCATTATTACAACACTATCATATGCACTCATACACCTAGTCAGTCCTGTGAAGAATCAATCACACTTCGATTTCCTCATCTATACAGTTAAACACAGAACACCATACTTTTCACACATATACTAACACATACTTACTCTCTTATACAATCACTGATACAAGTACACATTGATATGCACAGAGTCACACACCTCCCAGCCAGCCACACACACACTCAGTCTTCCATACATCCACTCATTCTTCAATATGTAAAACATATTTAAACTTTACAAAAACACACAGACACTAGATGATGTCATCAGTGATGTTGTTTGAGATGTCATCAGTGATGTCATCAGTGAGGTCATTTGAGATGTCATCAGTGATGTCATCAGTGATGTCACTGACCATGTCATGAATGATGTAATATGTGACATCATCAGCAGTGGATTGCGGGTGCGCGATATATAGTTAGTGCAACTAACTATATATGGAATTTCATTGGTTTTATGTCAATAAAATGTCCAGCTAACTATATATGGTCTCTAACCTATGGTTTTTTCAGTGAATATATATATATATATATACAAACAAAAGAAGTTCTTGTGATGATTTTTTTATACATTTACTTGGTTAATAATGCTAACACGTGTTTTTTCCACACTGCGTTTCTTTAGGGATTATTTAAAGACGGTGGGTACAAAACTACACATAAGTGAACGTGCATGAGAAGATACAGTGTTGCATAAATCCTGAAGAAGCTCCGTATGCCCCAAACACATTTTGGCTGTATTAAGAAATTAACCAAATGAATAAATAAAGAAACCATCACCAGAATTCCTGTCTGTTGTTTGATATTGTTAATATCGCAGTACTGTTTTTTCATGTATTATAATTACTACACTGTTAGTGTATCAGTGCACTAAGAGTTCAGCCCTGGGCAGCAGTCCTGTTACCCACAAATAATGTTGTTTCTTCACAAAATTTACTAAATTAGTACAACGCTAAGTTTAGGTGCTGTGCTGACAGTTTTGCAGTGATTTGTCAAGCGAATGGCCGAGAAAAAGAGAGGTCCCAAAACACTTTTTCCCCATGCAATTTCCCTTAGGGAATTTCGCACACAACTACAGCCCAAACTGCTTAACGCAATTACACCAAATTTGGCAGAAATGTAGGTGTTGGCTCAGAAAGGGATCTTTTTGTTATTTCGTGTAAATCCGTTCAGTAGTTTTGGAGATATTAAAGAAAAAACAAATGTGTATCTAGAGGCAGGAGCCCTTTGCGAATCCTCCTGATCTCGTGCAGAGATCTGATTGGTTGCCAACACTTCAACCTGAAAGTGTTGGTAGCCATCTTGGGACTTGGACTTAGCTGAGTTTGAATCACGTTTTTTTTTAAAGAGAAGGGGCAGAATAGGAATGACCTGACCACCTAGGCCTGGTGCTGGGGTCACCCAGGGAACCCGTCTTGCCCTAAAAGCATTTTTTTCAAACTTTTCAAGGCAATAAAAAAAAACAAGTGCTGTCCCCGTGTTTGTTTAAACATGGGCCCCCATGTGGGTCATGTCAGGGGGGCTTATTTATGTATGAAATAAGGGGGACGCATAAAGCCCCCACCCCCCTGGCCAAACCTAGCCCCAGGGATGGCTACTTCCCCAGGGCAATTCGATAACAAAAATAAGCAGAGGGGGGCCATGCAGCCATCTTCCGAAGGCTCTTATGAGCCCTGGGGGCCACCACCTCCCCGGGGCCATGAATATACCAGCGGGAGTTGGCCATGTGGGACCTCCCCAGGGCCAGCTTACTTTTTTGGAATGAGGGGGGCTTCACTGCCCTTCCTTTCGGGTCTTTCTCAGCCATGGGGACTGCCACACCCAGGGCCAGCCTACAATCTCCCAAGGTGCCCACCATCAGGAGATAGCAGTTTGCTTTTGCTTGGCAGGTGCTTTGACAGCTCTTGCCAAGCAAGTGAGCAGAAGCATAAGCATAAAAATTGCTCCTGCTCACTGGGAACATACGTTTCATCTGTTTTCCTGCCCGCTGTGTGCTCCCACATGCAGGGTGCAGCATTTTTTGCTGCCCCGTATGGGTGGGAGTAATGCAGTCTCCTGTTGGAGGCGGGGAGCCGGTAGGGACTGTAGGGGTATTTGAGGCTCCCCCGCAGTCCCCAGTGCAACAGTCTGGTTGCACTGGGTGGGCTCAAGGGCATAAAGAGGCCTGGTCCCAGGGGATGGGGTCCCCAGGGCCGAAATCAGCAGAGGAGGGTGGTCAAGAACTCTTCCTCCCCCATTAGGTTTTGGCTAAGTAACAGAGGATGGGGCCCCTAGGGCCAAAATCAGCCTGTGGAGAGTGACTGCGCAGCCACCCTCCCCATTATGTTTTGGCTGGGCCCAAGCATATGTGTTCCCCGGGGATGAAATCGACCCAGGTAGGTAGGGGGGCAACAGGGTCCCTCTCCCCTTGTAGATTTGAAAAGAGAGAGCATTGTCCTCTTTTTTAATTACCCTGACTATGCAAATGCCCAAAATCATCAGCAAGCTGTGCTTTGTTGGGCCGCCACGTTTTCCCTAGCAGTATGAAAGATCTTGCTGCCTTTTACCACGTTGATGGACAGTCTATCAAACCATCCGAGCGCATTTACTGCTGATATTTGTGACATGTTCTTAATGCAGACGAATACGAGGACATCTGCACCAAACAAAGAGGCACTTACTTCATATAGTTGAGAGGAAGTACCCCTGTTTGGTGGAGATTCACCTTTTTGTAGCCTTGCCAAGTTCTCTTGATGAGGATTCATGGTACCAGAGATTTGTGGATGAAGACGCTGCTGGAACAATTAAATTGCTGAAATTACATACACACAAGGTTACTGGAAACATTAGTTAAGAATTTGTATTAGACATTTACCCAACAAGGTAGTACTTACTAAGTAACCAGAAGCAAGAATTCAAGATATTTTCGGCAAAAGTATGGACTCTTCTTAGAAAAAATGAGGTTCATTTCTGGCATTGATGCTCATTTCACAGAAATTAAACCTCAGTTGGAAGCACTTGCAAATATAAATACAACAGGTGCCCCCAGTTAAAGCTCCACTGCTGGAAAGCACAAACGATCCTAACTTCTTGGGCTTGGCAAGGCAAAGCAAGTGTGTTTCCTCTCGTATTCCACTTTGAAAAAAGAAGTGAAATCCTTAATGGAGGTTAATGCATCGTTGATCTATTGGAGCACAATCTAATCTGTAGTGGCTGTGACAAAAGGCTTCTTTCTTGTCTTGAGAGCAGAGTCCATCATTCTCCCTTTTAATTATCCTTAGTATGCAAATGCTCAAAATCATCTGCAAGGTCCTCGGTCTTGCCGCCTTTTCCCATGTTGTTTGACAGCCAAAAGACCTCCCACTGCATTTCTTGACGCTTTTTTTGATGCGCTCTTGATGCAGAGGAATTTTGAGGGCATCTCCACCAAACAAACAAGCACTTACTTCATATAGTTAGGCAGAAGTACAGTTGTTTTATGGAGATTCCCCTCTTTGTAGTCTTGTCCTGTTCTCTAGACGAGGATTCACGTTATCACAGATTTGTGGATCAAGACACTCTAGAAGCAATCACACTGCTGACATTACATATACACAAGGTAGGTCAGTGGTGACATTTCCTTGTGATCTATTATGCAGCTGTAGTATAGAATACGTACAAGCTATTACCCAATATTGAGGTAGCACTTACCAATTAACCAGTAGAGAGTACTCCAGTTGGGTACACATTTTGTCAAAACTATTGACTTTGGTTAGATAATGGGTCAGGTGAGGTTCCGTTCTGGCCCAAGCACTCAGACAGCTACTGACACACCCACCAGACACTCAGACACCCACTCACACACCCATCCAGCCACTCTCACATACACTCACAGAACCACACAGCCACTCACACACTTACCCACATACATACAGACACTCACAGACACACAAAGCCACCAGCACAGCCACTCATAGATCCATACAGCCACTCACAAGCACACTCACACCCCCACATAATTACTCACACACCCATACAGTCACTCACACACCGATTTACAGATCCACATAGCCACTCAAAATCCCAATCCCAGACCCATACAACCACTCACAAACTTGGTCACCTTCCCATACAGCTACTCACACCCGTTCACAGACCCATTCAGCCACTCACACACTGACAATCTAGCTACTCACACACCCACTCACAGACCCATACAGCCACTCACAAACCCACTCTCAAAGGTTACAGTTAGGAAATATAATTTACCTTAGAAAATCACTAAAAAAACAAAAGGTTACAGAGACGTTATACTTAGGAAATTAAATTAAAAACCTTAGAAGTTCACCGATAAAAAGAAAGGTTAAGGGGACGTTATAGTTAGGAAATAGAATTAAAACCAAAGGATACAGGGACGTTACAATTAGGAAATAGTATTAACAAAACCTAAGAAATTAATTGAATAAACTAAAGTAACCGGGACATTATAGTTGGGCTCAGATGTCACTTGCACAAAAACAGTGAAATTCAGCAGTTATAGTTACCTGAGCTAACTATAACTTATCCCCCCAACAAGGCACATCACTGATGACATCTCAAATGACATCACTGATGACAACATCCCCAGAACCATACACACATCTACTCACACACTCATGCACCCACTCACATACCCAAACAACTGCTCACAAACCCACTCACTCATCCATTGAACCACTCACATACTCATTCACTCACCCATATAGACGTTCAATTACCCATACACCTACTGAAACAGCTACTAACTCACCTAAACAGTCTCTCACACAATCACTCACTCCTCCATACAGCTACTCACACACCCACGTATTCACCCACACAGTCAGTCACATGCCCACTCACTCATACAGCCTCTCAACAGAGCCTCTCACTCAACCATACAACCACTCATACACCCACTCACATGCCCAGACAAATACTTGTATACCCATTCACACATCCATACAAGCACTCACACATCCACTCACTCGCCTATACAGCAACTCACACAGACACTCACTCTCCAATACAACCATTCACACAGCTACTCAGGTACCAAACACCCACTCAAAAAGTCACTCACTCACCCATACAGCCATTTATACATCCAGTCAATCACCCATACAGCCCCTCACACACCCATTCACCCACCGATACAGCCACTCATGCAGTCACTCACCCATACAGCTAGTCACACACCCACTTATTCACCGATACAGCTACTCACACACTGACTTATTCACCCATACAGCCACTCGCACACCCATGCAGTCACTCAAACATCCACTAACACATGGATGCAGAGAGTCACACAACCACTTATATCACATGTTAGAAATTGCATCTCGTATTGTTAGTACAGAAGGAATAGTAATTTAATTTAACACAATTACATAGGAAATGAGAATGGTAGTTACCCACCACTATGTAAACTGTAACAGAAACTTGCACACTTATTGGATGATGTCATCAATGATATATTCACAGATGTTATCAATTATGTAATTTGAGCTGTTTTCAGTTATGTCATAAATGATGTCATAGAACATGTCATGAGTGATGTCATATGTGAGGTCATAAGCAGTGAATGGCAGGGGCGCAAGTTACAGTTAATACTGCCAACTATAACTGGTGATTTTCTGTGTTTATTTAGTTCAAAACATTAATGTTATCACAGACATATTCACTTAACTGTAACGTTACTTTAACCTTTGTTATTTTCAGTGAATTTCTAGAGATTTTTAAAAATGAAAACACTTCTTTTTATGACACTTAACTACAATGTTCTTTAACCTTTGCTTTTTCGGTGAATTTAAAGGTTTTTTCAAGTATTTATTTAGGTGTATGTATGGTAGAATAACTGAATAATATATCCGTGTGTGGACATTATTCTGAAAAGGAGTTGTTTTCATATTGTAACTGAACTGGAAAGGGTGCACAATTTGCAAAATGTTCCTAAAAACAATGTTTGAGTATAAAATAGAGTAATACAACAATTCCTCAGTTCTTTCTCCCTTCATATTAAGAAATTTTCCAAGCAAGTTCTTTAATGTTGAACTAGCATACTTTTCATAGCCTTTGTATGTGTTTTTACATTAAAGTTGTAATTATAATTCAGAAAGGGAGTATTGAGATTGAATAGTGTAAAGTATTAAGTTGAATTATATAAATGTATTTTGAGTGTGTGATTACTCACTACAATTCTGCCTTTTGGTTTAATCTACTGTTTAGAATTCTTTTTCATGTATTCAGTTATCATTTAACATTATTCTGTAAAAAGAATGTAATTAAAATATGGTTGTAATATTAATATTTTTTCATACAAAACAATGGAGGTGACTCTCACGAAACGCTTATGTGAGTTGAATACACAATCCCCTGAATGGACTGTGAGGGGGATGTATATCCTGGGCTGCCCTCGCAACCCTCCTTGATATCGTACATTGGGAATTAAGTTAAGAACAGTTTTTTTCTGTGATTCTGAACAAAGTAGCAGTTTACAGAGGTTCATCTATACTACTATTATAAAGAGAGAACTGTGTCCTTTGAGGCAGGTAAACTTGAAAAGTACACCACCAATCCAAACACCCAATAGATCTTCGAAAACATCAGGGCAAGCAGATGGACATAGGCTATATAAAAATATATATATATATGTTAGAAGGGAAAAGTAATTTTTAAGGAAAAGTAGTCCCTTCGAAGTAGCGCCAGCTAACGACGTGCGTGCTGACATCACGGGTCGGCAGCCAGGAGCGCGTAAGCCGGAAGCAACACCCTGCGAGGGCCGGAGCGTGGAAGTGACACCCTGCAAGGTTCGGAGCGCGGAAGACACACCCTGCGAGGAGCGCCCAGGAGAAAGAAAGCGACACCCTGCGAGGTCCGGAGCGCCTAGGAGCGGCCAGGAGCGCGGGGAGGACCGTTGACATCGACATGCCCAGGGAAGCGCGGATAAAAAGTGGACAGGAACGTGGGCAGAAGTGGCCAGGAGCAAGAAAACGGGAGCAAGAAAACAACACCCTGCGCACGTGATGCTGGTGAGTACGCTGTGCTGTGAGTAAGCTCTGCTGTGACTACGCTATGCTGCTTCCGCTGCTGGCCGCTCTGCTACGCGTCTCCTGCTGCGGTGCTGCCCCCAGCCCCCTTCTGCCCTGACAACGTCGGGACGGGCTAGTAGATTATGCTGGATTATGATTTGTTACATTGAACATATAAAGCGATAACTACAATTTTGTGAGAAGCTCGTAGGAGTGGAACGCACAATTCCTTGCGTGGACCCTGAGGGGGATGTACTTCCTTTTTGGCTCTTGTGATCTACCCGTAAGATCATGCATTTGGAGTTTGGTTAATAACTTTATTTTCTTGGCTTGTAATTCTGAACACATTAAGACATTAGAGATGTTGATTAGCTTGGAAAAATTGATCATGAATTATTCCAGGAAATATATAATCCAATAATATTTTTACGATCTCACAACATGCTTGTTGCAGTTTTGCCAGAAGTCTGGGAGAGGAACCACACCCTAAGGAAGGATTGTGATTTTTTCATATGGATGTCTTTCTATAGAAGAAGAGGATTCATTTCTTTTTGCTTTAGTTCACTATTGAATTTCAGTGAGAGTAGATATATTTGACTTGCTCTCCTTTCCTGTTTTCCTCTCTCCATAAATATGTCTTCGTCATATTCAGCTATACAGCCAGGGGCTTCTGAACCAGCTCAACTACCCAAGGAATACTTTGTGTGGCAATTCTTTGAAATTAGGCCAGGTAGCACTTAAATGATCTGTAATCTTTGCAGCCAGAGTTCAGGTGAGGGAGCAGCAACAAACAATATAGCATGAGTACCACTGGGATGTGGAGACACCTGAGGTCAAAAGCATCCGCAAAGGATTGCATGGGCAGTATTGGTAGGAGCTTCAACATCATTAGCTCCAGTAGATAATTGACCCGTGCAGGTTCTAAGTGCACAAGTGGACAATAACCCTGCTTTTCTTTTATAAATAAAGCACTAACTTGCTGCTTGTTTGAGCAGATACATTTTTTTATCAAAGACAAGCAGATCTTCCCAGGAGCAACTTGCCTAAGAACATAAGTGCCCCGCTAGCAAGTTATTCTTTAAACAGTTTTTTTATAAGTTTTTCTCCTTTTTGGTTTTTAAGGAGATGCTGTTGGTGTTTGTTTAACACTTCAAGTTCTATGTTTTTGTCATAACAATAAAAAAAATTGAAATACCGAAAAGGTTTTCAAAATGTTTGAAAATGTCAAAAAAAATATTTTTTTACATAAATGGCTATCTTCAGAGTTACATTATAGTTTCATGACCTATGCGGTTTGCAGTTTGTTTCTTTTTTCCCCTTCTTGGAAGCTCTTGCGAGACTCCCGCAAGAACCAGGGATGCAATACCTTGCATGCAGTCTGAAGGGGCAGTGCTTCCTTGTTTGCTCTTGCTAGCATCTCGCATGGGCCAATTTTGCGAATTCGCGATCCGCGAATTTGCAGATTTGCGAATTCGCGGTCCGCAAAATTCGTGAATTTGTGCGAATTTGCGGATTTTTGTTTTTTTGGGTGTTCGCGGGGTTTTTTGCGTGCTCGCGGGGTTTTTTGCGTGCTCGCAGGGATTTTTGCGAGAGAGGCCGGATCTCTGAAGGGCCAGATTCCTGAGTTGCCCCTACAGAACATACAGCTTTTTATTTTTAGCAAAATGCATATGAAAATTGTGCTGTAAAGGTCTCTTTTAGTTTAACTCCTCCTGACAACTCAAAATGGGTGTATTTGCCATCCTCTCCCTTCTTCCTGTTTTTTATATCTGTAAGTGCTTCCTGATGAGGTTTAATTCCTTGGACTGGTGCCTCGTTGCCTACTTGTAACTATTCTCTGACCCTGCTTCAAGGGTCAGCGCAGGGTCAGAGAATAGTTGCAAGTATGCAACGAGGCGCCAGGAAGCAATTAGCAGCAGGTGTCCAAGTTGAAGTTAATTTGTTTGTAACCCTTTTGTAAAAGGTTACAAAGAAATTAGGTTGAACTTTTGCACCTGCTGCTGTAACCCTTGCTGGGCTGAAAATTCGTCCCCGCTGATTCGCGGATTTTACCGCGATTTCGCGAGATTCGCAGATCGCGAAATCGTGGAAAAATCCGCAAATTCGCCCGCGAAACGGATTTTACGCCCAACCTTAATCGTACTTTTTATAATAGACTTTGGATTTGTACTGAATAGATCCAGGTGTGGTATGTATAGTTTACTTCCATCAGAATAGTAACAGTGTGTTTAGTTAAATAAAATGAATCCATTATGAAAAAACTCAAGTTTTATGTGCATGAGACCAACTTTAGTACATAGCACACATTGATTCTCATTTATTTACTTTAAGTCAATTTGTTATCATTAGAAACCGTTTTAACCACTACTTTTTTGGTGATTTTGCAAGAGTCTCGTGAGATCATAAACTTTTTTTAGAGGAAGAATGCACACTTTTCTTTATTACCGCACTAATACCATATATATCTCATTAGTAGGGTATAGGGAGAACGTACACTCTCAAATAAGACCTTCTCACAGTATAAAAACAGTGCACAGTAGGGTGTAAGGATACACTGGGATCACCCGACACCTCTCCAAAGCCCAGCAACTGTATACAGTAGAATATGGGTAGAAACTTGCCTCTCCAGTGAAATCTTGCATGAAGCTAACCAGTGTGTATAATTGGGTGTAAATATACACTGCCTCTCCACTCACAACTTCCCCATGCTCAGCAGTATGCATAGTACTGTGGGAAAGATACCCACCTCACATTTAAGACCTCACTATTCCATAGTAAGTATACAAAGTACTGACCTCTCCACTGAGGCCTCTCCTCAAAGATATAACCGGATATATATTAGGGTGTGAAAATGGATTTGACTGTCCAGTCACAGGACTCCCCAGTATCATAGGCATATATATATATGCACCCTAGTGTGAAGTAAAACATTGTCCTCTCCACTAACACCCCCTTCCAGGACACTATAGAAGACCAGTACGGCGTGGGCAAGCAGTGGCCACGCTACAGACACCTATTCCTAGATCCACATGGATGTCCGAGAAGGGAGGGACCTGTCCACTAAACCAGTTTACCAGGTGAGAGATGTCTGTAATAGGCTTTCAGAAAAAGTTCTCTCTCTGCTCATACCTCAGCCCATGATGATAGGCATGCATAGTCGGCTGTATGGAGGAACTGCTATGTTTGCTGGCACATCTCTCTTGCATGATACATCTGTATAGTAGTGTGGGGAGATACTTGCCTCTCTCCTGTGACCTGTATCTTAGATGATGAGTGAGAAACTTAGGGGTGTGAAAGAGGCTGACCTCTTTTGTCACCGCTCTCCACAAGATGACAGGTGTACAAGTAAGGTGTGGATATGAAATTACCTTTATGATGAGAAATCTCTCTTGCATATAATTATATGATATGGAAACACACTTCCCTGTCAGCTGAGACATTTCTCCACATGTGTAAAGTAGGCTGTGTATAGAGACTGCTCTCTCTACACATACATTTCTTCATAGTAATGAATGCCTGCAGTACAGTATAAAATGAAAAATCCTCTCCGTTGCGAACTGCCAGTTTTAGTCAATATTGCAATACTATAATTAAATTGAAATTCATATTGTGCTAAGCAAAGAAATCAAAAGAAACTTTAAACCTTTTTATTAAAAAAAACAATTTAACATCATTACAAAATGACAACTATAATAAAAAACTACATCAACAACTATAAAGCAACAAAACAAACAACTTTAGTAATAGTAATATAAAATATATTTCTCTGGCGCTCTTCAGCAGTCACTAATGTGCCACCCCTTTTGCTTTATTTGCCTGTTGGATTTTGATGTAGGTAGCACTTCTTTTCCAGTCTTTTATCCACCTTAGTCTGCCAAAGAGTCTTCAGTTTCCTGGTATATTGTAGCAGGCTAGGTGGCAAGAATATCTCAGCAAAGCAGAATATCTATAAATTACAGTTTACAAAGCCTAGCTTGAGCAGAGTCAGCTTGTGCTGCTGAACTGCACAACTGTTAAAGCACTTCCACATCCTTCCAACCTGAATACCCTGTGCCTGAAGAGGTAGTTATTGGCGAGCTGTACGATAATCCTGCTTGTATTAACACGGCTCTTTATTGCTGCTTATGTAAGCAGACAATTATTTCCTCACAGACAAGTTTCTATTTTCCTACTAAAAAAGCAGAATAACCATAAAGACAAAAGGTTATATTTTGATCAATAGTTAATAACAGTGATACATCACTATACTGTTTAAGCTTTACTGCATTTCTTACTCACAACCACATATTTATATCTAGTACACCAGTAACATGTTATTCCTTTCTAATGAAAAAAATCCACACCCTCAAACACTCTATTTTCATATTTTATAACTAGATTATAACATGCCAAGAACTCTGCTTCCATAATAGTTTATAAAGTAACAGATTCATCTTCACATGCCTTTGCTAACATTCACCACAGTGTTTCCCACTAGAAATAGCAAAATCCCACTTAAATACCTCATAGGGCTAACGTATATGTACAGTGAGCTTCATAAAAACACTATAGCTTGTACTAACATATTCCACAATCTTTATTTTATAGTTTGAGAAACACTGCTTCCTTTTCTTACAAGTACATACAGTTGAAACACTTCATTGTTCAACACAATCTGCAAACGTTGCTTACACCTATCCACATTATAATGTGAACCCCTCAAAAGCTATATTAACACATCTACACCTTCCCAAACAGCTTTTCACTCAGAAAAACATGGTACGCACAACTTACCAAAATTGCAACACTTACTGACAATTCACAACAAAATTTAAATATATTATTAAATACCTGAACTGGAAGTTCTTTCTTGAATACAGATGACGACAACAGTCTCTTTCCGCACCTCATAAATTCACTTCTGCTCTTCACAAATCAAACAGACTTCCTGCTCCTCCAAAGCACCACGGATAAACTGAGCTATCTCACGTTCTACACCCAATCACGTCATATCATTTCTCCAACCATATAACAAGAATGTAACTATTGTTTTAGCCTTGTCCCTTTTTTTTCACTTCTCTCCATCATATTTCTCGAGACTCTCACAGGATCGTAAAACACCTTGTGACAGGCTAAGCAATTTTCCATGCGTGTCTCATGGGGGGATTACACAAGCCTCATGCAGCAAGTCTCACTCCCTAAAGCTTGCACTTGACTCTCGCTCACCTCTCGTGGGATCGCAACACAATTGTAGGGAAATAGTAGAAGATACGAAGCGCTAGCCTCTCGCCTTAAAAACCATCTGTTTGATAATGGGTGTGCATACTAAAGTATGAGGGGGAACTACCCCCTGCTTTCAAATCTCTTTCTCAAATAACTATGCATAGTAGGACATGCGCTGGGACTGGCCTCTCCTTTGTGACCCCTCTCTTCCATAAAGGGTGTACCTATGTATAGGTATGTTGTGGAACTGGCCTCACCTTTCAGACCTCTCAGATGATGGGAGTGTCTAGTAGGGTACGTGGTTGGAGCAAGCTCTCCTTTGAGACCTAAGGGGCGCATTATGATGGCGGGCAGACATCAGTCCGCCCACCATCATAACGGAGATGGGACCGCCCGCCAGTGCAATTAGGATGTGCCCTCCATACTGGGGAGCGCATCCTGGCCTTTTACTATTGTGGACCATGTTGCTGATTGCAGCACCGTCCTCAATGGTAAAAGAGCACGCACAGCATTTCCCTGCACCACGTGGCAGGTACCACGCGGTGCCTGCCACTTGGGGCATGAAACTGCAGGAGGGTACCATAGGTAGCCCCCCAGTGTACCCTCCCTACTCCCCCCACAGAGGGGGCCCGCAATGGGCCCCCAAAGCCAATCCCCGCCAGCCTTTTCATGGCGGCATTGCCGCCATGGAAAGGCATCTAAAATACCCATATCCTAATATGGCGGTTGTTTTGTGTGTAATTTATATAGCGCGCAGCTACCCCAACGGGGTGTCCCGGCGCTTCTGAGTGAAAGCAGAGTGATAGTCCTGGGGGAATTAACAAAAGAGAAAAGTTTTTAGTGCCTTACGAAAGGGTAATTCTTCCTGGATCATCCTAATTGCGATCGGGAGTTTGTTCCAGAGAATTGTATTTAACAAATCCATGCATTCTGACAGTTATAGTCTTTAATTCTCTAGTTGAACAGTACATTTGAAAACCAGGATTTGCAAAAGGAAAGTCCAGGACTGGGTGTACTTTATAGGGAGTAGACAGAGTGATCTGGCAAACCTGAATGAGTCATATGTTATTAGTAAATAAATGAAGCTTCTGAATTAAAGTGCTACCTCTATATTAATAAAACAAATAGGTCAAAGAAGAATTTGGCATTCAGAGAGCACTGGGTTCATACCGTCAGGCTATCTATCCTACTAAAAACCTATGGCGGAGGAGCGTCGCCCCACTGCTTTCAAGCAGCGTGAGAAGATAAAACATAAAATGATAATAACATTCAGTTGTTATCATTTCATGTGTTTTGTGCTGCTTTGCAGGCTGGCGGGTTGGCGGGCTGCTCTGCTCTCGGAGCAGGGTAGGAGTGGCCTGTCCACTCCTAAGTGCGCAATGACTGTTTGGTGGGCCTTTCAGGCAGCCCAAACAATGCTTTACAGCCTGCCTGGAGAACATGCCGAGACCCCAATTACCTGGTTGAGCGTCAAACCATAATGCTCAAAACCAATAACAATGCTACATTGCAGCAGCGTTGTGATTGGTCAGGGGAGCCTGGGTGCCTACCATTCACATTGCTGCATTGCAGCGTTGTGATTGGTCAGTGGGGCCTAGCTGTGCTTCCTGATTCCTGAGGCATGGGGCAGAGACGGGGGACCCAGCAGGAAGGTAAGTTAATTTTTGTTTATTTTTTTTTTTGTTTTGCGTATCCTCGCATGACCCCTCCAGTGCCCATTACCCGCCCGCCACCCGCAAGCCATGCCGGCCGCCACTGTGAAAGACAGCAGTAGTTGCAGGTTCATGGGCAGTATTCCATCACCCAATCAAAGTGATTGAGCTAAGAAGCATGCATGGCTTTTGCATCTACCTCACGCCTGATTTCATCAGCATATGAAGTAAAGATCAATGGGACATGGAACAGTCTCAAACATCAAGCCATCCCGATTTCTGACCCTCATCCCCACATCCTTCTATATGTCCCTGTCTGTGTGCTGTCTGGCTATATGTACTCTATGTGGGACTGTGTCAGAGCCCCATGCTTGTGTGTGCCAGCTTTGGTGTGTTGGTTTGTGGCTATGAGTGCACAGCTTTCCCTGGCTTGCCCTAGCATCTCTCTAGCGGTCTAGCAATCCAATATCTCTGTCAGCACCCAATTTGTCTTTCTGTGTTTACTCTTATCCTTGATTTATACATCCTAACTCCTTATCTCCTTCAATCTATTTTCCTCTTCTACTTCTACCTTGACAATTACATGCCTCCGGTGGGTGACCGGCTCACATTCAATGTTATGGCATTGAATGTGAGCCCTCTCTCTTGCTCCCCTCTTTCTACTCTTCTTTCTATATTCCATTTTAGGATGACCTTGCCTGAGTGCAAAGTACTAGACTATCAGCATAAAAACCTACCTCTTGGTCAGTATATATGGGTGACTACTAGTCTAGTGGTCTATGTGTACAGGTGCCTGTAGGTCTGTGCGCATGTGAGCATATTTGTCTACTAGTCTGTATGTTCATGGATATCTATGCTGCTCTATCAGCATGTTTGCGTGTATGTCTCATCTGTGTCAACTAGTGTATGGAAGTACATCTATGTTTAGGTGGGCATACTAGGCAAAATTGAAACGTGTTGGCTTTGATGATACTCGCTTGGTTCAGGGTTGCAAAACTGTGGCACACGTTTTATACTCCAGGTGGAAGTTTTACCAAGCTTAACTCAGAATTTAGAGGTCACAGTTATTGGGGATAAGACCAAGGTATTTTTAGATGCACTTCAAGTGTAGGAAGATCGCTATCAGAGATCCTTGCATTAGTGGAACTCTTTTTGAAGGTTGACAATACATGATGTGCTTGCGTGCAGCATTAATGGTCACAGTTGACATTCTTAACTATAGGGACTTCTTCTGAACAATACATTTGTCATTTAATGGTGATCATGAATGCACGTAGAGCTTTGATTGCCCAATTTGGTGTACTATAGTTGCCATTCTTTTAACTACAGCCATACGGAAAATAAAAAACAATTAACATTCTAGTGAAGTCCTCTAATGAAGAACCAATTCAAAATAAGAGCAATGAGCAAATATTTTTGACTGATCTCAGAGGTTCAATCTTTCCATATTCACAATTCCACAAATCTTCAAAAGCCAGCTCAGGAATCTCAAAGATGGCCCGGGCCATATAACATTCAAGATTCATGTTTCATGATGAGGCCTAAGCATGGAGTCTCCAAAGTTGATGTAACCAATATTTGGCCTTATACATATCTTTTTGTTGATAATGTTAATAACCCCTGATGTTGTGCGTAGTGGAAGTGTTTCAAGATAGATGGTTCTGCTTACTAACAGATTGGTATGTTTTGAACAACTTTATTGATGTCACAAATCAAAGAGATGTCAGAATCTAACATTTCAGATCTTGTTCTATTCCCTCAGCTCTTATTATAATAATACTTGGATTTGTATAGTGTGGATAATAACCCGTGAGGGTCCCTGCGTGCTGTTAACAGGCTTGGGGATATTAATTGATTTGTTCTGAATCCAATGATGTTGAGTCAACTGCTGAGACTCGGAACTGGAACCCTAGCTCCAAAGTCAACAGCTCTGGCCATTACGCCACATCCTCTGCCTCTCCTCATCATGCTGCCAAAGCTTAACATGTATACAGACAAAAAATAAAAAAATAGGCAAGTTTCCAAATCACACGATTCTTTATTAGTAATAATAGACAAATACATGTTTCACGGCTCATAGCTTCTCCAGGGACACAAATGTTCAAAGAAGAAGTGCTATAACATAAATACAAACACATATCAACGTTGCCATTGTACCCATAAAATAATGAAATTACCTAAAAAAAGTCCTTAATAACTCCACTGTGTATAAAAATCAAAGTTACTTGGTTTCTTCCAATGTACACATAAATATACTTAATGTTATTTGAGAGATGTACCATAGCTGCATGAATCATACAGCCAGATTATACTCAGAACTAAAAGTTTATACGTTCCACTTTCATGTTATATGATTTGCGTTTGGCTGAACAGACATTTTGCTCATTTATATGTAATATTGAATTAACTGTATTTATTGATGTGTTCTGAGTTAATAATATACACTTGATTCTGAGGTAAAATATTTTACTAATGCGTAGTGGAGTGGCGCAATGATGTATCCAAATGATCATGGCAAATATTACTTAATCACTCAATGCCATCAGTGACATTGTGCTTCAGTTATGCATATTCATTTACGAATCCAGTGCATTCTGGGACTTCTAGTTCTGGTTTACTTCAAGTAAAGTAAATTCTAAATGACAGTGAACTATACAATGCATAACTACTGGGATTTACTGTTTCTGGTGATATTGGAGACATTTGGTACCTTCATGAGGAAAAATAATATTCTACTGTACATTCCAGTGGGCATCTTCTTTCATCTTTACTCATCATAGCACTATGAGCGTTATATGAACATGTGAAAATAAAAAGCGTTGGAGCATGTTGGTGCCCATAGAATGCCCAGCCACGTATACATCTCACCCTGCTGGACGACTTTGAACTTATAGGAAAATGCTCTTTATTTAGAGACAAGAAGCATGGTGGTATTTCTTTTTTTTTATCACAATAGGTTCCCGAACTCAAGGTCTCCTGGTTTGGACGTCCATTGGGTCCTGGTGTTATTTATGTTCACAAACTGTAGCTGCTGGTTGCTTTGCAATTTGTGGCCGCTGTTCATCATGTCCTTGCACGGGTGCTTAAACCCTGTGACATTAAATTAATAATTCAAGCAGCAATGCATTGCAGATGTGTACATTGTCTCCAGTATAATCTATCTGACTCCTTGTCGATTGCACACTTTGTGATAGAACCCTTGGGTTTAGGACTGGGCTGTGGGTGTGGCACTGGACATAGTGTTTGTTGGATTGTACATGTTAACCACTGACGGAGTGGATAAGGAGGTGTTTGACCACGGAGTTGAGCACCACAAACTTTGTGGCAGGTCATGGACAGCTTTATTGGCTGTAGTGTGACATCCAGTGTGTTATTGGCTGAATTAATAAGGTTTGACAACAAGTATAATGGAGCTCTGTATGATTAACAAGAAGGAGTGGCTTTGGGTGGGCCATAGTGTATGCTTGATGACAGCTGCTTTTCAGAAACAAAACAAGATTATATCACTAAGATCTTAACACAAGCTCCCAGTCTGACAGCTCCCTAATTCATACTTTGGAAGGAAATGAAAATCCTCCCTTTTCTCAGGAAAACCTTAACTTTGGAGTACAATCCACTGGCAGAATATTATCCTTATACAAAAAGATATTCATCTGGTTGATTCTACTCCCTTGTTGTAGTTTCATCCAGAAATTAGAGAATTTTCAGTTTCCTTCAAACACTAAATGAAGCCAAAAGTGTCTGGTTCAATATGTAGAATGTAGAACAACGGACCTTCTATGGCGTGGCACCTTGTACTTCAGCAAATGCATATCTTTATCTTAACCCCCTCATATCTAGATTCACCCAAGCTCTTGACAACTAGATAAGCTTGGGCTAAAAAAACGTCTGTATTACCTATGAGAAACTATAGACATGCATGCAAAGTAGAATAGATATTGGCAAGTCCTGAAAATCTTCTTTCTGTCACTGCATGGAGAGGCTAGATAAAAAAAATCTACCAGAGAACCTCAGTGCCAAAAGCAAACTTAATCTATGGTGTGCACATTGCACTATTTCAGGCAATCGAGGCAGAGGAATGACTATTTTAGATAATGCAGTATAACATGGAAACATAGGAATGAATACTCCATGCCATGCAGTATAATGTAGGAATCCAAGACTCAATTCAGGAAGAACCTAAGACCTGGCTCTTTGACTGAACAACAGCACCCTCAACGGACCAGCAGTTCCCTCGCACCCCCTTCACCTTGATACCCTTACAGGTGAGTAGTCGTGCTTTACAAGCCACCTGATTGAGTAGCACACAAAAAACAATTGGAACTGGAAAAAAGAAGTCAATGCACCAAGCAGTAGGTTAGAACTTGAAGACGTAGGACTGAATCTAGCATATAACCAGGGTTATCTTAGGAACGTTGAGAGTTAATGTTGTACAATCTTGAGACTTAAGAATGAGTGTCATACTGCCAGGGACTGTCCGGGACTATGTGGGGAACACAGTCAGGGACTTGGGCAAGGACTGGGCACAGGGTAGAAAACTTACAGTGGAAGAGGAGTACAGCGTTGCCCAGGATCATTCAGGGAGTCAGAGGAGAAAGAGGGATCCAAAGGGGAAGCCTGTACAAGTGAACAAGATGGGTAAGACTTACAACGGAAGGGCACTCACAAAGCAATTTAGCATTCAGAGTAACTACATCTAAGGACGAATGTGCAAGTCATTTATATGAAACAACATTTAAAACTAAAGGGGGGGTGTGGGGGTAAGCACTCAGAAGTTCCACATGGGAAGACTGAAGCTCAGTAAGTTTCTCACCCACAATTGCTGTTACAGATACTGACTGCAAATACCCACATGTAGAATAGGGATACAAAGGCAGGGTCTGTGGAGCTTATACCTATGGTGATGTTATAAATTTAACTCAAAGACAAAACTCACAGTGAACAAGAAACACCACCTAGGTAGTCAGCTGAGCCCACGGATCCCAGCAATCAAACAGGAACACGCAAGGCAGTAACAGCAAGGGGGTACAACTAAACACAAGCACAATAGACTAGGAGCTAGCAAGGAGGGGTGCTTAACAGGAAAGGAAGGAAATCACAGGGCACACTTGGCAGAAAGCAGGTAACAAACATACAGGGTAACAGAAGTAAGACAGCAGAATAGAAATAAAGCAAACTAGAACTGGAACCAAGGAAATGGGAAGAAAGGCAGGGACTGGAAACCGATATATAGAAGGGAAGGCTACAAGGGTATACTAGAATAGTTCAGGTTAAGGAATCAAGAAAACAAAGAAGCATAGAAGGCAGTATTGTGGCAGGAACAAGAAGTGAGCTAAGGCTCAGGAGTCAAGGCAGCACTGCAGACAGTGCTGGTTCAAGAACAGGGAATTACTAAAGCTTCAGGAGTCAAGGTAGCACTGCAGGCAGTGCTGGTTCAGGAACAGGGAATTACCAAAGCTTCAGGAGTCAAGGTAGCACTGCAGGCAGTGCTAGTTCAGGTACAGGGACATTACTAAAGCTTCACGAGTCAAGGTAGCACTGCAGGCAATGCTAGTTCAGGAAACAGGACATAGCTACAGCTCAGGAATCAAGAGAGCACTGCAAGCAGTGCAAATTAGGAACAAGAATTAGATAAAGCCCAGGAACAGAAACAAAGAATAACTATAGCTCTGGAACTCAGGAAACAAGAGTACTGCAGGTAGTGCTAATTCAGGCACAAGGAATAGCTATAGCCCTGGAATTCAGGAAACAAGGTAGCACTGCAGGCGGTGCTAATTCAGGAGAAGGGAAACTGCTGGAGTCCAGGAACAAGGAATACTAAGGCTCAGGGGTCAGGGTAGCACTGCAGGCAATGCTAATTCAGGAACAAGGAAAACAGCAGCTGGTCAGGAACAAGGCATAACTAAAGCTCAGGAAACAAGAACAGCAAAAGCTCCGGGAGCACTGGAAAACAGGATCGGTCTCACCGGTAAACAGCTACAATGACCAACCTTTGCCTGAACGGAGCTGGGGCTTAAAAGAGCTCACAGTAATCATATGCATCAGGTGTGAGCAGGCTAGCAGCAACCATCCACAGGTGAGCTGAATTCCTCCACCCATCCTTGGCCTGCAGAGGTGGAGACAAAGCAGTGAGCAGGGAATTCTGGGTAATGGAGTTTCAGGCATGAGTAGGCTGGCTTCAAGTATAAGCAGGCTGGCTTTCACAAAACCCGGCATGGATTGGTAATAGATATCAATTTCTAAATGATGTCCAAATGCCTGGAAGTCAGGATATGCATACAGGGGTGTGTCTGGAGGCATATTAGAACACTGGAAAGCCCCACAATTCAGCCCCCTGGTGGTGGGCAACCTAGCACAGGGAGCGAATCGTGGCACATACCAATTGTGGTATAACATAGAGATTGGTCCTGAATATCAAATACATGGACACTTAGGGCAGATCATTGTAAAGAAAGAGGATGAACCTGGTTGCACTGAACAAAATGTTGTACATATTGAGACACATCCTAGAAATGTAGGATACATGTCACATTCATCGAGGTATGACATGGACACAACAGGAACAGTGAGGTAAAACTTGATGCCCTTGTTCTAAATTTCATGCACAAGGAGTTACATCTTGGATCCACGGTAAGGTTCTCAGTGAGGTAGAACCTGAAAATTAGGACTGAAGGCTGCACATAATGAAGTAAACAAAAAGAATATTTAGAAAGTATTATTACATGCAGTGAGGTCGAACATGGACACGTGGGCATAGGTCCTCATCTGTAAGTTGGCTGTAATGGACTATTCACCAAAAAAAATGGGGAATGCCAGTCCACCACCCTCTTGGTTCCCCCACTTGAAGTAAAGGAAGTGTTGTGTTTCTGATGGCTGACAAACAAAAAATACCTATCTAAAAAGGACATTTGGCAATGTACTACAAGTAAATGATGCATTTGTTTAAAAGGATAAGATCCTACCAGGGATCCCTTTTCAATATTACCTGAAAGGAAAAATAAAAAAGGTATACATTTGGTAATAATCACCTAACTCAGTGGCTGGAACATAACCATAACGATTAGATAAGCCCTGTACTCAGATCAGGTGGGATTTGTAGATAAGATGTTAGAAGTAATAGTTCCCTGCATACCACACCCAGTCATGGTCAGGGGGGGTTGTAATTGTGTGGCTGACATGATCTTAGTTGGATCTCACCCTCTCCTCCAACACTCATTCACCACATGGCTAGCCAAAAAAAACAAATAATTGGCAGGTGCAGTAAGGAGTGGTCAAATTATGGAGAGTTCATCACATCGCCACTCATCTCTACGGCGGACCTCAAACTGCCATTAGTTATTTCAAGGATCGAATATGGATGTACAACTCTAGAAGGTCTATTTAAAATTTCCACAGCTACAGCATGTCTAAATGCGGCAGCAAGACTCAATACTGGAACCAGAAAATACAACCATATCTCCCCTCACCTGATAGCATTAAACTGGCTACCATACAAAGCCAGAATTCAATTTAAACTGGCATGTACTACAAACAAAGCGCTCCACTACAAAATTCCAAGGTACTTAGCTCATAAAATAGAGCTTTCAGGGGGAAGCAGACCAGCTAGGAGTGCCAGAGATCTGCTGTTGAAACCACCCATCTTTCGGAAGAAGAAAATGTATGACAGAGCGTTCTTCGGAGCAGCCCCCAGAATCTGGAACTCACTCCCTCCAAACATTAGAAAAACTCCAAACATAGCAACATTCAAGAAGGAAGCAAATATTTTCTAATGGGCAAGTTCCTTCCACAGACGAGACTGCACCATTTATCATCATGTCTATGACCCAAACGTTCGATCATGAACCGGTTCTGTGGTAGAAATAACGGAAAGCACATCAGAACTATGTGGATAGAAATACTGTTACACAGTGTAAAATCTATTTTTGCTGAAAACGATAGGAAGGTCATGTACAGGACTATTATTTATAATAATGTTGCCTTTCGCTATGTATCTCAATTGTTTCAAATTTTTTTTGAAAATGTAAATGTTAAGCGCTCTGATACCCAAGGGTCAAGTCTGCGCTATATAAAACTCTATATATAAATAAATAAACTACTCTTGATTCTCCGCTCCTCTCATCCAATTGAACACATTTCACTGCACAGAAGACATGCATGGGAGGTGGTGCATAGTGAATATCTGACTGAAACCTTGTCAGATCATAACTTTATTCTTATTACACTGGTATGTGTAAGATTAAGCACACTCTTTCTGAGTTTGAGATTACACGTAGAAAATGTGGAGGTTTCTTGGAATAAAGTACATGGGAAGCGTATTCAAAGTAACTTGTAGAGAGTCAGGTACAGCATTGTGAGCCTTGCAAAAGTGGGAGGTTTTTAAGACTGTCATCAGGGGCCAATGCATTGCTGAAACAGTGTGGAGCACGAGGTCCAGGCACAGGACGGAGCACTCAGCCAAATAGAGAAAGGTAGAACTAGGAATGTTGACCACCGGCCGTGTTGATGGACGCAAAAGAAAAGCTTGCTGAGAATTTAGAAAGACTACACTGTTTTGACTGGAATATATGGTGAGGGCACGTTGGGAAAAGGACAAAGCAGGGAGGTTGTTGTCTTGGTTGTCAAATTCTAAAAAAAGGAGGCTTGCAAATAATAGGTATTGTGAATGACCAGAGCCTTTCAGTTCATACACAAAAGATAAAATTAGGTTTCCCAACTTTACTATACTGATACTAGCAGATGCCGGAGAGAATATGAAGAAGTTTCTAGAGTGGCTACCTCTGTCAACCTAGCGCACAGATGGTCTGTCAGTTGATTTGTACGCTACGTACTTAGACTAGCTGGCAGCAAAGCTTGCAGGAAAATATCAAGTGGATTGGTAGGGAAGATAGTCCAATAACCTCTTTCAACGTTGAAAGTTGATTTTAAAATATTAATTATGTACTGGCTGGGAGGCAATTACCCTACATGTGGTAGCTGATACACCCACACCAAACTGGGTTTATCCCTTTCCGTAATACCTCAATGAATATACGAAGACATAGAGGCATATTTAAGGAGGGGCCAATGCTTAGGATGAAATCCTAGTGATACTAGTAGATATATAAAAAGCATTTGATAGCTTCTAATCAAAATACTTATATAGTTTCATGGATATATTGGGTCTATGCCAAGTGTTTCACAGATAGACTGAGATACTATTTAATGAAACCACTACACACGTGTTAGGGTGAGTAGAGTGGCACTCACTAAGCTGCAGCACCCATTGAATGACTGTGGACTGTCACAGTTGCACCTAATATTAAGACATATTACCTAGTGGCCCAACTTCAGTGGAATGTCAGGTGTGTGGCTGCAGAATTAGCCGAAGAGGCGGAGGCAGACTATAGAGGCCTCCCATATAGCTGTTGATTCAATTGCTGTTCAACCTTGGCAGAAAATTGAGGATTTGCAGGTATTGCTAAATTCAGCGATACTGCAGTGTATAGAGCCTACAAGAAACAAGAACAATGTCCCCTTACTCACCTAAGATACCACCTTAAGGCTTAACCACACTACCCCATGTGGGCATCTGAAGTGGCTTACAAACATAGACACAAAAGGGGAGGGTAAAATTGGGGAACTTATTAGGAATCTGGACGCGATCCTTTCCAAGAGACAAATAATACGCAATAATACAAAAGTAGAAATCACAAATGGGCCTCATTCTGCACCATTGGAAAAAAGACATTTTAAAATGGGCAGAATCTGAGATTATAATATTAATACACAAGGATAAAAGATGTAGAGGGAAAATGGAAATTGCTAGAGCATAGAAGTCTCTAATGAAAGATATCTGTTGAAAGTATACAGTCAATAATGGACCATTGATTAAAACCCCTAGAGACCGCACCCTATAGGATTTGCCAGTTAGCTAGGTTTTAGGAGCACTGTTTTGGGAGAGGTGAGCTGCTGCCCCAGCATGTACCTACTTGAAACAAGTATAATTTATGCTTGATGTACAATATGCTAACTTTTGAAGACTGGTGCTGAGCCCCACATGTGGTTGTTGCATTAACAGTGAATTATTTTCTATTATATGCAGGGAGTGGGAAGATCCCTGTGAGATATTATAGGGCACTGTAATGCAAATTAAAGGCATTAAATGGAGTAGCAAAAAAGACCTCATAAATTTCAGTTCATACTGAGAATGACCCATTTTTAGGTCTTGCCTGCCAACTGTGCATGTGCTGTCATGGTGAAAGGCATTGTTTACAATAACGGGTTTGTAGCCTGCCCATTATTTACTGTTTGTTGGCTTAATTTCACTCTTCTGTGCTGCATTCTGATTGGCCAGCGCGTGTGGGCGCCACTTCCTTTTCTTTCTCTGGAGCATGGACCAAGCCCAGATTCCTTCCTCTTGATTATTGCCCACTTTCTGCTCACACAGTGATTAACTCCTTGTATGCTCGTGACCGCCGGGAGCCATTACACGTCACGGTGGCGGGTGCGGAGGACGGCCCCCGGCCATCTGAATCCCGCCCACTAATGAAAACTCCCGCACAGCGCTGAAATTTCGTGCGCACGGAAGGGGTTAAGGTACTTTTTCTTGTTCCCCTCCCACTCCCAAATTGTACGTGGTGCATTTTCCCCCTTCCACTAACCCCTTCTCCTTGTTGCTTCTTCCAAATAGCCCCATGTTGCTGCTTCGTCACTTCACCCCTTTCCGTTGCTGCTTGCCCACACCGCAAACCATTCTTCGGTCCTTGATTGTCCATCCTACCTGAAAACAAGTGCTATGATGTGGCACCAGTGCTGGCCACATCATAGCCCTTTTTTCTAATTTTTAGCTATGATGCACAGCCACCCTGCTGTACAACATGGCGAAAAGACATTGGCAAAGCCTTTAGTTCTTGCATATAGACAAGACCTGCTGGCTTTTCTTGTGCTTGGTTATATTCCGTTGACTAATAATATGCAATTTCTTCACCACTATCTATGTACATTCTAATGCAGATATTTTTTTTTAATAATACATTTGTTTATTGCACAAAGAAGCAATCCACTCTCACATACAGATGAATCAAGGTAAATATCAGGAAGCATTGGTTGAATCAATAGCCAATAATGAGATATACCACAGGGGGATTGCCAACTTCTAGAATGACACATTGCAATAGTACATTTTTGTTTTTTGATGAAACCATAAATACAATGGAAAATCATATAGAAACTGAAGAAGAAATAATAAACAACATAAAAAGAGTGAGTCATATCAGTAAGATTGCGAGCACAGTAGAGCAGATCAATCAGCACAAGAACAATTCCATTCTCAATATGGCGCATTAGGAAATGTAAACATCAAGTCATTCAGATTCTGGCCAGTTCTCCGCCCAACACCATATGAGTGACAGCGGAGCTTCACAGTGAAACAGGCAACACCTAAGGCAGCCCATGGGGCCTTACCACAAACCACCGGCTCACCCAGCAGCGGTGTTCTGCAGTGTTGATCACACGTGACCCGCATGAAAATAGCGATGGAGGCAGTCACTACGTGGCAGTGGAGCCCCTCCTAGCCCACCCCCACAGGAACAAAGGAATTAATCGATTGGGATTGTGCCTCCTGAGCGAGCCTCGCCACATACTTTGGATATGGCCCCTATATGTCAATCGGACTGGAAGCAATTGGAATCTGTTCTGAATATTCAACACTGTTAACATTACAGTAGGCCATGCTACGGAGCCAAGCGCGGACTGTTGGAGCGCGTCTAGCACACCAGAGCAGCGCCACCTCCCTTTTAGCCAAAAGAAAGCCAATGGATGCCAATTTACGAAGAGGGCGTGGGAAGTTGGCAACATAGCCAAGCAACGCAATTTCAGGGGTTGGTTGCAGTTCCATGCCCAATATGTCCCCCAGAACCCGGTGCATTTTTAACCAGTAGTCATGCAGATGCGGGCAAGTCCAGGAAAGATGAGCGAAATCTGCCCGCGGGGCTTTACATTTAGGGCAATGGTGTGGCCTGCTAGAGTCAATCCTATGAGCAAGTGCGGGATTGCTATACGTCCTCCTCAGGAACTTAAAGTGTATAAGTTGATGTCTGGTGTTAATGGACACTTTTCTAGTGGTAGCACAACACGCAGCCCATTGGTCGTCTGTGATCTGGATGCCCAGGTCGCCCTCCCAAGCGGCGCGCACCGCTGCGTCTGAGGAAGGAACTGAGGCAAGGCATATCTTGGATAACTTAGAAATGACATGCGCCCCGTCTGGTTCTGTATTATAAATGTGAGTGCGGGGGTGTCGTCAGGAGGGAGCGGAAATGTGGGGAATTCAGCCCTGAGCATGGAGCGAAGTCTAGTCAGCGTGAATGAGTCCATAAACGTTCTGTCAGTGAATCGGTGGTCTTCCGTCAGGGAGAAAGCATGGCTGTCCGGGAAGAGATCTCCGACTGTGTGTAGTTGGTATTTGGACAATGTGCGCTGTACCACCGATTCACCTGTAATGGGAAGCCAATGAGGGTTAGGCAACGGCAGTGCAGGCGAGTATAGTTTCTCAACGTGTAATAGGCGTCACAGTTTATCCCAAGCCCAACATGTAGTGGACACTGGCTGCATGTCCTGTGGGTCCCGAGGGAGTCCCATTGGAAGGATGGAAGTGAGGGCCACAGGGAGCGCCAAATCAGTCTCAGGCCTCAGATATGGAATTCTGGCATCCGGGTGAAACCAAGGATGTGCGTATGAGCTCTGTGTCACTAGATAATAAAGAAAAAAATCTGGTACTCCGAATCCTCCTCGTTCGTAAGGGAGTGTCAATGTGCGCCAGGCCACTCGTAGGTTTTTACCGCCCCACACCAAACGTAGCAGTAAGGAGCGAAGTTGTGAAAAAAAATCTTGGTGAGAGGGATCGGGATGTTGTTGAATAAATACAAAAACCGGGGGAGGACAATCATTTTGACAATGGCAATCCGGCCAGCCATAGACTGGGGGAGGCGAAGCCAGCGCTCCGTGTGATCTTCCAAGAAATCAAGGGCATGTCCGTAATTCAAACTGACAATGGTCATAGTGTCGAGGTGGATGAGGATTCCCAAATATTTCACGGAGTCGGTGCTCCATTCTAGAGGAAACGCGCAGGTCCACTGCGAGGTGGAGGGGGTTAGCGGAAAAATGACCGATTTATGCCAATTTATTCTGATGCCCGAGTAGTCGCCAAAGCGGGTAATCTCCGACAACAGCGGCTCCAAGTTGGACTGAGGAGTACAAACATACAAGACAGTGTCGTCTGCATACAGCGAGACGAGTAGTGGCCCGGTGCGGAACTGAAGCCCCCTGTGGAGATGTTTCTCTTGGAAATGTCGTACCAGGGGGTCCATCGCAATGATGAACAGGAGCGGGGATAAAAGGCACCCCTGACGGGTACCTCGTGAAAGTGTGAAGCTTTCAGTAATGGTGCCATTCAAACGTATCCGGGCGGTGGGAGCCGAGTACAGTAACTCCACTGTCGCCACAAACATAGCGGGCATTCCCATTCGTCTCATAATCGACATAAAGAAGGGCCACTCCAGGGTGTCGAATGCTTTCTCCGCGTCTAGGAACACCGCTGCAGCCTGTCAAGGCACCAACGATATTCACAGGAGCCGACGATGGTCCCAACGCCCCACCACCACAACCACCACTCGACAATTATATCAAAGTGATGTTTGAAGCAGAAGGGAAAGGGGAAGTGGAAGAGAAAAGAGAGACAGCCTTGATTGGAAGCGCCTCGGCATCTTCATCAGTTATCTTGGGAATACTGCAGTGTACCTAGAAGGAAGACATGTTATAACAAACTACCTGATTACGCTTCTTACTACTATGTTGCTACTGCTAATATTTCTTACCCCTTAAGGACAAGGCTATTGCTTCTCTCTTAATGTAATGTTATGATGTTCTTATACCAGAATCCTGCAACAACAACATATAACTACAGTCAATGGTTTGTTACTCAATAAATGCTCTTCAGACCCCCCTTCAGTTCCACTCATTACCTGGTGCTGGTATGAATTAACCTTTACTTGCTTCAACTGGAACTTGACTAAATGTGGATGTCGCACCACAAGAAAACGAACCCTAACTATGAGTAAACTAAGTTGCAACAAAACTGCGGAGACAGTTCAAAAGTTCTGTAACGAACAGACGGTTCTTTACCGTTCAAGAGTTCAGGAATTTCCTACCGTCGAACACACTGCTGAATTCTTCCGAGTTACCTCACTCGTACAAGAAATTTTCTGTCACAGGACACTGTGGCTCCCACATTGCGCATGCGATAATTCAAGCTTTATTTCTTCCTCTGACTCCTCTGACTAAAATGCTCTGAGTTCCGAATAACGAAGAGAAGCACCTCTTCACCCGGGAACGGTTACAGTTGAAGTGCATAGTTCACCTGTGGAACGTGCACCTCGTTAGTCTTGCAGCGCTCGTGCTCTAGAACGCTAGAACGACAACCTGACTTTTCTTGTGACCATTTTGTTCCGCCATTTAACGTTCTGTTTCTCCTCAACGCTGTCAAGCACTGATTTACGAAATAGGTAAATACTATATGTCTTCTTCTCCACCTTGGGTATCTAGCCTTATGCCTGAATTGAGTATGAGTTTTAGCTCTTCTGCTAACACTGTATGTTGTGGCCACTGTAGTCGTGACACAGCCGGGGTGAAGGGATCAATCCTGTGTAGAACAGAAAACAGTGTCTGAAGATTGAGGGAGGTGGATCGATGTGGGACAAATCCGGACTGAGCCAGCGAAATGATAGTTTCCACGAGCAGCGCCAAGCGGACTGCAAGGACTTTGGCCAAAATCTTGTAGTCCAAGTTCAAGAGGGATAAGGGCCTATAGGAGCTACACAAAGAGGGGTCACAGCCCTGTTTGGGCAATAAAACAATGACCGCTTCCCGGAGCGTGGGCGGGAGAACGCCCGCCTCCAGTCCCTCCACGAATACCTCGACAAGCCAAGGGACAAGTTCCTCCTTGTATTTTGTAAAAGTCAGCCGAGTAACCATAAAGGTCAGGAGCCGAGGTGCTTCTCAATGAATCATTGGTCTCAATTATAAAATCTGGCGTTATGGGCATGGCCAAAAACTCCTGCATGTTTTTCTCTAGGCACACCATGGCAATCTCATTCAAATACGGTCCCGGGTTGCAGTGTTCCCCCGAAAGTGTGGAAGTGTAAAGAGTTTTGTAGTATGACAGAAAGGTGTTAGATACATCGGGAGTGGAGTGGTGTCGTGTACCCTGTGCGTCAACCACATCAGTAATGTAAGCTGCCTGGTGTGGCGGGCGGAGCATTTGTGCCAATATTTTGCCTGGCCTGTCACCCTCACAATATTGACGCGCCGTATAGTGCTTGCCCATGAACCGCAGTTCCCTGTCTGCAGCGTCACGAAACTCCAAAAGTAACTCAAGGCGTTTGGCCTCACGATCCGCAGAGGGATCCTCAAGGATCTCCTTCTCCACCGCAGTGATATCCGCCTCTATGCGAGTCAAGGTGGAGCGAATCTCACGCAAGGACCCCACATGTTTGGCTATACAAACCCCTCGCAAGGTGGCCTTGAAACCTTCCCATAACGTGGCCCAGGAGGTTACAGACCCGGTATTAATTTCAAAATAGTCGTCAATGGCAGTGCGGATCTCCTCTTTAAAAATCGGATCCAGCAGAGCCCTACCAGGGAATCGCCACTGCCTCTCGTAGCCCCCTAACCTGGAGATCGCTAAAGTTAACACTATGGGAGAGTGGTCTGACCGGGTGCGTGGAAGCGTGAAAAGGCCATCCACCCAGCCTGCAATGCCCGGGGAGAGGAGCCAATAGTCAATTCTAGTAGTGGTATTGTGGAAACCAGAGTGATGTGTATAATCAGGTGTGTGTGGGTGCAGCCTAGCCTCTAGGTCTTATAAAGAAAAGTGGGAGCAAATTTCCGCCAGCACTGAGCGGGCCCTTGGTTTGCTGTCCGGAGAGGGAGAAGTACTGTCTCTACGAGGATTCATTAATAGATTAAAGTCACCTCCCAGAACCAATAAATCTATGTCAGAGTGAAGCAGCGACATCTGCAGGTCCTGAAAAAAGGCCGGGGAATCCACATTGGGGCCGTAGATTCCCACCATTGCGATCTTATATCCAAACAACACTCCCATTATAAGCACATATCTGCCCTCCCCATCAATTTTACTGCCAGTCAATACAAAGGGAACACGTTTGTGCACAAGAATCGCAATGCCTCTTGCGTATCTGCTGTAACAGGAAAATACTCTGTGTGTCCCCCAACCCTTAGCCACGGAAATCGTGTCCGACTGCACCAAATGAGTCTCTTGCAAAAAGAGGACATCCACCCCATGTCGTGCTGCATAGTTCAGTACCTGTTTACGCTTCCTCGTGGTGTTTAAACCACAAACGTTCCAAGACATCAAAGTGAGTCTGGACAGACCAGACTGTAAACCTGACCGTCTTTGAAAAACGGCGGGGGAACACGGACAGTCAGGTGTATCCGCCTGTCTATTACTCTGAGCGCTACTGCCTCACATCTTCTCCTCCCGGTTATGGCTTCCATTGAATACTAATGAGAAACTACCAACTACGCGAGCAACGTTTATTTTCTACATACTTCGCCCTTATCTGGTTTGGCCACACCACCAATTCTGGTCCATAATTTATGAGGCCCTGAAGATTCGCAGTCTGTTCCCTGCGATGAAACACGTGTTGGCCAGTACAGAGGAACATTAAACCGGTGTAAAACAGCAAGAACTTTACATCTTCTGAACTCTTTTTATTGCACTAATGGCCTATTTACTTTGAAAGTCTTGATGTGCACAGTTTACCAATCTTACCGAAACTCATAATCACCCAGACATTACTGTTTCTTTTCCAGTGCAGGGGCTTCGCTGTTTTTGTGCAATTTGTGTGGATCTCCTTGGTCCAACCTTGAGCGATTGTGAGGGATTACCGCCCGCCCTTCTTGCCTGGACTCTTGTACTTAATAGCAGTAGATACATTGCGGTTACTCAGGTGCGCGCCTTGTCATTTCTGGAAAACCCTCCCAATACCCTCCCAGCTGTATAAACAGACTGTAAACCTATCCTGTCCATAACACCACATTAAAGATAATCTTCGACAGGTGTGCATACGACAGTCTACTCCCATGTTTCTCGCAATTTCTCACAAACATAAATGTCCACTTAAACAAAGCGCGTCCCAACCCCCGCCCACCACCCAGCCTCCCAGGGTCCCCAGAGAGGCAGTCCCCAAACAATTGCTGAACAACATTGCAAATTACAAAAATTAGTGACCATTCAAGGAAACGGTATTGCTGCAAAAAAATAATTGTTAAAGACCCAGAATAGATAAACAACAAGGCCTTCGCCAAAGGGGGTAGCAACGCCACGCCATGCGGGCGTCCCAACAAGCGACTCCCGAACAGGAGACCAGTCAACAAACGCGGGAAAGTCCACATCCAATAGACAGCATAACGAGAAGGGTGCCAAAATTAGGTAACGTCAAGCTTTCAGCCCTGGCCAGTTTCAGCAAAAAGGTCAGCACTGGACTGTGTGTCGCTGCGAGGTGGAGTGCGCGGAGCCAGAAGCTGCCGGTGAGCCCTGCTTCTTGCATCCATGACAGAAGTCTAGCGCTTCCGCGGGAGAGTCAAAAATGCGAAATCTACCGTTCACATCCACCTTCAATCTGGCCGGGTACAGCATGCCATATTTTAAGCCTAGATTCCGGAGGATGGACTTAACTCCATTATACTTGCGACGTGCCTCTTGGACCACCAGTGTGAAATCAGGGAAAAAGGACAGCTTGCTGCCCTGCCACTGCACTTCACCAGTCTCACGTGCCGCACGAAGCGCTGCGTCACGGAAGTTCATGATTCTGGCGATAATAGGTCACGGTAGTTGGCCAGGGCGAGGTTTAGGCCCCAGTGACCTGTGTGCACGTTCGAGTACAGAGCCACCAGTGAAGGTGTCTCTGCCAAACCGTTCAATGAGGAGGTTTTCAATAAAGGTGTCAAACCGGCCCGTGGCAATCGTCTCTGCCACGCCAAGAATGCGAAGGTTGTTGCGTCGACTAAGCGCTTCCAAGTCTTCTTTTTTAATGGCCACGTCTTTAAGGATTTTCTCAACCCTTTCCAGTCTCTTAAGCGATTTCGAGGCGCCATCCTTTGTTGCGTGCTTATCTAGGATCCTGATCGATACTGTGACCTTATGCCCCTATTCGGCTATAAATCCATTTATTCCCTATATTGGCATAACCGTTCGAGTGCAATATTCAGTAACTCATCTCTGGCCTCACACGAACAGAGCCACATTCCAGAATAGCTTTCTCTGCCACTTCCTTTGCAACCAATTAGTGCAATGACAGAGCAGAAGTCACTATCTGAGATTCCTAGATTAACACTCTGAGTTCTTCAACAAGATAAAAACTCAGCAAACCTGGAAATTCCCGCTTGCTGTGTTTTGATTAGTAATAGAACTCTAATGAGCACTGATAGACGATCACTTCCTAGTGACATCTATATTGACGTCTTATGTCCAGCAAACTTACGTCAAACAAGGCACCTTTCAGGTATAAATATTACCAACATGGCCTTAAGCAAACGCTGCTGTCTCGTTGCTGTTGGTGAAGCAACCCCCTGTTGCCCGTCGCCTGAAGCTGCTGTTATGCTGAAGATATCATAGCTGCTATCGCTACTGCTATCGCTGCTAACTAGCGAACGATGGTGTGGTGAACCTAGGAGCTGAACAGCCGTCCCCCTGCAAGAGCCCAGCAGATGCAAGCTGCCCGCGGACGCTGTCCCCCCTACTTCTCCTCCTCGACGCGCTGAAGAAGAGACGCTGTCTTTCTCCTGCCGAGAAATCCAGCTCCAGCGTTTCTGGTCTACCCTTGCGGGTGACTGGGATATCGAGCCCGGAGGGAGATACCAGACCTCCATCATTCTATTCCAGAGGTATGGTGTTGACTAAACCCTTGAGAGAGAATTCTTGAAGCAAACCTTGGCAAAACCAACTTAACTTAAAGCTACTTACTTACTCCCCTCCCAAGCATTAGGCTTAGGTCAGGTACACTGGGGTAGGAGTAGTTAGAAGCACCAGTTGAGTATTTTAGCCTAATGTATATATGAATGTATATATGTTTTATTCCTTTTAAACCATTGTATGGCTAAGAAACCATATCAATGCTTTTACAGTATTATTTCGCAATACTTATCTCACTGTACGTACTTTTTATCATAACAAGTCTTGCAATTGTGGCAATACATTTCTCTTGTACGAGAAGAAAGACTGTTCAATAAATGTTAACCTTTTATTGACAAACGCCCGTCTCTCTGTTCTCTACATATTGTGAAAGTAAACTGCACCAACCTGACTGAGTAAAATAACTGTCTATTGTTTCACACGACCCTAGAGATTGACTCTTGATCTGAGGAGCAAAGTTGTCATGTTGCACGGTTGTTGGAAAACTGAATCCCTTCTTGTCTGTGCCAGGGAAGCTGATCACTTCCTATTTCAGTCAAGAAAGTTTCCAGTGATCTCTGAGCTAGTTGGTAACAAACCCAATTAAGTTTAGTATAGTCAGTAGAGGCCTGGAAGATCCGCACTTCTACGTCGATACTACTGTTTATGTTATTCCAATGCGCAGGGCATATTGGGAAAATAGGAACTACGTTACACCTTGACGTCCGATATCCTGGATTCAGCCATGTCGAGCCTTCTGTCATGGGCCTGCACCTTGGTGCCCAAGTCCGCAAGTTTTTGTTCTAGGCTGTCAAAGCGGGTGTCAAGCGCCTTGAATCTGGCGCACATTTCGCCCATCATGGTGGCGACCATAGCCGCGGCGTGCCCCAAGTCTGTCGAGCTGGCAGCCCCAGTAACCGAACCAGGTGGAGGGTCCGTAGTAAGGAGGGGGGTCTTGTCGAAGCTGAGCTTCCTCTGATTAGGGTCTCTCTTTCCCATCGCCGCGGTAGCACGGAGGGTGTGGTTGCGATGGAATAAAAGTTAAGGCAACCTGCTAAGGGTGGGAAGACGGTAGAGCAACACAAAAGCTCTGGACAGCCCCACAATCCAGCAGGTCCCAGCGTTCGTCTTCAAGTTCCGGCCAATTGAGGTGAATGAGAGCAAGATCAGCCCCGCACGCGAAGGATTATGGCGTCGGGCAGCATAAGAGGCCCAGTTCCAAGTTGCAGCGTGGGCCGGGTTCATGTACGGAGTGCACCCGCTGTGGTCAGTGGAGCGGGGAGGGACCCTCTCTTGTCGCCTAGCGCAGGAGGAAGGGAGGGAATCGAAGATCCCCCGAGAGCGTCTGAGGCGGGGCCGCCAAATATCACTTAAGAGTGCCCCCCGGCCCCCAACCACCGTACTCTCCCACCCCCGCCATCCCCCAGCGAGAGTCCCCGCCTGCCGCCCAGCACCCGACCCAGGCCCGCAAATCGAGGCCCCGGTCCCAGCACTTCCCCAGGCCAGCCGGCCGCGGTCACGCCAGGAACCGGGCGCCCCCACCCGAGTGCCAGTGGCAGATGGGCAGCGCGCGAGAAACCCCGCAGGAGACTCTCGAAAGGGCGAAAGGCCCGGCAGTCGGGCACCGCGCTGCACTCACCAGCGATCTGGCGCAGTTAGAGAAGATGGCGCCAAGGTCCGAAGGCCTCGATTCTCCTTAGCCGTGCACACTCCCCTAGGCCGCTCCCACGATCTCCCGAGTCACCCAGATGGTCGGGGCGGCATCGGCGTTCGGATCCGCAAGGATGTGGAGGACAGGAGCAGCAGACTACATCTCAATCGCCGCCGTCGGGAGCCCTCATGGAGGAGCTTCACGGAAAGACGGCCATTCCGATCGCTGCCGTGGCCACGCCCCCCATGCAGATGTTTAAATGTATGCAGCAACGTTAAATTATTTAGCTTGTACAGCATTACCTGTAATGTATTAACTATTAAAATAAAAAAGGATGTTTCAAAAAAAAGAAAAGACTAGAACCCTCACCTGGACAAGGCATACTTTATCATAGAGCTCCTCGGTTCTTCCTCACAAAGGTAAAACGTCCACTAATTTGGGCTGATGTCACGCACAGCGAGGCTGAGTCTACAGACGATGGACTGATTACACACAGTGAGAGCCTGAAAACGCAGGCTTGAGTAACCTCCACAGTGAGGATGAACTTGCAATCCGCTGACAGTTAATTGCACCATAAAAATACACTTGAAAAGCTTTTTAGTCAAATCTTTAGCTTTGCACCATGTCTGATAAACAAACGCTGTGAATTGTCATATAGAGCTTTTTCTTTTTATTTGAGTGCCTGTGCTCTGAATTGAACTGTTCGTGCGATTGGCGTGAATGGGATTAAAAACACAGCTGCAAATATATCTTCGAGCTGTATCCGCTAAGATCTCGCTGCACAACAACTACGAGCAGGGAGAGGGGAAGAGCACGGTGCGGTGCGGGAAGTGTCTGTTTCTGCATACCAAGAGAGCGCCGCTGGCACAGCCGGGAGCTTCCTCTTGAACCTTTCCAGCCCATATCCTGGAAGTCTGATAGCGTCTGCTTTCAGAAACCAGGGATGACGTCTCAGCCGATCCCTCGGGGGTCCGCAGGGGCTGCCTTGGCCTGTCGCCCTCAGCCGCGGTGGGTACTCGGGGATTCTGAATTCACACGCGACTGTGTTACTAGTCGCTTTGCTGGGTTATTCGCCTGCTGGGAATGTGCGAACTGCCAATCCGAGATTGGAGGAATTCTGCCAGTACTACTCCGCCTTTCACCTTTCCGAGGTCAATAAAAGGAGTAAGTTCTTTATGACTTATGACACCGCGTCGCGTGCTATAACTTCTTCACCTGGATACCACTATGCTTGAGCTCTGTTAAAAGATGTCAAAATAAATCATAAAGTGCAAAAAGAGACATTTAAGGCATGAGTAAAGTGAGGAATTGCCGAAATTGCTGCCATAATAACGTCACTCATAAAAAACTGCCTCTTTTTCTAGTTTACCATTTGAGCATACTTGATAGAAATGTAGGGCCGAATTTACGAAGGGTGTGCCCTGGGCAAAGTCACATGAAGTAATGCAAAGCAGCTCAAAGTATTGCAAGGATATTTACATTCCAGTCCAAAAGATATTTTGGAAAGGTGCCATTTTCTCAGCGCTGCTTTATTCCCTTGTCCATCAAGGGCGCGTTACGTGGACGAAGCATTACAAGCACCCAAAGTTTTTGACAAAAAATGCTTTCTTGAATTACGCGCTAACAAGATTTTTTTTTTCTGGGGATACATTCAGCGGCGGCTGACACCCATTGGGGGTGGGGAGGCGGTGGCGGGTTGGGGGATGAGGTTAAATAAAAAAAAAGTCAATTTACCTGCTTGCCATGCCCTCCTTGCAGCTCCTCCTAGTCGTGTCTCTCTGCCTCCTGCTGGCAGGAACAGGAAGCAGTCTGGAAGCACCAAGGCTCCCCTGAGCCAATCACAACGCTGCAATGCAGCGTTGTAATTGGTCTGAGCGCAATGGCTCGGTGCTTAGAAGAGGCATAGGGGCCTGGGCATGTTCTCCACCCAGGCTGCAATGTAGCCTGGGCAGAGAAGAGGTAAAGTGCGCATGACTGTTATGGTCAGTCCAAGAGTGCTGGCCAGTCATGTGCACTTAGGAGTGGGGGCAAACCACTCCTCGGCTGCTCTGTCAGCCCTGCATGCCTCACAAAGCTGCTGTGCACGAAAAACTAAAATGATAACTGAGTTATTTTCAGTTTATTTTTTCTGATACTGCTGAAAAAAAGTGGGGCGACACTCCTCTGAAATAGCGGAGGAGCCACCACTGGATACATTCCTCACACTGCATGTGTGCCACACTGTACAACACATTTACAGTGTGTGGCATGCATATGAATTTCTCTTGGCATACGATTGTGTACTCTCTACCTTTCTCTCTTTAATGTTACTCTGTTTATCTAACTTGTTTTCTATACTTTTGTTCTCGTAACTAAGCGTCTTTTTTTATATCCTCAAGTCTCTATGTATACTTGTACTTCTCACTGCCTTTAACTCTCTCTAATTCATTTTTTTCCTAGATTACCTCTCTCTACACCTCACACCTGCCTCCCTCTACACATCCTTCTCCCAATTGCTGTCTCTCTCTACCACCCTCTACAATCTTACTTATTTCTTTGCCTGTCTTCACCTACACCAGCCTCTTTTTATCTCTCCTTATCTGTTATTCGACTTACAAAACCTTTATGTACTTCATTTATCTCCCTACATCATATATTGTTCTAAGTTATCTCCATTAGTACCCAATCCTTCCTCTAGTTGACGTATCTCGTTATACTGCTCGTTTTACGTCCCTTTCCATCTCTTGGATCTTGTCCTATCCTATATCTCTTACTCATCAAGCTCACATGTAATCGTCTAACCAGAGAAGTGCACATATATAAAGAGAAGATGGACAAAGCAAAGGAAGATGCATTGGGACAAAGTTATTGCATTTTTACCCATGGAATGGTAAAAACCCTCAGGAAAGTGCTTTGTTTTGAACTGTTACAACAAGAACACCGGTAGTGAAGGAGGATGAATATTTCTGATGACAAATATTAGGCAACTAAACCTACAATTTCAATTACTATGTGCATATGTCTTACTTTAATATTATGCACTAGTCCATTAACATCAAACAAGTCATCGTTAGTGTATTTTCCCGCAATAAAAGTAACAAACAGCTTGGACACTGAATTCCACATAAAATGCACCACACTCAAAAAGAAATGGCTTTATCAGTGCTTGTTCAAGCGCTCTTTAGATACTATTGGACTCGTGGATACCAGGCACCTACTTGAATATTGTCTACCTTCTCGAGGGCTTGAATGGCAGAAAAGGGATGATGAAGTCAAAGTTGCGTCAAACGGGGTGGCGCAAAATATAACTTGTCTAGGGCACCACAAATCCTTGAGATGCCACTGAGTCTCTGCAACATGTGCCCCATTCAGATCTCCGAGAGCTAAGACAACTAGCTCACATGCTAATGGCAGCCAGTGTGAAGATGGGGAGCAGAGCTGGACTAGCCAAGGGTTGCATCTGGCATATCTGGGGTGAAGGCGGAGTGCCAGAGCCAATGGAGGTCAGCTATTGAAGGTGGACGCTTCTGCCTATTGGGGGTAATGTCAAGAGGCATAGCAGGCAAAGCGAGAGAGAGAAGAGAGATAGATTGGAAAGAAAGACAAAGGAAAGAAAGAGACAGTAAGAGAGCAGGACTGGTTTAAACATTGTTTGCAAGGGCTGCTTTCAATTATCATTCTGGCCCTGATGGTGGTGGGTGGCGGCAACGAGAGACGCTAGTTTGGGGCTAGGAGCCATGAGAGCAGAGGCGCAAAATTACCTTTTGCCTTGGGTGCTGAAAATCTGTGCCCCATTCCTGTCTAGAGGGCAAATCTATACACATATATTCAACGAGGTCAAGGCAAGATTTCAAGATATCCACATAAGATCCATTTACATACAAGTAATTCAATTTAAGATCATTTACGTAGTTTGTATGCCGAGAATGTGGAGTGGGGTTATTGGAAACATAACATTTTGTTGAAAAAAATAGCTAAACCAGTAGAGAAATGTTCTCATAGGAGAGTCTGCCAGACATCAAATACATCTGCCCCTTGTAGGCCTCCACCTGCTGCATTGTGAGGTGGGGTGATCCCTGTGGTGTTTAAAAGTTTCAGCAAATCTGTCAGAGTTCAGAAAAACCGCAGCTGAGATTCTAGCCAGAGGGCCTCTTTTTCCAGGCCTGCTGTAAAAGTTATGCGTCGTGTCTCCCTAGTATATACCATGTCTGCTGAAACTAAATCATGCTATTTATCTGCCCAGTGTCATATTTTACTCGCTACATTTCTTGAGAAATTGCTGAAAGAGGATACAGGGGAGTCGGGGAAGTATTCTAGAAGTACCGCCTTAGGGCTGCGTCCTTAGGACCACATTTCACCCTCTCGAAGATTTCGGTATTAAAGAGGGGGTCTGCGGAGGCTTGTGCAATCATTCAAGAGAGCACGTTTTGCACCCAGACACTGTCACGACAGTGTGCCCTTGTTTCATTGGAAGTGTGGCCCTTGCAAATGGTTTAACAGCTTTGCCTGTGCCCCAGTGCAATATCACCAGCACCAGTAAATTGGCGAAAAGACCTTTGAAAAACTGGAAATTGTGTACTCCTCTGGAGATGGCACACATTTCTCCCACTGATGGTGACCTTTGATTCGGGACAAAGAAAAGCACAGACTGCATCCCCACATTTGGGTGTCACTCTAAAAGCGGGCATAGGGTGTGTCAGGCGCGCAACACCCGTTGGACTCACCGGGCTTCAGCCCCCCCGTCGTGTGTGGCAGCCCGGGATGAGACAGATTCCCGGGCACACACACAGCCGCATCCGAACGTTTCACAGGTCTTTAAAAGACCATTTGAATGTTAATTAGGCCTTGCAATTGTTTCACCCCTTCTAAGAGCCCCTGCAGCTCCACTCTGCCTACTGATTAAAGGTTCAGCCCCCCCCCCCCGAATTTTTTTCTTAGTCGGGACTAGCAATGCTGAAGTCGGGTAAAGCCCGCGGGATTCGGGTGCAGCGCTTAAAGCACACGCATGCACCAATGCAAAGTCAATGGTGCATGAAAGTTATAAAGTTACTGTTTAAGGAGACTTCCGCTTAACCTAGAAGGACGAAATTTAAGACACATACGCTAGAGGTGTGTACCAGTGTGGGAATACCGGCGTTGTTGAGTTACCTCACCCACAGGAAGCGGGTGCATAGGGTCGAATTTGTGTCGGGTTTTGTCACGCAGGTTGTTGGTGCTTGAAGCTGAAGAGGCTGCAGGCGATGTGAAGGAGAAGTGTTTGGTGTGATCCAAGGGTGGATCAGAGTCGTAGAGTACCTGAAAGCAGAGGGGACAGAGTCTGGGTCACTCAGCAGTGACCAGGGTGGAACCAGAACGGAACCAGGCAATGTCGGGCGCAATCAGGTGGTTGTTGAGGAGCTTCTCTCCGCTGCCACGTAGGTCTAGGGCATCTGCGACGTCCAGGAGCAGGTCACGAGCTGTCCCACAAAGGCTCTCGCCGTCGGCACAGTCGGCTTCAAGATTGGAGCAAACAACACTTGGCAAGAGCAATCCCCGCAGGACTGGAAGATTGCTTCTCACTCAGACCAGGAGGGTCAAAGCAGGTGCTCCTTTTCAGAGGAGTGGGTGCAAGTCAGGAGCAACCAGAATCACAAGTTAGATTTTGTAGTTTGTCGGCACAGGGGTCACAAGCCAGCGGGCAAGTGACCGGGCCAACGCATTGAGCCAAAAGAAGCAGAAGGACCCCACGCAGCACTCGGTGAGTGTAGAGGGGTGAGCTTCAGTGCAAAACAGGCTCAGGACTGGGGCTTCTCAAACCCCGGTGTACAGCTTCGAGGGTCACTTGTGGGCTGCACCGTCAGCGTCTCGTAGTTTCTCCAAGATGGCGGGCCCCACGCTTCCGGTCGCCTGCACGGGTCTCAGCTCTGCAGGGACTGTGGATCGGGCTGTTACAAGGCAGGCACGCTTGGTCTTGTTGGTCTTTGTTGCTCGAGTTCTGGCGGGAACTGCAACAAAGCAAACGTCGAGGTGCTGGATGGTGCCTGTTTGCACAGGGTGGTCACTCCTTGACCACAAGGGAGATTCTTCAGTCTTCTACGTCGAGTAGGATGTCGAAGGGTCCAGAGATTTGTTTCTTGTGTTTCATCAGGATAATCTGAGTGCATTGGCACTGCTCCCAGTCTTATACCAATCTAGGGGGCTGGATTACCTGCTAGGTCCCCTCCTATGGGTGGGACCCAGGAAGGGGGTGGTTACACCCCTTTCCATTTGTCCAGGTCGCGCAGGGACTGGGGCTGGGATGCCCCAGAACCAGTTTGACCGGATTATGCAAGGGGAAGACTTGTGCTCCCCAGGCAGTGTCTGGTTTCTTTCAAACCTCCCTGCTACAATCCACTATCTCCTGTCTGGGGTGGTGTGACACCTCCCTGCGACAGGAAAGCCTTTGTCCAGGCCTCCTCGGCTGAGTTTCGGTCAGCAGCAGGAGGTCAGACTCGAGTCTGTGGCAGAAGCATCCATTTTGTGGATCTGAGGCTCTTTTAAAAATCAACCGCGTTTTAGCAAAGTAGCATGTCGTCTCCCTCTAGAGGGGTGGAATGCTATCCCCGTCGACAGGACTGTCAAGGGGATAGCATTCCAAATCGTATGACACCTTACACGACATGTTTTGATAAAGCCAAACCAAAGTTAGCAAATAACCGTGAGGATTATAATGCAGTTAATAGAATATGAGATGGCATTATCCCGGAACAGCTTAAGGAATTGGTCCCGACAGCTGCAGACAGGCTCAGCTCATGCTAGAGCACCATCTCACATAAAACCAAGCACTCTGCCTCCAGGATTGTTAAGGGCTGCCATAGGAGTGGCTGATAGGTATTTATGTGTCCAGATAGGTTTAGATATAGGCATACTATATCTAAGCAAGGGGTGATTACACCACCTTGCCCCAGCTGAGTGATCAGCCAGTTGTGTCAATTTTAGATAGCCAGCCAGGGGTGGCAAAAGTTATGCTGCAGCCCCTGGTAGGCCTTGGATGCACCTATGCCCTGGGCACCTATAGTGCTCTGTACAGGGGCTGATAAGGTGACCCAAGCCAATCTAGTTATGCACCTAGGGTACATGGAATCCATTTTACAGAGAGAGCAGATAGCCTGGGGCCCTGATTAGCAGGGAACCAGGCCAACAAAGTCGAAAACCAGCTAAACACAGGGCAAAAAATTTAGGGTAACCATAGTCAGGTAGCCACCTTCCTACACACCTTGTGACGGACTTGGACACCGTAGAGTACGGGATCCTTTTTGCTGCAGTCACGATAATGCAGCATCATTTCCGCAGCAGCCAATGGGGTGCTGTGCACCGTTGACTGGAGGCTGCCAGAGCCACACAGTGTTCTGCAGTGCGCCCTCCTCCAGACATCCGGGCAAATGCCCGATGCGATAGGTAACCAATCTGGCTCTGCTCAGCAGTTTATTCAGTTTACAAACTCCAGTCTGCATTGACAGAACTTTTTATTCATGCAGGCTTGTTTATTTCTGCCAATTGAAAGGGGAAGTCGATATAAACTTGAATGACCCTTTAATTACGTTAAAGCCATTTACTTTGCTAATGGTATTATATAGCAAAGCAAATGGCTTTAACTTAATAAAAGGCGAGACCTATTGCATTTATAATGCTTGTTTATTATTCGATCAAGTAGCATCAAACTGTAACAAAAGAGTACATTTATTTAGCAATGCTTTTATTAAACAAGCCTTTCTTACCGTAGGGTATATGTAGATATTTTGATGATATGCATACGTGTGAATGCAAACGTGCATATAACATACACCCATTGTATGGTCCCCCAAAAGAGAAATATGGTTATGTTGAACAATAGGACTTTTGCAATCCTTTTCTCCCCCAAAAATTCTAGATCATGTGCGGGCCACTGCCTCATTGCCGCCCCAAACCACGTGCAGACATGAGACACACTAATAATCACTTTGGTAACTTAAGATTATCTTGGAGGTATCATAGTGTAAACGTAATATAAACATCAACATCCATGTGCCTATATATATTGGGAAAACATAGCTTAACTGATGATTTGTACAAAGGCTATCAACATCCATATAACAAAATGGCATGATCACTGCAATGTTAAGCACCACATCTGAATCTAAAAATGACCAGACATGTGGATGAACCCACCAGTTCTTCACATCTAAAAAGCACTCAGCAGCCTATGCACCACCAGGAAAATACAAACCCCAGTTCAAAGGACACAAAGGTGTGGTATGGTGAAGCCAAATCATTATTTACCAGCAAATCAGTGTCCATCAAGCCATCAAAGACCTACATGTCGGTGACAGCACATCGTTCGATGCCATCAATGGGAGAAGGTTCAGACAAAACATATACATTCAACCAGCCTAAGCAAGGAGCCTTAACAAACAGCAAGCCAACTTGCCATTTGACATCAAAGATTGATGAAACTGAATATGATCATGCAACAACAAGAGTCACACATGGGACATCAAAGAAAAATGATGTCAGAACCTTAAAAACAGCAACAATGTCAACCTTGTCCACACTAACAGACATGCCAATATTGCTGTTATCAATAATGAGTGAAAGCAATACAAGAACAACCTCATAATTACAAGGCCAAACCAGCAGCTTATGCACTCATGGACCAATACAAATAACTACAGTTGTTCCTCTAGAAATCCCGCCTGAGGTTCTGCCTCACATCAGGCCTGAGAACCGGGTTTTATTGCCTGTTGAGTGTGAACAGGTAGCCCCCATTGAAAGACCAAATCACCAGGTAGGTGTTTTTGAGTCACAAACAGATCGAATCCCACCACATATGACCACTGAACATGATACAAATGGTACTTGTGCACGAGAAAAATGATACAGAGCTATGCAAATTTCACCTTATCAAGGCCTGGCTGTGGGGAGCACCATTCTTGTGAATGGGCTTGGGGATTCAACAATTAATTATGCAAACAGTCAGAAGGTTTGTGTGCCGTGCCTGTAATTAGAAACATTCCCGGTTGCCGCAAGCGATCTATGCTACAACTTGTGCATAGAATCGAAGAAGGCAGATTCACCTATCATGCAACCTCGTCGGAGCCCCGTGGATCAAAGCACATGAAGCGAATACTTGAAGCGCTTTGAGTTTTTTTTCTAGGAATCCTGGAAAAGAACATCCTTTTTAAACAAACCATGATTTTTGTGGCTTCTGTTTTTCTCGTAGTCGAGGACAGGGTACACCTTCGCCTGTGTAGACCTCCCAGACTACCACCACTGGCCCTGACGAAAACCTTATACTTTCATCATGGTTGAAACATGTAGACCAATATTTTAACTCACTACACAACTTTTTTGACACCACCAGCCTACCTAATCAGGCCAAGGTGTCCCATTTTATTTTATACGTTGCCCAATCACTCCAGAATAAATTCTAAGAGTGAGTAGTGCTGGACAACTTTTAAACATCAACTAGTAGCTCTGTACATATAAAAAACAAAAAAACAGCTCCCCTGTAGTCAGGTGTTGCAGCACACCCAGATGGCACTCGGCTGTCCGGGTGGGACCCCGATGATGAAGCATGTCATCAACTAGGTTGGTGAGTGAGGGGTCTTCTAAAAGGACAGATCTGTCCTCTGTTGTGTGGCACTGTGTGTACCTCATAACCCTGCTGATAGAGGCATTGTAAGACCTCTAGGAGGTACTCCTCCATTTGTTTTTTAATTTTACTCATGATGACAAATTATATGAATAGTGATATGTTGTCCCCTGTTTCATACAAAATGTTAAAAAAAATACAATTTCATTATTAAAAAACTAATTAATGATCAGGTTGTGGCTACAGGCAGGGGCACTACAATCCTGCTGTCGATGCTGCTGTTCTGAAGCATCATTATCTTCACTGGTTATTGAAAAGCTATGTCAGCAGGCAAGGGAATGTGCCTCCTTATAGCCAGATGAGGTAGCTTGGTATAGGCTCATTCAGCACAGCAGTGATATGGAGTTTAAGAGATAAAATGATGAAACTTGAACCGAGACCTAGGCCAACACAATTTGAGGCTTTAATGGAATGGGAAGATGAGACGATGAGAGAGAGAGAAAGATTTCGGGATTCCCAAGATAATCGATATAACACAAGAGGATTATGGGGATCAACTCATGAAAGCAGAATGAAAAGTTGGAGGTGTGCTGATATGTGGGATAGTATGTATCCTACCAGAACAGTAAATGAGATAGTTGGAAGAAAATGTACAGAAAAGAAACAACATGGAATACTAAACCAGAAAGGATATGGAATCAGTGATACAGAAGATGAAGTGTTGGAGGATATTTTAAATAAGAGACCCGCTCCATATCAACAAACTTCTGCAGCTGTGACACCCAATGCACCACCAATGGAGACTGAAATGATTAAACCCCCTACAGATATGCTGAATTGAAGAAATAATTTGAGCTGGAAATAACACAAACTATAAAACCTAGCACTTCTGAACTAGAAAAATCTACAAATGAATTAGCTGAAAAAATAAAACAATTAACAAAAAATGTAGAAGCTGTAACTGTACCCATAACTATAGGTCCTGTAATACCAGTATTTGAGAATTATAAAATAGATGAACATTCATTGACAATTCCTTTAAACTCCAGTATGCAAAAGGTAAGTGAGAACATTTATCCTGACCTTAATGAGATGAAAAGTAGAATCAGAAAGACCCCACCTGTTGATTTAACAATGAATCAAAGTCCGATATATAGAATTCCAATGGGATCTGAATCGGAAACCAAAACCCTAGAAAGAAGCATGGATAAAATAGATCTATCTAAAACTCCAGTAGGGCCAACAGCAGAAGAATTAAATGATTGTGTTAAAACTTTACAAAAAGAAAGACACAGAACCAAAGCTTTTAGATGTAGTAAGGCTAAAAATGGACATGGAAGAGTTGATTATTGGAACAATTGGTACTGATAGTTTAACATCATATCACGATGATGAGGTAATGTTTATGTGAAAAAGTATAACTTGGAGAGCCAAGAACTAGCACGATAAATTAGAACAAACTGCCAATGAATTAGGAGTAGAATTTGCAAAAATTAAAATGTTACAGAAACCTTACAGAATAGATTTCACAGAAAAAGATATAGCAAATTTGAACACATCAGGAAGATTGACACAGATAAAAGAATTGACTGTATTATTATGAAAATGGGGAGATGTAGATTGATGGACAAGTAGGTGGATTAAAAAGAAGATAGAGACGCTTAATAATGCATCATAGGCTTTTCCTGTCAAAGAAAAGAAACCAGTAGTAACAGAATATCCAATGACAGAAATACCAGGAGGAGGGTGGGGAACGTCGTTTACAACGCAGTGTTTACACCGCACGACCTTTTCCCCTCAGCTGTTACAACGCAAGTCGTTACTACGACTTGCGCTGGATGGCGCTGTGGGATAAGGAATGTTTTAATTTTATAGTCCAACACCTTCCCTACTGTTACGGGGACTGGTGTTGGAATATAAAATAAAAAATTTCCGAAATCCGCGCCCTCCAACGCAAGTCGTTGTAACGACTTGCGTTGTAAAACCTGCGATGTCAAGTACCGCGATCTAAAAGATCGCGTTGTACTGACATACATCCGGAGGAGGGTATGTGCATGTACAATGGAGTAGACGGGACATATTATCGTTCACCAATGATTTCCCCAGATTATGAGAAAAACCTGTAGAATGGTATAGACAAGTGGATAGATTTGTGAAAGTTTCCAAGGTTTTGTGGGAAGATTTAGATAGATTGTTGGACATAGTCGTACCTGCAGATTTGTGGACAGAATATAAAATGACTATTGATTGGATGAAGGAAGAATATCCAAGAGATGCAAAAACAGGAGCTCCAGGTCCAGAAGTAATGAGAAAATATGAACAAGTCATAACATTTTTAAAGAATAAAATTCCTCAAAAAAACAGATTGGGTAAAGATAGACAGGACTATTCAAGAAGCTAAATAATCTGTACATGCTTATTATGAAAGATTACTCCTAGTTTTCAAACAATATAGCTGATATGAGACGTTAAGTGAAAAAGATATGAGTCAGTTGTAGTCGAATATTGTAGTGATGACATTGAAACAAGACAGCGTAAGATTTAAGAAAAAGCTATGTGGGCACAAGTGAAAGTTGCTTAACAACAAGAAGCACAATTGGTTAACCAAGCAAATGAAATAGGTTAGACTAGATCAAAATTTTATGTGGGTAAAGGAAATGCCAAATAAATATAGATGAGGCAAAGAAGAAATGGCCATGTCATAATTGCGGCAAGGTAGAGCATTGGAAGAACGGGTGTAAATTACCTCCAAAAATGAATACGGAAAATAGATCATTGAATCCATAGGTGCAGAATGAGGTGAATCAGCAATCACCACCACAACAACACTTAGTTACTCAACAGAGTCAGGTGCCACAACCACCTTTCCACAGTATGTAAATCCTCAGAAATACAGTGCAGAGACAGGACTCTACGGAGGAGAGCAGGTAAAAAGATTGCAGTGTGCAGCTGTTTCACAGTATTGGTTGAGAACGGATGAAAATGAATCAGATGAGAGAGTTACTGACAGTGCCTAGGAGAGGAAGAGGAGTGCGTGCTTGGCGCAACTCTAGAGGTAGTCTGGTCCATTTGTGGATGGAAAGGTGAATGGTATAAATATAACCTTTTTAGTGGACACTGGTGCTACCCGTTCTACAGTTAGATCAGTAGAAATTCCAAACCTTCCTCTCTCAGGAGAACAAATCCAAGTTGTAGGTGTAACGAATAGGCAGATTCAGACCCCTCTCACACAACCAGTGGAGGTAGAAATAGGCTTCTTTAAAGAGATACGTCGTTTTGTGGATTGTAATAGCAGCCATGTAAATCTGCTAGGACGTGACATACTCTGTAAAATGAACTGTGCCATTTACTGTACTCCAGATGGCATTGCTTTTCAAACAGCAGATAATGATCTTTTGTATAGGATGACCATGTTAATAATTGATAGAGTGAAATGTTCCCTATATTCGACGGAGAAAAGATTCCTATTGAATTAAAAGGAACAGTTTAAAGTGAAGTATGGATTGTACAGGAGAAGATATAGGTTTAATGAAAGGAATAAATCCTATAAAAATTTCAGTGAAGGAAGAAGCAGTCTACCCAAATACTCCACAGTACAAATTGACACCTGAAATTACTGAAGGAGTAACCCCAATGATAAATAAAATGATTGAGCAAGGGATGTTAAACGAAATAATAGGACTGAAAAATCCAAATGGAACTTTTAGGATAGTGCAAGATTTAAGAAAGATAAACAAAACTGTTGTTCCATGTTGTCCGATTATGCCAAATCCAGCTGTGATTTTATACCAAATTCCACATGATGCAGAATAGTACACTGTCATTGACTTGTGTAATGCATTCTTTACAATTCCATTACACCTTGATAGCAAGCCATTTTTTCTTTCAGGTTTGTCGAGCGTATTTTGGTATGGTGCCAAATTCCTCAAGGGTATACAGAAAGTCCTTCAATTTTTAATCAAATACGGAAGAAATCCCTAGAAAGTTTAAAAATGCCGGAAAATCAGTCTTGCTAAACTATTAGTAGCATCAAAGACCAAAGAAGCTTGCATTTCTGATACTATCGCATTGTTGAATCATTTGGCAGAAGGAGGACGTAAAGTGTCCCCATCAAAATTGCAGTTTTGTCAGCAAGAAGTACAGTATTTAGGTCATAAGATTGAAAAGGGAATGAGGAAAGTGACCACTGAGAGAATCAGAATTATAAAAGGAATGAGTCCCCCAAAGACACAGAAACAGGTGAGAATGTTCCTTGGAATGGCTGGCTACTGCTGACAGTGGATAAGTGGGTTCTCATTGATTGCAAAACCTTTACAGCGACTGACTAAAGGAGATGTGAAAGATCCTGTAGTGCTGAATGAGAAGGAGATGGAAGCTTTTGAACAATTGAAAAACAGCTTATGTGAAGCGCCAGCACTAGATATGCCTGATTATGAGAAAGAATTTGAACTGTATTGCAGTAAGAGAGATGGGTGTGCGCTTTCCGTTCTAATAAAATGCATTGGAAGAATGAGACAACCTATTGCTTAAAAGCTGTAACTGCTATAAGTGTGAGTTTGTAGCAGAGTGAAGGCATTGTGATGGGCTATCCTGTTAAGGTCTATGTCCCACATTCAGTTGAAATACTTTTGACCCACTCAAGAACTCAGTTTATGACCAATAGTTGGTTGACTAGATATGAAAAGGTGATTTTGGGTGCAGACAATGTGACGATTGCCAGATGGGTAAATGTGAATCCTTCAACTCTACTGCCTGATGCATTAGATGTTGAAGTCAAGGATGATGTTGAGCATAAATGTCTGGATGTACTTGAATACTGCACAAAACCACGACATGACATTAAAGATGAACCTCTGGAAGAATCAGATTATGTGATGTTTGTGGAAGGATCATGTTTGAGAACTGATGAGGGAGTTTTGAATGCTGCATATGCTGTATGCACAGTGGCAGCTCTAATGGAAGCGTCCTGTTTGAAAGGAATACGTTCAGCACAAGTTGCTGAGCTGATTGCTTTGATTCAAGCTTGTAAACTGGGAAAGGGTGCCCAAATTACCATTGTGACTGATAGTCAATACAGGTACGGAGTAGTGCATGATTTTGGATAGGTATGGTCCCAGAGAGGATATTTGACCTCTTCGGATCTCCAATAAGGAATGGTGAGTTTGTGAAAATGTTGCTTGAGGCGATACAGCTGCCAAAAAGGATTGCTGTTGTGAAATGTGCTGCTCACCAGAATGGAGATGATTACAATACAGAAGGAAATACATTTGCAGACACAATAGTTCAATATTGTGCTAGGCACGTGACCTCCATGAACCGGGAAAGAGAAAAGGAACATGTTTCCTGTCCTTTAATGCTCGATAACATAGTGGATCCTTGGCTGGAAGTGAGGCAATTGCAGGAAGAAGCGAGTGCGGAGGAAAAAGACAAATGGTTAAAAGCAGGTTGTAGCCAAAAGAGAGGAAGACGTAGTTTGGGTTTACAAGGATGAAAGACCAGTGATGCCTGATAGCATGATCATTAGCATGGCACGGATGTACCATGGACAGGCACACATTGGCAGAGATGCAATGATTAGACTCTTTAAACAAACTTGGTATAACCACTAGTTTTGCATAATTGCAGAGAGCCTTTGTCAGAGATGTCTTATATGCCAACAATTGAATCCAGGAAGAAAAACAGTTGTGAGTTTGAGATCCATAGGACGGGAGGGAGGTCCTTTTACTAAAATGCAATTAGACTTCATTGAGATGCCACAATGTTACATGTTGCGTTATATTCTGGTGATTGTTTGCTTATTCTCTTGTTGGATTGAGGCTTACCCAACTAGGAGGAATGATGGAGTGACAGTAGCAAAACTGTGCTGAGAGAACTTATTCCTCGATTTGGTTTTCCAGTAACAATTGAGACAGACAGAGGAAGTCATTTCCAGAATGAAACAATTCAATTAATATGTGAGGCACTGGGCATTCAACAGAAACTGCATTGTGCCTATAGACAAGAGGTTTCTCGGGTGTTAGAACAAGTGAATGGAACAATCAAAAACAGACTGGAAAAATGGCCGGATGCTTTACCACTTGTTCTAATTACCCTAAGAAGCATACCTGACAGGAAGACAGGTTTGAGTCCTCATGAAATACTGATGGGACGAGTAATGCGACAAGCATTTGTACCTGTCAACAAACTGCTAACTATAACTGATGATCTTATTTTGGACTACTGTAAGGGCCTGGCTGACGTGGTCACTTCTGTGTTTCACCAGGTTGGAACTGATGCAAGTACCCTCGAAAGACATCCAGCTCACAGCTTGAGCCCTGGAGATTGGGTACGAATAAAGATCCAAAGAAGGAGAAACTGTCTGGTTCCACGTTAGGACAAACCACGTCAAGTGATCCTGGTTACCACCACAGTAGTAAAGTGTGCGGGTGTGAAAAAGTGGATTCATGCCAGCCATACAATCAATATTCCAGAACTTGAAAATCAACATGTGAGTCGACATCTGGAAGAAAATTCAAGTTCAGATTCTGATGGAAAAAGTGAAACAAACAGAGTTCCAGATTCAGAAGCTCGACCTGTAAGTCGACATATGGAAATATCAGACACAAGTTCAGCATCTGAAGCAGAGACTGAAACAATTGAAATCCCAGATCTTGAAGATCGACTTGTAAGTCGACATTTGGAGATATTGGACAACAGTTTGGAAACTGAGAAAGAACAGAGCAAAACAGGTGAAATAAAGACTCCTATGAATATAATAAAGAGCTCGAGAGGCAAAATATTGATAAAGAGACTGGTAAAACCAAGATAGTTCATGATGAGAATGAAAATCCAAGCACCAGCTATGGAAACATTTCTCTAAAATAAACTGAATTGAATGAAAAGGATCAAGCTTCAGTTGTAGAACCTGAGATCATAAGGTTCAAGATAAAGGGAAATGAAATAAGATATGTAACAGAATCTAATGAAAGTGATGATGAAATAAATCTAAGGAGAAGTCCAAGAAAAAGAGCTTGGAAAATTGAATGAGAAATATCAGAGACTGAAAATAAAAGACCAATGGCTATATGTAGGTAATTTGTGTTTTGCGATTCTCTAATTGCTATTTTTTGGGAATCGCAATTAGAGAATCGCAAAACGCAATGTAGGTAGGATTAGCAAAAAATGTTGTGAATCCCACTTATTCCTTATTTGCGAATCGCAAATTGAGATTAGCAAATAAGGAATACCTTCACATTCATTCCTATGGGCTAGAAGGCCCAAAGGAATGAATGGGAAGACATTCTCAATTTGGAATTCTCAATTAGAGAATCACAAATTGAGAATGCAATTTCAGGGTTGCAAGGGTGTCAATAGGACACCCTTTTGCACCCCTGAAATTAACATGTGTGCACATGTGGCCCACATACATGCCCTAAGGGCATGTATGTGACCCACATGGCACTTTGAAAATGCAAAAAAGTGCATTTTTCAAAGAAATCGCAAAATATCACCAACCTGAAGTTGGTGGTATTGTGCGATTCCTTAAGCTAACATTTGCACAACTTGGGTGCTTCCTAGATTGCATTTAAGGAATCGCAATTTGCGATTCATTCCTTAAATGCAATAGCAAAATATGGAATCACAAATGTTGTGATTCCCTATTTTGCATGTGGGTTTTTGTGTGCTACATAGCACACTGCCCTAATTGCGATCGCAAATGCTGTTATTCTGTGAATTTCAGCATTTGCGAGTGCAATTAGGCTTCCTACATATGGCCCCAAGGGTCTTCTGTTCTATAATCGTTCCTTGGCCAAGAGGTTATGAGTTCTAATTTGTGTTGAAATGTTTTACCAAATGCTTAAAATTTTATTGCATAATAAAGCCTTTAAATATAGAATTTCTCTTAATGATTAAGATAAAATTACATAAAATAAAGATTTGAGTCTGTGATTATTAAATTTAAATAATGTTAATTAAATGTTGAGGTTATGAGAATAATGTGATTGAGCTGGACTTAATCGCCATCAACTGATTCCTACTAGTTGGTCCATTGACCAAATAGCGGAGTACCTCGATGCTATTCTCTGTGACTTTAGAAAAGTTATAAGAAACTCTAATGTATATAATGTATAAAGTCACTGTATAGAATAATTAAGGTACCCCGTATGTCTTGCTGCACTTGTCTACTTATCACTGATTTCAGGGACTGAGGTAAACCCGAGAGGTGTGTGTATGAAAGTGTGAGACTCACTGTGTTATGGAACCCACCGACGAGTAAGAGTGAGATGTTCCTGGATTGGTGATGTAAGTGGAGAGTTTTTGGGTATAAACGCTGCATCAGTAGCAATAATAAATATGTGGTAAATGTATGTGGCGTGTATTCTAGTGCAACTCAAACCCTATGCAGACATCAAAAGTGTGCTTTCAACAAACAGAAGCATGTTCAGTCGTATTATCGTGAGGTATAACGGGGTCTCGAATAGGTGTCATTAGCCATGGTTTGAAAAGGTATTCTTCCGCCATCTTGCAGTGTAGCAAAACCACTTGAACATTGCATGTTCAACAATAAGTATTAGCTTCTAATACAATGATTACAGATACTTACAGACTATTTACGTTCACCATTCAGGAAGCACACACATCTGTGGGTGATGACTGTAGACAACCTTGATACATGTAGGTGAATAGAGGCTGCCCCTCACGTGCTTACATAGTTCTCTCCACAGTTCACATGGACTTTACAAAACTACAGTTACGACTATGACACATTTAATTACTGGGTAAGTGTGAAGCAAGACTTTTAGCACACATTTCCATGTTTAAAGGAGTCAGTAAATGATACGTTACAGAATGGACACACGCATTCACAGACTGACTTCTGAATTATGAAACATGATTATTTTAGAAACTTACCACGGAGCCAAGTATGACAGGACTGGTGTGTTTCTGGAATACGTCTGACAAGAATGATCATGGGGCCATGAGTCGGGCCGGAGTGCGTGATACAGCAGTATGTGAACTTACCATACGTCTGCACGTTAATTATCTGATGCATTTTCCGATTGGGGTGCACCTGTTCATATCTATGTGGGGCAACCATTGCCATCTGTACGCACTCAATGGCTTCTACCACATTAGTGAATCGTGACAAGCCACATGACTGACGAGGCACACAATGTGCTGTCCGGGAATGTTGAGCCATGCTGCCATCACTTGCTTCACTATTTTGGGATAAGTGGGCTGTGACATTCCATGAACCACCGAGCCTGTGTGCTGGGCGCAGCCTGTTGCAAGAAGTTCCCCGACTGCCAGCAAGTACAGTAGGGGAGGAATGACAGTCCATGTGCTAATGGAGGCGTCACGCATGTCTCCCAGTGAGGCAAGCAGGTTGTGTATTGTGGATAGGAAGTACATCAGAGCATTTCCGGTTCAGTGGATGTAGCCACGCCCTCTCCCTTGGGGGTTCTTTCTTTTCTCCTTGATGGTCCAAGCACTGACTGCACCGCCGCACAGTGTGTATCTTCAGTGTGAGGATGTGTTGCATCACCATGACGTTTCCCAGTAGTGGTGCATCCATTGTGGCGTTTTATGATAACTCCCATTGCTTAGAGACTTTTGTAGTCAGCCGATTGCTATCACCTCACCTGTGTTGTAGCACTTGGCATGTTCCCAGGTGTTTCCAATTGGTATTTAGTTGTTGTGGGATCGTAATTTACGGAAGCATGTGTTAAGGCGTTCAGATTTTAATTTGCATGTTCAATTCTAATTATTTCTGTTGTGATATGGGTATTATTTTACATCTTCACACATTTTGGATAATTTGACAATTGCCTTGTGCTGGCGGTAAACTTCTGGGATCATTTCTGCTGATTTTGGCATTTAAAAAAGCGTTGCAATATCATTTTCATTTTCGCTTGCAGAAAAAATGCATGTGATACATATCGTATTTATCACGGAAATAAAATATAGCATGCTGCAAATGTTGATGCTGAATTTTAGCACATTTTTTTATACTTATGATAACGTGGAAAGACGTCCACATGCGCTGTTTGCTAATATTTGTGGTAACACTGTTGTTTGAATACCAAACTTGAAACCCGGTGTCCCACCTGCACATCATAAGGAAATCCTAAGCTGCCCTGACAGGGCCTTCTAGAGATAGCCTTTCATCGCTGGCTCTCTACTCCAATACAGAGCACAACTTCTGAAGGGTGTGGGGGGTTACACAAGGCCAGCTATTTTTTCCAATTTTCATTTTTGTGAAAAGGGAGGAGAGGTCCCAGGGCCGGACTGGGATCCGAAAGCAGCCCTGGCAAGTTTTGTCAGACCAGCCCTCATCGAGCTCCCTTTACCACTATAAAGGGAACCTGGGGGGGTTCTCCCAAAGAGAATTTTTTTTATTATATATTCAAATGTATTATCCAATAGTCCTTTATTCGGTATTTAAAAAACACCATAAATGTTCAGATATATACAGTTAAAAAGTCATAAAAATACAGTTCATAAGCTTCATGTGACATTACAAATTCAGATAAGAAGGAGAGGGGTTAACATGAGAAAAAAAAAACAATCAATGAGCACTGCCCTCTTGTATTCCGGAGCCTTAAGGTAACCTTAAAAAAATTCATCACACAAGTCAACGTGAGGGGATCATTTGCCCTTTGCTAGAATTGGAGAGCAACCTTAGCTTGTTAAAACTTGGCCTGTTTTAAAATACCTACTAAAAATCTACGTCTTGGTAGTACATAAAATCTACATAATAATACAAAATGAAGGGTGTCCTGCGGAGACCGATTGTCGCAGCCGCAGGCACCCTTCTGCTAAATAGTTAAAGTAAAACCTGGGGGGTCAGCCAGTAAATGGTGTAAAAGGTTGAGCCTAAAACGGGTAATTAAAAATCTATCCTGTGTGTTAGGCATGAGGGCGAGATAGGGTTCCATGCCCTCCCCTGTTTGGACCAGGATATGCGCCGGACTGTGGATTTACCTCCTTCATGTGCTACCCTGTGCGAGGCTACCTGCTCCAGGAATAATCGCTTTACTCTGGATTTGTCTTGAGGGACAATCTCCGCTGGGTTTTGTAAAGAGATCCTCACAGCCAATTTTTCAAGGGAGTTTTTAACATACATTAGCCATGGGATTCTCATTCCCTTGTCCCTCCCCAGACAGTCTCTGATGATTTGCCTGCTCAGGTCAGCCTCTACATTCGTCCAAATCTTAAGCCAGGCCATGAGGGGTCTGACCATAACCAGGTCTTCGACATAGGGCCTTCCCAGTTCCTCCTGGACGATCGAGGCCGGAGTACTTTTTGGGGTTTGGAGGACCTTCCTGAGATATTTGTTCTCCTCAACCTGGAGTTGCTGTGTGTTAACAAAACCCCAAACTTCTGACCCATAGGTCACTTTAGAGCAACATATAGAACTATACGGGTTCATGACTTGCTCTGGGGACCACCTCCCCAGCGTCCGCCCATAATTCGTTATGGCCCCGGTAGAGGCAACTAGTGTGGAACAATGCTCTACAATTCATGTTTTAAAATTTAAGAAACCATCAAATAACAGACCAAGATAAGTAAAGGTTCGTACCTGTCCTATTTTATGTGCACCTATCTTGTAGGAGAACTACTTATATGGTTTATTGCCCGCCGACATAACAAAGGACTTGGATAGATTGGCCAATGGATCCAGGGTATCCATAAACCTAACAACCCTGTCTATCAGACACTGAAGTCCCTTGGAGGTGCGAGCTAGCAGTACCGCGTCGTCCGCGTACAGCAGCAGCAGAACTGGTCAGGTTCCTATTCTTGAGGAGTCCATCTTTAGTTCACTTAATGCATTGTCTAAGTTATTTATATATAACAAAAACAAAAAGGGGGCTAGGATACATCCATGTCTAACCCAACTATTGCAGGGAAAAGATTCTGTAGTGCCCCCATTTAGGTTAAACCGCACATTAGCAGAGGTGTTCCAGTCCAATGAAATGAAATGAAATGAAAGATTTTTATTGTTTCAGTTAATTAAAACCACAACAATACATTTTAAAGGAATCGACTAATGTGTTTAAAATTTCTTAACATATATGTACAATCTCTGTTAATATATTCTATAACACTCCCCGTCTAAAACCGAGTTTGTTATTTAAAATCGAATGAAGTGTAATAAAAATGCAGTCTGTCTAGCTTAGTTCTGAAGTTCTTGATTTTTTCCTCTTTTATGTTCCGGAGCGCTCTCTGCCCGAGCTACCACAGTTGTGTTATCCTTTTGTTGACAGGGTGCTGTGGTGTGTTTTAGCGCTTGGGAGTGGGCTGCAAGGAACTTTAGTAATAGGCAGTTCAATCGCGTGTCTGCTGGGTTCAAGGTTGCCATAATTGCAGATCTGCACGCAGTGGCGGCTGGTGACATTTGAAAGTAGTGGGGCGTAAAATGTCAGTCAATGCAGAAATTGATTTTCAGATTGTAAATTGAATAAAAATAAATAAAGCCCTTTCAGCCTGATGGCCGTAATGCGCCTGCCACCTTCTAGCTCAGCACTTTGTCATTAAAAAAACGTTTACCATACCCTCTTATTTGTTCTGCTGCTGCAGAACAAACTACCACAGTGAGCAGGCTGTTTGTCTGCTCTTATCGGATACTTCAATTTATTTTAAAAACAGCAGGCCCCGGTATTGATTTTACAGCCCCACTGGGCTGCCTGTTGATATTGTTCTCGCTGTTTATCCCAGCGAAGCGTTCCCATCGGAGGCGCATTTTTTAACAGACATGCAAGGAATCGCTCCTTTGCCGTATAATTGTGAACGTGTGAAACAGAACCGGTAGGTAGGATTCTTTCCGGCTGCTCTGTTTCACAACACTCTTTGCACAACTGACGTCAACAATGCACTCAATTGATAGTCTGCAACGGTCCCAGACAACACTAATTTATGTACATTCAAGATGGCCTCTTGCCCGTTTTGTCTGGGCATTCTCGGTACTCGTGCCTTGCAGTTGTACAAGTAACAAACTGAGGAGAAAGTCAAACTTTAACAGACAGGTTCTATAACAATGATGAATATTAGGCAGAGATACTTGCCTGTAGCGTCCTTCTATGTCCTCCATATTGGACGCGGGAGCCTTTACATTCGCATTAATAGCTCTTGGACATTTTGTCATGCTTTTTACTTCGTTACTTCTCTTGCTCTTTGGCCTATTTTAAAAAAAAGTTGTTTCCCCGCCTTAATGATTGTACTAACCTAGCGTTTATACCAACAATTATAGCGTTAAAATTCTAGGATGGAGGAACTAGTATTCCCAGCAAAAACAGTAGTCACTGATCCATTGGTAACATCTCCCTCCACCTTTCAATCCCTGAAGGAAAGTGAAGTAGTTCTAAAGAGGCAATCGTGGCTCCATGACCGGACACTGAGAACAGGATTAAGCATGTTCCAAGCTCATTCAGCGCCCACAGAGAATAAAACTCTATAAATAAATATAAAAAACTTACCTTGGCAATGGCTTCCCGAGTTCCCGCTCTGACTCTTGAGTCCCGAGACTGCTCCCGCCATCCTGAAATTCGAATGCCGCCGCTCTCGTCACGGAAGGCTGCAGGCAGCCTCCCTCCCCTCCATGGCAGCCGGCGCTGATTGGTTCGGCCGGCTGCCCTAAAAACGTCATTCCACTTAGTCTGCATCCTGCAGAACAGAAAGTGGGAGGAGGCTTGGGGGAGCGGCTTGCCCTCTGTTGCTAATACTGTCTGTTTGGACTGCCTCTCAGGCTGTCCAAACAGTCCGTATTAACAACATTGGGCAAGCCACTCCCCCAAGCCACTCCCCCCTTCCCTGAGACTCGAGTCGGGTTAGTAACCAGGAAGGAAGTTCTGTTCTGCTGACTGTAGTGTTTTCTCGCCGTGCGAGAAGGGCAGGCAGAAACAAATGGTAGTTATAAATAAATAACTACCATTTGTTTCTGCCTTCTTCTCGCACGGCGAGAAAACAGGGGGGGCGGCGCCCAAACGCCCCCATGGGGAAACCGCCACTGTCTGCACGTTCTTATACCCCGCTCGTTCATAGACTTTTTTAACAGAGAGCTTCGAGCTTGAGCTAGATTCGGGCAGATGCAGACAAGATGAATAAAGTCCTCGTTGCTCCTCCCGCATAGTCTGCAGGTTTTTGGTCCATTATGCACCCAGGTTGGTTGGTCCATAATCGATGGGAATTTCCCCAAACGGAGTCTCATTAATTTCTGTTTTCTGTGAGCTGGAAATGTAATTGTTAAGTATGGGGCTGCCACAAGTGTTTTGTAATTTGATATTACCATCCATGCGTGTTTTCTGTTGGTAAACGTGGCTTTATCAAGTAAGAGAGAGTGGAATTTTGTTGACTTGTTTATAGCCTGTTTGAACGCCGGGTAAGGCAGGTTTAGTTCCCAGAGTTTTCTTGTTCCAGTCTCAGTTATGGAGTTTTCAAGATACTGGTTGTATGGGGATTTAGTGTCAGATCTAATTTCTTCCCATAGTGCTTGGTGCAATTCCGAGGCTGACGTGTTCTGTTTCAGTGTATACCAGTACTTAATACTTGCATACTTTCTTCCCACTGTTTCATTTACTGTTCCAAATTCTAACCTTGTCTGAGCTGGTGAGGCTCCCTGTTGTATTTGGAAGGTAGATTTGAAGATGGCTGTCTGCATTTTGTTAAGCAGATCCGCATCTTTCCCATGCAATCCTACACTGCCGTATGAGAGGGTTGGTAGAACTTTTGTTCCAGTCCAATGCTCTCATAATGTTTACCAGACCCTGATCTACTCCTAGTCTAATCATCAGGGTCCATAGCTTTTCTCTGTTTACGTGGTCAAAAGCAGCTGTAAGGTTCATGAACCCTATATATACCGATTCTTTGCTTGCTATTGTGTGCTTTGCCACCAACAGATAAATGTTCAAGCACTGGTCCATCGTTGATCTCCCTGATCTAAATCCGTACTGGACGTCGCTAATAATTCGATTATCCTCCGCCCAGTCGGTAAGGCGCATTAAGATCACTCTACCCAGAATTTTGGCCGTCACGTCTATCAGTGAGATAGGTCGGTAGCAGTGGGGATTGTTCCTATTCCCCTTCTTAAAAATTGGGACTATTGTTGCAGTCGAACATGAACGTGGTAGGCCAGTTGCCACAGCCGCATTTATCACCCTCGTAAGAATAGGAGCCCATAACTCGACATTACTGAGAAAAAGGTCCAGTGGTATGCCATCTGGGCCCGGGGCTTTGTTTCGTGATAGGCCCTGAACGGCCACTGTCATTTCCCCCAGGGAAAATTCTATTGAGGAAGCCCACTGACCGTCCCCCCCTGTATTGGAGTTGTTCTCCTCTGAATGATTGTACAGACCTTTAAAGTGGTTGTACCATTGTTCGGGCAAGATTGTAGTGCTATGGTGTGCTATTATCCTGGAAACATGGTTTATTTGTTGTTTTCCAGAACAAAATCATATCTCTTCTTTCTGCAGCATCCCTTAAATCTTCCCAGGCTTGTAATTGCAGGGAGGTCTTCCTAATTTTCAGCGCCTTTTTACAGGCGTTCCTGCACTGTGTAATTCTGGACTTGTCCCGGGGATAGCTTTTGAGGCCGATTTTTAACTCCCTCAGTGTTCGGGAGCATTCTTTATCGAACCATCTCGGGTGGTGTTTACCTTCCCAGGAGTAGCGGCCTTTAACATGCCATCAATTAGGTGGGCCACTGCCTCGAATGCCCTCACCAGGGGCGGCCCCTCCACCGAGAGGTCTAAACACTCCCCAATAGGTACTTTCGTGGTTTCCATTAAGGATTTATAGAAGGCCTCCCAATTAATTTTAGACCATCTCAGACGTCTTCCTTGGTCCGTTGCCTGCTCGATGCTGCCTGCCCTCTCTCCCCTCCTGTCTTTCCTCGGGCAGATTCCTTATCTCAAGGACTAAAGGGTTGTGGTCACTGAATGTGTTCCACTCGATCTCAGCCCTTATTATCCAATCCTTGAATAGACTCGAAACTATAACGAAGTCTATGTACGATCTGCATCCCCTACCTTTAAAGGTTGGGGTCACAGCGCCATCCCTTCCAATAGTAACCATGTCAATAGTGTGTTCTAAGGTGTGGCTTTTTAAAACTTGACCTACTTCCAAGCCTTCATTGGTATTCTCGAAGTGCGGACCTTCCTCCATCAGGCAGCTAGACCATTCTGCATTGGGGGGTAATAGAGTCGGGCATAAATGGCAATTAAAATCGCCGGCTAATACTACAAATGGGGCAACAGCCCCCTTCCTCCTTCCTAACTCAGCACTAAGGTTTTTGTCTACTTCATGGATTATTGAATCTTACACCATAGTTGCGGGAGCATTGTACAGATTGATCAGTATCATGTTCAACCCATTTCTGGCAAACCTGAGAGCCTGAATGTTATTGGAGGTCCAGTTTAGGTTAGTCCACACTCCCTCCAGGTTTAGGTCAATAAATATAAAAAGTCCGCCCATGGCTCTCCCTGGCCCTAGTTTCTGGGCAGGCACAGAGAAACACTTATACCCAGCTAAATGGAAGGGACTACAGTCTACTGCCCAAGTCTCCTGTAGCCATATTATGTGGAACCTTGTAATATATTATCTCCATTCGTGGTTGTCAAACTTGGCTGCTACACCGGCTATGTTCCATGATACTAGTTTGATTCCTCCTTGCGTGGGATTTGCCAAGCGCTACAGGGTAGCGGGGGTATTAACAATTGATCTCTCATCATTTAGGTCTACTATGGGTCTTGCCACACCTAATTGAATATTAATTCTGTGGGATGACTAAATGGATTGGTCTACATCCAATATGTCCTCACTCCCTAGTGTAGTTGTCAAAGAGCCGTACTGGAGTCCTGGGGCACTAGTAAGGTTGTGGGGGCTCTTGTTAGAGTTCTCCGGTGATGGGGGCACTTCTACCATTGTAAATGTATACTAGGAACCATTCTGATACACAGACTGCAAACGCCCACCCAGATCAGATACAACCCTATCGGGCTCAGGCAGTGCTAGGTTAGGTGAAAGGGGTGGGATCAGCTGGAAAAAAGTAAAATCTCCCTCTTCCCCATGACCATTCTTGTTGTGATCTTTGTTGGACACTAGTCAATCTAGTTCTTCTAAAGACAGCAAGGGTTCAAAGCTATTTCTGAGACTCAAAGCACCCGGATTACCTGGAGGGGGGGCACACTGCATTAAAGGACATATTCCCATCCTATCGAAGGGATATCCCTTCTTCCTATATACACCGGACCTTGATTATGACTCTGAGTTCCCCTCCAATAAAAATAATCTAAGGGCAAGGGTGTAATGCTGCTTGAGTGAGTAACCGGTCCTCCTCCTAATATGTGATTGACTAATCGACAATCTCTAAAATTGACCACCACACAATTACCCACAATGTCCTTTTTCCTGTTCCCTAGCCAGCTCACTCTCCGCACATGCAAAATTTCCCCCTGTTCGTTTTCTGGGAGCGGTCTGTACTTGTTTAGCCAGAACATGTTCTTATTCCTTAATATTTCATGAGATTCAGTGTATTCAGACTTCATTTCTGGGACTCCCGCCAGTATAACCACATATGGGGCTGCCTCAGGGGGTAAATTAATACTGGGTAATCGGTTAGTAGACATCTTGGGAGATGACCCTTTTGGATGACCAGAAAGTGGAGCTTCAGAGATACTGTATGTTGGGGCTTGTGTGTTAGCAATTAACGGGGCAATGGGCGCATTTCCTGCATTGGTGGTGGTTCTAAGAGGGGGACCATTAATTAACGCTTGAGCAGTGGTAATAACCGGGACAGTGGTTGTTTTCCCTCTACTCAGGGAACTTATGTGGGGAGAGCCACTAGTACTTGGCTGTTGCCTGGTTACAGAGGATGGTGGATCCGTTATGGAGATAGTTTGTGCACTGGGGGCTCTACTGTGCTCCTTCCCTTCAGTTGTCTCGGGGGCTTTATAATAAGTTACAGGGATAGGGGGTGGAATACCACCACCATGGGCCCCCCCTGGTTTTCACAAGAGTTACTATCTTGTCCAACCTGCTCACGATTAATTTCATTTGGGTGCTCACAACTTGCTCAAAATGCGATTGTAAATCTGCAATAAGCTGGGACACCCAGATAGGGGGAACTTGTAATTGCGTGACATGGCCAGCTTCTCCCCCTTCCACGTTCATTCCACAATTCTGCGCTAGGGTCGATTTGTACTTCCTAGACCTACATTTTCTGAGACCAACCCCCTTTTTCTTTCTAGTTGGAGCTCTTCTCCCAACTTTGGTGACTTCAGAGTCCACATTGCTAGCCCTCTGTGCACATGAAATTGCCGTAGATGGTGAGACTAATGGATCATGTGGGGAATCGGCCGTAATGTCATTTTCCAGTTCTTGGGTCGTCGTAGTCAGATCGATATTTGGGGTTAATGATAGGCGTCTTTCTGTTCGCTCAATTTCGTTGGATACCACCCCAATTGCCCTTTGCAACATTCGGTCGATTGCAGTCGGCTATCCAGTCGTTGGTGGGAATACTCTTTTTTTGCTTGGTCATCGAGCTGGGAGTGGAAGGGATGTTATGACCTCTTTTGGCTGATCTTGTTTGCACAGTGCTGGCCATAATATTGCCCTCACAGCACTTACTTACAGGTTTGCGTCTCTAATACACAGATACTGTCTTGGTGCAAACCTTGATACTAAGCAGGATCCCCTAGTTTTCTCTGTGACTTAGATGGAATCAGCCCAGATAGGTAAAGTCTCGTACCACCTTGCTCCACCCCACAATATATATTCAATATACAACAATGAAATGGCGACTCCGCCTAGTCACTCACAGTCCGGGCAGTCCAGGCACCATCTCTTGTCTCCGATCAGGGGGGTCCTTGCCAACTGGATTCAGCACTCCCTCAGGAACAGTACATAAAAAAGGGGGGGGCCCAGCACAGCCTCGGTCTGCCCCGGACGGCCACAGACGGCCCGCCATTTGCCCGGCTTGTCCCGCGATGCGGAGGGCTTGTGGGTGCTATATGCGCCTCCTGGCGCTGCTGTCCTCGTCGTCAGAGCGAGCCGCGCCGCTGGGGCTGCCGGCGGCGACGGCCCTGTTGGTGGCGTCTTTGAGTCTCAGCGGTGGCAGCAAACAAAGGGTAAGTCCCCCACAGTGATCCCGGTGCTTATTGGACTCTTGGCTGTGTCAGCAGGGCACTGTCAGGTTCCCTCCTGCTGCTACAGGCTCCCGCTCCACCGTGGGCTCGTGGGTGCTATATACGCCTCCTGGCGCTGCTGCCCTCGTCGTCAGAGCGCGCTGCGCCGCTGGGGCTACCGGGAATTGTAGTCCCGGGGCGGCGATGGCGCTCTTGATGGCGTCTTTGACTCTCGGCGGTGGCGGCAAACAAAGGTAAGTCTCCCACAGTGATTCCGGTGCTTATTGGATTTTTGGCGGTGTCGGCAGGGCACTGTCAGGTTTCCTCCTGCTGCTACAGGATCGTAATTTACGGATGCATGTGTTAAGGTGTTGATATTTTATTTTGTATGTTCAATTCTAATTATTTCTGTTGTGATATGGGTATTATTTTACATCTTCACACATATTGGATAATTTGACAATTGCCTTGTGCTGGGGGTAAACTTCGGGGATCCTTTCTGCTGATTTTAGCATGCAAAAAAGCGTTGCAATGTCATTTTCATTTTCGCTTGCAGAAAAATTGCATGTGATATATATCGCATTAATCACGGAAATAAATTATAGCATGCTGCAAATGTTGATGCTGAATTTTAGCACTTTTTTATACTTATGATAACGTGGAAAGACGTCCACATGCGCTGTTTGCTAATATTTGTGGTAACACTGTTGTTTGAATACCAAACTTGAAACCCGGTGTCCCACTTGCACATCATAAGGAAATCCTAAGCTGCTCTGACAGGGCCTTCTAGAGATAGCCTTTCATCGCTGGCTCTCTGCTCCAATACAGAGCACAACTTCTGAAGGGTGTGGGGGGTTACACAAGGCCAGTTATTTTTTCCAAATTAAATTTTTGTGAAAAGGGATGAGAGGTCCCAGGGCCGGACTGGAATCCGAAAGCAGCCCTGGCAAGTTTTGTCAGACCAGCTCTCATCGAGCTCCCTTTACCACTATAAAGGGAACCTGGGGGTTCTCCCAAAGAGAATTTTTTATATTATATATTCAAATGTATTAACTTTTAAAACATATCAAATGATGACCTTACAGTGCACCAGGATACCCAATCATACCCACAGATAACCTGACAAAAAGTGCATCAGGTTGGTGTATGCATGTAAATCCCAGAAGGGGGGGGGTAAGAGGGGCTAAATCAGAGAAGACCCAGTAATCCATGTGGCAAAACGCACAAAGCAGTGTTGCTGTCAATATGTACAGTTATATTGAATCGACAAGTATGGAAGTTGGTGACATGATCAGTAGCCATGCACCTTTTTAAAGGCAGGACTACTATCGACTGTTATACAAATACACCTGATAAGCGTGGCTCAAATCCACTGGAGTGACTTACAGCACTCACCTATAATTACCTTATAGGAAGTCAGCCGGACAGTGGAGAAGTATAAACAAAAGTCTTTATTAGGCCAAACAACACTCATATGAGAGGGCCCTGTCCGACCTCACTCCTAGGAGTGCGAACAAGAGGACTGACTCTCTGCATCACAGCAATACATTATAATGCAATACAGTAAATGGGGTACGCCCCTTGTGGAAAGTTACTGAGCCTCGGACCAGTAGACAATGCTCTCATACAGCAGGCATCTGCACCTGCAAGGGATACATTATTATCTCTGCTCAAGGCCATGGAGCTAGGCTTCGGCGTCTCTGGGCATGAGAACATTACAGATAACGAGAAGTGTTAGTTTCGGCCACAGTGAGCCGAGAAACGAAAACTGCTGTCTTAGTATATTTCTGTATTCCTGCGGGAGGGGCATGAGCGAGCAGAGCCCGCAGGCACAGAGAGTTACACAAAATGGTGGCACACAGGCTAAGCTAAGAAACTAATATGGTCACGCATACATTTGAATATAAGCAATAAGTAAGAATATGAATTCAGCATAAGTGCATATACGAACTGCATTAGTTAGTCATATGATGCTAACTCGCACGTCATCACAGGGTAATAAGGGCATCGAAAAGTGAATTCTATCAGACCCTCCTTTTAGCATCATTGGCTAACTATAGCCTCATTTATTTGCAAAAGGTAGTGCCGACATCCATTCTAGGGGCAATACTTTATTTCTTCAGTCTAGAACATCTTCTGCAATAAACATTAACCAACTTGCATCAGCAGGAATTTCAGTAATCATAGAAGTGGCATATTGACCATGTAACTTCTTTTTCGGACGTATATTCGCAGCACACATTGAACAACATGGAGGGAGGCAATATATGCAAAGGCAGCATGACAGAATTACACTCACCACTCCAACCAAACCCATCAATATTTTCCAGCCCCAGGAAGAAAAGGCACCCCAGAGCCACCCTTGGAGAGACCATGTCCCATTATCTTGGTGCAGTTCAGTCGCTAATCTATGCAATTTTTGCACTGCCAAGTTAACAGTCGGGGCGGAGTCAGGGATATAAACGCAGCAAGAGGTCCCGATGACGCGACAGGCCCCACCCCTATCAGCTAGTATGACGTCAAGAACCATCCTGTTCTGGATCGTAAATAATCTCATAGCCTGAACCTCAACAGAGATGTTAGTCGTAATGTCAGCCTCAACCAGAACCACCTTTTCCATTACCCTAGAGAGTCGTCTAATAGCTCTACTGTTGAATATAGGACCCCAGAAAGGAAGCAAACCCTTAGAAAAATCAGTCCATTGCTGATACGAGGTATCTGTCTGATCAACGTCCTCTACCTGAAGTTCCCTCCTTTTACGCTGCTCTTGCGGCTGCTCCTGAGGACTGGGGAATTGTCGATGAGTTCTGTGGTAATCAGAGGGAGCCCCCTACACGGGAGGAATCATATAAGCCTGGTAGCACACCCCACCCCAACCCTCGGGCAACCATAAGTATCCATTTTCACCGCAAACAAAATAGACACTGGGTGGGGCAATCAAAGAGGGGCTAACAGGCAGGCGTATTGAAGCAGTCACATTACAAGAGCTATTTCCAACCTTGATGGGACCCCTTCCTTCTATACAGAAAAATGGAGAAGGACCCACCACAGCCAGGGGTATCAAAGACTTGGAGCTGTCGTTACTCTTAGGGGGATGCCTATAAGACAAAGTGGCGTTCAATTTCATGAAACTATCCCTGAGTCTATCAGTATCATTAGGTGTCAAGAATCGACCCAACTTTTTCTCACATGTCTCTATAAAAGTCTGGTCAAAACGTCCGTCAGTATATATTCGTCCAAGGGAAGCTGAAGGCAAAGGGCGTACTCGCATGGTCATTGTCCACCCCCTATTCTGCAGCCGTGGAGTTAGGGAATCTGGCTGTTGGAAATATTTAACAAGACCTATAAGGGTGTACCATCCCACACAACTATTTATCGGAGTCAAAGGAAGAGCAAGGAATCTATCTTTTTTATAAGCAGCAGAAGGCAAAAGCCCACAAACCCAGCAATCTGTCATGTTGGTAGTGGCATGTGCATGATGCAAAGTCTTAATAAAAACATTGTCTTTATAATTCTTGCGTATCATTCTCTCACCATAATCGACAGTGATCATTTTGTGTTCTGGAACAGCAGTAGGTGTGGGTGCAAATGTATGAACGGGATAGTATTTATCTAGGAAAAACAGTATTCCAAGAGTCACCAGAAAAGCAATTAAAACAATTATGATAAGTACTATTTTACCCTTTCGGGAAAGGGCCAACCAGGGGGAATCAGGCACACGTCTCGGGGGAGCTGCAAAAGGCTGCTCCTCATCAAGGATGGGCCGCCCAAAGGGATACATTTCTAATAATCGTTCAAAAGTATCAAAAATCCAAAAAGAAAAAATCACACTGTTACTAAAAAAATAGTCCCAGACAATCCTCAACCGGCCAGAGGGGTTCTTCAACCCTTAAAAAGGGATCTTCTCCCTGTGTCCTTCAAAGCCTCACAGGCAGGCTTTTACCGTCCATACCTACTCCAACGTCGCTGTTCAATTATTTGAAACAAGGGAAGCACTTAATTCGGGCCCCGCGCCACTCTATAGTCTCATAGAACACAATCTTCGGCTAAACACCAGGGCTCTTACAAGTCCATCCCTACCACTAAATCTTCTTTTTCAGAATGTCCACTAAGCCCTTCTTCCAGTATTTAGTCCATCATATTCCAGCACTGTTACTTATTTTCTTCGGGGCCGCAAATTATAGCGAGCGTTCCCTGGCACTTCGGGGTCAGAAAACAAAGCAGGTGTATCAGCGGCAGATGCTGAACTTTCCGATATCTCTTTGCTAGCAACAGAGGGAGTGGTAGAGCTCACAGTATTCTCAATTCCGCTTTGCTCTTCTCCAATCAGTGAAGCATCCGAGAAAGGAACATACCTCGGGATATGTTCACACTCCTGGTCAGCGATGCCATCTTGTACCCATTGATCATAGGGCAACGGGAGCGGGACCCTCTTCACATGAGAGGCATGGGTCCACGCTTTCCTGCCGTCGATCCGAAGCGCCGTGCGTGTAGTGAGGAGCACCTGGCGAGGCTCTGACCACCTCGGTTCCAAACAGGACTTCCGCTGATATCTTCGGACGACGACCCAGTCCCCCGGGAGGATGGTGTGTCCAGGCCCCTCTGGCAACGGCTTCAGAGTGTCTGCTACCTGCTGATGAATAGAACGAAGATCTTTAGTCAAAGCATACAGATAATCTGTCAACAAAGGGTAAGGTATCTCGGAGAAACATTTAGGCCTAGGCACTCCCCAAATATTGGCCGGGCGGCCGAATACCACTTCATGTGGTGAAACGCCCATTTTTGCATTCACAGTGACTCTCGTGGAAAGCAAAGCTAAGGGAAGTGCATCTGGCCAACGGAGACCTGTACTCTCACATATTTTGGCCATCTTGAGCTTGAGCGTGCCATTAAACCGCTCCACAAGTCCTGCTGCCTGAGGGTGTAAGGCTGAATGGAACTTCTGCGTTATGTGCAGACCCTTACTAATTTGTTTCACTAATTCTGCATTAAAGGACGTGCCATTATCACTCCAGATCACCCTAGGTAATCCGAAGCGGGAGAAATACTCCTTTATCAACATTTTCGCAGTAGACATGGCCGTACAGTCTTTCGTTGGGAACGCCTCCACCCACCTACTGAAAGCACATACGACTACAAGGACGTACTTTAAGTTATTGACTCTTTCCATTTCAATGTAATCCATCTGAATCACCTCAAAAGGGAAAGAGGGGGGTGCAAAATTTCCAGTTGGGACAGGGGTACCCTTTCCAGGATTGTGTCTCAAACACACCATACACTGACGAACCAAATTGGTGGCCATCTTGGAGATATTTTTATTGCTCCACACCGGGTCTAACAATTTGCAAATACCCTTGGCACTCACATGGGCAGGCCCGTGTGCCATCGTCACTATTGGAAGGACATACGCATTCGGTAACATCCATCGTCTCTTGTCTGTCACATCCGTCCAACATTCATCCGCATCCAGTCGTCCCTGCCCATCCTTCCATGCCCTCAATTCCTCATCCGTCGCTTTGCCCTGTATGTTCTTGACACTCTGTACCGTGTCTGCGAACATATGAACATCTGGGACCCATCGTGCTGGCCCTGCCACAAACATTCGTGGTAATTTTTCTCTAGCAGTCTCTTTTGCTGTCTCATCGGCAAAAGCGTTGCCTCGCCCGACATCGTCCACTATTGTCTTGTGTGCGCTACATTTTATCACAGCCAATCTTTTGGGTAAAGTCAGTGCCGTTAGCAGTCGTAATATCAGTGGACCATGTTGGATGCGTTGTCCATGGGAGGTCAAGAATCCCCGTTCTGCCCAAAGTCGCCCATAATTATGAACCACGCCAAAGGCGTATTGGCTATCGGTGTAAATGTTCACATCCAACCCCTCACTCAACTCACATGCTCTCAGTAAGGCAATAATCTCGGCAGCCTGAGCAGAATTGTAAGGTATTCTAGAAGTCTCTACCACTGTCTGTAATGTCGTTATTGCATATGCTGCTGTCGATGTCCCGTCTGGTAATTTAAAACAGGATCCATCGACATACAGTTCCCCGTCTGGTTCTTCCATGGGCCTGTCTGTCAGATCCACCCTCCCCTTTGTCTCTTCCTCAGTCCTATACAGACAGTCATGTATGTCATCATCATTTGTGTCATGTGTGTCAGTATCTGTGGGGATAGGTAACAAGGTGGCGGGGTTCAATGTGGCACACCTTTTAATTGTTACATGGGGTGCAAAAAGAGTCATCTCGTAACCTGTCAGACGAGCGCTTGTTAAATGCTGCGTCTGTGTCCTGTTCAATAAAATGTCCACAGCATGCGGTACCATTACTGTGAGGTCTGATCCCAGCACGAGCCCTGCCGATTGTCTTATAGAGACCGCAGCAGCCGCCGTAGCTCTCAGACAACTCGGCAGCGCTCTTGCCACATTATCTAGTATTGCAGAGAAGTACGCACATGGTCTCTGCTTCCCCCCAAAACACTGAGTTAAGACAGACAACGCGCAACCTTCCGCCTCGTGCACGTAAAGAACAAAAGGCTTCTGGTAATCAGGTGTTCCAAGAACTGGCGCCGAACACAAAGACGTCTTTAGTAACTCAAACGCTTCCTGACATGCGGGGGTCCAGGGTAGGGGTTCGCGCACTTCTTTGGTAGTCAGATACAATAGGGGTTTTGTTAGTAACGCATAGTTAGGTATCCACTGACGACAATACGATGTTATGCCTAGGAACGCGCGCACCTCTCGCTGCGTGTTAGGTATTTGCATGTTAGTGATCGCTTTTATGCGCTCCGGCGTCAATCTCCTCCCCACTTTCGAAAGGAGGTGACCGAGGTAGGTGACCTCCGTTCGACAGTATTGAAATTTCGGAAGGGACACTTTATGCCCCCTTTTCGCCAAATGGTGTAACAATTTTACAGTAGCATCCCGACAACCCTGCTCATCATCCGATGCTATTAGGATATCATCCACGTACTGCAACATTACGTTGCCAGGTGGAAGTTCCAGGTCGTCCAATTGTGCCTTTAGAGCCTGACTGTATATACTAGGACTCTCAGTGTACCCCTGAGGAATTCTCTTGAAGCGGAAGCTTCGGCCAGCCAATGAGAATCCGAAGAGATAACGGCTTTCCTCATGTACTGGAATACTGAAGAAAGCATTTTTCAAATCTAGGACAGAGAAATATTTGGCCGAAGGTGGAATCATAGTCAATATTGTAGTGATGTCCGAGACCACCGGATACTGTGGCTCCACCACTCTGTTTACCTGCCGCAAATCAATCACAAATCTATAAACATCAGGAGTATTATCAGTAGCATCAGGTGACCGTCTTTTAAGTACAGGCAAAATGGGACTGTTACATATATTCGAATCAGTTTCTTCCACTACACCAGACTGTATTAAATCCTGAATTATTTGTAACAAGGCCTTCTCACCCTCCCTAGGTATTCTGTATTGTGGAATTCTGGCTAATTTGGCTCCCACCTTCACTCTTATTGACACCGGGGCAATATCCATTCTCCCTACATCATTATCACTGACAGCCCACAAGCTGTCGGGTATGCCTCGAAACTCAGGTGGCAGCGGGTCGTCTTTTGAAAAGCACTGTAGTGGGCGGGCAACATTGGGGCCTAGAGTAAGGTACACGCCATCCGGAGAACAATAAATGGTGGCATGCAATCTCTTCAATAAATCTAAACCCAACAAATTTTCTCCACAGTTTGATGTCAATAAAAACGGTGAATCAACAGTAAAGGGACCAATCGTCAACGTGAGAGGTTTAGAGATGGGGCTAATCACCGGAGTTCCTGCGAAACCCACGGATATGTTATTCTTGCCAGACAGAGCCGCCCCTGGGACCCGAGAACGAGCCACTGAACTTTTCATTGCACCCGTATCCACTAGAAATTTCTGTTGAGACCCTAGTAAGTCGGCTTCGACATAAGGTCCCCTCTGATCAACTTCCATAAGTACTGGTCCCATGCTCTGTCCTACGCTGTCCTAGTTGTGGGAGAACCCTGTCAAATCGTCCACCGAGTAATCATCGTTGTAATACTGGCTCCCACTCCTCTGTGACTGTTGCCTATCTGTCCCGTTGTCAAAGTAATTGCCTCCCGGTCTCCCGCCTCCTTCTGATCGCGCAGCCTGTCTCCCAAAATCACCACTGCCCCGTCCTCGTCCTCTTCCTGGACCGGTACCTGACTGAAGCAACGGGCAGTCTCGCCACCAATGCCCTTCCTGCTTACACTTGGCGCACTGGTTCGGTCCCAGCCTTTCCCTACTCTCACCTCCCCCAAAACCACCTCCGCGACGCAACGCCGCACCTCTTCCTCTGCCTCTTGCCACCTGCTGCAACAAAACCCTCGTCTTCAAATCTTTAGCCTTCTTCTCCTGCTTGTCCTTGTTCTCATTTTCCCTGTGCTCGTAATATTGCGCCATACTTAGTATTCCCGAAGGAGAGGACGTCGTCCACGTGCTCTCCGACGCTTGCAGTCTGGCTGATATTTCAGGCAATAAATTCGTGACAAACCTGTTAACAAAGAGTCGTAACCCTCCATCCTGTGACACATCCTGTCCACTAAAATCCATGAACGTTTCCTCAAACCTCGTAAAGAAATCTGAGACCGCCTCATCCTTTTTCTGCTTGCAAGCCGTCAACTTGTCCCAATCTACCTTTTTCGGGGGAATAAGGGAGTGCATATACTTTATTATGCGCCCCGGTAAAGCTAATATTTCAGCCTTCGGCTTCTCCCCTGGCTTACGCTCCTTGTCCCAGTCCTGTAACTCCTGCCATGTACCTCCCAGTTCCTCCCTATGATCCGTGCCTTTCACCTGCCGCCACACATCAACCGGGACCAAAAGCCCGAAAAACAATTCGACATCGGCTAACGTCATCACCGTAGAAGACGCCGCTTCCGTAAGCTCTTTGTAATAGGCGGTCGGATTCTTTCTGGAATCCGGCAGCTGAGCTTTCAATGACAACACTTCACTTCTCTTCCATGGCGTATACACCCACTGCTCCTGGAAATGCGCATCAATTCTGTTCCTTGTAACAGCCCTCGTGACTGGGTCTAACAACTCGGGGACCTCAGGATGAAAAATAGGGTGCACCTCTCGCATTGGGTGGAGACCTGGGAAATGGGGTGTACCGACAGAGGGCAATTCATTCCTGTATTGCAATAGCGCGCGCAGACTACTCATCACTTCCTTCACCCCCGTATTCGTTCTGTACGCTCCAGCCTGTATATCCCGCAAAACCGCCGGAGCCACACCTCCATATCCCTGCTCCCATAGCGGTATCAATACACCAGCCATGTGCCACAAAGCGTGCTGCTGCATCAATGGCTCAAAATCTTTCATGGTGGACCAGATATCTTCAAACGAATAAATATTATTCCTGGCCCATTGGCATGCCTGGTTAGCCACCATACTTTTTTCATCCAAACCAACTGTAGAACGTGTAAGCAGCTTCCGTACCTGCGAAAACAATCCGCTACCTGCGCCGCGACTCGGTGTTAGCATCTCCTGACTGGGGGTGGTACTAGCTGAAACAGTAGGGAGTGCTAAAGAAAATGGTGAGGGGGCAGGTGAAGTGGTCTGGAGTAGAGAAACGAGGGGTGTCGAGGGTAGGGATTGTTGGGGGGCACTCGCTGAAGGACCTGCACTACTAGGGGCCGAAAGTGGCAAGGAGGGGTACAATGGCTGCGGGGCATAAGGGGGAGGGGGTCGGGCATTCAAAATGTCCTCCATCTCATCTGGGTCGTCCTCTCGTACTACGTAACTTTTATTTTCTTTCAACCTACAAAGTCTATCTGCGCGCTCCATGCGTAGTGCATTCTCATTCCCCACCTGTTCCCTCGCTTTCTGTGCCATAGTCTGGGTGGACTTTTTATACTCCTCTTTCTCCTCTCGCATCTTACGTTTCCTGGCCTCTTTCTGCCACACTCGCAAAGAGTCGAACATACTCTGGCGGCTACGCCTAGCAAACAGTTTGTCTTGCAAATAATCCAATTTAGCTTCATCAAAAGAACCCGTCAAAGGCCATTGTAAATCCACATTATCAGCAGTGTACCGATGCCACAAAGTACCAAACAAAATCGGGACCAGTCCATGTTTAACATACATATCAAAACTCGGTGTCCCTTCAGGGGGTGCAGGTTGGCTCTCGGCCAGTCTAGTATCTGAGGGTCGACAACAGCATCCTAAACATCGTAACTTGCTAAAACACGGCATCTTTACTTTATCTTGAATCACAACTCAAGTTCATTCACACACAAACATATAGACGGACATCAGAGAACCACGTACACATATACAATATCTCCAAACACATGTTACCAAATGGGACAAGGCCCGTCGACCAAGTCCTGGGGAACCTGGACCCTACCGCAGACCGAACAGTACGCTAACTGTTCTGAGGACGGGGAACGGATCCGCCACCCGTGCGGCACTATGGATCGCTGCGCACTTTACCGCGGGAAACCCGGATCACACCTCCACTGAATCACCACACTAGGAGTCAGGGTAAGCGCACCAGAGTCTACCCACAATGAGCCACGCTTTCACCACAGTACCATTCGGTCGGATCACTAAAAACAATTATCGCGAAATACGTCCCCAACCCCGTCAAGTCTGTCAGAGCACCAACTCGTACTCTGAGTTCCCCGGAGCACACTAGCCCCAGGAGCACACCGGCTCCTCAAACCATTGGAGACGCTCTAGTCTCCCGGAACACTTCCCTTCTTGCAGCAATCACAGGTGGACCACTCACCTTCCGTAGGCGGCACCGACCTCTACCGTTCTCCACCTCCGGCTGCCAGGACCAACACGGTCAGCTTCAAGTTCCGCCTTCTGGACCCCGGCGTAAGATCCAAACCGGGACCTCTCCCGATCAGCAGGGTGGGGCAGCGCTGCGAGAACCAAGCTCGGCATCAAATGGGATCCCGGGCCCACCGTGCCGACCAGCGGGTCCCCGGTCTTCTGCTACCCACTTACGGGTGAGAAAGATCCTTATCGCGGGGTCCCTATTCGGGCGCCATCTGATAAGCGTGGCTCAAATCCACTGGAGTGACTTACAGCACTCACCTATAATTACCTTATAGGAAGTCAGCCGGACAGTGGAGAAGTATAAACAAAAGTCTTTATTAGGCCAAACAACACTCATATGAGAGGGCCCTGTCCGACCTCACTCCTAGGAGTGCGAACGAGAGGACTGACTCTCTGCATCACAGCAATACATTATAATGCAATACAGTAAATGGGGTACGCCCCTTGTGGAAAGTTACTGAGCCTCGGACCAGTAGACAATGCTCTCGTACAGCAGGCATCTGCACCTGCAAGGGATACATTATTATCTCTGCTCAAGGCCATGGAGCTAGGCTTTGGCGTCTCTGGGCATGAGAACATTACAGATAACGAGAAGTGTTAGTTTCGGCCACAGTGAGCCGAGAAACGAAAACTGCTGTCTTAGTATATTTCTGTATTCCTGCGGGAGGGGCATGAGCGAGCAGAGCCCGCAGGCACAGAGAGTTACACAAAATGGTGGCACACAGGCTAAGCTAAGAAACTAATATGGTCACGCATACATTTGAATATAAGCAATAAGTAAGAATATGAATTCAGCATAAGTGCATATACGAACTGCATAAGTTAGTCATATGATGCTAACTCGCACGTCATCACAGGGTAATAAGGGCATCGAAAAGTGAATTCTATCACACCTCCTGGCTAAGGGATGAGGTGGAAAAGAGATCAAGCTTGGTAACCTAAACAGGAACTACTCAATCTTAAAAAGGCCCCAGTTTCCACCTAGTCCTGCTCGTCAAAAGTCAGGTTGAGCGATGTTTTGTAAATGCTGAACATCTTGAAATTGTGCTATTCTTTGACCGATAAAGTGGTTTCAATGTGGCGCCGTCCAAGATGATGTGGCATTAGGGCCAGAGCTGTTGACTTTGGAGCTAGGAACTATATTCGAAGTCCAACATCCCGTCAGCGAAACATCCCGTGATTCTGGGCAAATCACTTATTCTCACTGTGCCTTAAAAAATGAATGTGACCTTGTGTAATATAACTGACACTCAAATAGAGTGTGCCAATGCCCTTGGGATGAGTTTGCGCTATATGAAACTGTAAACGCAAAAAAAGGATAATGGTACATCTGCCTGGACATAAGGAATCACATTAAAAATACCAAAGCCCAATTTTGATTCCTGAATAAAGCTGCTCCATCAGAGCGGTTGCTGCATTCAAGCCAACCCTGGTCTCCTTCGAGAGTGAGGGTGAACAGGGATTGCCCAAACATTTTATATGGTCTCGTGGTTGTTCTGTCATCCATAACACAATTCCGCAGTGGGGCTGGGGATGGTACAGTAGGTCGCACGGGAGCCAACAGTCAAATTGTTGCCATGTGCTGGGCAGAGACTCTGACGTGGGGAAATATGAATTCAGCGATTTTTTTTGCCTTACTCACTGGAACCTAAAAGAGAAAACTACTTCAAGGGGTGCACCCGAAGCACAGAGCTCAGGGACTTGCCAGGAAGTGTTTCAGGACTAAGGGGGTGTTGGAGATCATGAGCACATTCCCGCTAAGGTGCCTAGAATTGTATTGGCAGAGGTTGCAGGTTTAGGAAAAGATGGCACATTAAAGAGAAGATTGCATGGAATGTAGTAAAGGTCAGAATTTTCATCAGCATCCCAAACATGACTCACAGGCATTCTGGCCAACATCTGACATTTAAAAGAGAGATTTATCGTGAAAACAGGGTACTTTATCACTCTCCCACTTACTTGTGTTGAATTTTCCGCACTTTAATACGAAAAAAGTTTCTACCAAATATTCCTCAGAACCGGAAAGGACTGTTGTGGCATTTAGATATAGCGTATTCTGGGAGCATGAAGTAAGTGCTTTGCAGCAAGGTCCGTGTGCTTGCTTGACGTGCAGGTGGTCATCGGCCATGCCCTGCCCGGTTTTGAAGGCCAGGTATGGTGGCCCAGACAGTGGCCACCTCCCACCCAGCAGCAATTCCAGCTATCAGCCATTATTACTTTAATGTCACAAAATGCCCCCAAACAGAGTTTACGTAACTCTTTTGTTCCCCATTGCACCGGCAGCAATGAAGCTCTTGCAAGTGAGTGCAACCTGCGCAGGCTCCCTTTGAAAAGCCGTCCATCAGCGGGAACCCAGTGGCGGACCCATCCTGAATGGGCTCTGATTCACTCACCCCATAACTCAGGGGCGTATCTGTGACTAGGCACACATACTCGCCCTAGCTGCTTGTGGAGGTTTGGAGTCTGTAATAGTCATTCACACTCGATTCTCAGCTTGTTGCAGGTTGACTGGTCACCATCTGCGACCTCTTGTGTGCTGTCTTTTATTTTCATGACAACTAACATCCTGGAAAGGAAAGACGGACAACGGTGGTATGGTCTGACTTAGACTTTCAGAGTGTGAATGGCTCTGCCCTAAAGCTAGCACTGACACCAGATACCCTGTGAGGGTGGAAAATGAGTGGTGCCTGCTGAATTTGGTACTGGGGTCCAAAAATGGCCACCTGTCCCAAAACCAGGCCCCACCCTACCAGCCTCCCGGGAAATGCCCGGTGCCTGGTATTGCCAATCCAGCCCGATGGCTCCCCTTTACTACTGTGGCCCTGATTAGCAGTTAAAGGCTGGGTCAGATGGTGTTGTGAGGGTGTGTTACTGCTACAACGCATCTATTACAACGTAATGCTGTTACAACGCAGCTATTACATCGCAAATACCATTACAATGCATGCCATTACAACGCATGGCATTACATAGCAGATGCTATTACAACGCATACCATTACATCGTAAGTATTGGTAAGTATTTAATTTTTATTTTTTATTTTATTTAATATTTTATAATTGATTTTATTATTATTAATTATAAAAAAATATTTATTTCGTTTTTAAATATTATAAATTAAATATATTAATTTAAGTATTTTTTTAAATAAATGTGAGTATAGGAGTATATGTTTTGGGGTACTGATGTATATGTTTTGGGGTGTTTGGGTATTTTTAGGTTTTAGGGCAGGGTTTGGGTTTTGGGGTACAGGGGTGTTTTTAGGTTTTAGGGTAGGGTTTGGGTTTTGGGGTACAGGGGTGTTTTTAGGTTTTAGAGTAGGGTTTGGGTTTTGGGGTACAGGGGTGTTTTTAGGTTTTAGGGCAGGGTTTGGGGTTTGGGGTACAGGGGTGTTTTAAGGTTTTAGGGCAGGGTTTGGGTTTTGGGGTACAGGGGTGTTTTTAGGTTTTAGGGCAGGGTTTGGGTTTTGGGGTACAGGGGTGTTTTTAGGTTTTAGGGCAGGGTTTGGGTTTTGGGGTACAGGAGTGTTTTTAGGTTTTAGGGTAGGGTTTGGGTTTTGGGGTACAGGGGTGTTTTTAGGTTTTAGGGTAGGGTTTGTGTTTAGGGATAATTAAATTATATTTACCATTTTAAAATTGATTAAAATATATTTAATAAATTAAATAAATTATTTTACACTAATTACATTTTTAAATTAAATTAATTAAATAAAATAAATTATTATTATTAATTTAATTTAATTTCATTATAAAAAATATGTACTATAAACTAATTACTTTTTTTATTATATTAAATTAATTGCTATTTTTTAATAAAAATACATTTATTAAATAGATATTATTTATTAAATAGATATTTAATTAAATTAATTTAATGACAATTTTAAAATGTCTTTTAATTAAATTATTTTAAATAAATTAATTACAATAAACTAAATAACATTTTTTTAAAAAGGTATACTTACCTATACTTACGATGTAATGCCATGCGTTGTAATACCATTTGCGATGTAATGCCATGCATTGTAATGACATGCATTGTAATGGTATTTGCGATGTAATAGCTGCGTTGTAACGGAACGCGTTGTAACACAACGCGTTGTACTGACACCAATCCGTTGTGAGTCATGCATAGCATAAGACTATAATTGGCTAAAAAGTTGTCTATTTCATGTCACTCAGGACCCCTCAGTGAATAACGTCCCCATTATTTGCCATAGTCCATCTATGATTCTACATATCAGACAACTCATATTTAGCGCCTTAGGATGGCCATGCCAAATACACACACAAATGAAATGATGGAAAAACATCTGCTTGGTCTTAGGTTGTTGACAGTTTTTCTTTTTATGCTTTCAAAGGAATAACTGTGTTTTGGCATTGTGCAACAAACTGCAATAAACCCTGCCCATCATTCACTCTGCTCGGCTAACGTGTTCCTTACCCTGTATTTGTTTCACAACCGACAATGGATTGATTGCAAAAAATCTTTTCTATTGGATATAAGGCTTTCTTGTTAACATCAGGCACCACAGTCCATGAATACTTATAAGGCAAATAATTTACTACTGAAAATACTTGCTAATATATTTTATCTCACACCAAAACACATTATACATTATCGTGGTCAGAAAATTAAGCTCTGGAGCCTGATATATGCTTTCTTCCCTCGCTCAACAAGAGCCAAAAACAGCGGTTCCACACAGCACATCTGAGTCACTCATTCTGAACCGCAAAAGCATTGCATGTTTTAAATCTATGTACTAAATTATTTTGTAAGGGGTACCTTATGACAATGAGCACTTCATAGCGCTACTTTTTGGGTGCTTTTCTTTAAAGTTGTTCCTTGTAAAGTGCTGTGCCACCTGTTTCCGTTCTGGGGAAAACGTTGCTTAGCTAGTGCATTTCGGGACTAGTAGTCCTGGATCACTTCAATTGTACCTCTTAAAAAATGTGTTAGATGGCAATGGCTTGTATTCAGAAAAGCATGCTGGGATTTGGGTTCACTGATCATATGGATTCAAGCTGTAACTTTTGTTCTAGGAAGCCAAACCATCTGACTCTTTCTCCAACCGGAAATAGACACTTAGTAATTATAAAAAAGCTTTTCAGAAAAGCTGGTTTTAATCTTAACCTTTGCCTAAACGGTATTTCTTCACATACAAACCCAAACACTCCTAATGGCTTGGAGACGCTAATGTGCTGTAGGAGGGTGTTGTATATTGTAAATAGTTTCCATAGGGGAGTCTCAAAGCACCAAATTCCTGGATGTCATATCTTCACAAATAAGTGCTTTAAATCATGCTATTTTCCGGAACTGCATAGCAAACGAACTTTCGGAGCGTTTTGTTTGTAGCAGCTATTTAACTTTTTATATAGTATTTTACTGTAGCCAGAGATGTTTTAAGGTATGGGCTAAGTGGCCCCTGCCCCAGGGCCCCAGCCTTTCAGGGCGGGCCTCATAGAGCAAGCTCTGTTCTGCAGAGTTTTGTCCTGCTGACCTTTAATAATACTTGAACAGATTTTTAAAATACCGTTTTCTTATCATTTTAATGTGGGTGATGTGTGAGTCTATTACAGACATTATGCAGAGAAATGTTTGTTTCACACAACATCAATATAAAAGTTACTTGAAGTTGAGGAAAGGACCTCACATATGACACATGGGAGGTTGTCAGAGATTATTTGCATTAACATTAGGCACTGCTGCTCTGTAATAATAATGACATCACTATCCCTCAATATTAGATGTAAACACATTTAGAATTTTGACGAGTGTGCTTGTGCCCTGTCAGTGGACTTGGCAAAAGAGGGCATGAACGAGCTGAAACTGAAGCATGGATTTAAAGCTATTCTGAACAGGGGCCCTCAAAATACATTTGCCACAGGGCCCCTAAAATCCTTCAGCTGTCCCTGACTGTAGCATTTGTATAGCGCTTACAACTCCTTTGTGGGGCACTAATCTCTTCCCTACACATACAGAAGGCAGCATCACGAAGATGTGTCCTTGGAAGAGTGTTGTTTTGAGGCTAGGTAAGAAGTGTTTTCATGCTGTGTGAGATTACCACTGAGGCGCAGTTAGCTATGGGAGGCAGCATATGGTTGTGTGATGGGTGAGGGTATGTGAGAAATTATAATTGTAATAAGGACTAACATATAACAAGCTACAAAGAATCACCCTGGTCATAAAGTCAGCAAAACGCTCAGTGTGTGCACACGGAAAAAAGGGGCGTATTTAGAGACGATCCAGTGATCCTTATGGCAAGAAACGTTGTGCAGCCATTTTGTCAAAGGAGTAAATGAATGCGAAAGGGCAAAAATAGAAATTAGTGAAATGGGCAGTAGCTATGATTTTCTTTAAAGGCAGATATACTGCTTACTGCTCGACATAAAAACACCACATGAATGAGGAAGGAAGTGAAGGAGCAGCCCCTCGCTCCGTCAATTTTTCCTGCTGTGAGATTTAAAGGCAGATATACTGCCTACTGCTGGACATAAAAACACCACATGAATAAGTAAGGAAGTGGAGGAGCAGCCCCTCGCTCCGTCAATTTTTCCTGCTATGAGAAGTCCTAAGCGGTACAATAGGGGGTGGTGATGGACGGAGCATCTGAACCAATCAAACACTCACACCCAGTCAACAGATCTGGGTTTAATCCATCACCGTTCTTTAGCCCACTCTGCCACCCCAGTTCAGACATGGCCACATGCAAATCAATCTGACCCTGTGCCTCATGGGAACAGCCCAGCCCGAACTGCCAAGCCATGTCTTCCCTAGACCGGAAACAAGCTTCCTAGGTCCGGTTTCTGGCATTACAGTCGTCGTCAGCCAGGCTTGCTTGAATCCAGTGGCAAAGTGAGCAAGGGAATTCTCGTCTGAGCATACCCTGCCAACTTATGGTGAACAAAGCGGTACAAAAGGGGGTGGTGATGGACGGAGCATCTGAACCAATCAAACACTCACACCCAGTCAACAGATCTGGGTTTAATCCATCACCGTTCTTTAGCCCACTCTGCCACTCCAGTTCAGACATGGCCATATGCAAATCAGTCTGATCCTGTGCCTCATGGGAACAGTCCAGCCCGAACTGCCAACCCATGCCTTCCCTGAACTGGAAATAAGCTTCCTAGGACCGATTTTTGGCATTACAGCCGTCTTCAGCCAGGCTTGCTTGAATCCAGTGGCAGAGTGAGCAAGGGACTCACGTCTGAGCATACCCTGCCAACGTATGGAGAACAAAGCGGTACAAAAGGGGGTGGTGATGGACGGAGCATCTAAACCAATTAAACACTCACACCCAGTCAACAGATCTGGGTTTAATCCATCACCGTTCTTTAGCCCACTCTGCCACCCCAGTTCAGACATGGCCATATGCAAATCAATCTGACCCTGTGCCTCATGGGAACAGTCCAGCCCGAACTGCCAAGCCATGCCTTCCCTGGACCGGAAAAAAGCATCCTGGGACTGGTTTCAGGGCATCACCCTTCATCAGCTAGGCTAGTTTCAATCCAGTGGCGTAGTGAGCACGGGACCCACATCTGGGCATACCCTTCCCACTTAGGACGACATATGCAAAAGAAACAATTTATGGACGGAATGCTGCATAATGGAAACATTCACTCCCAGTCAGAAGGATCTGGGTTAAATCCATCATTCTTTTGCTCACCACACCACCCCAGTTTGGACCCAGCCATATGCAAATCAGTCTTGACCTTGTTCCTTGTGGAAACAGTCCAGCCCGAACTGCCAACCCAGGTCCTCCCTGGACCATAAACAAGCATCCTGTGTTTCAGGGCATCATCCTTCATCAGCCAGGCTAGCTTGAATCCAGTGGTGAAGTGTGCACGGGACCCACGTCTGGGCATACCCTTCCCACTTAGGGTGACATATGCAAAAGAAACAATTGATGGACGGAATGCTGAACAATGCAAGCATTCAACCCCAGTCACAAGGATCTGGGTTAAATCCATCATTCTTTTGCTCATCAAACGACCCCAGTTTGGACCCAGCCATATGCAAATCAGTCTTGACCCTGTTCCTTGTGGGCACAGTCCAGCCCTCACTGCCAAGCCAGGTCCTCCCTGGACCCAAAACAAGCATCCTGGGACCGGTTTCAGGGCATCACCCTTCATCAGCTAAGCTATCTTAAATCCAGTGATGTATTGCGCACGGAACCCTTGTCTGGGCATACCCTTCCCACTTAGGGTGACAGTTGCAAAAGAAACAATTGATGGGCGATCACTAAATAGCATAACAGCCCCAGCACCTTTGGGTACTGTGCTGAACCTAGATTAAGTGCCTGCACAACATGTGGTTATCGAACCATAGTGTCATCTGTTTCTTAGTAAGTTGCTCCCTTCATAATGAGAAGGCCACTACAATGAGAAGAGCTCCAGTAGAGTTATGTTCTTGTCCATTTTTTCCAATGCCACACATCCATCTATCGGGCTGCACATTGGGCTGAGCCCATAATGGCCCCAAAACCTTTGCTACTAGCAGTATATGTGAATAGTTCCAACTGTTCTGCTGCAATCCTGGGCTGGTCCACATTAGTGTGCCACTGAAAAAAGTGAAAAAGGTGAGTCACTGTTGCAGGTCCTCTTTGACCCCGGCTGGAAGCCAAATATGTTATATTACAACGCGATCAAAATGATCGCGGTATGTTACATCGTAGTCCTTACAATGCAAGTCCTTACAACGACTTGCGCTGGAGGGCGCTGGACTTAGAAGTTGTAAGATTTACTATTCCAACAGGAGTCTACGTGCAGTAGGGAAGGTGTTGGAATAGTAAATCTTACTATTCCTTAGGTTATAGCACCATCCAGAGCAAGTCGATGTAACGCTTGCGTTGTAACGGCTGCATTGCAACTAAATTGTGTTGTAATCACCGCGATGTAAAGGATGTTTCCCTTGGAAGCCTAATCCTTAAAGTCTTCTCACACTTGGTTGTTTAAGTTTGAGTCTAAGAGGCTGCCTATAGATGACACTGTGGACTGGCCTGTAGAATTCTCCTTAAAAAAAAAAAAAATCAGGATGTAGTAATTAACTGGCACCCCTGGATGTGTCACTTTTAAGGTTTGATATACTTCATATTCAAAAAGTCCTTTAGACGTTCATTCATATACCTGCATATGTTATTTACTTATTTTAGTCTGCTTGTACATTTCATATCAATCCTTGGTATTTATTTGTCTAAAACCTTCTTCAGTGTAGCTTTATATTTCCACCTTTGTCTGCTGGTTTTATTGCGAGTTCAGAGTCTTCCTTAAGTAGATTGATAGTTTGCTATTCTTTTGTTTCTGTATGAATATTCGTTGAAAGAATTAGACAAAGGCATTGAAAGAATTAAGACCAGGGTTGGGCTCTAATAGACAAGAGAGAGAGTAGAAGAAGTCCGGGATCACCAGAACAGGTTAGGCTTCTCACTACCTTTGGCAACAAGTGAAAATGTACCAACAAACATACTTGTAAACTTAAGGATAGGCAACATAAGAACATTGATTAGCACTCTGCATAGGATTTTCCTCAGGTGAAGCTGATCCTTTAGATATACACTGGTCAAGAGTTGTGTTATGACTAATACAATGAGAGAGAGTATTGAGCCCATCATTTGTCACAAGTGTCATAACAGCTATCAAGCACAGTGACACACCCTATCCAGTTGCCAGGAATTTTCAAGAGAAGCATGGAGGATAGAGGGAACTGCTTGAGTATCTTGGCATTGATAAAGTGTCTAGAGGAAATTGAGGAGGTGACTTGGAGCTCTTTCTCAGAATACTGTAATCAATCTACATTATTAATGTAGAAATAAAGTCTAGGTCTGAATAGGAAAGATGAAATAGAAGTATGAAATAGAAGAATAGAAAAATATGTAATAGAAGGAAACATAACAGTCTTGTTTCTTTTCTCTCAAAGAAAGGTGTAATATAAAGAATGTTTTTAATGTATGTTTTTATTTGTAATCCTGTTGTTATGTATTATGTAAAGGCACTAGTGTGGATTTGAATATATGGTGATGGTATTCTTGGAAGCAAACATTCTGAAAGTCAAGATGTCTTATCATTGAGTTTTCATCATGCATAAGGAGTTGAGTTCAGAGGAAGTCAATGTGGTTGAAATGGCTACTTTGGTTTGACTTACATTTTCTGACTGGGGTGAGATATGATAATTAGATTTAAGTAATCATACCAAACTGATTTGATGCCAATATGATCAGAAACACAAGATCATGGTGACAAGACTGCCTGAACAGATTTGATATTTTGAGAATTGTATTGCAACATAAGTTTGTTAACCTGCACCTTGAATGACATTCATTCCAAACACTCATAATTCATTTCAATTCAATTCACTCTGCATTTTGATTAATTAGCTATTTTCCCACTTTGGCAAGATGTTTAGATTGATGATGGGCAGCGATGAATTGTGTGAATGGCATTACATCGGTCAATACTGTTATTTTTGATTTATAGCTATTAGTAGCCTTCTGGGGCAAGGTATTTTGATTGATTATGGATAATTATGAATTTTTGGAATGGCACCTATTTTATCAATGCTGTTTCTATAATGATTTACCCACTCGCTTAGCTTTCATAGTATGCCTTATATGTTTCCAATGTAGTATGTTTTCTTTGTTCCTGAAACGCTCACTTTAAGTGGGTGATTGATAATGCTGTTCGTAGAAATGCGAGAATCAAGAGGGAGAGAGAGGACCAGAAAGCTAGTCCAGATCCCCGGTTTATATGTATGGATATCAAAAGGAGACTAGCTCTAGATTGGGTTAATCTAACATTAATATTATAGATTACTATTAGTTACATAGCGACTCAGTATTGTTTTGCCAAGTGGCAGTGGCACCTGTTGGGTGTCTTTAGAAAGCCCTCACCCACCAACCTAGTTGGTGGCATGCTTCATCATCGGGCCCACCCAGTGACACCTAGCGTGTCCCGGGTGTGCTTCGACGCCTGATTACAGCGGAGCAGGTATATCACTGTGTGTGCGGTGTAGGGTGTTAAGGTATGTGAAGTTAAAACGGCTTGGCGGATGGTCCCTGAGGTGAGGATACTTTATTAAAAGGGCCTCCGTCAGCGGTTAAAAATAAGGCTGTGGGACGTTAGAGGCGGGTTACGACCTCCTACGTCCTTGGAGTGTCAACATGTTTCAGCCAGTGCCTTATACTAATCTGGCTTTCTTCAGGACAATAAAATATGTGTGGGTTAAAATAGGGGTTCTGCGGTCTGCGAAGGAGGCACAACAGGTCCCACGCTGGTGCTGGCCAGAAATCCTGGCCACACCCTGCCACTTCAATAACCTTGGAGCAAAAACAAGCCTTGAAAGCGTGATCTTGAGAAGGGAATCCCCCCTCTCACAGTTAGATACACTTTAGGGCGTGTAGACACATAGACTACACTACACAACCCCTATTTTAACCCACACATATTTTATTGTCCTGAAGAAAGCCAGATTAGTATAAGGCACTGGCTGAAACATGTTGACACTCCAAGGACGTAGGAGGTCGTAACCCGCCTCTAACGTCCCACAGCCTTATTTTTAACCGCTGACGGAGGCCCTTTTAATAAAGTATCCTCACCTCAGGGACCATCCGCCAAGCCGTTTTAACTCCACATACCTTAACACCCTACACCGCACACACAGTGATATACCTGCTCCGCTGTAATCAGGCGTCAAAGCACACCCGGGACACACTAGGTGTCACTGGGTGGGCCCGATGATGAAGCATGCCACCAACTAGGTTGGTGGGTGAGGGCTTTCTAAAGACACCCAACAGGTGCCACTGCCACTTGGCAAAACAATACTGAGTCGCTATGTAACTAATAGTAATCTATAATATTAATGTTAGATTAACCCAATCTAGAGCTAGTCTCCTTTTGATATCCATACGTTCGTAGAAATGCATCATGCGTCCTGTATTTGAGCATCTAAAGAAATAATAAAGAGCTACTGGTACACTGGCAGCCCTGAGTGCACTAAAAGTGATTTGACTTTGCTGACTCTTCGTATCAATCTCGAATGTGATATACTTTTCCTGTCACTTCAAGATATATCACTTCTTTTATTTATTTACTAAGGAATTTTACCTCATGTTTACACATTTCTGCTACGGGTTCCAACATTTTAAATTGTGCTAAGGTTTTGCTATCACATTGTTAAATCTAATGTATCCTCATGTTGCACGTTAAGGCAGTGCTGAGAATGTACTTCTGAGTTTGGTATGTATCTCTTCTGGTCTACGGTTGTTCTTAGGAGCTTCTGGGAGGAGTCAGTCCTATTCTCATAACCATCCATTACTTTGCTGTGCAGGTCCTAAAAGTCTAGGCTCAGTACTACCAAAATCACATTTTGTACCAAACTGTCATGCACAGGGACATCTTAAGGTTGTTGGGTGCCCTGGGCCAAACATATTTTGGTGGCCCTGTTCGGAGCAGATTTATTTGAATTCATGATCCAGTTTCAGCTTTTTCATGCCCTCTTTGGCCAGGTCACTGACACTGCACAGGCAGACTGGTCCACATTCTAAATGTGTTTCCATCATAATGAAGTGTATTTTGAATACTGTAATGTAGCAGCAGCTTCCTAATATTATTCCAAACAAGTGACCCACTGCCATTTCTCATATGTAAGGTCCTGTTTTGATCTAAAAGAAACCTTTTTAATAGTTGCAGCATGGTGTTGAAAAACAGAATCAAAATATTTCTCTGGAAAATGTCTGTAAAGAACTCCCACACATAAGTCACATTCAAAATAAATTTAAAGAAAATGGTATTTAAAACAATGCATGTTTACAAAGCATTCAAGCTCATCGGGGAAAGACTGTGGAGAAAGAACCGGATCTATCAGGGGGACCTCTGAAAGGCTGGGGCCCTGGGCCAGAGCCCACTTTGCCCATGCCTAAAACGTCTCTGGTCGGCAAAAGTTCCAGATGCTTTCTCTTCACGTTATTATAATATTCTTTTGTCTCTGGTCTGTGTGTAGTGGCCAGTTTGCATTCAGCTACATAGAGGATAATGTGGTATCATGGGCTTGTGTTTCAATACTTTTCAGCATAAGATATTGTTAGCAGGGACTTTACTCCCTCTTCCTCGCTCCTCTTGTCTCCATTGGAGGGTTAATTAAGTTCACATTCCCTTTGTTGAGGTTATCAACAAGGGTTTGTATGTGGCACACCCATCGCTCAGCAAAACTATGTTCTTTTGATTAGGATGATTGTACAGCACCACGTGCATATTCCAGCAGCTGACATGTTTTCTAAGGCGGTGTTAATGGTGTAGTTGCTGTATAGTTACTGATTGACCAGTGTAGCTCTGCAATTTCATGTCCGTTGAAGTCACTGCTGGGTATAGCCAATTAATTTATGGAATGTTGGACAAGATGTGAGGCAATCTTCTAGTGTCTGTAATACTTGTAATACTCGTTATGAGAAGTGCTCAGTGGTGGTTGGTGAGGGTTGTGAGTGGTGGGGCTGGGCTTGCTCTGGAGTGGGGGAGAGGACATGTTATGTCAGTCCCACAGCCCAGCGTTTCCTTACAGTAAGGTAGGACCTCATGATGCCACTAAGTGGTGGTACCAAACTACTCCAAAAGGCCTGAAAAGTGTGTATTTTTCAGCATATGAGGGCAGCTCCAGAAAGAAAAATGCTCTGTTACAAGTCATGCTGAAGTTCTTGTGACCTTCATGGGCAGTCCTGACTGCTTTCGAGCCTTATTGACTAGTTACAGGGACACGCAGATGTCAGCAGCGAGCGTTTAACTTGCTGTCGCTGAGGTATAGCATGATCGAAACAGTCTGGCACTAGCTGCAGGCCGTAGGAGCAGCCAGATTCCAGTCCTGGAATCACAGCATCTTAATGTCGCATTGCCACAGAAGGGGAGCTCTCTTAAGGCAGTTGACTCCAATGTGCTGTGATCCCACTGGATGAGGCGGGCTCACCTCGACCACTTGATGAGGAGGGCTCATCCGTACCACAGATGTGGTAGACCACAACGTACTTGGGAATCTGGCTATTCAAGATGTACAGAGAGCCTCCATGCCCGGGTAGAAATGAATAACCCCCTCTCTGAAAGTCAGGAAAACGCAAGAGTTAGAAATGACTCTCTTTCTTCTGCTGCTGTGTCTAGGCAGGCATTTGTTTTGTGATAGACAATCTAATAGTGAACACCATATTTGTAACTTGTTTGCTTCTGTCAGTTAAGAAGGAGGATGTATTTGATTCGGAAGCTTTGGGTGAAAAACAATTATTTTTTCCAAATGCAAACTCAGAGGCTTTGTAGCTCAAATGGAATCCATGAACTGCAAAAACAGATCTAAAAAATGTTTGTTTTGAACCATCACAGAAATATTCTTGTTTTGGCACGAGAGTCGCAGTTTTGTATAGAAGTTACAATGCAGGCGACGGACAATAACACGGGCTCTCTGGCAAACTGCATCCCTCTGATGTGTCTTTTTCAGGCCCAGTCTGATTACTTCACTCTGTCTGTAGCCCTTGAGTTTACAGGTAGACATGCAAGGACAGTGATCAGGATTCTTGTCCTAGCAGGAGTCCGAACCTACACACTATAGAACATATTTATTGAAATGAAACCATAGTATGCAATGCAATGCATTTCCACACATGTCTGCTGCCCCCAATAAAAACGTACAACTTCCCTTTTCGAATTCATTACTATCAAGAAAAGCAACGAAATAAGATTAATGGTTTGAGTTCCTAACCGTCCCCAACTGAATGAACTAACCAAGTGGGCCAGGCACTGCTGGCACTTTTTTACCTCACCTGGCTGCTGAACTGGAGGGAAGCTGCCTTCAAGCCAGGCCAGGTGATGCCGACTCATCTGTGTTTTTTAAGTAAACAGACCATTAGACCTACAGTCTAGATATTGTGAGCTCCTTGCTTTATCTAAACTTCGACCCTTCATACTACTGTACTGTTTGTGGCACGGACCTCTCTCTTTGTACAACGTTCTCTGCAAATCGAAGTCAGGTGCTGCTTCATAAACATCCCTAACAACACTAAATGAAGGGTGGTGGTGTTGATTTGTTTTATTCAGCCCTGAGATCCCGTGCAGGAGATTCAGAAAGGTTTCAACCACTATCCCATGTTTGCTCGGCGTGCCTGAGTATGTGGGGCCTGTCTTTTAACCATGCACCTGTCAGCTTGCAGCCATTGCTGCTCTTTCCCACCAGCATGCTTTCAACCAGGAAATACCACAGGTAGAAGAGCAATACTTTTTTTCTGTTGGTTTTGTTTCATTAACTAAATACATTCACAATTCGTGAAGCAGTTGGCACACATGTGATTGTCATTAAATTATAGCTTTACATTGCTTGTCTTCACATTCTCGTCTCATGTCATGTACATTAATCAACCTGTTTTGTATTAAATCCATCGTCCTTTTTCAAATGTAACAATGCTACACAACATGCAGTTCAAAAGTAGGATTCTTCAGCCCCTTGTCCTTTCTATTTGTACGACATAAGTGTTGGTCTCCTGTTGTCGAGGGTCTTCAGTAAGTTATTGCTACGTAGCCAGTAGCCAGCGGGCCCAAGGCTAAACCATGACGAGGCTAAAGTGACCGCAGGGAGCTAAGGTGTATAAAGAGAATGCATCTAGGGCCCGGGGAGGGGGGAGGGGGGGGGGGCGGGGGGCACCACAAGGGACAGTGCCGCCACTATACCCACGTTTATTGGTCAGCCTCATCTGTATGCAGAGAATGCGTGAGAAGATAATATTTTAAGGGGTACCATATATCTTTGGGGCACGAGGCTCTAGGGAGTAGTTCTGCATAATTGGTGAGTTGCTCCTGACAATATTTCAAATCGGTTAGCCAGTTTTTGCATTAGGGTGCTTGCCTCTGCCCCACCGACAAGCCACCCGGCGCTTGGCCAGTAGGAAGGCAATGGCAAGATGGCTGCGGTGCGGCTTAGCGATATGTTTTGTGTATCCTAATAGGGCGACCAGGGGAGTGCGCTCTAGGGTCAGCATCGTTATCTGGTCAAGGGCTCATTTTACCCTTGCGCCCAATATGTGGACATTTCGTGGCAGGCCCAGGCCAAGTGCAGAAAGTCAGCCTCTAGGGTGTTTAAGCGTGCACAGCGGTCTGTGTCTCTTAACTTGTATTTGTGCATTTTTACAGGGGTGTAATACAGGCGATGTAGGAATTTAAAGTGTGTTATATGTAGTTTGCTGCTCACTGAGACTTGCTCCATTTGCAAACAGCAGTATGTCCATTGTTTATCTGTGAGTACGTATCCCAGCTCCGAGTCCCACTGCGCTTGGGAGGGACATGCAGCTAGATTCATCAAGCATTTTTGCGGGCGCAAACGGTGCGAATCGCAGAATTCGACCGTTTGCGCCTGCAAAAATGGCATTTGGAATTCATCAATGGGTCATGAACTCGCAATTAGAAAAATCGCAAAAAATTGTGATTTTTCAAATTGCGATCACATTTAAGGAATCTCAATTTGAGATTCCTTAAATGCTATTCATGAACCATTAAAAAATTGCGATTTCGCTATTTTTTGCCGCTATTTACCGCAAAGTCTGACTTCGTGGTAAATAGCGAAAAACTGAGAAAAATGCACTTTTGTGCAATTTTCTCAGTTGTATGTTACACACACACATGTCCTTTGGACATGTGTGTGCGCAACATAAGTCTAAATTTACATTTCAGGGGTGCTACAGGGTGTCCTTTGGACACCCCTGGCACCCTTGAAATCGCATCCTTATTTGCGATTAGCAAATTGCTAATCGCAAATAAGGAATAGCTCCCCATTCATTCCTATGGGCCGGGCCTTTAGGCCCATAGGAATGAATGGGGTTATTCCTTATTTGCAATTAGCAATTTGCTAATCGCAAATAAGGAATGTGTAGGAATCGCAATTTATTTAGCAATTCCTACATGAATCCCGTTTTGCAAGTCCTTAATAGAGATTCCTTAATAATCGCTATTAAGGACTCGCAAAACAGGACAATGATGAATCTAGCTGATGGTGATGTCTCCTGTGTCGTATGAATGTTGTGGTAAAGCGTGAATACCATGAGACCTGGAGAAGATGCCTGTAATACCATGTGTAGGGGGGACCACAGTAGGGGGCTCTTGAGGGAACTCCAGAGTGACGGTGCACATGCCTTGTTGTAGTCGCACATAGAGAAATGCGTCTAGGGGAGATGACTGGGTCTCTTGAAAAATATGGTTCAGCGTGCGCAATTGGCAGTTATGATGGAGATCGCCCCACGTGGTGATATTCATACGCTCTAGTAGCTTCTGAAAGCCTTTTTCCTACCTGGAAGAACTGCATTCGGGGGTGATATACTAATGGGAGTAGTGGGGAGTAATGCATAGGACAGTGTAATATACGTAAGATGCGTTGCCAAGCAGTAATCGTGCAGGTGACTGTGGTAGGTGTTTTGTCTCTAGGTGGTGGGGCATCAAACAATGCTCCCTTCAGGGGTACAAGGTCGGCCAGCCAGCGTTCCGCCGCTACCTGTGGCATATACTGGGGAGGGTGGAACCAATAGTAACATAGTGTGCTTGAGCGCATGTGTAATTGAGCTCGAAAATTTGGAATATCAAAACCTCCCATCGAATAGGGCCTAGTGAGTATGCTCCATTGTAATCGTGGTTGTTTGCCTCCCAAGACCAATCTAATATTTTCTGTTCGTAAGGCCTTGAAAAAATGACAACTGGGATTGTAAGGGATATTGAGAAATAAATATAACAATTGCAGGAGGACAACCATCTTTATCAGGGAAGCACAGGCCGCTAGGGAGAAGGGCCGGGAAATCCACCGGGTGACATGATCCTTAATATGATCTAGAGCTCTGCCATAATTGAGGCACATGAGTTCCCCCTGTCCATAACGATACATGTCCCCAAGTATTGCATGTCTGAATGGCTCCATTCTAGCGGGAAATCTAGAGGGAATGGCTTAGCTGCTGAGGTGAGAGGGAATATTTGTGACTTACCCCAGTTTATGTGTACCCCAGACAGTTTCCCAAAAGCGAGAAATTCCCGCAGGAGTTTGTTGGTATTGGCCTGTGGATCTCAAACATATAAGGTGATGTCATCTGCATAGAGAGATAGCAGTATCTGACGCTGATAGCATAGCAGGGTCTTGTCGTGATGGTGTTGGCTTAGCTTGGCTGCCAATGGTTCAACCGCTAGAGGAAAGAGTGAGGGAAAAAGCGGACATCCTTGTCGGGTGCCCCTGGTGACATGGAAGGCTGGCGATACGTGTCCATTGATTAAAACTTTAGCCACTGGCTGCCGGTAGAGCAATCGAATCCAGGAAAGGAACAGTGGGGGAAACCCCATTCGTTGCAGGATTCCAATTAAGTAGCCCATTTGACTGAATCGAATGCCTTGGTGGCATCTAAAAATATTGCTGCGAGTGGTAGGTCGGGGTAAACATTATGTAGGATAGAAAAAAAATGTATGAAGGTCATGTGTGGTCGCTCTTCCAGGAATGAAGCCCGCTTGGCCCGGGAGGGCCAGCTTGTCCATAAGTAAGTTTAATCTATTAGCTATTAGTTTGGCCAGTATTTTAGTGTCACAATTAATGCGGGACAGCGGCCTGAGAAGAGCAATACTTCAACCTGCTCAACCCAACTTGCACATATGACTGTGTTGGCATGCAAGAATATATAGGCCTTGTTTTAGTTTTCGGATCAGAAACCCAAAACAGTTACCCAATGAGCAATTTTTAATATTCCATCTCTGTTTGCTTGTTATATATTTCAGGGCTCAGTGTCTTTCTTAGACAACTCCAAAAGAAGGGTTTGGAGCATTCTCTCTGTTTTTTTCCCACAAACATTTCTTAAAAAGTGTTGTGAAAAGACCAGTCCAGTGCCAACAACATGGAATAGAACACCAAAGGAACGAGTATAGTTGTACACCTCACCCAAGCCCTCTGCCACTCTTTTGTCCCCCACCCACGCCAAACACCCACAGGGTCTAGTACAAACACATGCTCTTTTCCCCAAGAGCACTGAAACTCTGACAGGATCCCAGGCTGCACGATCGAGCACTACCCCGTCCACTCTTCTTCGATCGACAAATGCTAGCGGCTTACCCAATATTACGAACAGCACATCTGAAAGCTTTTCTTCAGCCACACTACACAAACCTGTCCTGCAGTGTGCAAGCAACCCCTCATCCTTCGCACCCCCACCGTCACCACCAACACAAATCTAGCCAGCCTGGCCCTAACAGTAACTCATGTGTCACTCTGAACAGACACATGCTGGGCCCGGAGCGAAAACGGTGTCCGCAGCAGGAAGCAGACACTGCAAGTCAAGACTGTGCAGTGTCTTAAAGTCCCGCCAACCGCCTTTACAACACCCTTTCCCAACTCATCACAGGGTGGGTCCCACTGCCCCACTCTGTGACGAGCAAGGGAAGGTGGAGTGAGAATGCCCTCGCCACTCTGTGGTTGACGTGGAGGCTTGGCGCTACAGGGCTTGTGTCTCCACCTCCCAGAGCTAACTTTACTTCCACATCATCAGGGTGTGGACACTGATCCTTGCTCAGGGCTTTCAGTGGGATGAAAAAACTGGGGGTCTCTCAAAGGGGCGTGGCCAGTGTAATTAGGGGCGTGGCTTTAACACACTGACGCTAAAAAATCTGTGCTTAACACAGTGTGCCGCCCGACTTGTATTTTGCTGTTTCTGTCATTGCATCCAGATATGTGAGACAGCAAGTAACATAATACCTACAACAAGTAAGGACTATTGGCTTTGTCAATGATTATTAGTTGCATAAAATAAATAAGCAGCAACTATGGCTTGTTACATATAATATTAAAAAAGCTTCCAAATAAAGCCCTGGTGACCCTACAACAATGTTGCTGCTCTTGCGTTTCAGAAAAAGAAGGGAAATCCAGAAAGAAAATGACTCTTTAAATGATTTCCCTTCCCCCACAACGCTCACCTGGCATGACGTCATGCCGTAACTTCTCCACTAGTGGGAAGTGAGCAGTGTGGGCAGTGCACATTAATGTGCTTGCTGTCTCAAAATGGGTCTCTATTGGGCTGTTTTGCGCCCTGGCACTTTTTTCCGGACTGCAGTGACAGCAAACTGCTGTCACTGCAGTCCAGAAAAAAAACGGACCGCCTGTGCCAGGGCTCAAAACAGAGCCCGATAGAGACCCTTTTCGAGGGCCCCTTTAAAAAACTGCCGGTGCTCAGACCCCTTGAGACCCGGCTCACTTAAAGCCCTGCCCTTGCTTCAAGGTCTATGCTGAGCTGAAGACCTACACGCCTCAAGGCTGGGAGATTGTCAGCCCAGCAAATACTTTACAGACTTTGGGTCCGCCCAGGCGAGCGACGTAAGTTTAGGGAAAGCGCTGTGATGTAAGTGGCAGTCTGGCAGACAGTGCTGTAGAGAAACCCCTGTTCAAGCAAATTTGTATGTGTGCATATATGCCTTTTTTTAAAACAAAAAATGCATATTTAGCATTACACATGACTTTATTTTTTACTGTGAAAGTAAAGGGAGCGGAGGAGTCCCAATGTCCTCACACAGAAGCTGCAGTTGGGAGTACTAATCTTCTATGTCTTGAACACTAGAAACAGGACTTCTGGTGAGACCTCAGATATTTGTGGGACATGCTTAATTGTAAATTAAAGTAAAGGCTCACATGGATGTCTGTTTCTTAGACTTGTTTCACTTTCATCATGTAAGGACTGTTTCGAGGGACTGCAGAGATTGCTGATACGTTATCTGAACTCTACTTATCATGAGCGGGGAGCCGGAAAATAATACAAATCTAAGTTGCTCCTTGAACGGAGTATTTTTAGATCTGAACTTCCTGCAACAATGCATTCAAATGGTTACATGGTTGCTTGTCAGCCAATAAATAGTGCCAGGGTTGATGAATTTGCTGTACTTACTGATGCATGGCACAAGTACATCAGTGGGGTTAATCCACAGAGCAGTCAACAGAACAGCTGTGCATTTCCTTTACCACCAAAAGCTAAAGTAAACCACAAAGCCATGGAAGCTATTTAGGGGTTACCAGTGGTTGTAGCTGTGACCTCAGTCTTGTCCATTGGCACCCCTAACACTTGCTTTACTACTAAGGCCTCAGAGATGACCAAAGCAGTGTTATGAACAGAAGGAAAAGAGTGTCCCAATGAGCACTGTTTACTTTCTGCAACTTCCACTGGGACTTTACACTTATTATTTGATCAAATATGTGTCTTCAGCAGTGCAGCACTGGTTTGAACTGTTGGGCCTGGCCCTTTTTGCAGATTTAACCCCAAACATTTTGCCTTTGCCTCCTATTTTTATGATCCTGTTTTTGCTGGCTATAGGACTCTGCTAATCAGTGCTAAAGTGCATACGCTCTATGTCTAAATTGTATTGGTGATTGGTTTATCCTTAATTGGCATATTTTATTTACTGGTAAGTCCCTAGTAAAGTGCACAATGTGTGTGCCCAGGGCCTGTAAATCAAATGCAACTAGTGGGCATGCAACACTGATTGTGCCACCCACATAAGTAGCCCTGTAAATATATCTCAGACCTGCCACTGCAGTGTCTGTGAGTGCAGTTTTAGCTGCCATGTCAACCTGCCAAGGCCTAACGTCCCTTTTAGTACATGTAAGGCACCCCTAAGGTAGGCCCAAGGTACCTCCATGGGCATTGTGCAGTGTAAGTGAAAGGTAGGACATGTACTGGGTTTGTTTTGCATGTCCTGATATTGAAATACTGCTAATTTCGTTTTTCACTATTGTAAGGACTAGCTCTCCCATAGGCTATCATTGGAGTTGCCCTGTTACATTTTACAAGTTTAACTTTAAATTGGGAACTGGTGGAGATTTGGAATTTGGGCTCCTTGAGTTTAGGATTAAAAAATACATATTTTAGTGAAAGGGTTTTTTAAATTGTGTGGTTAAAAATGCCACTTTTAGAAAGTGTGCATTTCTTGCTTTTCCATAAATTGCATCGGCCTGCCTGTGGAATCAACATCTGCTTTAGACTGGCATCACCAGGCAGATGGGCCTTCCTGAGCTAGAGTGGTGGGAAAAGTTATCACCTGAAAAGGGCTGTGTCTGCCTTTCACAATGCTGTCTCCACCCCCTGTAGAATGGCTGGACCAGGGAGTAAAGAACTGGTTCTACTAAGTAAGAGAGATATTATTTCAAGCCTGTGTAATTCAAAGGCTAAAAGTAGTATAAGTAGTGGGGCTCTGACCCCAGAACTTTAGAACACTTCGGAAACTGAGGACTTTGCCAAGAAGAAGAGCTGTCAGTTAGAGTACTGCCATTTTGCTGTGAGTTGCTTTGCAGTTGCTGCAGTCCAGTGAAAGGACTGGACTTTGCTTTGTGTCCTGCATTTCCAAATTTTTCCAAGGGCTTGTGTGTGCTTCCTTCCTGTTGGAAGTCTCAGGACTATCAAAAACTTCACTTGAAGCCCCCCTTAAACTCCTCTGTTTGGAGTTCTGACCTGCCAAGTGGCGCCAATTGCAGCTCCGGGTCACTGGAGGTGTTTGATGGGCAACAAAACTCAAGAAAAGGATTCCTGATGCCGTCTCCGATGCCGCTATCTGCACTGACGCCATGGTCACTGCTTGTTGTGTGAGAGCAACACCGACTGCAACTGGACCGCAGCCCAAAGCCAGCCCATTGCCAGCTGCTCTGCAGTAACTCTGACTATGTCACTGAGGCTGCTACCTGCACCCAGTCCAAGGGCACCACTTGTGGAGTGCACAAAGCACTGCCTCACGCCATCTCCTCCCTTGCTCCATTGTGTAGTCAAAAGCTCATGTGGGTGATTGCCTGATGCCGCACCGTCGTAAGAAACGGATGCATCGCTGCTGATGCCACATCACCTCCCCTGCAACAGTAAGGAACTGACGCATCACCTCCCCTGCATAACAGTAAGGACCCGACGGCTCACCTTCCCTGTAGCAGTTAGGAACCAACCCCTCACCTCCCCTGTGGCAGTAGGAAAACTGATCCCGACACAGGCACCACATCACCTCCCCAACACCATGCGACACCGTTGTTTGTATGATTGCAAAAGGTACTGTTTGTCGGAGTGACTCCGTGGATGGCCAATGCACCTCGCGGTCAGCGCCGTACTTTGGATTTGTACCGGTCACAATGTCAAGATAGCCCAAGTTTGGAGCTATTGTTTTCTAGGAGCTGTAATTTTGCAACAATCTTGCTAAATCTGATATTTTGATGTATGTATGTTAGATGTTTGACATTTTGGTCTTGTTTTGATTAGATAAATATTGCCTAATTTTGTGGTGTCCATTTTGTCGTGTTTTCCCTGTGTTACTGTGTGTTTAGGTACAAATGCTTTACACATTGCCTCTGAGAAATGCCTGACAGCCCGTGCCAAGCTACGAAGGGGGTGAGCTGGGGTTATTTTAGCTGTGTTGTCCACTTATCCTGATTTGAAGGAAGGGTCCATTCTTGGACAGGGTGCATGCAACTGCCAACTAGAGACCCCCATTTTGAACAAGAATACATGACTAAATTAAACAAATGAAAAAGTACCATTTTGTTTAACTTGTTGCCATGCTTCATTATTGTGAATGCATGAAAAACAAGTGTTGGCAAAGCCAAGAGGTATGGCTTTGGAAAGTTGAAGCAATGTTTATTTTTTTATTATTGCAAGGATATGGCACAAATATAAAATGAAAAACAAGGTACCACCCAGATATTTTGACTTATGCTTCCAATACGAATTTAAATAAAAAACGTACAATTGTATGCAATTGTAATAGAACAGTTTGAGTCATCGCTAGCAGGCAAGTGTAATCAGAAAATGTATTTTATTGTTTAATACATGTCACAGAAAAAAATTATTCCTATCGGTGCAAAGAATATGTAATATGACTTATGTAATTCGAAGACCTGATTTAAACACACATGGATGACTAAAAGATAACATATGATAACAAATGGTAAGAAAAAAACACTGGAAAAGTAAAGAATTGGCCAACCATCCTTGTTATCGGGAACAATGCTGTCACTCTCAGCACAGGGCAGCCAATGGGTGAAGTGGAATGACCCAGTGCTCCATTCTGTGAGCTGCAGTTGGAGGAAGTATAATGTGAGTAACCGTTAAACAGACTAGTGGACAAAAGGAGCTGACACTAAGCCCCACTATCTATGTATATATTTGTGTTGTTTAACCTAATTTGTTGACATTACATGAGGGTAGGGATATAACTAAAGCTGTCTCAAGTCCAAACCTAACAATATGTTTGACCAAAACAGTCACAATTTTGCCTCACAGTGTGATAGTTCCTTACATGTGATCATAAATCAAAACATGCTAACAAATATAAGCACTAACTCAAGCCAATAACAAGGCTCATATTCACTATTGAGGGGCCGGGTTTTTAGGAACCCGGTGGTGCCAGGGGATAACACCCGGAGACCTCTGAGTTCTCCCTGTTCCGGACCACAGAAACACGGAGTCTTCTAGGTGAAGTCAGAGATCGAGTTTTATTGGCTGCAACCAAGTAACAAGTGTCCTAGAAGTACAACAGCACGGGATGTAAGTTCTCAGGAGACTGTTCGTTTTTACAGAACCAGCCTTCTCATTTTATACAAAAATAACAGCTGCAGGCAAGAATTCTTCAGTTTACAATACGGTCATATACATATTTCCACAATAAAGCAAAAAGCAAAGTCATGACGGCCAACCCACGTTTTAGACGTCCAGTATGTGATAGATGACCCAGCTCGGTCCAGAAATACCATCAGATATCGATGAAACCCCAATAAACTCGGGCACCTCCTCATCGTAAAACTGGCCATAAACAAGGGACATGGACAGGTGTATGTGTGTGGATAACATGGTTTGTATGTAGTGAATGGTTTATGGCATGTCGCGCCTTGATGCTATCTTACTCGGCCACTGGGCGAGGGACTGCCTGAACAGGTTCAGCTGGAGGCAGTGGAGTCAGCTCAGCCAGGTCATGGGGAAGTCAGCTAAGGTGGACGTTTCCTTTCAGATCAAACTCGGCCTTAATCAATTGACTATATGAGGGCAAGCCACAAGATGGACGCCGTTCACAAAATGGAGTCTGAGAGTTCGGGACGGAAACCACGATTTAAGGGTGACAGCATCACTCAATCAAGACGCAAATGCATAGGGATAATGTCCTAATCATTACCGGTCTGTAGACACCAAATTCGTCATGGTACGATGATATTTTGTGACACGAGCGTTGGGCCTCTGAACCATATTATAGCAGGGTCCAGAATTTCAGAACCACAGACCTCCTTTTGCCCTCATATTAGGCAATAACTCATGCTAATCTGAGTCCAAATCTGTATTCATGAAGTTATGGAGATGCTGCTGTAGCATCATCCTGTTACTCAATTCGTCCCTTGACACAGGCTTCCCAACACATGATGTAGCACAGAGGCCACATATGCAGGAGCGCACTGTACAAACAGGCAGAACAGGAACAGAATGGCTAAGATCATCCCAACGAATATCAGTGTTTTCCATCCCCAGGCAGATATCAGTTCCCAGAACCACCCTAGTAAGGACCAGTCCCCTTTGTCCACATGAATGGAATCAGATATTTTGTGCAGTTTGGAGATGGCCTGGTACACTGTCGGGGCATTATCAGGGATGAAAATGCAGCAGCTGGATTGGATCACTCTACATACACCACTGCGGTCTGCAAGTATGACATCTAGGGCAACCCTATTTTGAAGAGTCATAAGTCGGACTGGAGCTCTGCAGTCAAGTTGCTAAGGGCACCAGCCGTTTCAATCACGGCCAATTCAACTACCCTCGTCAATTGGCGGAGGTTCCTGCTGTTCACCATAGGCCCCCAAAACGGCAGAAAACTCTTTGCTAAGTCTCCAAACTCTTGACCCGCAGTGTCGTCTTGACTCACGACACCCCTAACTGTCCTTGTCCGATGGTAATCTGCCTCGGCCGTGTAGGTGGGTGGCAGCAGAAACGCGATAAAACTTGTGCCCGAGAAGTCAGGGGGCAACCATGTATACGCTTTGTCATGGCAGACGAAGTAGGTACCCTTAGCCGCTAAGAATGAAGGGGATGTCTGAGAGGAGAAAACATAAGTCTCAATACAGACACTTTTCCCTAACTGGGCTCTAGGGTTGTTGCCATTTCCCTGCAGACATAGGTGACCTTGGTGGGGTACTATCCAGACTGGGGAGGATTTCTTTTCTTTCAGACTCTCAGCCAAGGAAATTCCAGATTGAGTTATGTTCCATCTGCTGTAAGGCGTCAATTCATCTTTGGGAGTCGTTCTAACTGTGTTGATATCTCAACTCATATTTCGGATTCCTGCCACTAGTGCCTTGTTGTTTGAATTTTTCCCTGGAACATATGGTTCAAGGGAAAACAGGAACATGGTCTGGAAAGCCCACAGAGAACCAAAATAACTAAATGGCAGGACAAAATACGGGATACCCTTATCAGTGGTGTGTGGCATGAGTCCACATATCCAACAGTTAGTAGTGTTCATTACAGATTGGTGCTGGTGTAGGAGTTGGACGAATTAATTATTTACAAATTCTAATCTTCTGGCAGACTCGTGTTCAGGTAGGGGGTGAAAAGAATGTGGGGAAACAGTAGGAGGAGGTGTGGGCTGAGTGTTATATACAAAGGTAACTCGAAAGATGAACAGAGCATAGCCAATAAAAAACATTATTATGCTACACAACATTAAAATGCATATGACTAAGAATTGTTTTCTTGCCATTATAGCGCATAGTCTCTTTTCAAAGTTCGTAGATCTAGCAGGTCTCTCTACCCTCGGAAACTCCATCCTCTAGTTGCTGCCCACGGTGGGAGATTAATTCTGCCAAGGAGTGCTTTCTGTCAGCCCAGGGCAATTCCCTTGGACCAACCAGAACCGTTGACCTAAACGTCTCCAGCTGCACTCCCCAGACTGACAACCGCGACCCTAGCAGCAGAACCGGATGGCGGTTCGAAAATAAAAAATGAGCAAGTTCCTGGGGCGAGAGAGCTGTATAATCAAAAGGAAAAAATGTTTTTATTTGTCCATAGTCATAGGTCTTGGCCTCAAGTTATAGCGGTTTCGGCCAGGTGCTGTGTGATCTGCAAACAGTAGTTCGGGCTCAGTAGTGTCCAATTGCATTGACGGTGGCACAGATCCTTGCAGAATTTGGTCGCTCCTTTTTCCCGTTCCAGTTCCTTTCAAACGTGCATCACTGAAAGGCACGAAGCGGGGCACAGACTCAGTCTCTGAGTCAGCAATTCCCTCCTGGACCCACCGGTCAGATGGAAGGGGCAGCGGGACCCGTGTACAGTGGGCGCCGTGCACCCAATGTTTTTTTCCGTGGACACGTACTGCAGAGCGGGTAGTTAGCAGGACTTGGAAGGGTCCGGTCCAGCGAGGCTCCTCGTTCTTGGTTCGCCTGAAGTTCCGGACTAGGACCCAGGAACCAGGTTGAATGGCGTGGCCTGGATCATCAGACGCCGGTGGAGAGCAGCTGTGGACCTGTTGGTGTAAAACACGCAATTTAGCTGTCAATTCGTGCAAATAGTCAAGCAATACAGGGTGCTCTATCTCACTTAGTTTCTTGGGTCTTGGCACTCCCCATATGTTTGCTGGGCGCCCGAACACGATTTCGTGGGGGCTAAGTCCCAGTCTAGAATGGACAGTCATTCTTGTAGATAGGAGTGCTAAAGGCAGGGCGTCAGGCCATTTAAGACCTGTGCTGGCTTGGATCTTGGCTAGTTTGAGTTTTAGGGTGCCGTTGTAGCATTCTACTAAACCAGCTGATTGGGGGTGATTTGCAGCGTGGAACTTCTGGTGTATGCCTAGACATTCACACACTCTCTTCATCACTCGTCCCACGAATTCACTTCCATTATCACTCCAGACAATTCTAGGCATACCATACCTAGGGAAGAATTCTTTGACCAGGGCTTTGGCAGTTGACAAGGCAATGTTGTCCTTAAGGGGATACGCTTCCACCCACCTGGAGAAGGCGCAAACAACAACAAGCACGTATTTCAGATTGTTGCACCTCTCCATGTGTATGAAATCGAGCTGCAAAACCTCGAACGGGTATATTGGAGGCGCAAAATGACCAGCTGGAGTTGGAGTTCCCCTACCGGGATTGTATTTCAAACACACCATACAGTTCTTGACCACATTCTCTGCGCATTTCAGGATTCCACTATTCTGCCATACTGGGGCCAACAACTTACAGATTCCTTTCATACTGATGTGAGCCATCCCATGAGCCATCGTTACCACTGCAAGTACATATGCATCGGGTAACAGCCATCTTTGATGTTCTGACAATTCGACCCAACAACCATTCGCATCCAATCTGGCCTTGCTTTTTCTCCATTCATTCACCTCTTTCTCGGTCGCCTCGGACTTTATGGACTTCACACTTTCAATAGTGTCCTCACACATACCCACCTCAGCAATCCATCTTGCGGGACCCACACATATATTCGACTATTTGTGTTCCTTGTAGTCTCTTTCGCAACTTCATCTGCAAATGCATTCCCACGACCAACATCATCTTGAATCTTTCTGTGTGCACTGCATTTTACAATCGCAACTTGTAGTGGCAAGGTCAGTGACTCGAGAAGCTCGTTAACTAACTGACCGTGCTGTATCTTTGCACCATGCGATGTCAGGAACCCACGTTCACGCCACAATCGTCCGAAACTGTGAGCCACGCCAAAGGCGTATTGGCTATCAGTATACACATTCACCCGCTTTCCTTTTGCCAACACGCATGCTCTAGTAAGTGCAATTAACTCGGCTGCTTGCGCGGAATTATGGGGAATGCGTGCGGTCTCTACAATCGTGTGTAATGTTGTCACCGCATATGCTGCAGTCGTATCACCATTTGGCAACTTGAAACATGAACCATCAACCCATAAAGCATCATTACATTCAGGAAGGGGAGTGTCCAATAAGTCTACTCTCCCTTTTGTCTCTTCTTCTGTCCTAAAACAGCAATCATGCATTTCGACCTCATCTGTCTCTGTTGGAATGGGCAATAACGTGGCAGGGTTGAGTGTATCGCACCTCTTTATGTGAATGTGACTCGCTAATAGTGTCAGTTCATAACTTGACAGTCGAGCACTAGTTAAGTGCTGTGTCTTCGTTCTGTTTAGTAAAATGTCTTCTGCATGTGGGACCTCAACGATCAGAGTGTTATTCATTACTAATCCAGCAGACCGTCGAATACAGACAGCTGCTGCAGCAGTGGCCCTCAAGCAACTTGGTAATGCCTTAGCTACAGGATCTAGAGTCGCTGAGAAATACGCACATGGACGCTGTTTGTCCCCAAAGGATTGTGTCAAGACTGATAATGCACAACCTTCCAGTTGGGCGTTGGGCCTCTGAACCATATTATAGGAGGGTCCAGAATTTCAGAACCACACTATATGGTCAGATGGATAACGGTGGATAGAACCACCTTTTTTTAAAATCTCTTTTTTTATGAATCTCCATGTGGTGTATCAATGCATTTTCCATTAGAGTTATACACTAGGCTTCAGTGATAACAATTATTTTGATGCCATCACCATTAACATAAAGTAGCATTACTTCTTGGGATTCAGGGTCAAAAGTCATATGACATCACTTCCTGTGGTGTCAGTATGGTCAAAGGGAGAGTGATATTGCCCCCTTTTTGGAGAATCAACGACAGCACACAAAGAATATTACCTTCATAACTGTATATCAAGGAAGGTAAGAGCAGCCTCACAAGCAATCATTGATGTTTATGGAAGCAACAGGTGGATTAAATGGAAATGAAAATTAAGTGAAGCAGGGCTGGACTGGTGATTCCGGGCATTGGGCAATCCCCCGGCAGGCCAGATGGTGTGGGGGCTGGTATTTTCAGAGGGGGGCGGTTTTCCTGGGGCCACCCAGTGAGAAAAGAATTTTTGGTTTGGGGAAAGTTGAGATGGAATGATGAGAGTTATGTAACGTGTATTTTAATTATCAATGTGATAATGTGCATATGTACTTATATTTTGCGCTTCTTCTACCAAAAATGAATTTAAACTTGTTGAGAAAGGTCTTGACATTTATCTTGCCACATCTCAGTCCATGGGTCATTAACCCAAGTCCAGCTCGATTGAACAGCTACTCCCCAACACAGCCACACAACAGACACACTGTCGGAGGGATGGGCGGAAACAGAAGCGTGGAGGCCGTATATGGTTGATAATGAGCGTTTTATTATGCAAATGGTGTAAATAAGGTCACAAAAAGTTAGCCGTGTCCTGGTGTGTTCTTTGGTGAGCAGCCGTACATTGGGAGAACTCCGGTTAGTGATGTCTCTTCTCTCTCATGTCTCCACTGCCGTCCCGAAGGGACTTCCCCCAGAGGCTCTCAAGGCAAAGAAGAAAGAGAGGCAATAAGTGTCCCTGTTTTTGTGGTTGCTTTTCTACCACCACACCCAGGTGCGATTTGCGTCGTCTATAGGGTTACAGCAGAAGGCTGTGCTAGTAGCACGTTCCCTTCCCTCAGGGACCTTCTCTTTTCCCCTTAAAGTCGTGAGAGTGTAACAAAAAAAAGGAATATATAGTAAGGTGCACAAATTTTGTAGGGTCCGAAAACAGGTGAAAAAAGGAAGTTACTGGGACCTGACGAAATATAAACAGAAGCTGTGTGGGTGAGCGTTCTTGAAGATGGGGTTACAAGTAGTGCAAGGAGAAAGGAAAATAAACGGTAGGGCGGGGACTACGTTCTCCCCAAACCGCCATCCACGCCCAGCCCACGGTGCCCCGACACGTACAACCTCAAGCCGCAACAGGCTCTTGCGTCTCCTCCGGGGTCCACCACTCTTCCCACCACTCATCTGGGTCTTCTCCTGTATCGCGGTCTTCTCCGTGGTCGCTCCTCACCGCTTCCTGACAGTTGCTCGCTGCTGGGACTGCTCTCCTCTCTGCGCTTTCCACGGTGTCTTCTTCCTGGGTTCTCCTGGCATCCTACTCCAGCTCCTCCTCCTCTTCCAGGTTGTTCCCCCGTTCAGTTGAGACGGCCTCCTTTTCTTCTCCAGTCCTGCCAGGCCATTGGTTGTTCCCAGTCAGATGAGAGCGTGTGGGCGGGTCGGATCCAAACCACCCTGGTTCCCCGTCCTGTGGAGGAGAACAACAGCGTTTTGTTAAGGCAGTGTTGTCCGTGCTATCCCCATTGTTGCCCACCTGTCTGACTGCAAAGGTAAGTCGGGATGATGAGGTTGGCACTGTTTCTCACATTCCCCCACCTAACTTTCTTGTGTACAAGAAAGGGACCAGATGAATATCTGGATAGATGGTCCACGTTTGCATGTTCTTTCCCTTTTCGATGGAGTGTAGTAAAACGGAAAGGTTGTGAAGTGAGAAACCACCGTAATATGCGCTGATTATGTCCTTTTTTTCGAGACATCCATTCCAGTGGGGCATGGTCTGTATAAAGGACAAACTCTCTACCCTCTAAGTAATAACTAAGGGACTCAATAGCCCATTTAATTGCTAGGGCTTCCTTTTCTATGACAGCATAGTTGCTTTCTTTAGGAAAGAGCTTCCTACTGATGTAGATAATAGGTCTTTCTTGATTTTCATCATCTGTTTGTGATAGAACTACCCCATGTCCTTTGTCTAAGGCATCAGTTTGCAACAGAAAGGATGTGGTATAGTCAGGGCTTACGAGGACAGGCCTGGACGTAATGCTATGCTTGAGATAATGAAAGGCTTGCTTTTCGTCTGTAGTAGGGTTCTGCAGGCGTTTTGGGGTAGGGATGTTCTTCCTCAAAAGGTCAGTCAGTGGAGAGGCTATTTGCGAGAAATGAGGGATGAAGCATCTATAATACCCGACGAGTCCTAAGAAGGCCCTGAGGTCCTTTGTTGTCTGGGGAAAGGGAACCTGAGTGATGGCAGAGAAATTTTCTTCTTGAGGTCTGATATACCCCTCCCCTAGTAGGTAACCCAGATATTTTACGGACCTTGCGGCTAGATGGCTTTTGGTGGGATTGATAGTTAACCCGCTATTACCCAACGCTTGTATCATCTGTGTGAGATGTTTCAGGTGTTCTTTCCATGAGGTACTATAGATGATTATATCATCTATGTAGGCGGTCGCAAAAGGTCGTCAAACTGGGATATCTTGTTCACCTCGCGGAAGTCATTACAAAATCTGATTGACCCGTCTGGTTTGGGAACAAGAACCACTGGTGATCTCCATTCGCTTTTGGAGGGTTCTATGACCCCTAAGTCTAGCATTTTCTGAACCTCTTGATCTATAGCTTCACGTCTAGCTTCCGGTATGTGATAGGGTCGCAGCCTGACCTTCTGTCCTGGCAGGGTGTGGATTGCATGTTCTATCAGCTTTGTTCTACACGGGTTTTGGGAAAACACTTCTTTTAGAGGTTGTAGGGTATTTAGTAACTCTTACCTTAGGACATCAGACAACTCTGGATCAATACTCTGTTCTGCTAAAGGAAGTGGAGCCCATTAACACTGATAAAGGGCCCTCCCATTTTTTTAGACGATTTATATGGTAGATTTGTGTCTTTTTCTTATGAGGATCTACCTCTATTCGGTAGGTTAGTGGGGTTACCCTTTCCAACACCTTATATGGACCCTGCCACTGGCTTAACATTTTCTGCTCTGTGGATGGCATCATAAGGTGAACCATATCTCCTTTCTTTAGGGTTCGGTCTTTTGCTTTTTTGTCGTATTGCTCCTTTTGGGACACCTGGGCTTCTTCTAGGTTATTACGCACTATTTCTCTCACGATTCAAGTGTGTTCTTAAACTAGTTACGTATTGTAATAGGGGTTTGGTGGTGTCCCTCTCTTCCTCCCACTCTTCTCGGGCCATATTCAAAAGGGTTCTAGGCTGTCGTCCAAATAGGAGTTCAAAGGGTGAATAACCTGAACTCTTTTGCTGACTGCATCGGATGGCGAATAGGGCTAAAGGAAGCATGCCTTCCCACTTCCTAGCTTCTAGGTTCAATAAATTCTTTAGAGTTGTCTTTAATGTGGAATTGTATTGTTCCACTAGCCCATCGGTCTGAGGGTGGTAGGCTGCACGGCGTATCTGCTTGATCTGAAGCTGTTGGCATACCTGTTGCATCAAGCGCGAGGTAAAGGGAGTCCTTTGATCTGTGATGACCTCCCGGGGAAAGCCCACCCAGAAAAGACATTGATCATGGCCTTTGCAATTAACGTTGTATTGGGATGTTGTAGACCTATTGCTTCAGGAAATCTTGTGGCATAGTCTACAATGACTAACACATAGCGCTATCCACTCCTGGATGGAGGCAGGGGGCCTATAATGTCCATTCCCACTCTGGAGAATGGTTCATCAATGACAGGAAGTGGTCTTAGAGGTACTCTAGGGGGAATATACCAGCTGTTTTTCTGGCACACAGGGCATTCTTTACAATACTTTCGGTGTGCTGAAAGATTCAGGCCAGTAAAACCTATCCAGGATGGCCTTCTCAGTTTTTTCTGTGCCAAAGTGTCCCCCCAGGAGATGGCTATGTGCCAAGAATAGAACCTTTTCCCGACAGAGTTGGGGAATCAGGAGTTGTGCTGGAAAGGTGTTTTCCCCCTTTCGGCACAATAAACCCTTCTGTAAGAAGAACTGGGGCCCTTCGTGATTGGGGTCTTCCTGCTCGGTGACTCGCTTCCAGGCTTCCTGCAGAGTGGGATCTTCTCGCTGAGCCGAATGGAAATGTTGATCATGATCCCATAGCTCATGACCTGAGTTGGTTAGAACTGCTGCAGTCCACTCTTTCTTTTCTTTTCTTCTCTGTCTCCTGCTTTTCCTGTCCTTCCCTATATTCAGGTCGGGTTCGAAATCCTGGGAAAAGGGGGCTGTTTCCCTCCATTGGGTACCTTCCTTCCATACACCTTGGAGGTGCTCATTCATGTGTGGGTAATCATTTCCCAACACCAGAGGCTCAGGCAGTTTCGGCATCAGTCCTACCCTCAGAGAGACTGGTGGTGTATTGGGTTGGTGCTGTATAGAGACATCTGTCACAGGATATACCTTACTGTCTACGTGGACACATTGTATGTGGACAACCACTGTGGCTGTGACTTCTCCCCCCGGGAGCTCTTGTGGCCTCATGACACTTTGTAGGCAGCCTGTGCCTACTTAGGTGTTCCGGGGTTCTCCGTTGACGAATACCCTCTTATGGAAAGATGGTCGTTCTCGGTTGGAATGACAGTAGAGGGCTCGTGAATAACCCACCTCCATAGGCTCTTCTTTCTGGGGACAAGATCGGGCAATGTGTTGAAACCGCCACAGTGAAAACACTGTGGTCCTGGGGGTATCGGCGGCTTTGTGGGTGTAAGAACCAGACGTGGGATTTCCTGTTTTCTGGGATGAGGGAGGACCTTGGCTGGTTTTGGGGTTACCCCGCTAGAGTGTCTCCAAGATGTTTCATTTCCTTTTTGTGATTCCTGCGCACTGTTAAAGGCAGTACCTATTTCCACAGCCCGGTCCAGAGTGAGGCCCGGGTGTTGTCTGACCCATCGTTGTATAGGTGGGTGCAGGGAAGTTAGGAACTGTTCCAGACATATTTTTTCTATTATTTCCTCCTAGGTAGAGGTTCCAGGTGTTAACCACCTCTCCACCAGGTCCCTAACTCTGAAGTATAGGGCTCTTGCGGTTTCCTGAGGTCCTTCTTTAACCTGGCGTAGCCTGACCCTATGGGACTCTTCATCAATGCCCATACGTTCCAGTATACTGCATTTTATGTCGGGATAAGGGGTGGTGCCTTGAGGATTGGCGGCCTGATAGGCGGCTTGTAACTCACCCTTCAGGAGTGGGCCTAAATATTTACCCCATTTATCTTCTGGCCACATAGCAGGAACATATTTTTGTAACACGACCAAGGGTAAAGATGTATGTGCATATGTAGATGCATATGGCCATGTCTGAACTGGGGTGGCTGAGTGAGATAAAGAATGGTGATGGATCAAACCCAGATCAGTTGACTGGGGGTGAGCGTTTGATTTGCTCAAACGCTCCGTCCATCATCCCCTTTTGTATCTCTTTGTTCGCCCTAAGTTGGCAGGGTATGCTCAGACGTGAGTCTCTTGCTCACTTGGCCATTGGATTCAAGATAGCCTGGCTGATGAGGATTATGAATCCGAAACCGGTCCCAGGATGCTTGTTTCCGGACCAGGGAAGACTTGGCTTGGCAGTTCGGGCTGGACTGTTCCCATGAGGCACAGGGCCAGACTGATTTGCATATGGCCATGTCTGAACTGGGGTGGCTGAGTGAGCTAAAGAATGGTGATGGATTAAACCCAGATCAGTTGACTGGGGGTGAGCGTTTGATTTGCTCAAACGCTACGTCCATCATCCCCTTTTGTATCGCTTTGTTCGCCCTAAGTTGGCAGGGTATGCTCAGACGTGAGTCCCTTGCTCACTTGGCCACTGGATTCAAGATAGCCTGGCTGATGAGGATTATGAATCCGAAACCGGTCCCAGGATGCTTGTTTCCGGTCCAGGGAAGACATGGCTTGGCAGTTCGGGCTGGACTGTTCCCATGAGGCACAGGGTCAGACTGATTTGCATATGGCCATGTCTGAACTGGGGTGGCTGAGTGAGCTAAAGAATGGTGATGGATTAAACCCAGATCAGTTGACTGGGGGTGAGCGTTTGATTTGCTCAAACGCTTCGTCCATCATCCCCTTTTGAATCCCTTTGTTCGCCCTAAGTTGGCAGGGTATGCTCAGACGTGAGTCCCTTGCTCACTTGGCCACTGGATTTAAGATAGCCTGGCTGATGAGGATTATGAATCCGAAACCGGTCCCAGGATGCTTGTTTCCGGTCCAGGGAAGACATGGCTTGGCAGTTCGGGCTGGACTGTTCCCATGAGGCACAGGGTCAGACTGATTTGCATATGGCCATGTCTGAACTGGGGTGGCTGAGTGAGCTAAAGAATGGTGATGGATTATACCCAGATCAGTTGATTGGGGTGAGCGTTTGATTTGCTCAAACGCTCCGTCCATCATCCCCTTTTGTATCACTTTGTTCGCCCTAAATTGGCAGGGCATGCTCAGACGTGAGTCCCTTGCTCACTTGGCCACTGGATTCAAGATAGCCTGGCTGATGAGGATTATGAATCCGAAACCGGTCGCAGGATGCTTGTTTCCGGTCCAGGGAAGACATGGCTTGGCAGTTCGAGCTGGACTGTTCCCATGAGGCACAGGATCAGACTGATTTGCATATGGCCATGTCTGAACTGGGGTGGCTTAGTGAGCTAAAGAATGGTGATGGATTAAACCCAGATCAGTTGACTGGGGGTGAGCGTTTGATTTGCTCAAACGCTCCGTCCATCATCCCCTTTTGTATCGCTAAAGATGTATGTCCCCTTGGTTGTCCCAGTGTTTCAGCCAGTTTCTCTATAGTGGTTTCTTGGGTCTGAGACTGTTTGGTAAGGACCTTGTGCAGATTTTCTCTGTCGGCCTCAGCTACTACCAGGAATCGACCCTTGATTTTTTCCAAGCGTTCTTGTTCTTCCACCATCTTGGATACGACGGCCTCCATTTCCCCCGATCCCACTTCTGACACCACTTGTCGGAGGGATGGGCGGAAAGAGAAGCGTGGAGGCCGTATAGGGTTGATAATGAGGGTTTTATTGTGCAAATGGTGTAAATAAGGTCACAAAAAGTTAACAGTGTCCTGGTGTGTTCTTTGGTGAGCAGCCGTACGTCAGGAGATCTCCGGTTAGTGATGTCTCTTCTCTCTCATCTCTCCGCGGTGGTACCGAAGGGGCTTCCCCCAGAGGCTCTCAAGGCAAAGAAGAAAGAGAGGCAATAAGTATCCCTGTTTTTGTGGTTGCTTTTCTACCATCACACCCAGGTGCGATTTGTGTCGTCTATAGGGTTACAGCAGAAGGCTGTGCTGGTAGCATGTTCCCTTCCCTCAGGGACCTTCTCTTTTCTCCTTAAAGTCGTGAGTATGGAACAAAAAAAAAGGAAAATATAGTAAGGTGCACGAATTTTGTAGGGTCCGAAAACAGGTGAAAAAAAGGAAATTACTGGACCTGACGAAATTTAAACAGAAGCTGTGCGGGTTAGCGTTCTTGAAGATGGGGTTACAAGTAGTGCAAGGAGAAAGGAAAATTAACAGTAGGGCGGGGACTACGTTCTCCCCAAACCGCCACCCACACCCAGCCCCCGGTGCCCGACACGTACGACCTCAAGCCGCAACTCTCCTGAGTTGCGGTGGCTCTTGCGTCTTGTGTGTCTCCTCAGGGGTCCACCACTCTTCCCACCACTCGTCTGGGTCTTCTCCGGTATCGCTGTCTTCTCCGTGGTCGCTCCTCACCGCTTCCTATTAGTCGTCGCTGTTGACAGTGTTGTCCGTGCTATCCCCATTGTTGCCCACCTGGTCTGACTGCAAAGGTAAGTCGGGATGATGAGGTTGACACTCTTTCTCACACACACTTACCTCAAAGGCAAAAGGGAGCTGGTTGAGGCGAATGGTTCCAGAGCACATATCTACAAAACAACCTGTTCCATTAGCAACACTCCATGGATAATGATTATCACATTATTTTATAGGGATGGGAATTGAGAAGGGATTCATCTGTGGGGCTTGAAAATGAAAGCCTGTGGTGAAGATAAGAGGGTACTTGCTTGAACGTTTATTGCAGTGCTAAAAGGTGCATTGTGTTGTGTTATATCTGTAAGTGCTGCGCGGAGCAGACAGTTAGCTTCAAAGGGGATTGATGGCGTCCCTCACGTTTAAAAATTCAAAGTTTCGAGCATAATTTTTATTATTTATTGATTTATTTTTAAGTGAAAGTTAATTAATAGTTGTGGAAGGGCACCTGATCAAAAAGCAGTGCTGGTATATTTGCTCAGCGGATAGGATTACTCACGTTACAATATACAGCTTTTACCCCTGGCCGCAGTTGGTGATGCTGAGTACATATTTTAGGAGAGTGAGCATTGGTCTCCAGCCAAGATTCCCAGGATGGTGAACACTGAACATTTATACATGCCTAGATCCCTGACAAATAAAATAATCCTACGATAAGACATTTCTGAACATTCTGATGATTAAACACACTATCTTAGTATTATGTACAGTGGAGTAATCCATCCATTGTAGCTCTATCGATTAAGGCCTCTCAGTCTTTCATCTTTCCCAAAAGGAAAAAATGAGAATCATTGAGTTGGCATAATCTACACCTGCTAGCTGCATCTACATGCCAGGTAAACGGTGGAGTGTGTTATAGATCTGTAGGACTTATTATTATATTGGGGAGGCATTTCAGAAAAAAAGGACAGAGACTGACGGTGTGTGAGTGGAAAGGAGCCTGGCATAAGGAGCAAAAATGAAATGATGGGTAACTTTTTTCCCAGTCATCCAAAAGAAAATTAAGATTTGGGCATTAGATCGATCTAATAGTTCGAATATCCGTAGAGCTAAGCATTAATCAAAATAAATGGTTCACAGCTATGAATTGAGCTCAGTGCAGAGACTTATTAAGTACATACAAAAATCCATAAGATCTATAAAAAGATGAACTGGAAAGTCAAACACTTCCATATAGTTCTGGTTCAAGAACCTCCACCGGTTTGCTCAGTCTTTCATTCTTCTGAGCTAAAAAACACCATTGAAACGCCTCTGCTGCTTAAACTATGTAGTGCACACACGCAGATGCTGACTGCCCGGACACCCTGTTGGCATGGCTGATCTGACAAGAACTGACAGATGCCCCATCCTATCTGTCCGCTCAGACACAGGCCAGCTGCTTCATTCGCAATACAATATACGTACTGCATCCACATGACACTACACACCACAATTGTACATGTCCACGCTACAAGTGTCCCCTGATGCCATTAGCAGCCTTTTAGCTAAAATCATACTCTCGCAGATCACTTCAGACTCCCAAGAAGAAATAAATGATGAGAGTTCACTTCGTGCCTACTAGAAATACCTCCTTAAATATCTGCAGCTTTTTCTGCGTTTTTCATTATACACCGTTATGACATCCCAATTCAGCGTGCCTCACTTTAGACCTCAATAAGGCTTTTGACACACTGGAATGGTCATTCCTATTCAAAGTGTTATGACGCTATGGGTTTGGGGCACATTTTCTCCACTTGGTAACACTATTATATACCAACCTCACAGCTAGAGTGCGCATTGGATGCCACATAACAGACCCTATCATGATACACTGTGGGCCCCGTCAATGATGCCCTCTGTTCCCTCTTTTATTTGACGCTTGAACCTCTGGCTCACCCTTTACATGCACGATGCCAGGACTGGTGGATCTCGCTGGGAGACAACACATATGCGGTTTCTCTCTCTGCAGATGAAATACTTCTTTACCTCAGAGATGTCCTGTCGGTACCCTCTGCTGTAGCGACTCCACTGACAGATTTTGCCAGTATTTCTGGACTTGAAGCCAATTGGTCAAAATCATGCTTGTTTCCTTTCAACATCCATGCTCCAAATTCTACATACACAGTACATGACATAGAGCTTGAGTGGCAAATCGATACTTTCGCTACTTGATCATTCGTGTCTACCACACGCATGAGGACCTCCTAGAGGGCAAAGTGACTTGGTCAGTTTCAGCGATACGAGTGCAGATGTCCTTTTGGCAGGCACTGCCATTGTCAGTAGCAGGCGGAGTAGCCCTGTTGAAGGTGGTGGCCCTGCCACGACTGCTCTATTATTTCACCAACCTGCTCGTCTTCATGCACCAGTCCTTCTTTCGCCCCTAGAACGTATGATTTCATCTGGGGGAACACACGCCGCAGAATAGCCCTACAAAACTCTGCTTCACCACGGACAGTGGGGGGCTCACCATCCCCAATTTCGAACACTGTTATTTGGCTTCCCAGCTGCAGTGGTTTCGTACTGCTTTACTTGCCAAAAGTTCCCTGACATTGCATCACCTCTCCCTTCCTGGACCCTGGGACATATTTTGACGTTATTTCACCCACTAACTAAGACTCTTCCACCTGAAATCCCCCTCCTACAAGTTGCATGTTAGTGTTACCGTACAGCCTTATTCATTACCCGATCGACTATACTGTATACCCCCGCATTACCTCTACTTGGCATGCCATGGGGACACGTACATACTACTACTCGAGAATTAGCACAATGACACGAAGCAGGATTACACCCCATTGGGCAATTATATGATAGTCTCATTCCATTGGATAAACTCATGACTAACACTAATCTCCCACCCGGTCAGTTCTTACTATAGGCCTCCTTCATCGCCGCATTACCCAGATCCTGGAGAGAGATGAAGCAGGAACCCACACAACACCTGGTCATACAATATCTGCATACCCTAGGCACGGGGACGTGCCAAACCCATTGGATCGCCAGCATCTTACACACACACTGCACCTTTCCTCGTCACACTACCAGGACGCTGTGCAGTTCCGGCTGGTGAAATTTGAAAGTGGTGTGACGTAAAAGTTTGGGCTGAGTGTCCTGTGGCAGGCAAGCGAAACTAGAAAGCCCAATCGTCATAATGAGGGTTTGGTGGGGTTCACCCCCATGAAAATTGTGAAAATGCATGGGCAAATGGTGCATTTTCAAGCAAATTTGAGAAAGCAAGGTTAATAAATATACAGTGAAAGTATAGTTATGACATCCTTTAGTAAAATATTTGTGACAGTGTACCCCCCAGCTACTACGCTCTTATCACTTTCGTTCTGAATGGGTGTAGGCTGTTGCAAATTTGCAATTCTTGTTCTTTGAGCACTTCTACCCTTGTATTTTTTACAAGCCCTATTACTTAAGTCAGTCACGCAACATTGATGACAGTACCCCTCCTCTATTCTGAAAATTGTTCCAGCACCACTGCAGCCTTCAATCATGGCAGACCAGATGAATAGGCCTTTACCCAATGCCTGCCCACGCATTTACCCATTCTGGAACAGATCCCCAAGAGTGCTGATGGTAAGTGGAACTTTCAGCAAACTGACCTCAGGCCCATAATGGAATCTGCTCATTTGCTCTACATTTAAATGGGGGATTTGCATATTCACTTCACATTGGAGGCATCCAATGCCAGAGGGAAGCCTGAATAGGTGCTGCATGCTTGTACAAACACCTTCATTGAAGGAAGGCCATTCTGCAACAGGGGACAGGAGAGTTTATTTATTTCAGGAATTTGTTTGTTGGACTTCTATAAACACTTTTATACTAAAGCACTTTGCAACATTTAATGAGACAGTACAATATAATGGCAAAAGACTATGAATAAGGAAACCAACAATAACAGGAGATCTGAAAATAAAAGAGGTGATGGTGAAAAGAAAGGGTGGAAGTCAGTTAAGCATGCTGGTAAATAATAAAGCCACAGCAGGCTGAATCATCATGGTAGAACGATAATAACTTCTAGACAGTGTCACACCTTTAGTTATCTTCCTGTTAAATAATAGAGACAGGTGGGCTTTGGTAGCTGCTACCAACAGTGTAGATTCTAAGCACATGAGTAGACCGTGATCTAGATAGTAAAAAATTACTACAGCCAGATATTTAGATAGTAAACACGAGTTCTGTCACTGGTCTAAATAGCAAAAACATTTGTACTGCAATTAATCTAGATACAGTAAATTCATCACTACTGCCAGTAGCCTAGTTAGTAAACACAGGAGTACTGCCAATGATGTAGGAAGTTAACACGAGTACTGCCGGTGATTCAGATAGTAAATACAAAAACACTACTGCCAGTACTACAGATGGTGCAGGTTAAATAGTCTGGTATTAAAGGCACAGCAACCAGGCAGCAAACATTCAACCTGAAAAAAGGAATAAGAACACAAACCGATGTAGTGTGTGCAGAGATGCAGATTAATGCTGATGGATGTGAGTAGCCACTGAGACTTTCTTCAAAGCACAAAGTGACAACTGAAATGGACCCTCGAGGGGCTGCAAAGTTAACATCAGGCATTTGTAGTGATCAACCCCATCACAGCAGACACTGTTTGCACTATACAATCTGCTGGTTGAAGGTGAAGCAGATGCCCCCAGCAGGAAGATACAATTAGCACACAGTTCACCTCCCACTTTATAAGTAGTGTAAGTACAGTGAGTGTCCTAGCGCCACCATTCAAGCTCGGTCTCAGTCAGATTTGTAGCACAGATTTTTCTGCAGACACGCATGTGAAAATCATATCTTAGAAGTTTGTAAATAAACACTTCTTAGGCTATAAATCCGTCGTCTAGCCTCTAATGGCAGAAAGTTTTAAGACCACTATGAGGCAGGGTGGTGCATATATGCTGTGATAACACTATGCGTTTGGCAATGCAGCCGCCTGATGTCTTTTTTTGGGGTTCTCTACGAGACACACCACAAAGTCTCAGTATGTTAAACTTTACTCGAACTAGGCCTGTGAATATGCAAACTGCTTTACCCACAGCCACAGGATTAAAACTGAAATCGGCCCATTAAGGAAAAGGTTCACAGAACTTAAACAGGGAGAAAGAAGAGTTCGAGCCAAAACATTAGATGACTGCACGACAGCAGCGTAAATAATTACACCAGAGCATTGATTGTCTGTGGAGCAAGTACAATTCCTAGAAAATACTGCTGGTATCCATCGACCTGAAAACAAATGTAAAATTACCGAACACAGCCACACTCACAAGGACCGAATCACGGCTGCCACCAGTAGCTCCACAAAGCTACCTACATCACAGGGCTGGGCACGCAGCAGTCATGCTGGCCTCCCCATCGCATGCACCCTGCCCTCTGAGGCCTCTGGAGCTGCTCCTAGCCAAACGGCGGACGTCAGGTCCCTGGTACACGCCAAGCAAAGCTGAAGATGATTACAGCCTATTAAAGTCCCTCCAAGGCCGGACTAACCAAAAGGGAGTTTTACAATCTATCTCCAACAGTGAACAGAGTCAGATCGAAGGATTGTCTCACCTAATTATGGACATCTGGGCCTTTTTTGTCCACCTCTGCACACAGTTGTTAAATTGCTGTTCTCGAGGCCATGCTCGAGCTGGATTCTGGAAACCTGCTAATTAGGAAAAAAGTGTCTGGAGCGTCCCTATCAGCTCTCGTTGACGCCAGTAAAAGACTCGAGATTCGTCAGCAGTGGTGCCGGGCTTCCTGCTCCAGCACTCGCACAGAGTCTGGGGCCTGAGGAGACCCTGGCAAGGACCTTGGATGTGAAACACCGCAGCTGAAAACGGATAATGGTGGCCGTCGACACAGTTTTGCAACAGCAGCGTGGGAAGCAGACACTTCGAGTCTGCGCAGTGTGTCTTCAAAAGTCTTGATGACAAACGGCGCAGACTCGGTTTCCCACCTGCAGCCTCTACCACACCCTTTCCCAACTCGTCACCAGCCCCTGTGACGAGTTGGGAAAGGGCAAAGTGAACACCATCTCCACTCCCTGACTGACGAGAAGAAGCCCCTGATGCTACAGGGCTTGAGCCTGAAGCACCGGGGGCTAACTTCATCCCCACGTCATCAGGCGGTGGAGACTGGTCCTCGAGGCAAAGTCTTTGCCAAGCTGATGACCTCACAGTCCTCAGGCCTGTGAGCTCATCAGCCCGGCAAAGTAGACTCAGGGCCAAAATTGGATGCATCTTTGCTGCCAGGGTCATGTAACATGGCACTCGTGATCCCTTATGATTACAGCAACAGTATGTTTTTGCTTTTGTAATGGCTGATCCGAGGAGGGGTGAAAGTAAAGGGGGCATAGCCCAACGACCTCACGGAGAAACCGCCACTGACACTGGGACACTGATGTTTGGTTGCACTTCTACCACTGGAGTTAGGGGTCTATTTGGATGGCGGGCGGATCGCCACTGCGTCGTCTGGCTCGGGCGATCCGCCCGCCTACCATTTCCTCCCCGCCAAATTACAATGGCGGTGGGGACCCCGGCGAGTGGAAAGACCGTCCGACAGTTTTCCGTCGGTCAGACAGGCGACCGGGCGGAATAGGGCTTCAATATGGTGGCGGTGTCTACAAGATACCGCCATCCATATTAGGATGGGCAGCGGTGCAGGGCTTTCCATGGTGAAGACCCCCCATTTACTTTCGGGGGGCCCGTTGTGGGCCCCCTGGGGTTGGGGGTGCACTTGGGGGGTACCCATGGTACCCCCGCCATTTGCATGCACAATGTGGCAGGCACTGCGCGGTGCCTGCCAGTTGTGCATGCAAATGCACAACATGCATACATTGCATTGTGGCGGGTGCTGCTTACAGCACTGCCTTCCACAATGCAATATATGCTGGATGCCACAGTGGCGGTGGCATCCTAATTTCCATGGCAGGTCCGCCCCACCTATGGCGGTTGGTCCTGTTTTCCGGTACGGTGCCCCTAATTTGTTAGAGTTAGAAAAGACATGAAAGGCAGACATAGTGAAGATAGGACACATAGGCTGACCAAGGACACTAGAAAGGGGAAGAGGGCTACAGCAATCCAGGGCATATCCTGTGGGCATATCCAGGGTTGACTGGCTACCGCCAATACTTTTATAACATATGTGCAGGGAGCAGGGATCTACAGTCTTCCGGGTTTTACACCGAAACGATAAGCAAAGGAAACAATGTAACAAAGCCGTCACTGTCATACAGAACCAGGTCCTTAGGACTACACATTTTAATTGCTGAGCACCTCATTCCAAGAACGCTGATCTAAAAATACTTGCCAAGGTTATTATAAACAGAAAAAAAGAGCGAATAGCAACAGTAATTTATTAGTCAGGTCATCAAGGGACAACTTCACATTGCTAGTGTATTTATTTTTGGAGAGAAAGGGTATTTGATAAAGATTACAGACAAACTGAGTGAAGTAGGGTGACTAATGACACCTTCCAGAAAAACCGGAAGTACTAGCTTCATACCACATATGCACCTGCTACAGACAGTTGCGTTTGTTTAAAACAAGTGTATTTTGTATTTATTACACATAGGAGGGACATCTCTAGAGATGCCTATACCATCATGGCTCTCGAAATTATACAACACTAATAATATTAGTAGCTCTCACTTCATTTAATTGAACATAAGTAGCTCTCATTACAGAAAAGATTGGAGTACTTTTAATTGAACATAAGTAGCTCTCAGTACAGAAACGATTGGAGTGCTTTTAATTGAACATAAGCAGCTCTCAGTACAGAAAAGATTGCAGTGCTTTTAATTGAACATAAGTAGCTCTCATTACAGAAAAGATTGGAGTCCTAGGTAGACCAGACCTAGGTAATGCATAAGATAATATTTACAGGTCCAAAGAAAGACATCCATCTTGGGCACACAACCATCTATCATCATACGTACCCTTGGGATTCATGTGATTGTTCACTGTTTATGGGATCAAACATTCCCTGTTTTCATACTTTATAATCATTGCAATATGTAAAATGAGTCGTTGTGATATTTTCGCTATTGCGCTGTTTTACAAATTTGTTGCGAATTTATCCGCCTTTGTGGAAATATGTTCAATGTGGTAAAATGCTCGCACACACCCCATGTGTTGCACCATATTCAAAAAGATACTCGTTGTGATTTTCTCCCCACTGTGCTGTTTACAAAATTGTAGCGGATTTTATCCACCTTTGTGGCAATATGTTCATTGTGTTAAAATGACTACAAGTGTTGCACTATATCCTGAAAAGATACTCGCTTCCACTAGTTTCCGTCCCCCACCCGCCCCCCCCCCCACGTTGTCCCACAACAGTCGAGCCGCTACAACTACAATAACCAGCATTCCCGGCGAGCACCGCCCCTAAGCCACGCCCACCGGCCGTCCGACCGGGCGGGTTCTTTAGCACTGTGTTTGAGCGCGGCGCGTTACCGATTGACCGCATTGCTGCTCAGAACGCCGGATTAATTCCCCTGTACAGAGTAAGTGCCTCGCGCCCTCGGGACGCGCCTGTCCTTGTGTTCGCTATGTGGCAAAGACTCGAGCCTGTTACTAATGTAAGCTCGCACTTTCTCTGGCAGGCACCAGCATAAATCCTTAACCGCTTGCTGGCGCGGAGGAGTCTTCCCCGATTGGTTGGGACTTCAGGTACGTGATACTCCCTGTGGGTACATTAGTCTAACTTGTGGGAGCGCAAACTCGTTCCAGCAACATTGACCCTGGACTTTATGTTTTCTATGACCCCCCAGATCCCACATAGAGACGGTTTATCATGTGAGCTTTCTCCTTCTCCGCTCGTGCACCGCGTTGCGGGCACTGCACCCCAACCTCAGTCCTGGTTGAAGCACAGGTAGGACCCTAATTACAGCACATACTGCGTGCCACCACCATGTCTGTATCACCCGCTTCCCTTGGTTTGCCACCGCGCTGAGCCCTCTTTTACTTGTTTTTTCAGAATTTTTTTTTTTTCCCTGGTTGAGTCCCACCGACACCACGACTATCTCTATGCCATTGTGCAGGTAATTACTGTGTTCGTGTTCCCTGGAGTCAGAGTATCTTGTAACAGTTCCATGATAGAAACATCTGACACCCACTCTGCATGTCTTTTACAGAATTACAGTCCCCAGTCCCTGTCCTGAAGAGAACCTGTAATAACGCTGGTTCGAAACGCGTCGACACTCCCACCCTGTGGCAAACTCCAAGGGTGCCCCTAGGATAGAACTTCATCAATCACTCTGGATCCTAGTTGTGCAAACCTGTTATAAACAATTAACCACAGGATTGGTTGACAGGCAGGCATTTCATTCCATCTTCTCCGCCTGTCCCATGGTCTCATATCCTTATGGACTGGTCACATATTTGCTTTTTCATCTGAAAGTTTTTTCACTGTATATAACGGCAATTGATGTTGTTTATTGAATTTCGTATCGTTTTGGTGTGTCCTGTTCACTTGTATTGCTTGATGTATCCTTGTAAGTGTTGTATATTTGTAAATTTTGTATATTTGTAGATAGTGTCATCATGAATTCACTGTCGTAACATTTGTTTTGTTTTTGCCTGTGCCTTTGAATTCGGAATTTAATCAAAAAGAAAAATACATTTACTTTGGGATTCTTACCCGGTGGTCACGTGGTATATATTGACTACGTGATTGTAATTTGTTTTTGTCAAACTTCCCTGTCCAGCCACTTTGTTCTGTTTTCCTTGTTGTTGAGATCCGGGCTGGGCAGGTGTTGGATCCAAAACCTTCTCTGTTCTACAGTCTGGTTGAGCGAGCAGTTGCTCGCAAGGTTTTTGCCTGTTTCGACTTTAAAGGGTGGTCGATCAGTTGCATTAATTGTGGTAGGGGAGGTCTTCCTTCCTTGACTTTTAGCATGGCCGAACAAGACACGTTATCTTTCAGTGAGGATCATATAAAAAAACTTCTCTCTGACTCCACTCTTTTCTCTTCTGTAAAACTCAGCAGCACAGCCAAACAGCTCAATTATGCCGAAAAATTAACCAGGCTTAGGAAAAAACATGTTCGGACAGAGCTACATGGTCATTTCCTCCTTGCAAACCTCAGAGCAGGCACAATTCCGTGGGGCCTCCAGATTAAAAACGTCCCCGTTTTTTTCCTCGATGACCCTGTCTACCGGAAGGGATTCAGTTTCATTAGTACCAAATGCAGTAGGGATTTGATGGTACACACAGTGGAAACTGCCCAGCGCATCCTTAAAAAGGAAGAGGAAGAAATTGAAGAACAACTCCAAGCCATCAGAGATAACAATACTGAATCTGAGGCAAAGGCTCTTCTGGAGAAGATCGAAAAGGAACTGGTCACATTTCGAGATAACACCATCAATTTCAAGACGTCCAAATTTGAAAAAGACCAAAAAAACTTTAACATCGACACTGTGTATCCCTATTTAAAAGACGAATTCTACAGCAGATCCGACTCTGTCAGGTACCTGAATTCCAACCAGGGGAGATCGAAGAGAAGATTCACTACCTTTTCGGAAACATCTTCATCCGAATCCATGGAAGATTCCGATGCAGGAGAAGGCCCGTCGAATCGAAACCAACAGAATAGGAACACTCCCAAGAGGCCTTTTTTAGGCCAGGGCCGACAACCCAAGCGGACACGATTCAAACCACAATGGGAGATGACCACACGCAAGAAACATTACAACTCGTGAAACCATCTGCCATTATTAATATCTCGGACAAAATCCTGTCCAAAGCCGAGCAAGAAGTCTTGGAGATGGGTCTTTCCTTTGTACCTGGGGTGGCCATGGATTTTACCAAAATCAAAATGGAAGTTATGGAGTTCTTTCGGAAGGTCCGCTTGAGATGGTTCTTCAAGGATGCAACCGAACAACTCTCCTCTGAAGCATCAGGGTTGAGAAATAAGTCCTCGTTTTGTCCACCAAACCACAATGTCTCTAAAAATATACTAGCGTTTGAACGTTCAGTCATGTCTTCGCTGAATGTCTTGGAGAAAAACGTCCCTTCGTCCCAAGAAACATCACAAAAAAACAGAGAGAAGCTATTCAAGAACTTAAAACTCAGCAGGATGCCGTCATCAGGCAAGCCGACAAAGGGGGCGCGGTGGTCCTGTGGTCTAAAGATCTATACCGCACTGAAGGGCGGAACCATGTGTACAACCAGGAGTGGTACCGCAAAATCACCCACGATCCTACTGCACAGATACAAGACGAAGTCAGTAAACTTGTCAACGCTGCCAAGGATGCAGGGTTCCTTGGACCTAAAGAATCTGAATACCTCATTAAAAAACACCCAAGAACACCACATTTGTACTTCCTCCCCAAAGTGCACAAAGATCCTAAATTACCACCCGGCCGCCCCATTGTGTCCGGGTGTGACTCTGTGTTTGAGCCCATCTCCAAATTTGTTGACGTTTTTTTGAAACCCCTTGTGGTGCAAGTACCATCTTTCTTGCGTGACACCATGGATTTTATAAACAAAGTTGAAGGCCTTCCGTTTGATTCCTCCACTCAACTTCTTGCCTCAATGGATGTGTCATCCTTATATACACAAATACCACAACAAGATGGCTTAGACGTGATGGAACTGTATCTGGACAACCGACCACGCCCTCACAGAATCCCCACTGAGTTCATAATCTCCTTGGCCACTGTGGCTTTGAAAAAGAACTTTTTTACCTTCGAAGAGGAAATGTTTCTCCAAATCAAAGGCTCGGCTATGGGATGCCCTTTTGCCCCCGAAATGGCTATCTTGTACATGGGCCAATTCGAAGAAAAATATGTTCTGAATAACAATCCTTACAGAGGCTACATTGGACAGTGGTTCCGATATATAGATGACGTGTGGTGTGTGTGGAACGGAACATCTATACAACTGGAAGAATTCCACGTGTGGCTGAACAACAGGAGTCCAGACATCAAGTTCAGCTTGAGCTACCATGAAAGATCACTTCCATTTCTGGATGTCGAAGTCTCAGTGAGAGACAATATGTTGTCGTGTTCCCTGTACCAAAAGAAGACGGACAAGAATAATGCTCTTCATTACAAGAGCTACCACCCGCGGAGCCTAAGGGATAACCTCCCTTATGGCCAATATCTCCGAGTGAGACGTAATTGTACCACCACTGAGCAGTTTGAGCTACATGGCCAGAACCTCACCTTGAAGCTACAAGAACGGGGCTATCCCCAAAAACTCTTGAAGCATTCGATGAAGAGAGCCAGATGGACACCTAGGGAACACCTCCTAGAAAAAAGATCAAGACCGACAACGGAGAGGATGGTGTGCTTCTCCACCTTTGGCCCCCACACGAATCAACTCCAGAAAATCATCAGAAAGAGTTGGCATTTGGTGCAAGAAATCCTTCCTGACATAGGTACCCCTCTTTTTGCACTGAAGAAGAACAGGAGTATTGGCCAAATGATTACATCCACCAGACCGCCGCCTAAAAAGGTCTCTCAAAGCACCATCTTCGGAGCAAGTCCAGTTACAGGGCATCGCAAATGCGGGACCTGTTCCGTTTGTGAACTCACGATGGAAGGCTCTCTCTTCACGGATGGGAAAAAATGTTGGCGTCACAACGAACACACAAACTGCAAGACCAAATATACAGACTACGCCATACTATGTCCGTGCAATCTGCTATACATTGGCAAAACCACACAGGAGGTCCGTCAGAGAATCATACAACACCGGTCAAGAATCAACAATAAAATCCTGACGGCCCCCATGGTCTCTCACTTTGTACAACAAAAACATTCCAGTCATGACATGAGATGGACAGTACTGGCGGTCATCAGGGGCGGCAGTGGTGACCCAGACGCCCGTCTCTCACAAAAAGAGGCGTATCTCATACTAAAGTTTGACACATCTAATTCTGGCTTGAACGAAATGACTGAATCTACCAGCCTATGAACTGAATCTTTTGGCTGAGCTTGGCTGTGCGCTTATTTCCAATCTTTTACTGTGTTTGCTTTCTCATTCTCTCTTGTTTGGCGCGTTGAGGCAACCGGGGGTGGGTGGGTAGAAGTCTGTAATGTAGTCCCATGATTGTGTGCCCAAGATGGATGTCTTTCTTTGGACCTGTAAATATTATCTTATGCATTACCTAGGTCTGCGTGCTGTTGCCTACGAGACCCTGTTTAAATATCATCGTACGTACCCTTGGGATTCATGTGATTGTTCACTGTTTATGGGATCAAACATTCCCTGTTTTCATACTTTATAATCATTGCAATATGTAAAATGAGTTGTTGTGATATTTTCGCTATTGCGCTGTTTTACAAATTTGTTGCGAATTTATCCGCCTTTGTGGAAATATGTTCAATGTGGTAAAATGCTCGCACACACCCCATGTGTTGCACCATATTCAAAAAGATACTCGTTCTGATTTTCTCCCCACTGTGCTGTTTACAAAATTGTAGCGGATTTTATCCACCTTTGTGGCAATATGTTCATTGTGTTAAAATGACTACAAGTGTTGCACTATATCCTGAAAAGATACTCGCTTCCACTAGTTTCCGTCCCCCACCCGCCCCCCCCACGTTGTCCCACAACAGTCGAGCCGCTACAACTACAATAACCAGCATTCCCGGCGAGCACCGCCCCTAAGCCACGCCCACCGGCCGTCCGACCGGGCGGGTTCTTTAGCACTGTGTTTGAGCGCGGCGCGTTACCGATTGACCGCATTGCTGCTCAGAACGCCGGATTAATTCCCCTGTACAGAGTAAGTGCCTCGCGCCCTCGGGACGCGCCTGTCCTTGTGTTCGCTATGTGGCAAAGATTTGAGCCTGTTACTAATGTAAGCTCGCACTTTCTCTGGCAGGCACCAGCATAAATCCTTAACCGCTTGCTGGCGCGGAGGAGTCTTCCCCGATTGGTTGGGACTTCAGGTACGTGATACTCCCTGTGGGTACATTAGTCTAACTTGTGGGAGCGCGAACTCGTTCCAGCAACATTGACCCTGGACTTTATGTTTTCTATGACCCCCCAGATCCAACATAGAGACGGTTCATCATGTGAGCTTTCTCCTTCTCCGCTCGTGCACCGCGTTGCGGGCACTGCACCCCAACCTCAGTCCTGGTTGAAGCACAGGTAGGACCCTAATTACAGCACATACTGCGTGCCACCACCATGTCTGTATCACCCGCCTCCCTTGGTTTGCCACCGCGCTGAGCCCTCTTTTACTTGTTTTTTCAGAATTTTTTTTTTTTCCCTGGTTGAGTCCCACCGACACCACGACTATCTCTATGCCATTGTGCAGGTAATTACTGTGTTCGTGTTCCCTGGAGTCAGAGTATCTTGTAACAGTTCCATGATAGAAACATCTGACACCCACTCTGCATGTCTTTTACAGAATTACAGTCCCCAGTCCCTGTCCTGAAGAGAACCTGTAATAACGCTGGTTCGAAACGCGTCGACACTCCCACCCTGTGGCAAACTCCAAGGGTGCCCCTAGGATAGAACTTCATCAATCACTCTGGATCCTAGTTGTGCAAACCCGTTATAAACAATTAACCACAGGATTGGTTGACAGGCAAGCATTTCATTCCATCTTCTCCGCCTGTCCCATGGTCTCATATCCTTATGGACTGGTCACATATTTGCTTTTTCATCTGAAAGTTTTTTCACTGTATATAACGGCAATTGATGTTGTTTATTGAATTTCGTATCGTTTTGGTGTGTCCTGTTCACTTGTATTGCTTGATGTATCCTTGTAAGTGTTGTATATTTGTAAATTTTGTATATTTGTAGATAGTGTCATCATGAATTCACTGTCGTAACATTTGTTTTGTTTTTGCCTGTGCCTTTGAATTCGGAATTTAATCAAAAAGAAAAATAAATTTACTTTGGGATTCTTACCCGGTGGTCACGTGGTATATATTGACTACGTGATTGTAATTTGTTTTTGTCAAACTTCCCTGTCCAGCCACTTTGTTCTGTTTTCCTTTAATTGAACATAAGCAGCTCTCAGTACAGAAAAGATTGCAGTGCTTTTAATTGAACATAAGTAGCTCTCATTACAGAAAAGATTGGAGTGCTTTTAATTGAACATAAGTAGCTCTTAGTACAGAAAAGGTTGCAGTGCTTTTAATTGAACATAAGCAGCTCTCAGTACAGAAAAGATTGGAGTGCTTTTAATTGAACATAAGCAGCTCTCAGTACAGAAAAGATTGGAGTGCTTTTAATTGAACATAAGCAGCTCTCATTACAGAAAAGATTGGAGTGCTTTTAATTGAACATAAGCAGCTCTCATTACAGAAAAGATTGGAGTGCTTTTAATTGAACATAAGCAGCTCTCAGTACAGAAAAGATAGCAGTGCTTTTAATTGAACATAAGCAGCTCTCAGTACAGAAAAGGTTGCAGTGCTTTTAATTGAACATAAGCAGCTCTCAGTACAGAAAAGGTTGCAGTGCTTTTAATTGAACATAAGTAGCTCTCAGTACAGAAAAGATTGGAGTGCTTTTAATTGAACATAAGCAGCTCTCAGTACAGAAAAGGTTGCAGTACTTTTAATTGAACATAAGCAGATCTCAGTACAGAAAAGATTGGAGTGCTTTTAATTGAACATAAGCAGCTCTCAGTACAGAAAAGGTTGCCGTGCTTTTAATTGAACATAAGCAGCTCTCAGTACAGAAAAGATTGGAATGCTTTTAATTGAACATAAGCAGCTCTCAGTACAGAAAAGATTGGAAACCCCTGCGAGTCTAGCATGCGATACCACAGATCTAATAAACTCTGCGTATTGGGGTGCAAAAAATACAAAAAAATGACATGATGGGGGGGGGCTTTCTGTAAAGATTCTCTCTCTAACGGTAACTACCTAACTGCAAACTCAACACAGACGCCAACAGGCTTAGTCATATTCTTGTTTTATGGGCATTGTTAACTTTCTAACATCTTGCGATTCTGACTGTGCAGTCATTTCCTCACCACTAATAAATAATAACTTGGTAGTTACATAGTGCTTCATACTGCATTTCTAAGGGATGTATGACGTTACAACGCATACTTTTACAACGCATACCTTTACAACGCATTTTTTACAACGCAACATCCATTACAACGCATTCCATTACAACAAATTTTTAAAAACTACCTTTACAACGCATTCCATTACAACGCATACCACCTTTACAACGCATACCATTACAACACACACCATTACATTGCATGTAGGGTAAGTATTGGATAGTGTAGGGGTAAAAATTACTATTCTAACTCCAGGGGGGTGCAACAGTAGGGTAAGTGTTGGATAGTGTAGGGGTAAAAATTACTATTCTAACTCCAGGGGGTGCAACAGTAGGGTAAGTGTTGGATAGTGTAAGGGTACTATGCGTTGTGATGGTATGCATTGTAATGGTATGCGTTGTAATGACTGTGTTGTAATGACATGCGTTGTAGTGGTTTGCTTTGTAGTGTCATGCGTTGTAATGGTTGCATTGTAATGGCATGCGATGTAATGGATGTTGCGTTGTAAAAGTTTTGTTGTAATGGTAGTGCGTTGTAAAAGTTGCATTGTAAAGGTTGTTTCCCATTTCTAAGTACTTAAAATGAAATATATGGCTATTCCACATTGTAATGGAGCTTACTTTACAGCCATCAGAAGGGAGGAAGGCTGAGTTAGCCTTTCTGGTGTACAAACCCATGGCTTGCAGGTCAGACCATTGTAAAAGATTCTTCTCCGACACACTGATTTCCAGATGATAGCTATGGTTGCGTACAGCGATGTCATGACATCTTTCTCCCAGAACCATGCAAGCCATATAAATGACAGTAGCGCCATGTGTGTAATGTGCTCAGCTTCTTGTAGACAATCCAGGTAGCTTTCAGTGATACACCTCCCTGTCGATGAGTAGCTTAAACCTTTGATGTGAGGAAGCTCCTTCTGCCTAGAAACTTGATGCATACTGCTCCATGTTGCTTCTAATCATCAAGACCAGGTGACCTATATATCATTTATTTTGGGGCTCGTGGTTACAGGACTACAAGCTGGCTTGCAGTACCTGGTTCTCTGGTTCTAAACTCTTTTGTTGATCTTTACAGCGCACTGACCAACACACATAAGGCGCAGCGTTGTCATTTAATCCAGAATTTCACTTAGATTAGCTCAATAAGCAATATGCCATTAATGACTCACAATAAATGATTGATGCTATATTTCCTACGACTTTCATCGATGACAAGCATTGAATGGCTCATTTCATAATCACTAGCCCTGATGAAGACAACCTTTAAATTATGTTTGGGATTCAAAACACTGATCAATCTGACTTCAACTTCCCTGATAATATGTGTTTGAAGCAATGGTCATTTGTAATTGTGCATACATTTATGTAAATATGCCTCTGTCAATGATTAGCAGTAACTTTGGTGGTCTATGTTAGCACTGAAACCTTCCCTTCACACTGGGTTAAGGCACATTTCTTTGCTGTCCTTTAACACTGTTGACAATTACAAATTCTTTACATTACTAAATACTCGTTCCATTATAGTGCTCCGAGGCGGCCACAGAAGGCCAAGTGGCACTTTATAAACAAAAAACAATCAGCATCTATATCTCTATCTACAACGCATTTTGGGCTGCAAATATTAGAAGTGTCCATCTAATCATTCAATCACTCACTTGGATTGGAGACCTATGACTGCATCCCTAAAAAAATATCATTCTGGCTTGAAGCTAGTGCTTTCGGGCAATACCTGTTTTTCTAAGAAAGGACGAGGGCGCTGCCAGAGTACATCTTTAATGCATGCCAAATGGATGCTCGCCAGGTGTGGGTGGGGATGGGATTAGAATGCACCCTAGGTTTGTTCTTGGAAAGATATTCATTACAGTGATTAAGATGTTGTTTCAGAATTCATTAGCGAGTGTAATTGCAGATATTTTCACTGCATTTATTTATATTTGTATGTTAAGTGAGTGCAACACTCTCATGCTGTTTGATAGCTCCGAGGGGGAGGAGTGAGGAAGCAGCATAGGGTAGTAGAGATTCCCAGTGTTTAGCTTCCATAGGTAAACAGGGCCGGGAGCGCATGCAGAACACTGTGAGAACATCTGTGGCCTTCTTTCTGGCTGACTCAAGCCTCACTTTCTGGGAGAAGATTTCCAATTGGAGGATCACCACAAAACATGTCTGTCATGTTTTATGGAATAGATTTTTCCACCATCAAAGATCATTGGCTAATGGTTAACCAGCAAGATTTGTCAGGTTGACCGTAAGCTACCAGTCATCGGGTAGTTAAGGGATGGTCTAGTGAGGTACATAATGTTGTGTGAATCAGGAATCGAATCGTAAGTTGGATCGGTGATATCACAGAGAGGCAGCCAGAGACTTCATGGTTCGGCAGATGTGGTCCAAGTGCCGCCTGTAGGACACGGTACGGGTGAATATTAGGGGTGCTTTTCCCACAATGCACTGGTTTCCACCATCGAATATCATTAAAGAAGCCCAGAGAAAAAAAGGCTTTATATCTAACATTTTGGGGTGTCAAATTGCCACTGTAATAGTAAGACATATCAATGCTGATAATGAATTCTGAGGGGTCACGTCAAGGCACTGGTGAAAACTACACAGGCGTTGCATCCTGCTCATCAAATTCAGTGAGGGATAATTTCACCACACTGTGGCAATAGATCAAACTTATCTTAGGCATCTGCAACGAGTTGCAATAGCCCTAAAGGGTAATAATTGTCTATTCTTTGTAAAAAAAAAAAAGGGCCACACCATATGACTTCCTTCGATAAATAATTCTTTGGTGTGGTTAATTTGACATTGACTATAGGTTAATAAGGGAAAATAACTAATATCCACAATATGGTGGAGATGTGTCCTATTGGCTAGAGCTGCAGACTTTGGAGTTGGGGAACCGGATACTGTCCTGTCCAGGACAAGGGCACTAGGACCCTGGGACAGCGCAGGGGCGAGGGGACACCGGACACCACATCCGGTCAAGGGGCGGGGAGAGGAAACATTCTGAAGCTGGACCTCGAGGAAGGAGGTCGTGATACAGGCATGATGTAAGCCAACCAATAAAGAGAATACCTGTAATATCCACATCATGTCCCGTGTGAGTTCCTGGGCGGGAGGACATGACATCTGGCGACGAAGGTGGGATGGACTGCATGCTGTGCCCATCGGAACATCGCGATTGAAACCAGGAGGCCACCCTGGATTGCATCGTGGTCAAAAGGAAGAGGGAAGAGTGAAGCGCCATCCAGAAGAAAGCAGCGACGTGGGAGCCCACCCCGACCGCCGCGAACGAAGAAGAAACGAATCCGGTAAGCGCCAGCTAAAGAGCGCGAGTTTCAAGGAATAAAAGAAAAGCCAGCGCGAGCTCTTGCGAGAGTCTCGGCGGCCATATTGGGGCCAGGCGCGAGGGCCAATAGGGACGAAGAACAAGCGCGGCGGCCATTTTGAGGTCAGGCTGCATTGCGATTGGCCGCGAAGTCCAGCGAGAAGACGGCGGCCATCTTAGAATCAGGCTGTACAAGCCAATAGGAACAGAGAACCAGCGCGGCGGCCATCTTAAAGTCAGGCAAAGGGCGAAAAACATCAGAAAGTGCCGATCAAAGAGGAGAAAAGGCACAAAGAAGGACAAATAACGACAACAAGTGGGCATAAATACATAAATACATGTACATAAGAGAAACACCAGAAGAAAAGGGGCAAATAAAAGGACAAAAGAAAGAAAAGAAAGGAAATTAAGAAAAAGGCACAAACAAGCATATGCAAAGGCAAAAAGAGGCAAATTAAGAAGATAAGGGTTGAACAAGCAGCAATAGAGCAAAGAACAGAATAGAAGGTGACAGCACAACGAACAGGTGCAAATAAAGAAGATACAAGAGAACAAAGCACAGACAAAGAAGAAAATAAAGAAAGAACAAAGGGTGACAAGGACGAATAAGAGAATAGAACTAAGGGAATTGAGCGCTAATAAAGAACAAGCAAAGACAAAAACAGTAAATAAGAGAAAAAGACAACAAATAAAAAGAAAGAAAGGAAAATAAAAACACATAAGAGAAAATAAAGAAGAGTGCCGAGTTGAGCACCAGGAAAAGAAACAAGCACAGGAGATAAAGAAAAGAGGACAAAAGAAAGAAGATAACAGAAGAAATAACAAAAGAGTGCCAGGAAGAGCACAGAGAATAGAAGAGTGCCGGAAAAGCACGGAGAATAGAAGAGTAGAAAAGAGGACAAAAGAAAAAGATAACAGAAGAAATAACAAAAGAGTGCCAGGAAGAGCACAGAGAATAGAAGAGTGCCGGAAGAGCACGGAGAATAGAAGAGTGCCAAGAAGAACACAGAAAACAGAAGAGTGCCAGAAAGAGCACCTAGAAAAGAGAAATAAATAAAAGGAGAAGACAAAGAAATAAAACAAAGAGACAAAGAAATAATACAAGTGCATACCAAAAAAAAGGAGAATATAAGGAAAAAGGACTAAGAAAGCCCAGAAGAGGCCAAATAAAGTAAAACAAAGCAAGAAAAAGGGACAAAAGATCACAAAGAGAAAAGGAGAATATAAGAAAAAAGGACTAAGAAAGCCCAGAAGAGGCGAAATAAAGTAAAACAAAGGAAGAAAATAAGTGCCAAAAAGAGCAAAAGGACAAAATAAATGACAGAAAGCACGAAGAGTCAGTGAACAAGTGCTAGAAATAGAAAAGAAGAACAGGTGGGGCCCCACAAAGCGAGGCTCGTGCTCGACAGCGGCGCCACGAACATCTCAAGAGAATATCAGAAACAAATAAGAGGACTAGGAAAGCTGAAAGGGAGAAAATCACTAATGAGTCAAGAAATCATCGAGCCGGCAGACGGACCGACAGCCTGGGTAACACCAATGGTAGATCACCTGGAGTACAAAGCAGAAAAAGAATCACCAAGATCACCAGGAGGGGCGGAACACCAATCGCTAAGAAAGATTTATGGCAACCGAAAAGCAAATATACCACCAAGGACAGAAAGGTGGGGAAGAAGGTTGATGGACTACGAAGTGAAAATAATTAACAAGCATGAAAGAGAACAAAATCTAGCAGACTACATGTCCAGACATCCACGGCCATTTCAAAAAAAGACGCAAGAATAAGGGCAGAAGATCACCTAAACTACATCCTAGAGAACAATGCACCGATATCAGCAACAACGTCAGAGCTAGAACAAGAGACAAAGAAAGACACCACCATGGAAGAGGCATGGATAGTAACACCCGACAGCTGAACAAGACGAGACGGCCACCAGTGGAAGACAAAATAAGTGCAGACCGAAGAGACTTACCAATAAAAGAAAGGTGAAATCGCGATGGTCAAAGAAGGACAAGCGAGGAAATGTGGCAACGAGATCCCGGAGGCAAATTGAAGATGACAAAAGCAAAAGAACGGATGGCAAAGGCGGCAGCTTGGCCAGTGTCACGTCACAGGGCACCTGTCACATGTCAGCAAGGCAGAAGCAAGAGAAGCGGAAAGGTCAAAGCAAGAACTGTAGAAAGACACACAAAAGGAAGAAGCTCAAGCGGACATCAGAAAACAGCGATCAAGAAGGAAACAAATGGAACAAAAGAGACTAATTGAGGAGGTGTAAATGAAGAGGCCTATGGGCCATCGAGCAACATCTCTCTCTCTCTCTCTCTCTCTCTCTCTCTCTCTCTCTCTCTCTCTATCTCTCTCTTTCCTCTTTCAAAAAAAAAAATGTTTGTTTTGCAACAAGGGGGGAGATGTCCTGTCCAGGACAAGGGCACTAGGACCCTGGGACAGCGCAGGGGCGAGGGGACACCGGACACCACATCCGGTCAAGGGGCGGGGAGAGGAAACATTCTGAAGCTGGACCTCGAGGAAGGAGGTCGCGATACAGGCATGATGTAAACCAACCAATAAAGAGAATACCTGTAATATCCACATCGTGTCCCGTGTGAGTTCCTGGGCGGTAGGACATGACAGATACAAATCCAGACCTCAGGTCAACATCCTCTGATTCTGAGCAAATCACTTCAACTCCCAGTGCCTAAACATGTGGAATGCCTGGTTCTCATTTAAAATGCCTGGTTCTCATCTATCGGACTATGCCACCTTGCACAGTCTTTCCATAGTGTCCATGAAGCGAACCAGCACCATGTGACCAATTTCCATGGTTACTTCACATAACCAGGAAATGCCGCGCTGATCGGCTGCCCGCGAACGGAGCTCCGTGAACTTATGCCATTAAGTAAGTTTATTATTCTCTGTCCCGCTCTGCTGCCCGGCGAACGCTGATTTACCCGATGTCTTATGATCCCACTGCTTTTCTTCCCCAGCTCGACTGCGGATTGAATCCCCATTTGATAATTATTTTACCGATGAACGAGCACTGGCACCATGCTACGTTTCGGTAAGCTTCCCCTTTCTTGCGCTATACTGATTGTTACTACTATCTCAGCCCTTTTCTAATTGATACCATCGATTGCCTTCAGATGCTGATCTAGACTTCCCGTGTTGCAAGTAGTTACAAGGCCACGTTACTTACGACGGACCATGCGGTATGTCGGTTATTTATTTATTTAAATTCCACAATGTCACCCCACGTTCGTATATTGATAGCACTTGCACTTAATTAACTACAGCCCCTTTGGGACCTTTACGGTCATTTTTATGCTTCTCCATTGCGGCTATCTATTGTATCTTCAACAGGCGAATGACTGTCCGCTTCTGACTCCGCCAGTTTCCTACACAGGCACCCAGACTTTCATAATAATAATGCCATTTTTGAGCCTACGCCACTGAGCTCCAACTTAACTGGATTCAATTACCCTTATTCTAATTCCTATGTGAAAGTTGATCACGATGTTTAGTTATATGCACTCAAGCATGCCTTAGAATGTTGATTACATTGTTCCCACTTTTCTACCTATGTGTTAATTAGAGGTTGAAGTCACATCCCTCGTAACTAAATTAATTATACTTGCCTACTAGGTCCCCTGCCCCTTCCTTGGTCCTGATGAAGACCCTGCAGCAAGGTTAAATCTTCCTGCATTCCCAGAGGGTCGAAACGTCGACGGCTTGTTCAATTACGGCAACCACACATGCCAAATTTGCATATATATTGTATCATGTGTCGTATGCTTATGTATATATAATGTTGCCATAAACTTGTGGCACCCACTGCTATGTGATTTATAGCACTATAACTTTTGAAAATTGTTGATTTTACTGTCACGCTATCCCATCACTCCCCTACCTTCCTCACGAACACTTCCCATTCCTCCCTGGGGCACTGTATGACCATGAATACAGTTGACTATTTGCTTTGTTACGTGTAGTTATAACACTGGATCCCATTTGGAATTAAACTTTGTGGATCTCAACTATTGCTTCGGATTAATTCTTGTAAAGTGTTTCTATGCTTCCCACCTCCACTGGGACCCCTTCCTCTTAATACATATGGTTCTCATCTAAAGCACTCTAATGCTCTTGGGACAAGTTTGCACTGTTAAAAACAGAAAAAACAGTTATACTCAGTCACTTAATGACATAGAAGATCCAATCTCACTATGGATACAAACATGCACTAGAAGTTAACATTTTACGTGCAATTTGCATATGCAATATTTAACAAACCCAGAGTTACATGAATTCTTGCAACTTTTAAAGCAGTAAACCACATGCCCAACCAGAGATACGACAGCACGGACAGCCTAACATAAAGCTATGCAGTAGACCTTTGTACTCTCTACCATTCCTATGTGACTCTTAGAGTATATCCATTTGTATCCCTTCCCTATGTATATAGAGATAACTCTAATCACTAGTATATGCAGTAGACCATTGTGCTCCCTACCATTCCTATGTGACTCTTAGAGTATATCCATTTGTATACCTTCCCTATGTATATAGAGATAACTCTAATCACTAGTATATGCGGTTGACCTTTATACCACCCACCAATCCTATGTGACTCTTAGAGTATATCCAGTCATATCCCTTCCCTATGTATATAGAGATAACTCTAATCACTAGTATATGCTGTAGACATTTGTACTATCTACCATTCCTATGTGACTATTAGAGTATATCCATTTGTATCTCCTCCTTGTGTGACTTTACATCTTGTACATTTGCAATTTTTCCTGTTTGTATCCTTTATGTAACCCATGTAATCCTAAATCCTTATGTTTCTCAACTGGTTCTTATGTAAAGCGCTCTGACACCTTCGGGTAAAGTTCGCGCTATATAAAATCGCATAAATAAAAATAAAATAAAAATAAAGTCAACTAGGTCTGAAGCTGGAAATTCAAGGGTTAGCGACAGCTTATTCACAGAGAGATTTTGTCGACTATCATAGGATATTAGGGATTATCCATGTAGTGAGGGAAATAACATAGGGACTTATTTAGAGTTTGATGGATGAAATACCTGGTTAAGCCACAGCAAATATCTCATCCACCACATTACAAGCGCCATAAACTATAATGGGATTGCCACATTTGAGAGAGAGAGTACCCATCTTCTAACCCCTTAGAGTCACAACTCTTGCTGCATGAGTAATAGCTCCACCCAAATTACCGGTCTCGAAGTTCTACCTTTCCTTCATACTTTGACATCCCCATCTCTTTCTTCCCTCCCCTTCCTCGCTTTCATTCTCTGCTTTCTGCTCCCTTATTCTGTCTGTCTTTCCCCCTCATTCTTCCCTCGCTAGTTAGTATAATCTTCTCCCCTCTCTCTCTGGCGCCTCAGTTTCTGCTATATTCTTAGCCTTTCCCTTCCTTTCATCCCTTTGCTCTAGTCTGTCACGTTTTCCCCTCCTTTCTATAGTTCACCTTCTCTTTCTTCCCCTACCTTTTTTCTGTCACGCTTTCTCTCCTTTCTATTGTTCATCTCCTTTTCTTTCATCCTTTCCTCTATTCTGTCACATGTTCTCTCCTTTCTGTTGATCGCTTCTCCCGTTCTTTCATTCCTTTGCTCTATTCTGTCACGTTTCCTCTCCTGTCTACTGCTCACGGCCTCCTTTTCTTTAATTGTTTTCCTCTATTCTGTCACGTTTCTCTCCTATCTACTGTTCACCGCCTCCTTTTCTTTCATCCCTTCCCTCTATTCTGTATCATTTCTCTCCTTTCTACTGTTCACTGCCTCCTTTTCTTTCATCCCTTCCCTCTATTCTGTCTCATTTCTCCCCTTTCTACTGTTCACCGCCTCATTTTCATTCAGCGTTTTCCTCTATTCTGTCACGTTTCTCTCCTTTCTACTGTTCACCGCCTCATTTTCTTTCATCCCTTCCCTCTATTCTGTCTTGTTTCGCTCTTTTCTAATGTTCACCGCCTCATTTTCTTTAATTGTTTTCCTCTATTATGTCACGTTTTCGCTCCTTTCTACTGCTCACCGCCTCCAATTCTTTAATTTTTTCCCTCTATTATGTCACGTTTCTCTCCTTTCTACCGTTCACTGCCTCATTTTCTTTCAACGTTTTCCTCTATTCTGTCACGTTTCTCTCCTTTCTACTGCTCACCGCCTCCTTTTCTTTCATCCCTTCCCTCTATTCTGTCTCGTTTCTCTCCTTTCTACTGTTCACTGCCTTATTTTCTTTCAACGTTTTCCTCTATTCTTTCTCGTTTCTCTCCTTTCTACCGTTCACTGCCTCATTTTCTTTCAACGTTTTCCTCTATTCTGTCACGTTTCTCTCCTTTCTACTGCTCACCGCCTCCTTTTCTTTCATCCCTTCCCTCTATTCTGTCTCGTTTCTCTCCTTTCTACTGTTCACTGCCTTATTTTCTTTCAGCGTTTTCCTCTATTCTGTCACGTTTGTCTCCTTTCTACTGTTCACCGCCTCCATTTCTTTCATCCCTTCCCTCTATTCTGTCTCGTTTCTCTCCTTTCTACTGTTCACCGCCTCCTTTCCTTTCATCCCTTCCCTCTATTCTGTCTTGTTTCGCTCTTTTCTAATGTTCACCGCCTCATTTTCTTTAATTGTTTTCCTCTATTATGTCACGTTTTCGCTCCTTTCTACTGCTCACCGCCTCCAATTCTTTAATTTTTTCCCTCTATTATGTCACGTTTCTCTCCTTTCTACCGTTCACTGCCTCATTTTCTTTCAACGTTTTCCTCTATTCTGTCACGTTTCTCTCCTTTCTACTGCTCACCGCCTCCTTTTCTTTCATCCCTTCCCTCTATTCTGTCTCGTTTCTCTCCTTTCTACTGTTCACTGCCTTATTTTCTTTCAACGTTTTCCTCTATTCTTTCTCGTTTCTCTCCTTTCTACCGTTCACTGCCTCATTTTCTTTCAACGTTTTCCTCTATTCTGTCACGTTTCTCTCCTTTCTACTGCTCACCGCCTCCTTTTCTTTCATCCCTTCCCTCTATTCTGTCTCGTTTCTCTCCTTTCTACTGTTCACTGCCTTATTTTCTTTCAGCGTTTTCCTCTATTCTGTCACGTTTGTCTCCTTTCTACTGTTCACCGCCTCCATTTCTTTCATCCCTTCCCTCTATTCTGTCACGTTTCCCTCCTTTCTACTCTTCACCGCCTCCTTTTCTTTCATACCTTCCCTTTATTCTGTCTCGTTTCCCTCCTTTCTACTGTTCACCGCCTCCTTTTCTTTCATACCTTCCCTCTATTCTGTCTCGTTTCTCTCCTTTCTACTGTTCACCGCCTCCTTTTCTTTCATCCCATCCCTCTATTCTGTCTCGTTTCTCTCCTTTCTACTGTTCACCGCCTCCTTTTCTTTCATCCCATCCCTCTATTCTGTCTCGTTTCTCTCCTTTCTACTGTTCACCGCCTCATTTTCTTTCATCGTTTTCCTCGATTCTGTGACGTTTCTCTCCTTTCTATTGTTCACCACCTTCTCTTCTATCATTCCTTTCCTCTATTCTGTCACTTTTTCTCACCTTTCTATTGTTCACCTTCTCCCTTTGTTTCATCCCTTTCCTTTATCCTTTGCATTGTTCACCACTTTCATTCACACTTTCCTCTCTATATGCCATGTCTTTTTTTGCTCTATTCCCGCCCACCCTCTCTGAAAGTAAACTCAGAGCTAGGACCCATTCAGCTCGGTGATTTGAAAAATATTCGAGAGGGCAATCACTTAAATAAGTGCAGCTGGTGCGGGGTATGCTGGGCCCCCTCCCAACTGTGGGCCACGGTGCTACTGCACAGGCTGCACCCTCTATAGCTAAGCCCCCGCCTTTGGAGCGGGTAATATATGTGCATTTATGGCTCTTACCTATAGTTCTAATAAAGTACTGTGCCCCCCCCCCACCCACACACACACACACACTGCACGAAGTGGAGCCAGTCATTCCGAAGGTTTTTTGAGTTTGCCTTTACGGTTGAAAGGAAAACATTAATCCTGAAATGTCTTCACTCAAAGACTATTGTCGTTGATGAAAAAAGAATCTTGAAATGATATTTTTACTAAAAAGGATCACATGTTACATTGTTTACTGCCTGAACGTTAGAGCTTGGTTAGTCTGCTGTCTTGTGGTGGAGGTTCATTAGGTAGTCAAGGTTCTGGTTGCATTTGTTTTTGTTGAAGAGCTCATCACAGAATCCCGGTGGCTGGATAAGAATGCAGCCCACTTGTCGATCTTCCAAACTGCTCCCCCCCTCCACCGGTGCTTCTCGCAGACATAAGATGAGGCCTCACTTGTGGGAAGTCACAACATGTTTCACCAGAGCTGTTACAAGGGACCCTTCTTATCAGGAAGGCCTCCAGAGACAGAAATACACACCTGCAAACAGTCAGCAGCATTCAAACGAGGAGGCGGTCACCATCAGGGATTTATTGTAATTTCCTGTTGTTGGGATGGGTGATCACTATTTGTACGGAGTACTGAAGCACTGGTTACCTGCACACGGGGCCCTACACTTATGGAGTTCAGCAGTTGCGGCGTTTTAAGCATAAAAAAGGTTTTGCCGCGCATTCCACACATGTCTTCATCTATTGCATACTTTGCTATTTTTATCTCACAAATTAGTTTCTAGCTTAAATTGATCAAGGACTACTAAAAATGCAGTGACCGGTACTGCTTCTCAGACTAGAAAGACCGCCACAAAATGTGACTGGTCACCTTTCAATGAATTGTCTATTGTATTTGAGTGGTGCCTTTTCCCTGACAGCGTTAAGGTGGAAAAAATGCAAAATAATGCATTAATACTGCCACAAAATGTGCCGCTCTTCGTAGAAGAACTCTGTTTTACTTGCAGCATAACTTAGTAACCACTGCCACATAGTTTAGTGCTCGCCAGTGGCATAATTCCCGTGTCCCTGCTTACTGGGGTCCATTCAAGGCTGCGGTGTTTCACGAGAACACGCTAGCATTAGTACCTCAGAGGACATCTGTAAAGATTTCAAGTGTGAATCTCTGGCATGAGACACCTGGCCATACAATGCACATGTGCGCGCTGGAGGAGTGTACTCTGCAGTTCTACATGTGCACACATGAGCAGTGCACTCTGCAGTTCTACATGTGCACACATGAGCAGTGCACTCTGCAGTTCTACATCTGCGCGCTGGAGGAGTGCACTCTGCAGTTCTACATGTGCACACATGAGCATGCACTCTGCAGTTCTACATGTGCACACATGAGCAGTGCACTCTGCAGTTCTACATGTGCACGCAGGAGCAGTGCACTCTGCCATTCTACACGTGCATACGGGAGGAGTGCACTCTGCCATTCTACACGTGCACACAGGAGGAGTGCTCTCTGTAGTTTTACACATGCATGCAGGACGAGTGCGCCATGCATTTCTACATGTGCACGCAGGAGGAGTGCACACTGCAATTCTACATGTGCATGCAGGTGGAGTGCACTCTGCAGTTCTACATGTGCATGCAAGAGGAGTGCACACTGCAGTTCCACATGGGCACTCATGAGCAGCGCACTCTGCAGTTCTACATATGCACACAAGAGGAGTGCACACTGAAATTCTACATGTGCATGCAGGTGGAGTGCACTCTGCAGTTCTACATGTGCACGCAGGAGGAGTGCTCACTGCAATTCTACATGTGCATGCAGGTGGAGTGCACTCTGCAGTTCTACATGTGCTCGCAGTAGGAGTGCTCACCGCAATTCTACATGTGCTCGCAGAAGGAGTGCTCACTGCAATTCTACATGTGCACGCAAGAGGAGTGCACTCTGCAGTTCCACATGGGCACTCATGAGCAGCGCACACTGCAGTTCTACATTTGCGCGCAGGAGGAATGCACTATTGAGTTCTACATGTGCACGCAGGAGGAGTGCACTCTGCAGTTCTACATGTGCATGCAGGTGGAGTGCACTCTGCAGTTCTATATGTGCATGCAAGAGGAGTGCACTCTGCAGTTCCACATGGGCACTCATGAGCAGCGCACACTGCAGTTCTACATTTGCGCGCAGGAGGAATGCACTATTGAGTTCTACATGTGCACGGAGGAGGAGTGCACTCTGCAGTTCTACACGTTCATGCAGGAGGAGTGAACTCTGCAGTTCTACATGTGCGCACAGGGGGAGTGCACTCTGCAGTTCCACATGTGCGCGCAGGAGGAGTGCAGTATGCAGTTCTACATGTGCATGCAGGAGGAGTGCACTCTGCAGTTCTACATGTGCACACATGAGCAGTGTACTCTGCAGTTCTACATGTACACGCAGGAGCAGTGCTCTCTGCAGTTCTACATTTGCGTGCTGGAGGTATGCACAATGGAGTTCTACATTTGCGCGCAGGAGTAGTGCACTCTGTAGTTCTACATGTGCACGCAGGAGGAGTGCAGTATACAGTTCTACATGTGCACGCAGGAGGAGTGCACTCTGCAGTTCTACATGTGCACGCAGGAGCAGTGCACTCTGCAGTTCTACACGTGCACGCAGGAGCGCACTCTGCCATTCTACACGTGCACGTGGGAGGAGTGCTCTCTGTAGTTTTACACATGCGCGCAGGACGAGTGCGCTATGCAGTTCTACATGTGCACGCAGGAGGAGTGCACTCTGCAGTTCTACATGTGCATGCAGGTGGAGTGCACTTTGCAGTTCTACATGTGCACGCAGGAGGAGTGCACTCTGCAGTTCTACATGTGCATGCAGGTGGAGTGCACTTTGCAGTTCTACATGTGCATGCAGGTGGAGTGCACTCTGCAGTTCTACATGTGCATGCAAGAGGAGTGCACTCTGCAGTTCTACATGGGCACTCATGAGCAGCTCACACTGCAGTTCTACATATGCACGCAAGACGAGCGCACTCTGTAGTTCTACATATGCACGCAGAAGAGTGCACTATGAAGTTCTACATGTGCAGCACACATGGAAACAGCTAAATTCCATGGATTGTTTATGTACAGGAAGGTCCCCTTCCTGCATATAAACAATCTGTAAAAATAAATGCCAATTTGTGACTTTCATGTGTGCTGCATTAAGCAGCACACATGAAAGTGACAAAATGGTATTTCAGGATTGTTTATGTGCAGGAAGGGGCACCTTCCTACATATAAACACTCCTCCCCTGCACACAGACACCCTTGCACTATGGTGCAAGGGTGTCTGCACAGGTGCTACAGTGCTAAGTGTGGCGCCATTGCAGGGGGAAACGCAAGGCTGCACCATATTGTTGTAAATATGGTACAGCCTTCACTTTCAGAATTTGCGGAGTGAGGAGTTAAGCCATGCTGGCTAATGCCTCACTCCGCCACTTTATTCTACATATCCCCCATAGTATTCCATGTATGAACTGTTTTGGCCAGACAGATTACCTGGAGAAATGTACAAGACAAAACTCCAGACTCCGGCCAAATTACATAAAAATTATAATTTGATATAGGGAGCAAAACACTGTTGCGCCAAATGTCTACATTACCATGACACTCATAAAGAATCATTGAGAGGAGAGGAAAGGATAACCTTATAAAGACCCTATCAAAACATGTGTAACTATAGTAATAACAAGCATTTGCAATGCAATAGGTCTCGCATTTGCGAGAGTTTAAGGTATTGGCATTGTAAATGACAATGCTATTTTATTTATGTGTTTGTTTTTAAAACAAATAAATAAAAAGCATTGTCATTTACTATGCCACTAGGTTAAACGAGACTTATTGCATTGCTTACTGTTGCAGTGGAAGAGAGGGAGCAAACATGGAGGAGGAGGAGTCAGCTGCAGTGAGCCGCACCGATTAAAAGAAAGACACGGCTCATCGAAGTCTATTTTTTCAATATTGTAAGATTTTGGTAAGCAGCGCATCACGTCGCATGTGGCGCACTGCTTACTATAAGCTTGCAATTTTGGAAAAATAGACTTCGGCTTGCCCTGGCTTCCTTTTCTTGGTCGTGGCTCGCAAAGACTATTTTTTCAGTATTTTTAAGTTCTACTTTGACAGGACAAAGGAGTTCAAACATTCTTCACACCTGTATTGCTTTGGGCATTGCTTGTGTATATATGCTGAATTGATGTCCTGTGTGATGCAGTGCTTATGGGCATTGCATGTGCATACATGCTAAATGGAAGTCCAGGGTGATATATGGTGGGTGAGGCGTTGCATGTGTATATATATATGGAATGGAAGTCCTGGTCACGTGTGTTGTTCGGGTATTGCATGTGTGCCTCTGCGCAATAGAAGTTAGCAAAAGACTTTGATGTTGGATGTGGAGGGGCTAACAGACCCTTGACATGAGTCAGTCACCAGTCTTTAAATTGAGAACCCACTCATTTCCTGAGACTGACAGTTTCATGAAGACGCAGTGGCATATATTTTAATGTGAACGTTTTTATTACAGTTTTAAAAGCAGCAGTGGAAAGGAATACATCAACTCTCCCTCCCATTTGCCCTCACGCTAATGAATACCAGGAGCTATTGCAGAGGAATGCAGTCGGATCTGTAGGGAAGGGTGTCCTGGCAAGCGCAGGACGAGGGGCTTGCCTTTCCCCTATGGTCTGCCGGTAGAGGCCAGTATTTCATTTGGCATTTACAAGCTGGTGCGGTTCTTACCCAGTGGGACATCTTGCTTGAGGAAACACTCTGGGGCTCGGTTGTTTTCACAAGGAAATCCTCTTAATTCATGGGCGCATATCATGGTTTGCACAGACGACCAGCGGTGACTCGGTTTGGGCCACTTCCCTGAAAGCTCATGAGAACCTTCCCAGCCCACAGCCACTGCCGAGGCACAGCTCCTGCCGGATTTACGAGCTTCTCTAGAAGCTGGCGGCTTGCAGCCCCCACCCTCTTCGGGGACTTTGTTCTCCAAAAACTAGTTTAGCGTAGTTACTTTATCATCAGAGGATGCATCTGTGTGGTGGGTAGCAGTGAATGTTCTAATGCAGCGTCAGTCCGTATAATATATTTTAGCATAGACAAAAAGGCCCAGTACGATTCGAAGCTAACAACTGGGCAATATTTCAAGGTCAAGGCTACCAAGTCACTTAAGTTTAGAGTAGTAAGTGCTTTTGGGACTGAAAGATATTGCCGCTCTCTTGCCCCTGTAAGACAATCTTGTGAGATCTCCCACCCACTCTCATAACTACCTTATTTAGATCTCTGCCTCCCTAGGCATTTCTTGTGATTTCTCACTGTGCCCCTTTTCCGTCTGTCCTGAAAACTGCTGTAGTTGTCCCTGTAGCCTCTTGTAATGCACATTATGTAAATAAACCAGCAACAAAACAAAAAAAATGCGTGGTGAAAACGAGGCCTGACACGCAAATAGCATTTCCGACCGGGAGAAAGGAGAGGCGTGACACGCACCTGAAGGGGCGGAGAAACAACGGAGCGGGCTGCGGAGTCTGGACACGGAGGGACAGGACGAGAGGAGCCGGTGAGGGGGGGCATCGAGGGACAAGAGGGGCGGGTGAGTTTGCCTGTATGTGTGTGTCTGTGTGCCTGCGTGTGTGTGTGTGTGTGTGCCTGCCTGCCTGCGCGCGTGTGTGAGTGTATGTGCCTGTGCCTGCGTGCATTCACCAACGCGAAAGCGTGAGCGTTCACGAGGTCAACTCTCCGGCAGGAGAAGCTCGTGACAGTCTGCTGTCCACATTCCCCCAAAAGTGATCACATAAGTTGTCGAGACCTAGACAGCAAAGCTTTCGCTTTGCTTTCGTCTAGGCTCGACCTAAAAATCCACAATTGTAAAGCGCACAATCACCCGTAAGGGTCCCTAGGCGCTGTCGGAAAGATTAAGAAAGCTAGCCCAGAGTCACATGGTGCTGGGGCTAACCTGCCGCCGGTGCTAGGTTTCGAACCATGATCCCCAGATTCCGGAGTCAGTCGCCCTAGCCGTGGCGCCACACCTCTCCCTTAGGACGAACATGCATTGCAAGGCCCTTAGAATCATGTTGTGCATGTCTACTCCTGATATTACATTGCTGGTTGTATTTTCCTCTTGACTGTCCATCATCTCTGAAGTATTCTTCTGCTCGTTTGTTGAATGATAATAATAACGCATACATCATGTAGCGCTTCTTACCACTATGCTGTCTCTATAGATTTTTAGAAGAAGAAGAATTTACTATTAGCCAATTTTTAGTAGTCAGTTTGCCAACCCCAAAAAGATGAAAGGTTGAGTCTGCATGTCTGTAGTTCTACTGTATGACTTTCCTGCATGTGTCAGCAGAGAGCAGTCAACTCGCTGAGTCATGTGGCAGTGTAATCCCACTGGAAACTGAAAGACTATGCTGGTGTGGGCATAGGTGGCTGACATCACTTTCCCAAAATTGTGCCTAGAATCTTAGCAAGCATCAACGAACATCACTGAGGCTTCCAGTTCGTCACTAACAGATGAACCTGCTTGTGACCTTTGCCCGGGGCCGTCTTGTTTCACTTTGCACAGGGAGCTGCCCAGGCGTGGCGCGCGCTACGGGAAGGCGCTGTTTACCTCCAGTTTCAAGTCCAAGATGGCAGATAAGAGGAGCGCGAGCCTACTTCTCAAACATCGGATCTTTTGACGTTTCTCTCCACCTATCGGTACAATTTTCAGATCAAAAGTTTTGTCTCATGACTCTTTTGCTTCATCGTAGAAAATATTATATTTTTTAATTGTGTTGTGTTCATTAGGGGATTATTGTAATCCACAACGAACTGAATTGACACTGGCACATTATAGCTCCCTGTGCATCTAAGAAATGCGGCCAATGTAAAAACCACCGATGCTGGTTTTGGAGCATAGTCTTCAACTTTTTGTTGTGTTGTGCGGAAATGCTAATCCTACAATGCTCAAAAATAGGATTTACATAAATCTTGCTACATTGATATTAATAAGGCAATGTTTCTTGTGAGCATCTTTGTCAGTGACTTCGAATACAGATATGGAAGCATGCAAGCATAAAACAGTCTTCCAACCCTGCATTCACACTACCAAATTTTCGTTATTGCAGCCCCTATCCCTCAGAGGGACTGATTCTGCACTACATAGCAAGCATTGGCAAAGCCAACCGCTCTTGTCTTTGGCAAAACAATTGGATAGGTATTTGGCTTACCAATGCTTGTTTAATTTGGCAGCGAAAAATCTTCAAATGAGATTTTATTATAAGTGGGCACTGTGCTGCGCGCACCAAAACATGTTGTGACAGCACAGTGCATACACAGCCATTGGCATTCGTCTTTGAATGGTGTTTTCTGAAAGCACACACCATTCCAATAGTGTATGTTTGTGTTGCAAGTACTGGCTGGCATTTTGGAATGATTTGTAAGTTTAATTTGCCATTTGAAGATGACTAACTGCCATTTCTGTACAGTGAATGAAAAAAATAATATGTGCCTTGGAAAAAAAGTGAGCAAACTGGTAGCAGTGTACACATGCTGTCTCTTCGAAATAAGTGTATGTTTTATTTTATATATGAAAAGTAAATTGGAAAGTGGAGGGGAGGAAGAGCAACAGTAGACCTTAGGTGTGATGGGTGGAAAACTAAAAATGAGCAGCCTGGTAGCAGTGAGCCACAGCCAGCAGTGGCGGCTGGAGACATTTGAAAGTGGTGGCCGTAAAATTAGTGGTGGAGCACACCGCGGCGAGCTGGCGTAGCGAGCGAGCCCGAATAACCTAAAGGGGGGTTCAGGCGGATTCTCATCCAGAGAAATGATTTAAAAATGAGTGGGCAAATGGTGCATTTTCAAGGCTTTCGGAAGCCACTGTGCTAAACAGAAACAGGCCACTGCCTCCCCTCAAACTATTATCAGTTCCATGGTGCTATGGAGCAGACACGACTGGCAGCAGTATCTTATCGCCTTTCTTGTACCATCTCACAACCCCCCTCCCGTGTTGTGTTGCAAAAAAGCACTATCACGCTGCCAGCGCTGAAAAAAGACATTAACAACGCCAGTAGCGCTCTCATTGCAGAGACCTATTGCCTGTGCTACTGCTTGTTTTATTTTCTACCCAGCAATTTCCATGCTCCTCCGTTGCTCCCCTGCCTCTTCCTGTCCTGTTTGTTTTTCATTTTTTGGGACGTCCTGGAAACTGCAATGTACTAATGGGATACCTCTTTATAATCTATAACGTGCTGTTACACTTTTATTTTCTCATTTAATTTACCGCTACAAGATGAGCACCTGTCATTTAGGAACCTAAATGTAAAAGTAAAAAAATACACCCACCACAGTGTCATGATGCATATATGTGCATATGTGGTGTGCTAATATTAGTACACCTATGAATAACAAAAGTACATTGTTATCTTTCAGCATGTGTTGGTGGTAGATGCCTGTTTGTGTCTTACACTTTTTTTGGCACGTTATTTATTTTTTATATATAGTGCAAACTAGACCCGAGACATCGTGTATCAAAGCGTTTTACACAGGAACCTGTTTCGTTACATGAGGACACATTTATTTTTGTGAGGCACAGAGAGATTAAATGATTTGCCCAGAATCACAGGATGTTTAGTGTTGTTGCGGAGACTCGAACCCGGTTCCTCAGTTTCAAGGTCGACTGCTCTAGCCCTAAGGCTACATCCTCACCCTAATTACCCCTATGGATATTGCATGGCAGTGGATGCTAAAGTCTAGAATCTATAATGTGATCTGTGCTAATTTGAACCTCCTGCATGCTAATTTGGTGGCATCTGCTGTACAGCTTAGCTACATGTGTTTACTAATTCTCTGGCTAATCTTTCCACACTATGAACAATATGATGACAATAATGTGGATAAGCCACCATAAGGGTGTACAAAATTGTGATGTTATCATCCACGTGCTATGTGACATAAATAAACTGCGGCCGTTATGCACCAACAGTGGCTCCCCATTGTGGTTACTAAAGCAAGGAGGATGAGGTACATAGGGATGGCCACAAGAGGAATGGCGATTGCTCACACATCTGGGAGGGTTCTGGATTCAGTTCTCTGATCTGCTTTCGTACATCACAATTCAACCAGTTTAGATCTGGTGCAGAGAGGAGCGGTGTCTGCTGCAAGTGGGGTCCATAACAGAATGCAAGGGGATCACATACGGGGGCAATACCGGTCCAAGCGAGAGCTGCACGGGGGATCGTGAGACCCACAGTGAATAATAGGTTGATCAGTGAAAGGAGCAATGGGGAGCAACGTATGGTCAAAGTGGGTGCAGTACAGAATACAGGGTAGAACAATGCAGGGTGGAGGGTGAGAAGAGCAGAGAGTAGAGGAGCAGGGCATTGCAGAACCTAAGGTGAAAGGTGGAACAGAGGGGCAATATGGTAGAAGGCAGATGGGAAAGATGGAAAAGAAAGCAGCACAGGGTCCAACATGGAGAGCAGCGAGACATGTGAGGCTGTCAGCATAGATGGGGTGAGCATAATACAGAATACTGTTCCTAATATTGTATCATCCATGTCTTCTTGTACAACCTGAATACCAGATTGATAATTATTGCTTACAAACTGCGTCAATGTTGTATGGATATAGAAAATATCAATAAAGTTCTACTTGTAAAAAACAAATGACAATAACGTAAACAATACCAGGGGAACCTTCATGCAATGTCTGGAATCCCACGTAAGAAAAGCAGAAACAGAGATGCACACGATTCACATGAGCACTGCAACTCAACACAGCTTGCATGTGTAGCACATTTATGTATGTTTTCATTCATTCTATAAGCGTTAAATATAAACAAACCATAGGTTTGGCTGTGAACAGCGCACTGACACAGAGTCTTGAAACAACAATAGTTCTAGGTGCACAGGTTATGACTTGGTAAACTGGGGCCTAGGAGTAGTGGGCACAGCATGACAGAAGGCAGCTGTACTGTTTTAATCAAATGAAAACTGTAGGGTTAATGTGACCTCACATTTGGCTATTTTGGAAGGAGGGGGAGTGTCAGTGTGCATATCCTGGGCCCCCGATAGCTCCTCTGCCGCTGCTGCACATTCTTCTTGTTGCCCAGTGCCAAAGCAGTGATGACCTGCCCGTGTTACCACAATCATGGGACTCGGCCCGTGCCATTAAAGACCTTGGGAGTTGGGTTAAAAAATGTACCCACTCAGCACCCACCCTGGCTAGAATCTAATCTGCTTCCCCACCGCAGCTCTAAACTTTGAAAAATCATGCCTGCCTCAGTGTGGGCCTTACCAGGGCTGCTGGTGACTCCTGACGTGAGTTCACTGGACATTTTATTTAATTATGAAAACCTCTCCCTAATGAATTGCTTTCTTACAGGCCTGTTCACGTTTGCTATTTCACTAATAAACATACTACAACACTTAATGAATTATTAACGAGCAATTTGGGCTTACGATGCATCTGCGGATCTCCTGGAAGCAGATGAAGAGAATTGCCAGAAAACAGTAAGGCATTATTTTCTATGTGGACGCTCCTATGAAGCTTAAAGCCATATACAAGACAAAGCCCAGACGTACTAAACTTTGGTGTATGCGCTTGTGCATTGCAAGTAACACATTCAGGAGAAAAGGACGGCACCTGCCAACTTTCATGCACAAACGGATTTTGTGGCAAAGCTTAACGCAAGCCCAGTGGTCACAGCAGCAATGAAAACCTTCATGACATAGAACAGCTCCACAAAGTGATTGTGGTAGGGCACATTTACAGACAGACACACATATGCACACATGCATGCATGTACGCGCACACATGCACACATGCACACACCCACACACACACAAAACAAGTGTAGAACAGCAGCACTGTACGATTTTTACACACAGCATAGGTTACAGTACATGCAGCACCTGTGTTAGTTTTGTACATAAACACACGTAATTTAGGAACAACATAGATAGTAGAAAGGCAAGCTTCACCCTGCCCCACACAAAACAGAAACACACACAGAACTTGTACAGAAGGACAAGAAGGGATAGCAAAAGGGCAATTTTAAAATGTAAGAATATATGATGGCTTCAAGCACTCCAACTGGATAAACTCCTAAACTACCAATACTAAACATTAAAAATACACTAAATGAAAGGTATTTTAAACTATTTCAATAATCATGCCCAAAACATTCACACTAAAGATGTAACTTTGAGCATTGAAATAGGCCAAATTGATTTAGAATAAAATAAGCAAAGACTGCACCTTCCAGGTACACCAACCCATGCTTCCTATGGAATCTGTTGTATGGTGTGACTATAAAGGAGGCTAACAAATCTTATTCTCATAATAGGACAGCGGCAGGTCCTCAGATACCACTGCATGCCTTAGAATTACAATAATAAATTTTTTTCAATTACGCTTTGGGACTAAAGCACAACAATTTGGTGACAGTCCAATTCCTAACTGCTACTGTTTTGGCTGCCTTAAATTGTACTTTAAGTAACTTTCATGTACTAATTGTGTCTAAGTCACCAATAAAGCAAGCACTGGCAATGCCAGTGGCCTGGCTTTAAAGTGCCCAACCCAACGAGTCCAGAAAAATGGTCACGCACGCCCTCATCAGTAGCAAACTGGACTACAGGATCAACAAGAAACTAATTTGCAAATTCCAGACTGTCCAGAACCTCTGCAATCCCCACTGGCTCTCCATCAAAAGAAGAATAACCTTCAAGCTCCTGACTCATGCATACAAGGCGCTCCACAACATCGGACCAGCATACCTGAACAATCGCCTCTTTCCACGCATTCAAGAGACACCTTCGATCAGCTGACCTCTATCTTGCCACCATTCCACGCATCTACAAGACCAGAATGGGAGGAAAATCCTTCTCTTAACTCACAGCCAAGGCCTGGGATGACCTCTCCCTCCACCTCCGGCAAGTCCCTACACTCCTCAAGTTCAGGAAGGATCACAAGACCTGGCTCTTCGGATGACCCCAGCACTCAAAAGAGCCCCACCTCCCCTAGCACCTTGAGACCCTTGCGGCTGATTAGATGCGCTTTACCAATCCTGATTAATTGATTGATAATGTGCTTCACCTGCACTCTCACAGACATGCAGCTCACCATGCACTTGCATGGGTGGATCTTTTACCTCTGGTGTACTGTCAATAGGAGCCAGCACCAAGGAAGAAAACGCACCTGCTCTGGAAAATGGGCACAAATAAGAGTGCATGAGAAAAGTAGCAAAGCATGTGAGAGAACTAAAGCCAAGATCTGAGATACTCAGGACAAGTACCAGCAAATGCCCTGTACACCATGTAAAGTGTCTTAAACAAGATCTGTTTAATCACTGGTAACGTGTGGAGGAAGTTCAACTGATATTTCACAAAGCGAGCGAAGGTAAAGTAAGTAACAGATATGGCAGCTGCATTTTTCACAATCTAAAGGTGACAGATAAGATTTTTACATAAGCTAGGCAAGACTGCATTCCTATAATAAAAACATGAGTACATAACTGGCTGGATTACCAACTCTCTCCCTTCAACTCTGAGAAAAGGAAGAATTTTCATTAAAGCTCTTTAAAAGAAAGTGTATTTTTACCAGTGCTCTTTGTTGACATGAGGGCAGAAGGTAAGATCAGCGCTGATAGCAACACCTACGTTTTGCCCATGGTAGCAGGTCAAGGGGGTAGCCATTAACTTCTAAACAGAGGTGAAGGTCGAAGGGTGATTCCCTATAAGCATCACCTGTTTTATCCGCATCTAACTTCAAAAGGTTATTGGTCATCCAACATAAGACTGAAGCAAGATAATCCTGAAATTATTGGGGAAAATCAGAGTTACTACTACATTTTGTGCCAGAAAATCAGTATCGACAACAGATCTAGAAAAGTAAAGAAAAATTAAGACAAATAAATGGGCTAAATAAATGTTAAATAATTCCACAAAGTCCACAATAATTCTTGATTATTTGACGTCCAGAGCTTTCCTTCAAAATGTTCTGCAATTCACACACAACTAAATGCTAAACATACATGTACAAACAATAAAAAACTGCTATCTAGCATCAACTAAGGTAGAAATCTGTGTCACAAGGTCTCTTGTTGTTATGTATGAATAGCCCTACCAGGTTGACAATGGGAAGCTCGTCCCATTGTAGATGCCACAGAGTTCTCACTATAAAACCCTTTCCTCTTGCATTTTACTGAGAGTTCACAATAAAAGCCCCCTCCTATTGCATATGTAAAGGAGTTTATAATGTAAAACCTGACTCTCAAGTTCACGTGGAAAATCAGACCAAGGCTGACTGAGTGAGGTGTTGTGACATAGAAATGTGAAACTGAAAGGCGCACAAAAATAACACACAATAAATAATGTCAAACCAATGTTTTTCCTTAAAAAACATAAGTATTTTAATGCACACACACCTAAAACTATATTTAAAATGACAAATATTTACATGACTTCAGGTGGAATAACGCACCTAAAGAAATATCATGGGGGTAATTAACTCTGTTAATTTAGTCTGATACCATTATCTCTGGTGCCATGTCAAAATATGTGCACCAGCATTCTCAATTTCCAAAAGGTAGCACTACTTATGGGCCAATTAGAAAGCACAAGGCATTTCACAATCAAAAAGGTTAAGCCTACAGGAGTTGTTAAGTCTTTCACAATATAAAATTAGATGCTTACTGTCTTTGTACCATATTAAATCAACTGCAAAGCAAGTCTGTTGGCTTTAACATGAAAATAAATAAACATGATTGTGTTGTCTGCCTAGGCATACCGGTCAAACATTTTCGGAAGACCCAATGTATACATTGACATGAACCCTAAATCTCTCTCAGGAGATGGCATACATTTTCTAATGAAAACAAAGTGGGTAGCTAAACTGTTCCTGATAGAGAGTTATGTGTATTTGGCGTGACCGGGGGTGTACATGTGGCACCCTTGGGCATCCATTTTGTTGGATGTATTTGCCTCACATACCCGGGTGTGAGGCAAATACATCCAACAAAATGGATGCCCAAGGGTGCCACATGTACACCCCCGGTCACGCCAAATACACATAACTCTCTATCAGGAACGGTTTAGCTACCCACTTTGTTTTCATTGACTATTTGGGGGCACTGGCTGATACTGGACCTTCCACTTGGCTAAGTGGTAAAGAATGCCCCGCTGATCGATTGATCACCCTCCCCTCTTTTGATAAATACATTTTCTAATGCCAGGCCAAGAAAAAGGACATATATAGTAAACATATTTCTATTGCATTTTCCAGAGAGTTCACAAATCAAATAACTTTCTATTGTATTTATCATATAGTTAACATTGTTAAGTCCCTTTTAAAGATGTTTATAGTGGATTTCACAAAGTACCCCTGCCCCCACTCATATTGTAGTTGTCAGTGTTCACCATCACTTTCTGTTGCATTTGAAAGCGTTCATAATTTAATAACTGTTGGAAATTGAGCTTGTTGTTGGCAGAGGTATGCACCCTGTCTAGGCAGGAACTACAATCCTAGTCAGGGTAAATCTGCCACACATCATACATTTTCCTGTTTTCCCCTTTGGTAGCTTGGCACTGAGCAGGCAGGCTTAACTCAGGAGGCAATGTGTAGTATTTGAGTATGACAGTACACAGTAGTGCAATGAAAACACCACAAAAAGATTTCACACCAGGTTAGACAAATAGATATGAATTTTATAAATAAAAATGACCAAAACGACAAAAACAAATGAGTAGAAGTCGAGATATGAATTTTTAAAGAATAAAGTAAAAATAGTGCTCAGAAGCAATAGGCGCCTATCAGGGTTATCTTGTCATGCAGGGCTGGATCAAAGTCAAGAGATCAGGCTGACCTCGATGGAGCTTGGGCCAGGTACAGAAGCCATGCAGGTCTGCCAAAAACAGTACCTTGATCCTGTTCACAACAGCAAATTGTGTGTGCAGCCAAGCAATGCGTCTGTATCAATCCTGCAGTCAAGGTGATGCGCCCATTTCCTTCACGCAGTGGTGGCAATGCATCGGTTCCAAAGACTATGCACCAAGCCAAGAGGCATGGGTTCTGTTGATGATGTGCCAGGTTTCTCCACGCATTCAAGGGGATGTGTTGATCTTCCCACACTGCAGCGGTACATTGGTTCCAATGCATTGGTTTCTCTAAGGCCATGGGCTGGTTCTGACTTTGATGCACCAATTCTGCTCCCACAGCAGGGCTAATGTGCTGGTCCTGCTACATGTAGACTGTAGATGCGTTGATTTTATGCAAGCACCTGGATTCACTTTCAATGGACAACAGCAGGTGATGAAACTTTAATATCCCTTAGTCTCAAGGAACAGGAGGCAAGACACCAAGCCTTGGAGATCACTCTGGAATCAAGGCAGAGTCCAGCTCTCCTTCAGCAGGATCAGAGGGCAGCAGGGCAGCACAGTAGAAAAGCAGTTCTTCCAGAGCAGCAGTCAAGCAGAGTGACAGTCCTTGTAGTAGCACAGCAGTCCTTCTGACAGAGGTTCTGTACAGGTCCAGAAGTGTCTTTTTTGGTCAGCTCAGAGACCCAGTTGGGCCTTTGAAGTAGGGATGACTTCAAAGAAGGGTCACTGAAGTGCACAGAGGACCTTTTTTCCCCGCTCTCGCTCCAGACTCACTACAGGGGGATAATCAACCTCTTGTATGGAGACAGCACCTGCCTATTCAGGTGTAAGTGTGAGCTCCATCCTCTCATCCTGCCCAGGATGAGCCATGAGGATGCAGATGGGTACTCAAAAACACCTAACCTTCCTTTGTGTGTGGCTGTCTAGAGGAAATGCACAAAGTCAAGCTGTCACAACCCCAGATGTGTATTGGATCCAGGCTAAAGGCATACAGAGCTTTAAGAGCAGAGAAATGCCAACTTTCTAAATGTCTAAAACATGTTAAATCCAACATTGCCATCACAGAGGATATCTCATTACCATTCCAATGATATGAAACATGATAGAGCTACTCCTTCTCAATAAGGAATTACAGCTTAAAAGTGTAATAGGAAATGCCCAATGTTAAATTATAAGAGGAATATGCCTCACAGTTTAAAAAACTATTTTAGGTGTTTTTCATTACCAGGACATGTAAAACTTAAAAGCACATTGTAAGCGGGGGTGAGGGGCTGGGAACGCTGTCTATGCGTGGAACAGGCGCTGCAACAGGAAGAGGCTGACCAGAATATCGGATTAGACTTGGTTTTATTTTTAGAGTTCTTCTTGTCCTGTACGTTAGTCTTTCTTTAGCGAACTCCCGGTTATCCGTGGTGGGGCCGTCTTTCTCCAGGGTTCTATGCACGTGTTGTTCCTTCGGGACTTCCTTCCTCGGGGTAGCGTTGGAGGAGTCAAAATGGGAGAGAAAACGGACAAGAGGGAGGCCGTTAGTCGCTAATCTGAATACAGTCCTTCCCAGGGGGACCCAGTAGTAGTGATAGGACACCGGTGCAAAAACGTGCAGTCAAACAGGCACACTCGTGTCTAGTGCTTCAGTGAAGTAGGAACGAGGTGAGGAAGGGAGGGTAGAAGGAAGGGTTGCGGGAACAGGTAGTGGGAAATAACACCAGGGAAAGGCACGAACGGGGAACTTTAGTACTATTTACTGGGAGCACTTTTTCTCCCCACCCAAGCCGCCCAACGCCGCCGTACCTGAGCAAGCCACACTCCTCCCTCGGGAGTGTGGCACGGCGGAACACAGGGTCGTTGGCCACCTGGCTCTCCTCCGCACTCCGGCAATCCGGTCCTTCCGTCCTCTTCGATCTTCTCCGTAGGGTTCTCCTCGCCTTCTCCTCTCGAGCCGTCGGTGACGTCACACGCCGTGAACAGGACTTCCCCCGTTTTCAGCCATCCTGATGTGTCCACGTCTGAGGTGGGCGTGGCTTCTTCTCCCTCGTTGTACGCCCAGTTAAAGGGACCTGCGGAGGTTTCCTCGTACGATTCCTGTCGTGGTTTCCAGACGTCCCTCGGTGATTCCGACTGTAGGGCAGAAGGGGAGGCGTCATCAGGTGTCCACCAGTCTTCCCGGCCACCCGTCTCGACCAGGTTACACTCCTCCCCCCTTGGATTCTCCCGGTCGGGGAGAATGGGTGCCCTTGACAGATAATCAGCGTTGCCGTTCTCTGTTCCCTTTCTGTGTACTATCCGGAACCCAAAGGGCTGAAGAAACAAAAACCACCTGAGTACCCTGGAGTTCTGAGTCATATTTCTCTGCATCCATTGCAGGGGAGCGTGGTCTGAGTATAGAGTGAACGGTTTTCCTTCAAGATAATAACGCAACTTGTCCACAGCCCAGCGGATCGCCAAGCACTCTTTCTCAACTGTGGGGTATTTACATTCCCTCTGGTGTAATTTGCGACTTATAAAGAGGATGGGGTGTTCTGGCTTTGCTCAAGCTTTTTTTTTCTTTTCAAAATAATGACGACATCCCACATTAACTGGTTTCCCAGACTTGTAGATCAATCTTTTTTCCTGCCTACATCTACTACTGTGTACAATCCCAAAATATGGTAAAGGAAGGGACTCAACTGTATGGGGCAATACAAAGGTAAAGTGTCCACATACCCCATTAAATATTACCTCTGCATTGCCCTTATTCCACGCTGACCAGTCTTTCAGTCCCTTTGTTCCTGGTACAAACAAGAAAGTATTTAAGGAATGCTTTTTAACATTTGGTATTCAAAACCTGGAATGCGCGCATTGCAAAATAAAAATGGATATCTAACTGTCTTCCATTTGGCTGCAAGACACTTTCCATTGGTAAACATATTATATAACATTTTGCCATCCGCCTTCAAACCCTCTTGTTAGTTCATAACAGTTAGTTGCCCGTAACTTGTTCTGACACATCCTTAATCCTACTCGTTGGTGTAATATTAGGACAGTTTAAGACTTGGCATTGGGTTTAAAACTGCCAAGTTGACATGGTAGTATTACTGCACCGCAAACACAACAGGATGATGGACGGACTGCTGAAACTTTTCAAACACTCACCCCCAGTAAAGAGATCTGGTTAAATCAATTGTTCTTTTGCTCACCATGCCACGCCAGTTTGGTCCCAGCCATATTCAGGCGTAAGTGTCAGCTCCTCTCTCCCATACTGCCCATGATGAGTCATGAGGATGCAGATGTGTACTCAGACACACCTAACCTTTCTTTGTGTGTGGCTGTCTAGAGGGAATGCACAAAGTCAAGCTGTCACTCACCCCAGACATGTTTTGGATAGAGGCTACAGGCATACGGAGGTGCAAGAACAGAGAAACACCAACTTTAAAAAGGTTAAAGTACTGTAAAGAACACACAACTAGACTACGCAAAAAATAACAAATATTTGCAAGCTCACTGTTGCACTTGCCAAACAAAAGCACTACAAAAAGAGCCTTGCAAATACGCAAGGTGCATATCGTGTACCCAACAGAAATATCATAGGGGCAATTAACATAATATATTTAGTCTGTTCCCATTTTCTGTGTGGTACCAGGTGGGTATTTGTGCACCAATAGGCTTGAGTCCGAAAATAGCAATGATTATGACTTATTCATGATCAGTAAGATTAGGGCTACAGGCTTTGTCAACTCATTCACAATATATAATCAGAGATCTATTGCCTTTATTCCCACATTTAAAATCAGTAAAGTAAACCTATTGGCTGTAGCATGGACATAAACATGACTATAAGGTCTCGTCCATCCAAGGCTAAAAAAACATTTTAGAGAGATCCCCACTATACATTGAGACAAACTCTTTCTCTGATGACATTGAGTATTTACTGTGCCCAGACCAAAAAAGGGACATATGTATTTGACCTTTCCCTATTATATACCACATACCCAGGGCAGGTACAGTTTGGGCTAAGTAGTTGGAAGTAGCAGTGAGTGTGCCACCCACCGGATAGCCATCAACACTATGCCGCATCTGCCATGGCAGGCCTGTGGAGTGCCATTGTGCCTCTGCCTAAGTTGGCATCAACTATGGCTCGGCCAATACGGAGTGGGTTGTCCCATCTCATGAGGGCACCCCCCTGGGAAGCCCTGATGGGAACCGGGGGTGGTAGACTGAAGGTGAGACGGGCATATATGGATGTTCCCTGCCCGGTAGTGAGGAACCCCCTAATGTGGCTTCCCCTGCCTTAGAGTTCAGCTCTGTCAGTGGATACCCCTGGGGACTCACCAAATTTCTGGAGTGTCCTCAGGGCCTTCCACACATCCTCAATGTCTAAGCCATGGGGAAGTGCCTGCACCTTCCTACACAGGTTAGGAAGAGGTGCTGAGGTGCTGCTCCAGAACATGATCTTGTCTGCCAATGCAGACAGAGGTGTGCGCACTGGCCTGGATGCTGTTTCAGACATGTGTCCTGCCTGCCTTGGCAGGCTGGAAGTTGTGCTCCGGCACCTATGGTACAGTGGATAGGTGTCCGGCTTGCCATCGCGGACTGTTGAGCCTCGGTGTTCTAATCTCTGGGTCAGGCCTACCCGTGCAGGCCTGTGTCTGTGCACTTTCATCCAATGGTGCTAGAGGCAAGGTGCCTGGTGTGCAGTTGCGGGCCGGGAGTGCACAACCGTACCCATAAGGGGAGTCCACCCATGTCCGGCTGGGCGGAGCAGGGTGGTGTGTGCGCACTGGCACCAATGGTGCTCGGGCCTGGGTAAGCCATGTGCCTAGTCTGTCCTTGCTGCATGAAAGTGCGAGCGCCCTTCCTACCCTTGCTGGGAAATGGCACTGATTCCGTGTTAGGAAATACGGGCTGATCTGTCATTGCAGACCAATAGGCGCTCACTGGTATCTATTGTAAGTAAACTAATGCGCAGGTTGCCAGTGTTGGCCTCTGTGAGTGCGCACCCACACCTATAGTGCCCATGATTGCATGTGCCACCTGCCAACTTAGGTTAGGGCATGTACACAGACACATGAACTGGTGAAACCTGTGTCCAGTCTGCTGAGCAGACTCAGGTGGGTGCAATGGCGCCACTGGTGCTGGGAACTATGTGTCTCTCCTGCCATCGCAGGTTAGGGTGCTCAATAGCGTATGTGTGCTCAGGTAGTGAGGAATACCTTTGCATATTTTCAAAATTAATATCGGGAAGTGGCTGATAATAATTCACACTGCAATGGTAGATTGCAGTGGAGCAGACCCATTGGTAAAAAGAGTTTTGGCATAACTCGCTTAGAAATGCCTCTTATCGAATATGGACATTTGTATGCTCCAACAGTCTTGGGGACCATGGTGTCTGGCTCCAGTGGACACCAGAGGTCTGGGGGAGCACATCTGTGCTTTCCCCAATTGACAACCATAATAGATGGACACCCCACGGGAACGGTAGACCTCTGCAATTTGAGGGCCAAATGGGATAGATTGAAGACAGAGGTTGTGACACTTAGGGGGTCATTAGGATGCCGGACGGACCTGCGTCCGTCTGCCACCCCCGAGGTAGAGGGACCATCCGCATGGGCAGTGGTGGTCCCTTCATGCAAATTAGGATGTGACCGCCACACTGGCGGTGACATCCCGTATCCTTAACATTGCGGCGGGTGCTGCTTCAAGCGGCACCCGCCGCAATTTTAAAAATGCATGCATCGCATTTGCATGCACAAAGCGGCAGGCACCGCGCGGTGCCTGCCGCTTTGTGCATGCAAATGCAGGGGGGTACCACAGGTACCCCCCATGTGCACCCCCACCCCCCCATCACCCCCAGAAGCAAAGGTCCACATGCTTTTCCACGGCAGAAAAACCGCAGCGGAAAAGCATGTCTACACATGCTTCCTAATTTGGCTGACGGTGTCTTGCAGACACCGCCACCAAATAGCCCTCCAAAACCCGCAGATCAGCGGTGGACGGACCTGCCGTCTGCCGCGGGTCCCACCGCAATCCCACCGCCATCCTAATCTGGTGGTGGGTGTTTTATGTGGCCGTGGCGGTGAATCCGCATCCTCCGGGCCGGCGGTGGCTTTCGCCGGCCCGGAGGATGCGGATTCACCGCCATCCTAATGAGGCCCTTAGTCTCTAGTGTCCGGCTCATGACTAACCGTGGGTGGAGAACTCCGCTCCGCCCGCGGAGTGTGCTGATTTTGCCTACTGGAGTAGGCAAAACTCAGCACACTCCACAGCGGAGTGGAGTTGGCCCGCCGCCCGGCACCACTGCCCTATTAATAATATAACTTAAAAGTACATTGAAGCAAATTAAAAAGACTTACCTTTAAACCGTGGCTTCCCCAGGCTGCCCTTCGCCTCTTCTTTGGCATTAGAAATACTGATAAGATATCTGTGGGGGGAGTTAGATTAGGTATTGTCCACAGTGTGCATAGTAATGAAATCATAACAATACCATTGGGCCTAGTATTGCTTCTAATATTTCAGACTGTGTATTATGCCCAAAAGTAAATGATGGTCATGTTATAATGATTGCACATGTGTGTTGAAAATAAGTGTTTTTACATACATTCTGTGTGAAGTCTCTTGTGATGCTCTGTGTATTTATTGTGAGTGGCTGCTGTGCCTTTACTTTACACATTGCCTCTGTGGTGAGCCTGACTGCTCAGTGCCAAGCTACCCAAGGGTGAGCACAGATTACACAGCAAGTGTAACCACCTGCCCTTGACTTGACTTGCCTGGCTCGGGGTATCCCTTTAGCCAACCAGATACTGCCGGTTTCAACATCTTGCAACTGTAATAGACCTGCTGTCTGCATAACAAAGTCGCCATTAGTTATGAGAAATGAACTAGGTGGACTATAAACACTATTTTTTTCATCATATGCTTGTAGAGAAGATCAAGAACTGAGTCGACTCACAGATGCTCTGGTAGTAATGCTTCTTACAGATCTTTTCCTGGTGATCACATAAGCCCTTGCAGACATTTCTGAAATTCCATGAAACCAGGGTTTGTCAGAGGGGTAAACAAACCAATTCCCTAGTGTGGTAATCTTTAAGAATCTATGTAAGAAAATACTTGTCTACAGTCTGGAACATAGTCTAATGACAATCTACATATAAAGGCCTATTTGCTTTTACAAATGCTTTTGACAATAATTAATTTAGGCCTACAACGAAGTGCAGGGATACGTCTGCACCCTATTTTGTGTATTGCGGCGGGGGCTGCTGACCGCATCCCAGCCACAATTCAAAATATAGGTAAAGCATCCGCCATGGGGCGGTCGCATCATAGTTCGAATTGTGGGTAGGCCGCCTTGTAGGCTGCTAGTTCCAAATCCGAAACGATGGCAAACGGACTGAAGTCCGTCCACCATCGTAATGACTCCCTAAATGTGAAAACAGTATTTACAAGTCACTAGCTGTCAAAAGGTTACTTGAGGTCGTGTGGTGCCTGTACAAAGTCAAAGTTCATACTGTCCGGATCGACGGCAGGCTGGCTACAAGACCCAGACAGGTATCGATGAAGAAATACCTTGGATGGAGCTTTGGTCAACATAGAAGACATGAGGCGAGGAGGCCCAATGCTGTTGTTGATCCGTGGATGGAGGCAAGCATTGGCACTGATCCGTGCCATCAATGGAAACTTGAGTGCCAAACCTGTTGGTGGTGCAGGAGCTATGTCGATTTCAAGCTGTGCTGTCCTTCGGCATTGAGCTACGCTGGCTGTAGAATCTCTGTTGTAGAGCGACTCCTGCATCAGCGTTGAAGAGCAATGTATCAGTTCTGACTGGCCCAAGGTTGCTCCTGCGTTGACGTTGATGTAGAAAAAGCTGCAGAAACCCACTTCTCAGGCCCAAGACCGATGGACATCTCAGGCAAGGGCAGGACCCACAGATGGCACAGCCCAGCAGAATCGGAAAATTGAAGGAAGTATTTTGTGCACCTGAGATTTCCGAAAAAAGGAGGCAAGTCAGCAAGCCCTTGGAGTCACTCTGGGTTCAAGTAAGAGGGCCCAGTCCTTGTCCTCAGCAGGGCAGAGATCAGCAGGCAGCAGGGCAGTTCAGCAAAGCAGAAAAGCAGTCCCTCAGAACAGTCAGTTACAGCAAAGTGGCAATCATTTCAGCACAGCAGTCTTCAGCAGAGTTCGTCCCAGGTCTTGTAGTGTACTGATTTGATAGTGCCGGAGCCCTGGTACTTATATCCAAAAATGTCTTTGATGTAAGGGGTGACTTCAAAAGACTACCTTGAAGTGCAGAAGAATCCCTTTCAACCCAACCTGGACTCCAGACTATTAGTAGGGGGTAATTCAGCCCTTTGTATGAGGGTAGAACACAATGTATTCAGATGTAAGTGTGAGCCACCTTACCCCTTCATGCCCAGGAAGACTATTGGTATGCAGATGAATGTAGATGTACTCCCTGTCACTCCCAGCCCTTTCTGTGTTGTGGCTGTCTATAGGTAAAGCAGAAAGTGTAGCTGTCACCCAGCCCAAACGTGTTATGGAGACAGGCTGCAGGCCCACAGAGCAAAGTTAAGAGCCAAGCAATTTCCACTATCTAAAAGTGGCATTTCTAAAATGGTACTGTCAAATCCAACTTTACTGCTAAAGAGGATTTGTCACCACCATTTCAAAAATATTAAATGTGAAGTAGTTATTCCTTTTCAATCCGGAATAAAAGGTACTTTAAGATACCCCAATGCTAGCTTATGGAAGGAGTAGGCCTCACAGCAGTGTACAACGCATGTAGCTGGTTCTTACTGCCAGGACATAGAAGACCTAAAAGTACATGTTCTGACTTTTAGTTACATGGCACCCTGCCCTTACGGTGACTAAGTATCTACCTTAGCGGTGAGTTACATGCAATAAAAGGAGAGTTTAAGGCTTGGCAAGTGGTTTTAAATGCCAAGTCGAAGTTGCAGCATACTGGACACACGCAGAGCATGCAGTGGTAGGTCTGAGACAGGTTTGAAAGGCTACTTGTGAGTGCAGCACAACCAGTGCTGCAGGCCCACTAATAGCATTTAGATTACAGGCCCTGGTTACATGGTATACCACTTTACAAGGGCTTGTAAGTAAACTAAATATGCCAATCAGGTATATACCAATGTCAACATGTTTTAGGGGAGAAGCACATGCACTTTAGCACTGGTTAGCAGTGGTAAGGTGCCCAGAGTTCTAAGACCAACAAAAAAAGAATTAAACAAAAAGAGGAGGAGAAAGGCAAAATGTTTGGGGTAACCCTGCAAAAAGGGCCATTTCTACCAACAGCATTGATGACATCATCCAAGCTTCTTTTGTACACATTGCTCTATAAACGGGTACGGCATAGAGCTATTGAAGTGAGCACAAAATAGCTCAGAATAAAAAAAAGCATCATCAAGGCTATCATTTATACAATCTCTATAGGAAAAACAAGCTTCTGTTATGTGCATACACTTCATGGGTAGCTGTTTTCATGTTGACTCACAGCCGCTGATAAAAAGGTAACCTCTACATCACACAGTGCTCAATCTGTATACAACTTTTCAGAAAAAAACATGTACCTCCAGATACTAAAGCCCTGTTACCCAACCTCACAGTCACAAACACTACAGTGAGAAATGAAGTGGTTCTCAGTAGAAAGGTGGATACTGTAATAGTGTTTATGCAATGGAGACAGTGTACTCTGTACCACACTGTTTCCAGACAGTGAAACTCTCAAGAGAGATACACCGAGTATTAAAAATTATTTACTAAGAACAATGTTCACACTATATAAAGGTGTTTGGACAGACTATCGGAAAACACATATCATTATTATATGCAATTTATAGCGCGCTCAGCTTACCCGGGGGCATCCCGGCGCGAAATCATATATCATGATATAAAACTATGATTTCAATATAGGGATATCAAAAATATCGTCGACAGGAATATCGTAGGTAAAAATATAGTTTTTAGTGTTGTTTTTAATATTGTTAAAAAAATATTGATGTTGCAAATATTGTTGTATGTAATATAATTTTGCTAATTAGTATGTAATTTATTGGACTATTATATTTTTTTATATTTATGTTTTTATGAAGGTTATTTTTTTAGTTACAATATTTTTTTTAATTGTCTAAATTGTTGATTTAATATATATAAATAATTGTTTAATCATTTTTTAGTAACCGGATATTGGGTTGTTGGGGATAAGGGTGGGAAGATTTTTTGTAAATTTTAATTTTACATTTGAATTTCTGTTATTAATTTTGAATATATGCACATTGATAATGTAGAGAGGCTCATTACAATGGCGTAACAATTGCCTCCACCGACCCGGCGGTGGCGACCATTACGCCATTGTAACGTGAAATACCCCAGCCATATCACGATGGAGGTGAGTATTGCGGCAGACGGAAAGTCCGTCCGCTGCTTTTCCGTCTGCAGGCAATCGTTACGATTGCCTGCAGGGTGGAGCAGGGGCTTCAATATGGTGGCGGTGCCTCGCAGGCACCACCAGCCATATTAGAATGTGGATTCTTGAAGGCCTTTCCATGGCGGCAATGCTGCCATGGAAAGGCTGGTGGAGAGTGGCTTTGGGGGCCCGTTGTTGGCCCCCGGGGGAGTGGGTGGGTGCACTTGGGGGTACCTAGGGTACTGTGTGGTGCCTGCCATGTGGTGCAGTGACATGTCAGGCATGCAATTTTGACATTGCGGGGGTGCTGCTGTAAGCAGCACCCGCCGCAATGTCAAAATGCGGAATGCGACCGTCAGGGTGGCGGTCGCATCCTAACTCGTGGTGCTGGACCGCCGCATGTCTGGCAGCCGGTCCCAACACCGCATGGATGGCGGGTGGACTCAGGTCCACCTGCCATCTTAATAGGCCCCTTGGATTTTTGAAATGCATAATGTGATATTAATACCATCTAGCCCAGATTCCAACTCAGGCATAACAATGGTTATAACCAGGGGCAAGAAAGCAACGCAGGCTGAAAAAGGGGAACCACCCTCGAAGAAAAGGAAAGGCCGGGGTCCATCAAAGGCCATCTTCCAACCATCAGGGGGAGTCAAATGGAAGGTAGCCTCAAGGGGGCATGGCGGGTGCTGCCAAGCCACATTGGCTACCACTAGTGATAGCCTTCCAGGCTGTGCGGTTTATAGTCCACCTATATTTAATGAGGAAACACTCTACACATGGATAGTGCAGGGAATCTCAAACCTAATTGACCACTTGATGCAAAAATTGTGTCTGATAGAAGATAGACTCAACAAACTGGAGATGGGCCTATCCCATAATACCTTGAGCAACTCCAGCGCACTAGACGGATGGTGGGGGCATCTCTTCTCAGGGGGGAGGGGGGGTCTGCATAACCTAGGGTCTGTAAACAATGCACCGAATCCCATAGGCCCCTGCTGATAGTCACCATGTCTCTTTGCTACGGGGAAGTATTCGTTTACCGGGTTCGCAGCATGTCTTAAGAGAAACTCGCACCACTCCCCTCAACAACAACATATTGCAGGTGCTCAGAATGCTTTTAATTTCCTACCTCTTCCCCCGGGAGCCACTCCTTACACTGTAGTCCTAGGTAACGTCCCTGGGTTATCATCGCAGTCATTTGAGGACTGGTCAACCCTGAGAAACAAGGCTTTACATTTACTGAGCTGACAGGGATCAAAAACCAATTGTTCACTGAATTTAAACTGGTTCGCAGAGTACCATGGATAGGGAAGTCCCAAAAGTCCCTTAGTGTCGACTGTGTGGTCCTAAATTTTAGGTCCCCAGATTTGGTTCAGATTATTCTGGAGAGGGCAGGGGACCTTGACGCCAGGGATGATATCTCTATTCTCCCCTGGGGTACTTCTATCGACCCATGGATATCACTAGATCTGTTGAACCGAGAGGGACATCCCAAACACTTGGCCAATTTAACTATTCTGTCCCCCTTAACAACTGCTTTGATGGTTTTTCTTCATTAGAGGACATCGATTGACTTAAACCATTTGACTGCACCGATTCACCTGGGACAGGTATATCTAGGGGCCACGAGGACCATGGTAATGGGTCCTCAATTTGCAATCCACCAGATTTTTTTGTAAAACCGGGATATCCCAACAGAGCAGGAAGCAATAGGTAATAATCCTGGCTATCTTGGGGGTGTCTACACTACTAAGGTGGAACAGAGCATGGTGGAAAGGCCGGAAGGCATGGTTGATGCTCACCTAGTAGGATCCATTCCACTAGACTGCCCCTATTGTCTGGATGCGCATGTGGCTGTAAATGTACCTCCTTCCTATCCATCCCCTGAAAGTCTATCTCAAGGGCACCTAAAGTCTGTTATGACAGTGGGCTCCTGGAATATTGCAGGTCTTATGCCCAAAACCGCATCTAGCGATTGGGCAGTTTGACCTCTGGGCAATCCAGGATACTTGGTCCATTGATCAGGCATATTACCCCAGGTTTTAAAACTGTTCTAAACCTGCCCAAGGGGGACGGAAAGGTAGACCCATTGGTGGTCTCACTGGTTGGGTGAGACAGGAAATGGGTTACAGGGTTGAAGTGGTAATTTAAGTACCAATGAGGATTCACAGTGGAATATCCCGTCCCTAGATCTGAGCCCAATTAAAAAATGGACAGAAGCTGCCTTGCAACTTAAGGGGCTGTGCCTGGAAAGGGGAGTGTGAGCGGCAGATGGGAGGTCCCAATCAGACCAGAGGAGCGCACACACCATTAATAATGGCATAAGGAGTAGTCATTGACTTTATTCTCCTCAATATAGAATTTTGGCCTTCCCTCCTTGACATGCTGGTCCAGGAACGCACAGAAAGCGACCACGACCTGCTAATTTTGACAATCAAGGGCCGGGCTTATTAAACATCCTCAAAAAGGTCGCAGAGGATATACCACCAGAAGTGCTGATTTCAAATGACACACGGAGAGTAAGATGGCCTAGACTTATCGGGAATGAAGAGGACCCGGGCATGATGAAGGCCATGGTTGCCCATTCGATATCCTGTCTCCAAAGTTGTGACTCTCAGGAGGATATCAACCTCATTGCCCCCCAGGTTCATAGAGACTTGTTTTCAACCCTAAAAACATATTTTATTAAGACCAGCAAAAAGAAGGTAAAGACAGGGACACCAACAGCCACCTGGTACAATAAAACCTGTAGAGAGACATACTGATTATTGACAAGGGCTATTAGATCTAAAGCTATGGGGGAGGTTAAATCTGCCAGAGCAAGGGCTAAAGCAACTCAACTAAAAGCTAAAAAGGAGTGGGATGATAATCGCTGGCTTGACTTGCTTTCAGCCAGCAATGAGAAAGACATGGTAACATTTTGGCAGTTAGTCAAGTGGGGGAGTGGCAGAACATCCCATATACCTATTAATTATGTTCCGCCAGAACAGTGGGCCTCGTATTTTATGGCCCAGTTCTCTGCCCCCAATAACAACTGAGTAGATTTTCAAATCCCCCCCTTGATACCCACCCTATTATAATTCCGAGGTTGAGACAGTCCTCTCCTTAATTCTGAGAGGAAGGGCCCCGGGCCTCAATTGTGAACCGGCGGACCTGTTTGTTTACGATAAGGACAACTGGGTGGTCTACATCACCTATCTTGCTAATGCCATTGCTAGTGGCGCGTGCATCCCTGACACCTGGTCTGGAGCAGTTATAATACCAGTATATAATAAGGGGGACTGCGCACTCCCTGGCAACTATAGGCCTATCAGGCCTTATAGATTCCATTCAGAAAATAGTTGCCAGGTTGGTACTGTGTCGAATCCAGCTGTGGATAGAGGAGTTTGAGATTCTATCACCAATGCTGGCATGTTTCCGCACCCATACCAGCACCATTGATCAGGTTCTTAGGTTTGTGTTGATTTACTGGCGGGTTGTTATCATAGGAGGGGGCACATTATATGCGGCTTTATTCGATCTTAAGTCCGCTTTTGACTTGGTCCCTCGTAATAAAATGTGGAGAGCTTTTATGGATGTGGGGATGCCATTTGAGTTACTAGCAATCCTATTCAAATTACATGACTCCAATCATGCAATGGTTAGATGGGGCACACACGGAGAAGTAATAGATAGATTTCCTGTGTTAAAGGGTGTGCGCCACGGATGTGTCCTCTCTCCTACCCTGTTTTCTTTGTTTATTGACAGGGTTGTACAGTATTATTCCACTTGCCCCACTGATGCCCCAACCTCGGCGGGCTTGAAGATCCCCCTACTCATGTTTGTGGACGACACCCTGATTCCATCTAAGACCCAAACTGGGTTACAGGTTGCTCTGTCCCGTTTCGAGGAGTGCTGCCGCGACCATGAGTTGGTGGTCAATGTGGACAAGACAAAGTTCCTGGTTCTTCACATGCACAAAGCCATTAAGGGTAAAGTGTACATGAATAATGTTCTTCTAGATCAGACTGAAGTGTTCACTTAACTGGGGATAACCTTAAATAGGAAGCTAAACTGAAAGCCACAGATTGACATGCTAGCTCTAAAACATGTGCAGTTGGCTGGGGCTCTTATAAAATAGCATAGGCTTTCATTTACCAAGCCCATGGCACCCGACCTTAAGATATATAATTCTAAAGATACTAATGCAATCCTATACAGCGCTGAACTCTGGGGCCATGAGGATATTACTCCCCTGGTTACTGCCCATAACAAATTTATAAGGGCACTAACTGGTTTGCTGCAATATACTCCATTTCTGCCTTTATCTTTGGACCTGGGTTGCTTTTGTATTGAGGATCTGGCTCGATTCAGGCCTATAGCTCTTTGGAGAAGGCTTTGGGTTACCACTGAGCTCTCTCTGTATGTCAAAGCTCTCTTGGATTTCAGGGGGGTAGGGTGCCTAAGTAAGATCAAGTAGCTCCAGTATATAGAAAAATCCTTGACAGAATTGGGGATGAGTATATTCTGGGATAATCCAGAAGTCAACCCATTCCAGACAAAAAAGGAGCTTGAGGCAGTTTACTTGGCCATGGTTAAGATGACGCGTTTTTCCTCTATCACAAGGCCAACTTTGAGCAGGAATTTCTTAATGATCCAACATGAGCCTGGGTTTGAACCGTATTGGGATTTTATTTCAAAACCGTTTGATAGAAAGCTAAACCACCAGTTTAGGGTAGGCTCACTTCCGATTAAAGCTTTTACTAGCCGATGGTATACATCTACGACAGAAATGTGCCATTTGTGTTTAGCACAGATTGAATCAATCGCTCACATCCTATTTGTTTGCCCAGCCTACAGGTCACCTAGGATGAAACGGCTTAGGCTCATTTGTACCAGCCTGGGCACGAGATCAGCCATGGAGGCCCTTAGGATCCTGCAGACATGCACCCAGGAATCCGTTGTTGTTGCCATGGCAAAATTCTTGAGTTGAGCATGGGTGATTCGGGCTAACAAACTAGGGGAACAATGATTTGTTTCAATCCTCTTTTTACCGACTTTAAGGGATGTGTGATAGATTGAATTTGCTACCCTGTCGAGTCTTGTTGCAGGGCTTAGTGATTTCACCAAAGACCGGGGTAGCTGTTTGTCTAAACCACTGCCATAGGTGTTTTGGCCTTATAACACTGTTTTGCCAACAAACCATTTTTGGGTGGATATATCTCATATCACATATTTTTAAAATTATGTTTTTTTATAGTATATTATAGTATATGGAGTGGTGTGGCTCACTGGTTAGAGGCGGCAGACACGGAAGCAGAGAACAGCCTGGGACCAGGGTTCAATTCCCGACGTGGCAGGGTCGTGGACCAGGGTCAGCAGACTCGATAATTCTCCCCTCGGTGCCTACTCTAACCTGGGATCACACTCTGCAACTCTGGGCATTAGCTTGCCTCATCTCTACAACGGCCCCCCACATTCGCCGGGGATGCCTCGTTTCACCTTGGAGATACCCAGTCGGGACCATCTCACAGGGATAGCCAGGACGGGTTCCCCAGCGGTCTACAGCGCCACGACGCCTCAGGGCAGCAGCGCGCTTTACAAGAACACATACATTACATTACATTACATTACATTATGTCTATCTGCTGTATAAATACTTGAACTCATGCATCTTTTTGTGGCCCCCTTACATTAATGTCAGCTCTGACTTGACTTGATCTTTTTCAATTTTGTATTTTTAATCTGTTTTAATTTTTATGAACAAAGGAAAGGGTCAGAGCATAGGTTCCAGCACCAGTCAGTTCTTATGTATTTAAGCCTATAATGTTCCTCAAATACCTCGGTGCAGACAGGTCTGGGGTTTGACCCACATACACCCCAATATAGGAGGTATAGAATACCCCCCTAACACAGCCACAAAGTTGTCCCTGCACCCGAGAAGCACAAACAAAATATATAATGTATAATAACAGTGTAGTATAATGTTCAATCAATCAATCAATCAATCATTTAATTTGTAAAGCGAGCTACATACCCATGAGGTTCTCAATGCGCTGTGGGAGGGAGGAGGGGGGGCTGCTACTGATCGAAAAGCCCGGTCTTGAGAAGCCTTCTGAAGGCCAGCAGGTCCTGGGTCTGTTGTAGGCTGGTAGGGAGAGTGTTCCAGGTCTTGGTGGCGAGGTAGGAGAAGGATCCGCCGCCGGCGGTGGTTTTCCGGATGCGTGGAACTGTGGCGAGGGCGAGGTTGGTAGAGCGGAGGCTGCGGGTGGGGGTGTAGAAGCTGAGTCAGTCATTGAGGTATGCTGGTCCGGCGTTGTGTAGGGCTTTGTGTGCGTGGATGAGGAGTTTGAAGGTGATCCTGTTGTTGACAAAGCTATGGTAGAACAGGTAGCTTGCCAATGAAAACTGTAAAGCTTAGTTATTTTGATTGTAGACACGCAATCCTTTTTATTTCAAAATAATATTCTTTGCAGAGACAACACGATTGCTTTGCCAACACATTTCATCCCTTTCTTGGGACTTCTTCAGGGCTTAAAAAGGTTGTTCTAATCTTTGTTCTTCCACGTGTCAGTTTATGGGTAATTTCTAAAATCGTCGGTCTGTGTATTTAGCATATCTGTGATCAACAAAGTATCCACAGCATCTTGTAATATTAATGGGGCATCCGTAATCCCATCATTATGTTTTGCGAATATGGGAATAAGTGTTCCCTTCTCCTGTGTATCACCGTCCAATTTCAAGGATAATTTTTTTAACTGACTGTAATGTCTTTTATGATTTTTATCATAAAAATAAGGACTAATGAACTGAACTGAAATTAATATAGTTTTTATACATTTTGATTTTGATCAATATATTATTGGATTTTTTTAAAATACAATTCATAAAAAATATAGCAACCTATTTAATACAATAAATATTTCGTTTTTTTAATAAAGAAATTACATTTGTTAATTGTTTTAAAAAAAAGTTTAATTTGAAAAAACGTTTTTCAATGATAATTTCATTAAAATATATATTTTATGTTAAAAAAAGTATAACATTTTAATACTTCTTTTTATATTTTAGGATTTGTAAATTTTGGAAAAACAAATAATTATTCTATGGTTTAAAGTTTAGGAATGTTAAAAAAAATCTAAAATATTTTACCTATTAATTGGAATAAACATATATTTTTTACTTTCATATTTAAATAATAACAACTTCCCCCATTTTGGTTAGATTGGAATGGGAATAGTAAAGATCACCCCTTTAGTGTTCAATGCCTTCCCCAAATTTGTTTAGATTGGAGTGTGGGAATAGTCAATGTAACCCCTTTAATGTCCAACACCTTCCTAAAATCGGTTTTGATTGGAGTGGGAATAGTAAATTGAATCTCTGTAGTGTCTAACACCTTCCCCTAATTAGCATAGATTGGAGTGGGAATAGTAGATGTCACCACTGTAGGGTCCAATGCCTTCCTCAAACAGGTTAAGTTTTCATTTGGAATTGTAAATGTAACGCCTTTAGTGCCCAACACCTTCTCCAAACTGGTTTAGTGGGAGTGAGAATAATAAATGTAACCCCTTTAGGGTCCAACACCTTTCCCCAGTATTTTTGGATCTGAGTGGTAATAGTAAATGTAAACTTTTAGGGCCTGATTAGGATGTTGGTCGGAGTTGCCTCCAACTGACATCTCTGCGGTTTAAGAACCAACCAACATCGGGTCGGCGATCCGAAATCACAATTATGATGCGGCGGCACAAGGTGCAGTCTCAACCTCCCATTTCCCTATTGGAACTTGTGCGGCAATCACAAACCGGCCGCAGCACAAGTTCCCATGGAGAAATGAGAGTTACTATAAATCTGTGCACCGTGTGACAGACACCTCAGGTGCCTGTCACATGGTGCAGGGATTTACAGGGGGCATCATAGGTGCCCCCAGACCAACAACAGAAGGATGCAGAGGGAATGGGGCCCTACTCGAGCTCCCAAGGCCACATTCTGGCAGGCTTTCCATGTTGTCGAAAACCAACATCATAATCCCTACAGCTGAAGCGCTGCCCGCAAGGGATTATGTACGTTTTACAACGGGCCGGCGGACTCCTTGAGTCCTTCAGGAGCCAGTCGGATATCACTCTGACCGACATCCAAATGAGGCCCTAGGGGGCCGATTACGATACGGCCCATAAAGGCTCCGATTTAGGGCTGCATTGTAATGGGCCGCACATTTTCCTTTCTGACCACCTTATTATGATGGAGACTGTTGGGAAGGAAACATGCTGGTCATTCCGGCTGGCTTCTGACGGGCCTGGAGAGCCCGTCCGCCAGTCGGAATCTGGGCTGTAATCTTAAGGGCGGCTCTTTCTGCCCTTGAGATTACGATCATAGGTTCTGACATAGTTTCCATGCCGGTCTGTCCGACATGGTAACTATGTTGGAAAGCATGTTTGGGGGCCCTTTGGTGGACGGCCTCTAGTTGGAGGCCGAGGAGTCACCTATGGTGTCCCCCTATTGATCCCTGCACCTTGTGGCAGGCATCATGAGGTGCCTGCTACTGGGTGCAGGGATGAACCACACCTCCCATTTCTCTATGGGAGAATGCATTACAGCTGGTTTATGGCCATAATGCATGCTCCATAGTAAAATATAGGACGCATTCTAATGGGGGGGTTGGGACCGCTGACCGGGTGTTGTCAGTCCAATGACCGAGTCGGTGTCGGGCAGAAGTAATTCCGGCCAACATCATAATGAGTCCCTAAGTGTCCAAACATTCCCCAAATTGGTAAAGATTTCAGTGGGAATGGTAAATGTAACCCCTTTAGTTTCTGGCACCTTGCCCCGGGATGGTTGAATTGGAGTAGGAATAATAAATGTCACCCCTTTACTTTTATTTGCATACAGTAGAAATAGTTTGTAGTACTATTATTGGTGATTACAAATATAATAAACCAATGAGCTGTATGTTTGTATAAAGTAATGGGACCGATTAAGATGTCGGGTGGAAAGCCTCCGACAAGCTGTCAGAGGCATTCTGACCGACATCGTAGGTTTCAGTCTGAACGCCATATTAGGATGACTGCGGTCGGAGTGAAACCTGTGGGAGGATTCCGATGTCCTTCTGACGAAAGCCACCAAACTCCCCTAAAGACGGCAGAGGCAGGTTCAGCTCCACTGTCGGGATTATGATGGCACTTTATGACAGCCTTTTCAGGTCAGCCTTTCCAACATGGAAAGTCTGTCAGAAAGTGTCTTTGGGGCCCTTAGCAGGACCCCCTTCCCCTCTGGCCCTCCACTATGGGGCCTGAGGAGCACCTATGGTGCCCCATAAACTTCCCTGCACCATGTGGCAGGCACTCTATAGTGCTTGCCACAGAGTGCAATGATGTTTGAAAACAACCATTTCCCAATGGCAGCTTGTGCTGCAGGCCTTTTCCGCCGCTGCACAGGCTACTATTGGGAAATGGATGTTTCTGCCGCCCATTGGGCAGTCCCACCCAAATACAGCTGTCAGAACCGCCGGCCTATGGTCGGACAGTTCCAGACCGCAGCGGTCCGCCCGACATCGTAATTAGGTCCAGTATTATGAATTACATAGTTTTATGTAATAGGACATGTCACACATTTTGATCTTTTATTTATTTTTTCAAACTTTATTAATTATATAGTTATGCAAATAAAACATTTATTTTTATTTTCTTAATTACAAAATATATAAATGATATATACATAGTATTTTATTTTGCACATTTACAAGTTTTATTTTACATTGTTTAACAGTTTATTAACGTTTCTTAACTATTTTTGTACATATTTTCAATATTATGCTACCTTATGTTTTTTAAGTATATATAAAATAATTGTATATATTTTATACAATTATTTAGTTTATACTTTATACATTATAAACATTTGATCATATCAAATTTTGATATGTTTGACATGTTTATATTTTTTTTATACATTTAGTCAAAATTTTTACAATATGCTTCCTTCATTTCTATGGGGAGAACGCATTTTTTTAGGTTCATTTATCAGCCATTTGTTTTTGTACTGCTACTTTTTGTTTTGTAATCTATTTTTTGCTATTTTAGTCTATTTCCACAGAATCAAATCGAAGTAAGGTGCTGCTGTGCTTTAGAACAGGTAAATCCTATTTGTTTAAGGGCTTTTAAGGGTTGTGAGGGTAGGGCTGTAAGGGAAAGGTCTAGAAGGTAGTTATAGTGTTTTCTGTGCCTTTTAGTAGATTTAGATGTATTACTGTTATTGTTTTCAGGAGTTTGTCAGTTTGCGTTTTTTTTGCACTATTTTTTGGTAATGGTTTACTATGTTATGTTAAGTTAAATTATGTAGGTTAACTGTAATGTATATGTATTTTTTCGAGTGTAATGTGTTTTTATGGGTGAGTTGTTTATTTTACTTTAGAAGTTTTTGTCTATGAATGTGTGCTATGGCCATTGGGAGTTTATGTTTTTTTTAAAAGAAATCCTTTTTAGTTTATAATAAACCAATGCTTTTATACTTGATTTCCTTTTTTCCAGTTTTCCTGGAGCGTTTTTTTCAAAATACTTTTTTTGTTTTTTGGTGGTTACTACATACTTTGGAATGCTTTGACAGAATTCTAATTGTTTTATTTTTATACTTTTTTGTGTTTTTGGGCAATATTTCTTCTATTGTTGATGGATTACTATTTTTTAATACTTGGATGCAGGGGCACTGCAAATAATTATTCACATGGGACTGGGTATGTCAGGTTCTGTATCGGAATGTTGCTGGGTGTGTCAGTGGCTGTATCATTGTGTTTCTGGGTGGGTCAGTGGCGTTATTGGTATGAGCTCCAGTGTCAGTGTCAGTATCAGTGAGTGCCTGGATGTGTCTGTGACGGTATTGGTGTGTGCATGGATGTATCAGTCTCTGTATCAAAGTGTGGCTGGGTGTGTCTATAGCTGGATCAGTGTGTATCTGGGTGTGTTACTGTCTAACAATGTGTCTCTGGGTGTGTCAGACTCTGTCTCAGTGTGTGGCTGAATGTGTCAGTGGCTGTATCTCTGTGTGTGCTTGAGAGGCTGCATCAGTGTTTAGGTGGGTGTGTAAGTGAGGGTATCAGTGTTTGATTGGGTATGTCAGTAGCTGTATTGGTGTGTATTTGGGTGTGTCAGTGTCTGTATCAGTGTTTGCCTGGGAGTGCAAGTGGCCCTATCGATGTGTGAGTGGGTGTATTTTTGGGTGAATGAGTGTGTGTATGGGTGTGTCAGTGGCTGTAACAATGTGTGCCTGGGTCTGTTAGTGTCTGTATTAGTGTGTGGCTGAGTGTGTCAGTGGCTGTAACGATATGTAAGTGGCTGTATGGGTCTGCGAGTGGGTATGTGAGTGGTTTTGTGGGAGTGTGACTGTGTGTATGGGTGTGTGAGTGGTTGTGCGGGTCTGTGACTAACTAAATGGGTCAGTGACTGGGTGTGTGAATGTCTGTGTGGGTCGGTGAATGGGTGTGTGAGTGGTTGTATGCTTGTGTGAGTGTCTGTGTGGGCCTGTGACTGGGTGTCTGAGAGTCTGTGTGGGTCTGTGAGTAGGTCTGTGAGTAGGTCTGTGTGTGTCTGTGTGGTTCCGTGAGTGGGTGTGTGCATGCCTGCATAGGTCTGTGAGTGGGTGGGTGGGTGAGTGTCTATGTGGGTTTGTGAATGGGTCTGAGAGGGCATGCATGCCTCTAGGAGTGCGTGTGTGAATGCCTGCATAGGTCTGCAAGTGGGTGCATGATTGACTAGGCGGATCTGTAAATGGATGTGAGAATACCTGTGTGGGTTTGTGAGTGGGTCTGACAATGCTTTTTCTTCAAAGTGCATCAAGATTCGTGGATTTACACGAGGGGCCATGCTGAGCCTCGCAGGTGATCCATGGATTCCATAAGTAGAACAAAAACCCAATATAACTAAACTTCATACCCAAAATAGGTCCCTCTGACACTCTTCTAACACACCCATGGGGCCAGGGTAGATCTACCTTGACCCCTTGAATGATTTTGCAGGAAACTTTTAACATTTTGGGACTGTTCCCGGATACTTAAAATGACAACCATGATCTTCCAGTCCGGTTGTGGTCAGCCAATCACGACGTTCTTGATGGCGCGTGACTTCACAGATCCATTGCGGGGGTTCGGCGGAGGGTCTTCGTCACTAGATATACAATTTTGTTTTTCCTTTAATAACTCCGTAACTACTGAACAGATTTACATCAAATTACAATAAGGGTACTTTTTCGTTCAAGAGCTTCTCTCTGCCAAATTTAGCGTAATTCCGTCCAGTAGTTCGGGCTGTAGTTTGTTCAAAATCCCAATGGCAAATGCACATCTTTTGGCACCCCCTTTTTATCTCGGCCCCACTTGATGGATCACTGCCAAACTGTCCATGCAGAACTAGACAAAGCATGCCACTTTTTTTGTAAAATTTCATGCAGATTTGTCAGAAGTCTACAAAGTTATAAGTAAGTCAAAAAACGTTTTTCCTATGGAAACTGGGTCCTTACCATAACTACCTACCGGCGACCATAATGTAGGTCATACATATATTATGTATATACTCTCTTTAGTTTGAATGTTTGTTGTTTACGCTAATATGTTTTTGGCTTGTTTTCTTGTAATTTTAGTAAGGAATTTGTTTGAGGTGATTAGTAAAGATTTAGGGCCTGATGGTGTGGCCCCAGGTCCAAAACTGCACTGGCAAACCCGTGGTCAGGCTGCCTGCCCAATTACGAGTTTTTCTCGTGTCTGGCGGGCTATTTTTATGTTCCCACAGCAGTGATTTAGAAAATAGGTACTGCAATGGGAACACCAAAACCAGTTCCTGCACAGCATACAGTTCCTTACTGGGGAACATACACACAGGGGGGCATATGTTGTGTCCCCTTGTGCATCCACATGGCATGAGGCACCAGGGAGTCCCGTAGTGCCCTCTATGTTTCCTCTCTACCATGTTTTTCGTGGAGGGGGAAATACCATGAAAACCCAGGTGGAGAGGAAACTTGTAATATGCCTGGCGAAACAGCAGCAGTTCCGCCAAGCACATTACTGCCTCCATACTGCCCCACCGTTGCCAGGGAACTGCTGATCCTTGGTGGCTGAGCAGGGCAATGGCAGTCTGAGCACCCTAATTGTAATAGGGCCATCAGGAGACCGCCACCACAGCGTCCCTGCGAGTCTGGTGGTCCGTGGACGCCTAGACACATAATCAAGCCCTTAGTTGATGTGAAATATTTTCATTACATTCAAGTATGTGTATAAAATGTTATGGGTTTATTAGAATTATTTGTTTTAAGTTAAGAATATTATTTTGTATATTTATTAATGACTAGTTCATTATTTTGGCGGTAATATTGCAATCAATATTATGTGATTTGATATTGTTTACATATATTTTGATTTACGGCTATCAATATTTTTATCGTTGATACAGTTGTTTTTGATATAGTTAAAAATCTATATTTTTAACAAAGATGATTGTGTTCTTGATATTTGGGGTTTTACTAGTTAAGTGTAGAGGTCGGATTTTTTGTTATCAATATTTATTTTCCGATATTTTAATGTCTTGATACTGTATGCATTATTTTTATGTCAGTGATCCGAATCTGACCTCTGCAAAACTTAACCTCATATTCCCCACTGCCATTCCCACATGCCCCAGATGCCACTCTAAAACCACAGACCAACGGCATATGCTGGGGGAGTGCCTCACACTCACCAACTATTGCCAGGCAGATCATGATGCCCAGGCATCTGTCACAGAACATAACATAATATGTGTATTTGTAAAGCGCACGTTCACCCAAGAGTATCTTGGCGCTGAAAAACAGATGTTTATTGTTACCCAACTCAATGGTACTTGCACATCTCAATACACAGGTGACGACAGCTCTAGGGGTCTATAAGAGGGAGCAAAAAATATAGGCCCTGGTTACGATGTCGGTCTGAATTGCCTCCGACTGACACCGTTTCGGTGAGGGAACCGCCCAACCATAGGTAGGTGGCTCCGAACAACTGATTACAATGCGACCACACATTGTGCGGTCGCAAACCTCCATTTTTCTATGGGAGCTTGTGCGCAGGCTGAAACCACCCTCAGCACTAGCTCCCATCGAGAAATGGGAGTTTATGAAAATTCCTGCGCCCTATGGCAGTCACCTTACTGTGCCTGCCACATGTTGCAGGGATTTTCAGAGGGGCACTATAGGCCAGATGCGGAGGGCCAGGGGGGGAAGGGCCCCTGCTAGGGGCCCCCAATGTCAGATTATGACAGCCTTTCCGTGTATGAAGAGCTGTCAGAAATTAACATCATAATCCTGCATGCGGAAATGCTGTCCATAAGGAATTATAAGGATCATCCGACTGACCAACTGGCTCCATGAGCCGCCTGTACGAAGGTTTCGGTCTGTCCCTCCGACTACTGCCTCCAACCTCATGCATCCTAATACGTCGGTCAGACCCCAGCAGTAGATGCGGTTCAGACCAGACCTCATTATAATGAAGCCCATAGTTCGGGCCTGCTTTGATAATTTGGCGCTAGTGCTTGCCTAGAGAGTTATTACCCTACATTGGAGGTCCCAACAGCCACTGCTCCTGAATAAATGGCAAAACGCCCTTCATCGGTGGGGGACTGACGAAAGCACAAATCTGCATCACAAGTAGGCCTGCCACCTCCATAAACGGCCCATAGCGGACACATGGTACACCATCCTTATGCAATTTCATGAGGTGATGTGGGAGGCTGGCACCCCCCTACACCACCGAGCAGCCAGGATGCTGACCCCCCTCGTACTCCTTCCCTACACTCCTACTCCACTCCATGACTGACATATTACAAACTCCCCTTGGAATCTCTAGTGCATGGCCCCTGGTGCCGCTTCATGTTCTACTTCATCATAAGTAACTCGCCTTGCTATGACACATCCTTTGGTGTCCTCCCGTCTCCCATAACTCCTCCCCTGAATTTCGACTCCATGTGCGATGTAACTTCAAACCTACCTTAAGGTAACCATTTCAAAGGGACTTGTACTTGTAAATTACCTGATGGAACAGCATACTCCTTCAAACACTCAGCCCAGACCGTACAGTGAGCTTGTGCTCTTCCTCTTCCAGTGGTGGTCCGTGTATGGCTTATTCCCCACTTTGCACCCATTTTGAGCCTCTAAGCGGACTTACCCTCAGACTGATGTGTTCATATTGCCATATGACGATTCTGATAAGCATGTGATGTTGTCATTTTCATACCATGCCATACTGGACTGGTAAAATGCCTTAATAACAAGATTTTGATAAGTGATCCTTATACACCAGAAGTCAAAAAGAGAGAAGGAGGCTCTGATGTGTTGTGGAAGATCATTCTAGGATTTAGGAACCAGGTATGAGAAGGCACGACAACCTGCTCTGCTTTTATGGATGTGTAGGGCGCGTGCTAGTGAGAGTACAGCAGAGTGGAGATGTTTGGATGGTTGGTGGAAATGAATGCAGCTATTGATGTAGGCAGGGCCTGTATTGTGGAGTAGAGTGGAATGTATTTGCTCAAAAGATGGGCTGTAGAATTTATTTATGAGTCAGAGTTAATGAATTGGCAAGAGCATCAGGTAGATGGTTAGGACTTTAACCATATTGTTCTGTAGTGTTCTTTACTGATTTAGTCTGTGATGATTAATAACAGCTATTGGCATCTGTTACAGAAGAGCTATATTTAGCTGATCTCATTATAAGAGCTTTTAAAACCGCAGGCCTGCCAACTTCTGATAACTTTTCCCTGTATGAGAACAGTGCTAAAAAAAGGATTCTCAGTCTGTCACAGATGTTATGGGGAGGTTTCATACTCTGGAATGCGCATTGACTAGGCAGCGCCTCCAAACAGGAGCTAGAAGCTCACTTGATGCAAGGGTTTCTAGTGAGTGGCGGATCCGCCGCTATGGTGGAGAAGCGTCTCCACACTGCGTTTAAGCAGTGTACTAAAGGAAAAATAAAATGATAATTACTCTGAGTTATTAACATTACATTTGTTCTTTTTAGCGGCAGCTTTTACGGGTGGGACGGGTGAGGCTGCTCTGCTGATAGAGCAGAGGATGGGGGAGTGGTTTGCACTCCTGAAAGTGCGCATGAATGTTTGACCGGCCATCTGGGGTCGGTCAAACATTCATGTACACTTTGCATGTTCTCCATGCAGGCTACATTACAGCCTGCATGGAGAACATGCCCAGCCTCCCGTTCTCTGGCTGAACGCCAATCCACAGCACTCAGACCAATCGAAACAATGCATTGCAGCGCTGTGATTGACTATTGGTAGGCTAGGAGACGGGGACATCCTGCTTGGAAGTGAGCAAGAGGACCTCTGGCACCCGCGACTCACTCCCCACTGCCTTCAATTATCAGGCGCCACTGTTTCAAGCTCAATTTATTTCACCCTGTGATAAAGTGTCTTTTTTGTGGGAGCCAATAATGTGTGACACGCAGGGGACCTGCTGGTGTTTCATCAGCCAAATATTTCAATGACCCACAACATAATCAATGCCTGTGCCACATAAGAGTTGCTGAAATGAAAAGGCGCCATATATGCTGTGTAATATTATATTGCTAAAGCTTTTATTTCATCATGATGGTCTAGATGGACTGGTGACAAGTACGTTTATATGTCACTGCACTGAAAATCTTTTTTTTTATTTAATTTTTAATTTGAACAAATACAGGCGGGGTGTGGCTTGGAAAGATAGCCAAGTAGTCATGTCTCTTGGCGCTCCCGCCAGCTAGCCCGTCATCCATCAAAATCCTGTTGGTTGATAATAATCTCTGACTCACCCTCCAAGTTAAAGGAAAAAGATTAACTGAACCTGTGCAGGTGATTGTGCACCTCTGTTCGGCTCGGCTGAGGTGCTGAAGAGGGGGAGCAGGAGAGCCCAGATTGGGCCGCCATTTTAGGGCCTGGAAGTGAAGGACTCTGGGGATCAGAAGCCTGGAAGAACGGAGGTGTAGATCCCGGTAAGGACTCGAATAACGGTCCCAAGTGAGCAGAATGCAGCGGTAATTAATACAGTGGGGAGATTGGCTGACCCTGGGCCTGGTGGGAGAGAACCGAAGAGGACCCGTCGGCTGCTATGCTGCCTGGAGGACGTTGCGGAGGCAGAGAGCAGCGGCTGCGGGCTGGGATCCTGTACGAAGGACCCGGATGCAAAATAATCGAGGGACCCAGGAACCACGTGAGACATCCCCCGGCTGGACCTGAGAGGCCGACCCCCATACAAGTAAGCAGAGTCAAGTGGGGGGGTCAGGAGTGTGCTGAGGAGGCTCTGCCACGGGACCAGAGGTCTTTCCGACTGGTGCTGGAGCCAAGCCCTTTACTGGAGAACCTTCCGGGGACCTTGGAACACTAAGTGGAGAGCCGCTATGGTGGTGGCCCCCGAGGAAGGATGAATGGTGGCCAGGCTGCCCCTCGCCGAATGGAAGGCCAGGGGCAGGCCCCATGCACCCTGGGAACTTTGCTGAGTCATCTCGTAGTGTCCAACCGGCACCATTAGCAGGAGAAACAGGAGAGCGGAAGCCTTATACTCAGAGGGTAAAGCGGCCAGGTTGAAAGAGGAGACATTGGAAATTGCCATCCTGTACAGGGATGGTACCTCCCAGGCCAATTAAGACCCTATTAGGCTTGACTGAAAATGGAGGACTGACCCGCAAGGAGGGAACCGGAATTCGCGTGGACAGACCCTGCAGTAGTGGAAATAGGCTATTCTAAAGTGCAGTCCATATTAGACAGACTCCCTACTAAAAACTTACAGAGGCAGGGGGAACCTGTAGACCCCGGGAGATGCAGAATCTGCGATTTCGCTAGATAGAGCTTGGAATATGTAGCACATTAGAAGAAAGACGCCGCTATGGTCAAAGACAAGGGAGCCTGTGCAGCACAATTTAATTATGCGCACCCACTAACAAAAACTCAGGGCTATCAGAAAGACAAACCCCCCAGGCATGCAAAGCACAGAACGAGATCAGGAGGATCAGACCCCCTCCATAACTGATGTGCTGGAAGCCATCCACTAAACATGCGACAAAATGGTCCATAAGACCGACACAGTGGCATTAGAGGTCAACCTGCTTCACTGCGATCTTCGGAAAGTCACTGACAGAGCTAATACTAATGAACAGGAAGTACAAACCCTGCAAATGGAGGTGGACTCCCTGAGGACAACAGTAGTGGAACTCCAACCGAAAGTGATACGGCTGGACGATCGTGCAGAAGACCCAAAGAAACAAACTACGATTATTGGGATTTCCCGAAAGGGCGGAGGGCCCGTCCGCAGAACTCTTCCTGGAGGAGTGGATAGTGTCTGCAATGGCTCCAAAAAAAACATCCAAGTTTTTCAGGGTGGAAAGGGTGCACAGAGCGCTTGTGCCCCCACCTAGGCCTGGTGTGCCACCCATCATCGTGAGACTTTTATATTTAAGGGACCGAGATGTTATACTCCAGATGGCACGCAGGCGAGGCCCATGAATGTATGAAGGCCACCCCCTTTCTGTATATTGGGATTATACTCAAAGAGTGCAGGAGCAAAGGAAATGGTGGACAAAAAGTGTCTCAGAGACTCAAACCTTAAATACATTCTCCTGTTCCCTGCCAAATTTATGGTTGAGAGTAACGGAAAAACACTGTTCTTCTCGGCGGCAGAGGCAACAGAATGGCTGGACTCTCAGGAACAGCTGAGGGGGCAGACTGCCCTCTCTGCAGTCTCTTCCCAGGGAGGTGATCAACCTCACAGTATACGTGGATCCAGAACACAATAATATCCGACATCAGATCTCAAAGTCTTGGAAGGGTCAGAGTATGTAAGGATGGCACAATGCAGTTCTCGGACATGGTGCCAGATTCAGGGGGCTTATCCCTGACCCCGCAACTTGGAGCGAACCCAGAGGCAGAAGAATGGATACAGTCGGAACAACAGCATCTACCCAGCCCGAGTATTGAAGGACGAACTGAAAGTGATAAGTATAAGATGTCATAGCACACACAGGGACTCATTGAACCGTGGCACTAGATAATGGGAAAGGGGAGGTTGGGTAACACTAAAAGATCACGGGTACAAAGTAAATTTTCTTTGGATATCGTAAACTACATGCTGGCGGGTAGCTTAACCCCTTCAGTGGTGGGCAGCTCGGTGGGAGGCTGGAGGTATGTTCTTGCAACCCATTGGGGAGTCTATCACTAGCATTGCAGAAACTGTTGAAATGATAGAGGCATGCAAACTTGTTTCCAAATCCTTGTTCAGAATGGTATACTGTTGCAGTACTTGTTTGATATCTTTTGGAAAAATGGGGGAATTGGGTGGCAAACACAAAAAACTTAACATGTATCTTGTGCGACTGGAAGAGGGTGGCTTACTGCCCAGGGGGTGGGGAATGTTTCTACTTGTTGGTATTTGGTTAGGATATAAGGTCCTGGTTATACAAGATGGCCCTGACTATAATAGGACTGATAGGTATTTGATGCGGCATACGCAACACAAAATTGTCCGGTGGGAGCAGATAGACGGACTGAGAAGACCCCGTAAAAAATCTAATCACATCGAATGTCCTGGGCCTGGCTAGCATGGTTAAATGTAGACGCGTCTTTGAATATTTAAAGCAATACAAGGTGGCCATAGCCTGTTTACAGGAAACACACATTTGGGGGTACTCACTACCCTGTATGAAAAAAGTTTGGTGGGGACAGGTCCATGCTACCTCATACTCTGGGTTTGCCAGGGGGGTCCTTATATGGGTGTCACAGGGGACACCATTTCAATATCATCACCTCTCAGAGGACCCGGAGGGTAGATACGTTATTCTATGTGGTAAATTAGATGGGAAGGAGATAAGCATTGTCAACGTGGTATGCAAACTTTACAACGCAACTTTTACCACGCAGTGCTGTTACAATGCATGTATTACAACGAAAACCATTACAAAGCATTACACTGGGGGGCGCTCTAGGATAAGGAATAGTTTTAATATACTATCCAACACCTTCCCTAGTGTCCACGGGGACTGGAGTTGGAATAGTAAATTAAACTATTCCCTATCCAGCACCCCCAAGTGTAATGCGTTGTAAAGGTTTTCGTTGTAATACTTGCGTTGTAACAGCATGCGTGGTAAAAGCATGCGTTGTAACATCATACATCCGTCAACGTCTATGCCCCTAACGAGGATAATCCAACCTTCTTTCCTGATTTGATGGGGGCAGCTGCCCCCTATCTTGGGGCACCTGTACTTTTGACAGGAGATATGGACTGCGTTTTGGATGGTGGCTTGGACCGTGAGCCCCCAAAGATGAGAACTAAAACTAGGGTGACTGAGGCATTACGGGACAGGGTCTGCAGTTAGAGGATGTATGGCACAGACGGAACCAAACAACACAACAATTTTCCTGTCACTCCCGAGCGACTGGGACATTTAGTCCTTAGATTATTGGTTGGCCTCTGCAGATACAGAGCTTGAGACATACTTTTTTTTGGTTGTATGACCTTTATTGCACAAACGTGCAAATTAACACAGCGTTGTGCCTACAACCTCGGAGGCCGGCCGCAATATACACATACATCAAACAGCGTTTTACAGGGCGATATAGTGTGATGGCCGACAATCAGGGGTGCAGAAGCGCTATGAGGAGTGCATGGATAAGACGTAAGCATTACAGCATAGTTGGTGTCTCACAATTTTTTAAAAGGAAACATTTTTGAATTACATAAATCCTATAACAACAACAGAGAAAGGAGGCAAAAATATCCCAAAAAATAAAAAATAAATTAAAGAGAATTACATTCACAGTACCACAGCATTCTCCCTCCTATCAATTGTGCTATTATTACTGTAGTCTGGTTACATTTCAATCTACAGATCGTCTGTACTTTGCATATTTTGTTCCAGGGAGTGTGTGGCCAGGTAGTTGCGTAAATATGACCAATAATCTTTAGGGCGGGACCTGAGTGGAAGTTCTTCTTCATATGTCGTCAGCGTATCCTGACAGTAGACCAGGTCCTCCAGCCAACGCCGCATCGTTGGGCATCGTCTACTGTTCCAGTGCAACGAGACTCTACGCTTGGCCATCAGGAGAGCAACAACACAAAATTTCCGCTTTTTGCTCTGATATGTGGCACCAGGCCCAGCAAACAAACCTTTAATGTGCAGTCAATTTGTGTCTCTAGCATATCACTTAGTGCGTTAGTCACCTGCACCCAATAGTCTGCAATTTTCAAGCACTGCCACGCCAGGTGTATGAAATCAGCACCTTCCTGCCTGCATCGCTTACATCTAGAGTCTGTGTTCAGTCCACATTTATATAGCCTATATGGTGTATAATACATTTGGTGTAAGTATTTATAGTGTATGATCCTCAAATTTCCATTTGGGGTCAACATGGTAGTCAGCATACATGTGGTTGACCACTCCTCTTCCGTTAAGGGTTCTCACATGGCAGTATTCCATTTGAGTCTCATGGCCTCAGTGTTACCTGCAATGTCGTCCTGTAATCTGGAGTATAGTCTGGACACTATGTGCGCTGCAGTAGGTGCAGTCAATATGAACTGCAATGATGTCATTTGTTGAGGCTCTGCAGGGTATGTTTGATAGTGTAGTTTCATTGCTTGCTGCAATCTATAGTACGTGAAGGTGAACAATAGTGTGGGGTTGCTAATGTAGGTAAGATCCGCTAATTGTACATATGTCCTGTTAACATATAGATCTCCCATTGTATCTATACCCGCCTGTCGGAGTAGATCCATCCCTACTTGTTCTTGGGTAACCGAGAGTGCTGGGTGGTGTGGCAAAGGCAGCGCCGGAGCATATAAGGGCAATTTACCCGCCTTCTTACCCATCAGTTAGAAGGCCTCGTTAGTTGTATCAATGGTGTTGATATCGCGTTCATGCAACCTAGGTCTCTTGTGGGGCAGCCAAGCCGTTAACGGAATCTGGAAGGTATCTCCCGTCTCAACAGCAATGTGGGACATGAAGGGTATTTTGTGATACCAGTAGTGAGCAAATTGCGCTTGTGCACACAGATAGTAGAGTAGAAAGTCAGGCACTTTGAATCCCCCCTGGGCGTATGGTAAGGTCATCGTCTGCAAGTTTAATCTAGCTTGTTTGCCCGCCCACAGGAGATTAAGGACTAGTTTGTTTATGTTTCGAACACCTCAGCAGGTGGTTTTATTGGTATGTTGTTGAACAGATAGAGTAACTTCGGCAGAAGCACCATTTTGACTATGGCAGTTCCGTCTGCCAGTGAGAGAGGAAGTTTATTCCATCGAGCTACTTTGGCTTCCAGTGCAGTGATGACTCTACCATAGTTTGTGCGGATGACAAGTTCAGGATTTCTGTGGAACCAGACTCCCATGTAACATGTGGGTTCCTCCTGCCATTCTAGTGGATAGTCTAGTGCAAATGGGAGCGTACTATCTGTCAGCGCAATAATAACTGACTTAGTCCAGTTAATATGCAGGCCAGAGTACTGGCCAAATTTTATGTATTCCCGCAACAGGGGGTTGAGGTGCTGTTCCGGATCTTTAACATATAACACCATGTCATCTGCATAGAGGGAGATATGGAGAGGGTGTGTCGGGAATTGGAGGGCCGAATGGTGATGATGTTGTCTGATTTTACATGCCAGGGGTGCTAAGATCAGGGCAAATAGCATGGGAGATAGGGGGCACCCCTGCCTAGTGCCACCGCAAATCTGGATGGGGTCTGAGATATAGTTATTCACTTTTATGCGGGCCGTTAAGTTAGAGTATAGCATTGAGATCCACTGCGTGAACAGAACAGGGAAGCCCATGCGTATTAACACAGCATGTAGAAAGGGCCATTCAATTGTGTCGAAAGCTTTAGCAGCGTCTAATAGCACCGCCACCGCCTTGGTCTCTGGTGTCAGATAGTGAGCTAATGCAAACAATGTGCGTGTATTGTGTGTCGTGGATCTTTCTGGGATGAAACCCGATTGGTCGGGCCTCACCAATAGAGGCATCAAGGGCTTAAGACGGGCTGCAAGCAGACTCGCAATGATTTTAGTGTCAACATTTATAAGCGACAGTGGCCTATAAGAGTCGCATCGATCTTGTTCTTTACCCGGTTTTAGTATAGTTATCAGCATTGCTTCTCTTAGTGATGAGGGGAGTGTTTGTGCTGTATGTGCTACGCCGTACAGTCTCACGAGGTGTGGGGAGAGCAGGTCTGCAAAAGTTTTATAAAACTCACCCGTGAAGCCGTCGGGGCCAGGCGCTTTGCCATTGGGGAGACTTTTAATTACATTGGTGACTTCCTCCAACTGTTACAGGACAGGATAAATACTCCCTATGAGCGTCAGCCAGCCACGCTACCTCAATATCTTCCTTGTATTGTAACATGGCTGTTGTTGACATAGTTATTCATGACTCGTACAGGCTGCCATATGTGGACATAAATTCATCCAATATGTGCCTTATGTCGTGTTTGGGGGTGCCCTCAGAGTCTCTTATCGTGTCTATATGCTGTGGTGCATGTCCAGTGCAGATTTTCTGTGCTAGAGCTCTGCCAGGTCTACCTGCCTTGCCGTATGCCCGTGCCACTTTGCGTTTCGAGATGTATTTCAGTTCGTCCGTGGCAAATTGCTTGTATTCTGCCAGAACTGTTTTAATTTCCCCCAGTATGGCAGAGTCTCGTGTGTGCTCATAATTTTGCTCTAGTGTGCGTAGTCTACACTCTCGTTATAAATTTGTTGTCTGATGTCTTTAAGTATGCCCGCATTGGTGCTTATACATGTGCCTCTTATCGTTACTTTGAATGCTTCCCATAATAACCCTGGATCGTCAGTAGTGGGAAGGTTATGGTCAAAGTATCTACAATCGCTTTGTGAATAGTGTCCGTGTATACTGAGTCTAGTAGGGCCTTGGCGTTAAACCTCCATGCGAATGGTGGTGGGACATAATATGGCAGTTCTAGTGACAGCAAAACAGGGTTGTGATCAGAGAGTGTGCGTGGCAGGTGCTTCATGGAGGCGGTCCATAGCGATATGTTGTTGGTACCCAGCCAATAGTCAATCCTAGACCAACTGTTGTATGCCGCGGCGACATGCATGGTTTCTGTGTTAGCAGGGTGACGGGCTCTCCAGAGGTCGCTAAGATATAGATCCGCCATGGCGTCCTGCAATGCCGTCCGTGCCTGTTTGTGTGGTTCGGTAATGTTAGGTGATCGATCTAGCCCATCTCTCAAAGCAATGTTAAAGTCTCCTCCCCACAGAAGGTTTGTGACCTGTAACTCAGTGATGGTGTGCCATAGCCTGGTGAAGAACTCAGGGTCATCCGTGTTCGGGCCATATGTGTTATTCAACGCCATGTGTTGGTTGCGTACAGTGCCTACAACAATTATGCTTCTACCCGCTGTGTCTTTTAGGACGTTTGTGATCTTAATATGTACCCCTTTGCGTATTAGAATGCTGACACCACGGGAGTAGGAGGAGTATTGTGAGTGGTGTGCCGATTCAGCCCATCTGGCCCCCACAGTGGTTACAGCATTAGCCGCTATGTGCGTTTCTTGGAGGAACGCCACATCTACCTTTAACCTGTTGAAATAAGCAAATATTTGGCGAATCTGCTTAGGGTTACTCAGGCCCCTCACATTCCAGGTGAGAAAGTTTAGGCAAGTGGATCGGGACATATCAGTGGTCATCAGTGTAGTAGCATAGTAAGGTAGCTGATCTATTCTGCTCTACCTTGTGGTGTAGCGTACAGACATTTTCACAACAGCTAGTAGGTGGTAATAATTTCAGTGTTACAGAGCTTGCAATGCGTCTTAGGTACAGTGATGTAAAATAAACAGTCCCCAAACCTCCCTCCTCCCCCCTCCCACTTCAGCATCCCAACTTTGCCAAAGCCACGCCCCTAAAGTAACCAAACATCGGAGAAAACTTCTGTAGGGGGACACCCATTCGGGGGGTCCACTAGGTGCACACGTCTCCATCCACAGTGTGGACGTGGACGGGTGCCTGACATTTTACATGTTACATTGAATCAGTGCCTTAGGCTGTGTGGCATCTTATGTAGTTGCCATGTACAAAAGTGTAGTTGGAGACAGTTAGGTCTGATAAGTAAAGCATTAAAATGTGTCACAAGAGATTAGCATTACGGATCATTATGAGCATTGGTTGCAAATAGTACAGGTGAAGACTTAAGTCAACATGCTGCACATGTAAGTGCTGTCTATTAATCTACATGGGGGAAGGCAGGTGCTCAGATATGCAGAATGGAAGAGCAGATTAGCAACGTCCCGCGCTTAGCGGGCAGTGTCGTCCCGTAGTCAATAAGTAATACCTGCCCTTAATAGATTACAGTTCCCTATAAATACACTTGGGCGAATGTACTCACTGCAGGCCACAGCAAAAGTCAAGTTTGTGTCCCTGCCAGGTAGTCATGCACCTGCATAATGTAGCTCTGCAGCGCAGTGTAGCCAAAGAAGTAAGAAAGCAAGGTTACCTTGGGTGAGCTGCTCATTCAGTGTCACTGTGCAGATTTTCGCGCCCACTCGCTCTACGTCTGCGGACAAATTTCTTGAGGTAGTCTTGTGCAGCCTGTGGCGATAGCAAAATTGTGGATTTACCTGCATTGGTGACTTTGAGTTTCGCTGGGTAGAGCATGGCATACTCAATACCCAGGTCTCGCAATTTTTTCTTTACTGGGCCATATTCTTTTCAGGCCATTTGAACCGCCATGGTGCGGTCCGGGTAGAATTCAAGCTTGTTACCTTGGTGGGTGATGTCGCCTTTCTCGCGTGCCAAAAGTAGGATCGTGTCACGGTCTCTGTAGTTGAGCATTCGGGCGATTATAATCCGTGGCGAAGCGCCCGGTTTCGGACGAGGCGCAAGGGATCGGTGTGCTCGTTCCACCAGGATCACCGATGACAGATTTTCACCACCGAATAAGTCCCTCATTAATTGCTCCACATAGTGCTCCATTTTGCCTGTGTTGGTCGATTCCGGCAGGCCCGCTATGCGGACGTGTTGCGTCTAGATCTGGCCTCCTGGTCCTCAACCTTAGCACATAGCGAGTCCATTGATTTCTCCATGATCGCGCAGGCCGTGGTCGTGGATTTGGATTCGTCCTCGACCGCAGATAGCCTAGTTTCTGCCTCCACAAGGCGTTCGCCATGTTTGTCTAGTTTGGCGGCCATGTTGTCCACTCTGAGCTCTAGACTGTCCAATTTGCCATTCATTTCTTGTAGGCTGTGTTGTATCGCCCGGAGGACATCTTCTATTCCGCCTCCCCCTTCCGTGTCGTTGTTGCCCTCAGTGTCTGGGGATGTGCTCGTGTTCTTGGGCTGTTTTCTGGTTTCAAACTGAAGCTTTGTCTGTTGCTTCTCCGGCTTACCCATCGTGGCGTCCCGAGAAGTTGAGTATACTGACAGCAAACGGGCCGCCACTATGCCCTGGAGACCTGCAGCAACGTATACCTCTTTTCCGCCGCTACACGCTGCCTCGTAGACGTTCACTCAATGGCGCAGTTTAGGCAGAGGGCCAGGGTGACAAATGAGTGGTAGTGGGTTATCACTTAGTGCAGCCACATGCACCGCAGTGCCGCCATCTCCCCAGCGTGGGCCAGCATCAGTGACAGTAACGGGTGCGGAGCACAATGCCCAGATTGTTGTAGTCATTATTTGCGGCTCTGTGATGTGACAAATCTTAATTGGTGATGCCGTCTTCAAAGCAGTCAGGAGTTGCAAGTGGCGTGTATTTAGATGCGTTGCAGTAGTGCATGTCCCAGCGCCCGCGACCCACTAGACAGGTAGCTCCCAGGTCCGCCACCTCCATGCCAGCGAAGGGCTGCCAGAGTCAGCAGACATGGTGTCTGAGGCATTAGCGCGCCATGTGGGGAAGTCAGCCATTTTTGCATTCATGCGCGCAATGCCCATTGCTGTATACTCACTCCGTGGTACAAAAACGGCGGCGCGTGGTCAGCCGGGATCCTCGCGCCACTGCAGCCGCGGCGCTCAAGTGCAGGCACCTACTTTATTGTGGGCAGTGCTGGCTGTGTCCACGTTCGTAGTTGAGCGGTCACATCGGCCGCCGGCAGTTCAGCTCCGGTCACCAATCGCCGCTCCACAAGCAGCGTCTACAGTCCGTGCGAGCAGCCGCGTCACCGCCATGTTAGAGGTCGACCTCACAGTGCAGAACGTGCAGGCAAAATGGGCTTGGAATGCATGAAATGCACAGCCGTTCCATACCGCTCTCAGCCGCCGCCAGTCGGGGTAAGTTCCGGCTACTCTGTCAGCAGATCTGGGTCATCGCTGGCTCACCGGCAGGGGTGTAGCGTCTACCGGACTGCGATCCCGGGCGCCGCCATCTTGATTTGCCGGACGCGAATACTGCTTATCTTCCGATAACTGGTTGACGAAATCATTTTCAGGGCCAAAGATCCGCTCATTTCATCAGGGACACATTCCGATTGCGAAATCTGCCTTTAGATCTCGTCAAGGTCAGCTGTAGCACCGTTTGTTTGTTAATTAACGGCACCCGTCCGGCGGAGCTGTCTCAAGAGCCAGCCATTCCGCAGTGCACCCTCTAGCGTCCCCCGCTTGAGACATACTTACTGAGATACATATCTGGCCACTCACCTGTGGTATTGACCCTGACCGGGACAAGGACTCGCCCCGCGGTACCCCTGTGGAAGCTTAGGAAGGAGGGATTGACGGACCCCCCATTTGCGTCAGCTGTGCTCACAGTACTCTGAGACGAATTGGGGGACGGCCTCGACACGTGCTTTGGAATGGGAGGCCTTGAAAATAGTTATGAAGGGAGTGTTTTAAAACATCATATGGAGTGCATCATCAGCTAGAGTCGTACATAGCCAAGCAGGAGACTGCACTGGGGAAAATAGAACAGACCCTCCCGGAAGCCCCCCACAGGTTGGAGGAATGGCGATCGGCTTGGGAGGAGTTGTTGGCATCAGCGCAGAGATTAACAAACATGTTCATACCATATTTAGACAAAGACTAAATAGGGAAGGGGCAGAACAGGCTCGGCTGGTCCAACGGAAGACCCAAACGGGACCGATAGTGAAACTCTGGAGATGCGATGGTACTATGGTTTAATCTTAAATAGCGATTGTAGATACATTGGCTGAACACCTTATGCAAATTTATAAACAGCCACCCTCGAGGACGATGGGCCAATTTGAGCATTTCTAGACTCAGTTGAAATCCCTCGACTTGAGGATGAGATAATAGAGGAGCTGGATGCCCCGGTGAGGCGGGAGGAGGTTTTGATGGCCATTCAGAGTCTGAATACCGCAAAAAGTCTGGGGGCCGATGGCCCTCAGGCAGAAATTGACCAAAAATATGCTCCTCAGTTGGTCGAGCATCTAGTGGAGGTGTATAATGAGGCTATGGAATGGAGGGAACTTCCATCCACCAGGAGAGAAGCTCTAATTGCAATGATCCCCAAGCCGGAGAAGGACCTGTTGCTGCCAACTCTTACAGACCGATCTCCTTATTAAATATAGAGATAAAAATCCTCAGTGGTATTATGGCCGCAGGCTTCTCCCGGGGATCTCACGGGTCATTCACTCAGATCAGGCAGGGTTTATCACTAAACACAGTACCGCTTATAATCTTAAGAGGGCGGCACATATTTTGCACGCTCTATGTCTGATGTCTGACGATTATGCTATGGTACTGTTGAACATAGAAAAGGCATTTGATTTGGTGGTATGGCAATATATGTGGGAGGTCTTGCGAAAGGTGGGGGTTGGGGAGGTTTTTCTTAAGTGGGTTAAGCAGAAGCAGCTGTATACCTCCCCTGTGACACTTATCCGATTGAGAAACCAAGTATCTCAACAATTTGAATTGCAGAGGGGCACGCGACAACGGTGCCCGCTCTCCCTGTTGCTGTTTGCACTTGGAATGGAGCCACTAGCATCAGCATTACATAATGGGTTGAAGGGTTAGGGATCAAAGTGGGTGATACCACCCATGTAATGTCCTAGTATGCCGACGATACATTGATTTATTTGCGTCAACCGTCAGAGTCCCTTCCACGGCTGATGGGGGAGCTACGAAAATTTGGGAAGGCCTCGGGACTCCGCATTAATACTGGGAAGTCCAAACTTATACCCTGTGGAGATTGTTGGCGGGACCAAAAGATGATCGTGTTGGGGTAATGATGCCCTGGGATGAGGAGGGTACAAGATATCTGGGAGTGAGGTTAGCAAAGACACCCACCAGATTTCTGGAGCTTAATATCATCTGGGTGATAGAGGGGCTAAAGGGATCTATAGGGTTCTGGCGAGAGCTAACGCTGTCCCTCATGGGCCGCATCGCGATTATAAAAATTAATACAGTCCCCAGATGCTTGTATGCGATGCAACACTCATTCTATCTTATACCCCAGAGTTACTTCCGACTATTGGACCAACTCCTCATTGACCTTTTGTGGGGTAACTGGCAATGACAGGTTAGTCTATGAACACTCCAGAGACTGTGGGGACAGGGAGGTTTAGAGGTCCTATGTCTGGAGATGCATTACATAGCATCTCAACTTCAGCATGCGGTGCACTGGCTGGACACTGACAATGCATGGGAGGATGAACTCATGGTGGGCACAGATACAGGAGATATGTTATGGGAACTCTCAATGTTTTGAAAGGGGACCCCTGCCCAAGTTTACTACCTCATACAGCATGTGGCCGAGATATGGGAACAGACTGTTAGTAGAGTCCTACAACATGTCCCTTATGCCCGGATCTGCTTCTCTGGTCGATGCGGCTCTTTGCCCACATAGCGTAGCATAGTCGATGTCTATACGCAAATGGAAGGAAGGAGGATGCCTAAAAACAGAAGACTTGTACACAGACGGAAGATTTATAACGGACGAAGAAGCTACCGAGCTCTTCGACCTAGGGGCGTGACAATTCTTACAATATGGGAAGATTCCCCAAGTGAGCCAAGAAATCTGGCCGGACTTCCCGAAAGAACCCCCCAGTACGAACATACTAAAGGTAATGTTATATATGGCAGGGGGGAGACGACTAGTCTCTTACTTGTACCGAGCCCTGAGGGAGGATCAAGAGTGAAACCCTACCAGTAAAACAGAAATGGGCCAAAACATTGAGGGAGCCACTATCATATAGGGAATGGGAGAAGGTACACGAGGGAGTGAGAATGGTTATGTCCAAAGCAAGATTCAAGCTCCTACAGTATAATGTAACTCACCAAGTGTACCTCACCCCGAGCGGACTACATAGGATATACCCGACACATGGGCATGAGTGCCACAGGTGTAGTTGCAAGTGTTGAGGGTAGAATCATCTATCCTCGAGGCTGAGCGCAAAATTGACTTAGAAACAACATGGTCTCCACCGCGTCTCGAAGAATTTCAATCGTTTCGAGACCTTCTTACAATCAAGTATAACATTGGTTAAGCGGCAGTCATGTGATCGCGTCATCAACCAATCAAAGAGCTGGAGCTACTAATGGCCCCCACCATGTGACCTGAGTATAATAGCTTCATAGCAAAGCGCTACAAGACGCGGTGGCGTCCACTTTCCCGTAAGTGGTTGAGTGTTTGTGATTGTTAACTTTCCCCGGTAAACTCGTTTGTATATTTTGTTGCACGGGTATGGCTCGCTTGGGTTTTTCATATATTCATTGAGTTTCGTTGAACTACTGCTCACTGAGTGGTTAGCACCTGTTGTTCTCGGATACTGTTCTCCCAGCACGTCTTGACTTACTTTTGCATTTCACCCTGTTAAATCCTTCGGCACATTTCGTGAACATGAGGCACGTGTAGATTGCATGTCACTTTACAATCTATGTGTAATGTTTATGTCCAGTATCATTTCTATATTGTTCAGGAGTGACTAATATGGTCCTGTTTGTCCCTTGTTTCAGACCCCTGACGAAGGGTCACTTTTGCATGACCCGAAATGCATTGGGTGAATCGAAAAGGATATTGTTGCATCAATACTGTTACATAAGAATATCATTATGTATACAATGAAGCTATGTTGACACATGACGTCTTAATCTTCTTTTGAAAATTCAAAGCTTGCAAATAAATTCATGGATTGTGGATAAGAAACCATGTTGTTTCTAAGTAAATTTTGCGCTCAGCCTGGAGGAAAGATGATTCTACCCTCAACACTTGCAATTATTTCGAAAGGCACAACCTGACTTCGTGCGACGACCAGAGCGCAATGCTTACACTGGTATACTTTGTTCTCATTAAAAAGGTGAATTCCGAGTGCACAGGGATTACACACTTTCCCATTTTTCACTTTAGTCAACCCCATCCCTGGTTGCACCACAAGTTTAAATATGCAGCTCGACGACATAGCACTCTTAACTACCAACAAAGCTGAAACCTTAGGCTATACTGCAGAGGCAGCTCAAGAAATATACGGGCTCATACAGGAGACCAGACGAATCACTCCACAGAAAACCACTCAATTACTGAGACAATTTGAATACATGAGTAAGAAGGAAATAAATCAAAGGTTGCACGCAACCACGCTCATTCACTACCACAAGAATCAAAGAATACCTCGGGGACTCAGGATAGCTCTCATGCCAATGTTATGCAAGAATAGCAAGAAATTTCTTGAAAAATGGTATCAAATACTAAACAAATGTTCCCTGGATCTTATCCTATTGATTGTTGAGGAACTTTCTAAGGCGCTTTTAGAGATTGAGGAGGAAATCAACACTTTAAAGGCAGAAATGAACAAAATCCCTGATCTTGATAAAACACTGGAAGACATCAATCAAAAGTTAGATCGTTATGCTAAAGAGGTAAATGAAAGAAAGGTACGCAAGTACCGATGAGACACTTTGGACTATAAGCTCGAAGAAGTGTACACCTGGGCGGAAATTTATAACCACAAAAAATGGCAACCACAGCAACCACAGCAACCCATCCGTAAACCTGAAACAGCATCTTCACAGGAAAGTGTTGTTTCTGATTCAGTCATTTCACAAACGAGACCACCTGTCAGTACTATTACCAAACAAACAGCTAAACCATCAACCAGTCAAATCACTTCACAACAACCGTCTTTTTTAGACATAAGTCTGGCATCAAATGCTCCCCCGACAATAGACAAAGAATCAGAAGGGCGAAAAGAAACCGAAGAGGAGGTAGCCAAAAGGACCAGGAGCCAGATGCAGAAAACAACTTAGTAATAAACATTTCATCTAAACAACTGACAAAGGCACACATTGACCTTTTAAACAAAGGGATTACATTTGTACCGACATACAGATCTAATGCCGGAGAGACTGAAGTCGCACTGTTTAAATTTTTCAGAAACCTGAAACTTAGGTATTTCTTTAAGGACATCGATCAAATACAAACCCCAACATCATGGGATCAAGATTTCAAACCGCCAAGTACATTTTGTGCACCTACATCGCACAAAACAATCGAAGCATTTGAAAGAACAGTTATGTCTGAAGTACAGAGAATTTCGTTTAAGAAACCCAAAAAAAGTAATTTATCAACTAAAGACTGGAACACGCTCAAAAACTTGAGTCAAGAAAAAAGCCTTACCTTTCAAAAAGCAGATAAGCGCAGTGCCCTTATAGTCATGGACACCGAATTTTACAACAGGAGTGTCAACAACCACGTGTTTAATCATGACATTTATCTTCAATTAGAAGGAAATCCTACACGAGAATACCAACAGGTCTTGCAACATATACTGGATCATGCATTGTCAATGAAATGGATTAGTCAAAAAACATATGCATTTTTCAACTTGAAATTTCCAAGAAGACCGCAACTATATATGTTGCCGAAGATCCACAAAAACCTCACCAACCCGCCATTTAGACCCATTGTCTCGGCGTGTGGTCCATCTCGGAACCTATTGGTAAATTCATCGATAAATTCTTGCAACCTCTTGTCCAAACCAGTGAGACATACATTAAGGATACCACGGCCTTTTTGAACATGTTGAAAACTGTAGCTCTACAACCAGGAGAGACATATTGGTTATGTACTATCGACGTTATCGCGTTCTATACATCTATCCCTCATAAAGAGGGCATTGAAGCATTAGAATGGCGTTTATTGAATAGTGATCTGGAAGAGTACCAACAAGTATTGATTTTGGAATTAATGCAATTTGCACTATACCATAGTTACTACGAATGGAATGGTCAATTTTTCAACCAATCCAATGGTACCTCAATGGGTTTTGGAGGGGCCCCCTCATATGCGAACATATTCATGAACAAATTTGAGACAGATCATATCTTGAGTAATCGAAATTGGACCGAAGGATTAATCATGTTTAAACGCTTCATCAATGACATTTTTCTGATTTGGCGAGGATCAAAGGAACAACTCGAAAGGAACATTGTAACATTAAATTCTCACAACGCAAGAATCCATTCACACATACCAGTTCCAACGAATCAATAGCATTTTTGGATGTACAAGTAATGTTGACCAACTATGATATTAAAACCAAAGTTTTTCAGAAACCCACTGATAGAAATGCTAGTCTGTTATTTCAAAGCTTCCATCCTGATGCCCTCAAAAAACATCTTCCCACCTCACAATATATTAGACTTAAAAGGATTACGTCTAATGCAGAGGATTTACAACCTTCATTGCAGTCACAAACCAGGAAGTATGAAAAGAGAGGCTATCCTTCAGATATCTTGTAAAACTCCTTGGAAAAAGTGAATAAAACCAACAGAGAATCGCTACTTGAACCTAAAGTCAAAATGATTAAGCAGAAAACTGTCTGCGTGATGAAATACTCAACGGAATCAAGTCAAATTAAACGTATCATCAATAAACATTGGCACCTCATCCAAACTGAACCTGATTTGAACAATTTATACTGTGAAAAGGTTACATTCGCATTCCAAAGATCGAAAAACCTTAAAAGAACTACTGAACACACCAAAAAAGGAGAAACATAAATGGAAAGGGATGTTAAAATGTTTAAACTGCATCCACTGCAATAACGTAATGACTGGTAAAATCATCATGCATCCCACCAAAGGCCATCCCATTGAATTATGTCATACCAGCACTTGTGATACCTCTAACTGTATCTATTCAATCAAATGCCCCTGTGGCAAAATTTACGTTGGACAAACTGAACGTAAAATCAAAGTTCGCATTACAGAACACAAAAGTAATATCAGGCTTGCGAACCCTAAATCTTCCTTAGCATGCCACTGGAAAGAAGCTGGACACCAAATTTCACAACTAAAATTCATGGTTCTCGAGACCATCTCGCAACGCCAAGACATGGATCCGGTGAAACAAAGATTAAGAGCAGAGTTTTTCTGGATCCAAAAATTGAACTCGAACCATCCGATTGGTTTAAATGATCGTGTTGAACATGCATGTTTTTTATGATCACACCATATATACAGCATTGACTTGTGAATGACTCTGATCCCCATGTTTTAGCACAATCTGTATGGCACAGCATTTTCTTCTGAATAACATTTCATTTGGTTCAAGTCTCTATTTTCACTATCTTGCATTATCAGTTTTATGTTCCATGATGCTCATTCAGTTTATAGTTTATGTCACTTCTGTGCATCACTGTACTTTTTGCTAGCAATGCGGAGCGCTCGTAGCGCTTTGTTATAAAGCTATTATACTCAGGTCACATGGTGGGGGCCATTAGTAGCTCCAGCTCTTTGATTGGTTGATGACGCGATCACATGACTGCCGCTTAACAAATGTTATACTCGATTGTAAGAAGGTCTCGAAACGATTGAAATTCTTCGAGACGCGGTGGCGTCCGCTTTCCCGTAAGTGGTTGAGTGTTTGTGATTGTTAACTTTCCCCGGTAAACTCGTTTGTATATTTTGTTGCACGGGTATGGCTCGCTTGGGTTTTTCATATATTCATTGAATTTCGTTGAACTACTGCGCACTGAGTGGTTAGCACCTGTTGTTCTCGGATACTGTTCTCCCAGCACGTCTTGACTTACTTTTGCTTTTCACCCTGTTAAATCCTTCGGCACATTTCGTGAACATGAGGCACGTGTAGATTGCATGTCACTTTACAATCTATGTGTAATGTTTATGTCCAGTATCATTTCTATATTGTTCAGGAGTGACTAATATGGTCCTGTTTGTCCCTTGTTTCAGACCCCTGACTAAGGGTCACTTTTGCATGACCCGAAATGCATTGGGTGAATCGAAAAGGATATTGTTGCATCAATACTGTTACATAAGAATATCATTATGTATACAATGAAGCTATGTTGACACATGACGTCTTAATCTTCTTTTGAAAATTCAAAGCTTGCAAATAAATTCATGGATTGTGGATAAGAAACCATGTTGTTTCTAAGTCAATTTTGCGCTCAGCCTCGAGGATAGATGATTCTACCCTCAACACTTGCAATTATTTCAAAAGGCACGACCTGACTTCGTGCAACGACCAGAGCGCAGTGCTTACACTGGTATACTTTGTTCTCATTAAAAAGGTGAATTCCGAGTGCACAGGGATTACACACTTTCTCTCTGCTCCAGGTGTAGGTCACAAGCAGCGGGCTTCCTTCCTATGATTTAGGCGTGCCCAACACCGGATCTTTACCGTGATGAGGTGCTGCTGACACACCTCCAAAGAGCCACAGGATGCATGATTTCTAAAGAGATAAGGCAGTGTCTCCTGGGTTTGATACCCAACCCTAAAAACAAAAAATTAAGTAGATGTTTCTGTTCTTTAGGTTTGGTGCTGATTAGGAGGTGGATAGTAATAGTATGGCTGAGACGAGGCCCCCCAGGGTGATAGAATGGATGAGAGATATGTGCGAAATGGCGACTGCGGAAATGATGATGGTTCGGACGGATGAAAAGCTTGAAGATGACCTCCAGGCTTGGTAATTGATGATACAAGATCTTAAAGAGGAACAGGACAAGGGACGCAGGAACTCACAACTGGACCAGAAGACACATCACATAAGGGACATCAGGAGGAGGGTACAGTGCGAGATACATCTAACATACAGGTTTAGCGAATGTCACCATTCGCTAGTACAACCGGGGCCACTGTTCTGAGAGGGAAGGGTGGGGTTGGTAGGGAGGGGTAAGGGATAACCTTATCTTTTTTTAGGGATGGTTCAATGCAGTAAAGAAAAGTTAGGATCCACTGTTTTAATTCATTAGCAAGTTGGCCCCTTGTTCTTATTCCCTGTTATTTCCACAGCGATACACAGGGCCTGAATTTACAATATCGGCTGGTATCTTCTTATGAGAGAGCAAGGACAGCAAGCGTGCATGTACTGCTTGCTCTGCAAGACTGCTGTGGTAGAGTATGGGTGCAAAGCTGCACCCACTCTCCCCCCATATTTTTCTTTGGTTTGTATCATTGTCTTTCGTAAATGCCATCTTTTTTGTGAGAACCAGGGTTTGATTATAAATGCCAACAAAACCAAATTTATGGCCTTTAATCCCCATAGGACATGCAGGAATGGCCCTCTCCTAGGTGGGACTCCCCATGAAAAGTTTGTCACTTTTGATTACCTAGGTGTAAGATTCTCTGATAAAATGTCATGGAAACCCCACCTAGGTAAGATGTTGATGGCCCACTAGTGCATGGCTGTTGCAATAGTAAGAGAACATCGCCTTTCCCATACTAGGCCTGTAGCTCCAGCCCTCCAGATATCTGACACCAAGGCCATTAGCGCTTCCCTCTATGGAGCTGAAGTCTGGGAATTCGATAGAGCGGCAGACCCTGATGCAGAGGTCTAGCCCGGGACCAGGGTTCAATTCCCCGCCTCGGCGGGTCTTGGACTCAAAATTCCACGGACCTGATAATTCTCGCCTCGGTGCCTATTCCAATCATGGAGTCCCACTCTTCAACTCTGGGCAATAGCTTGCTTAATCTCCACAACGGCCCCCACAACGCTAAGGATGCCTGGCCTCCACATTGGGGGTGCCCAGGAGTGGACGCAAGGAAAGCCAGGAAGGGTTCCACAGCGGTATTCGTACAAGCACCTTGAGACCCTTGCGGGTGAGTAGTGCGCTATAAAAGTATCAATTTACATTTTTTTTACATTTAAGAGATCTAGAAACAGCACCAAAATACACTCCCCTCATGCCGCTACTAATGGATATGGGCAGGCGATCAATAAGCGATGTAGCTAGGTTGCGTCCCCTCCTCTTCTGGGCCCATATTAGGAGGGCCCCTGAGCTTTCTCCCTATATAGAGGGCCTTACTGAGGTTATCAGCCTCGACACTGGGGGGAAAATTGGCTGGATACGTGATATCAAGAACATTCTATCTGCAATCAGGCTTTGTGACTGTTAGGCAAGCCAGGAGCCCCAAGGAGAGAGGATCTCAAATGCCTGTACTGGGAATGGGTGGACCAATGAGAGATCGGCAGACCCAATGTGGGTAAATTGACAACTGACTTCTAGTCCCATAAACAAAGCAGATACTACGAGCCTTACCTTGACCTAATCAAAGTACCTAGAGACAGAATACTCTACACACATTTTAGGTATGGCTCCATTCCAGTGGGTGAAGCGATAGCAAAATGGCTTCAACTAGTAATAAATATCTTCCTTTCAGAACATAGCCTCCATTTTTTGCAATCTTAATTGTTTATTGGAAACTTTAAAATCAACTTGCCCCTGGGGCTCTTTTCCACCAAAGCAGGAACCGAGCTGCATGGTTTTTAGATACATTGGTCCACCAGAAGGCTCAGTGTTCTATATCCTCAGAGAACTGGTATCTACTGAGGCCTAGCATATTGTACCCAGTGCTGGCTAGACTGTCTTTTGTAACTATCAACATTTGTTACATGTAAAAATCACAAATGTACAGAATAAATAAACGCTAGGCGCGGGTGGTTGTTATATCCCGTTCGGTGGTCCTCATTTTAACCATCTCAAAATGATGCAATGCTGAGGAGCCAGTCTGGGGTTCTAACTTGTCACCTGTAACGGGTGCGCTCACACACACACATGTGCACTCACACACACACACATCTGCAGTAAATGCATTAGTCCCCTGAGCTATTTGTCCAGCTCACAAGATGTTTATGTGGCACATCCCAGATCATGAATAATCACCCCAGAGCCAGACTTTCATAACTCTGTAACTCGACTTTCTTTTATTATTTCAACATGTAAATATGACAACAGTGCAAAAGAGCAGCATTTATGAATGAAAGAAGAAAATAAACAGCAACAAAAAGGAAAGGGATATATACATAAACACCAAGAGATCTAAACCCTAAAAACTACTATTACCATAACATGACATATCTTACATATTGACACACCCTCTCCAAACACAGAAGAAACACTGTCAATGCCAGTACTGAATCCGTTAACAAGGTCAGTATGTGCAAGATGGATTTCAGATATCCCTGGTTTGGTTGTAGTTGGTAGTAATACAAACCTCTACATTTATGATCCACTGTGTCACACTGTTTAACACTTTTTAGATTGCAGCCTACGCTAAAGACATCTTGGGGACATTCAGAAAGTTGAACTAGAAATGCATTCACCCTTTGCTTATCGTCGGCAGTGTGGTTTGTAACTCACATTTTCTGGCTTTCTATTTGCTGGCTTTATCTGCTTTAGGCTGTCTAGCTCAAGTTTATTCTTTCTGTTGGCCAAACCTTGTTTACTGTATTCTTCCATAAACTCACTTAATGTAAAAAGGCCTGTAAATTGTGTTCTTATCTTGTCACATTTGCTGTGCATCCAAGGATAGAGGTCAAATATCAGGCTGTCTCTTCCAGGGAGCTTGCTGTTTAGTTTTCCTTCTCTGACTTTAAAGTGAGAGGATTTATGTGACAATCATGCTGCCAACTGGGGTCTGCTTGAGGAAGGCTGTACACATGCTATTTTTCTTTCTAGCACATAACAAAATGTTAATGTTTGTAAATGGACTCTGCTGATGATCAAATTAATACATTGGGTGAAAACAATTCCATTATCATTTGTGTGCTGTATACTTTTATCAGTGTATTTGCATGTGACTGCAACTGTAATGGTCATTTCAATTGAAGATGTGTTGTATGGAATTGCAGCATGCTATCAAACCACAAATACTCAGCGTTATCACACCCCCCTCTACTCAGCACCACTCCACACTGCCACTTCATCCACACTGTGTCACTGTATTCTTCTCTGCAGCACTTCTCTCTGCACTTCTCTACACTACTCCACTCTACTCCATGGCAATGCACTCTACCCCTCACCACTCTACTATGCACCACTACAATCTACACCACTCTGAGCCACTCTGTTCTATGCCAACCTACTCTGCAACACTGCACTCTATGCCACTTCATTGTACGTCAATGCACTCTAGACCACTTTACTCAGACACGATGCACTCTATGTCAATCTACACTGCACTAAATCACTCTACACCACCATACTCTATGTCACTGCACTCTACATACTCTATTCTACTCTGAATCACTGCACTCTACGCCACTCTATTATACTCTGCACCACTGTACTCTACGCCACTGCTCTATATGCCACTCTACTCTGTTCAACTGCACTCTACGCCACCTTACTCTGAGCCACTGCACTCTACACCAATGCACTCCATGTCACTCTACTATACACCACTGCACTCTACGACTGTATACTCAGCAACACTGCACTATCTGCTGCTCTACTTTATGCAACTCTACACCACTGAACTATAAGCCACTACTTTCTACACCACTCTATTCTGTGCTTGTGCACTCTTCGTCACTCTACTACATACCATTGTACTCTATAAATAGAATACTCTCCAACACTGCACATTCTGACACTTTACTTGATGCCACTCTATGCTACTGGACTCTATGTCACTGAACTCCAAGCCACTCAACTCTATGCCACTGCACTCTATGACAGTCTATTCTGTACCACTGCACTGTTGCCACTATATTCTACTCTATGCTGCTGCAAGCTACGCCACACTACTTTACACCCTTGCACTCTATGTCACTCTGCACCACTGTATGCCAATCAGGCAAAGAAAATTCCTTTCTGTGTGTTCCAACTCATATATTTGCATTTACTTTCCAAAGCACCATTTGTATAGACCAATTTCAAACTACATATTTAACCCCATATAAGATATTGTAATCACAACATAAAATGGTATGTATCTAAGTACTTTTTATTTAAAAAAATTGAAATAAATGCAATAACAATTCATTAAAAACAATCATACATATTCCTCATAGCAACATTATGTTCAGTTTTGTTGAATTTCACAATAAATCAATACATGTTTCACAATACATCATTTCAATAAAACAATATTTATACATATAAAAAATCCGTATGTCTATGCGTTTCGGTGCTTCGTTTTTATAGAACACCTTCCTCCGGACAGTATGGTTTAAAAACATCAAATCTTCTTTCTAAAATTAAATGCATACAATTAATAAAGTTGTGCTTATATGGAGACAGCTTCTTTTTACTAACAGGCTACTCGAGTGAATGGTCATAAACAGGTCTTACATTATTGATAAAATTTAATCTTTCGGGTACCAGATATATCCCTGGGATCTCAGTAAATGCTGAACCTCCACTTCAACTCTGTATTTCACCAGAGAATCTTTTTTATATGTATAAATATTGTTTTATTGAAATGATGTATTATGAAACATGTATTGATTTATTGTGAAATTTAACAAAACTGAACATAATATTGCTATGAGGAATATGTATGATTGTTTTTTAATGAATTGTTAATGCATTTATTTCAATTTTTTTTAATAAAAAGTACTTAGATACATACAATTTTATGTTGTGATTACAATATCTTATATGGGGTTATATATGTAGTTTGAAATTGGTCTAAACAAATGGTGCTTTGGAAAGTAAATGCAAATATATGAGTTGGAACACACAGAAAGGAATTTTCTTTGCTTGATTGTGAGATTTCCCGGTCCTTTCTGGGTTTATTTGGGAAAATTCTCTCTTTTTAGAGCCACTGTGTGCCAATGCATTCTACACCAATGCACTCTACGCCACTCTTCTCAATACCACTGGCACTCTACTCTGCAGCACTGCATTCTCTGCCATTGACCTCTCTGCCACTGAACTCTATGGCAGTCTACTCTGTGCCACTTTACTCAATGCCACTGCACTCTACTCTGCACTACTCTATGCCACTCTTGTTTAATCTAAGCCAATGCACTCTATACCACTCTAATCTAGTGTGCACCCCTGCACTGTGACACTGCAATCTACGCCACTTCACTCTATGCCTCTCTACTCTACTCTGCATCACTCTTCTCTAGACCCGTGCACTCTACCCCACTCAACTATGTACCACTGCACTCTTCCCCACTGCACTCTTCATCACTCTACTCTGCAAGTCTACTCTAAGCTACTGCACTCTATGCCACTGCACTCTATGCTACTCTGCACCACTCCAATGTATGCCACTACACTCTACCCAGCACCACTCTACTCCACTGCACTCTATGCTATGCCACTCTACTCTAAACCACTGCAATTCACTCCACACCATTTTACTCAAAACCAACGCATCCTAAGCCACTGTACCTATGACAACTATTTTCGACCACTGCACTTTAAAACATTATACTCTATAACATTTTACTCTACACCACTGCATGCAACGTCACTCTACAATTAGGGGTGGGCGGAATTTGCGTAGTCGCGTTAAGCAAAGATCCGTAAAACGATAAAAAATCCCCGTGAGCTACGCAAAATTCCGAGAGCATGCAGAATTGCTTTTTCCGCCCGTTTGCGATGCGTTTTACCTGTTCGGGACGCTATTTGCGTGCTCGGGGGGAAATATCTTGTGCACTTGCCAATGCAGTCGCCAATTGGAGCGGCCATCTTGTTTCACTTGTCCCGCCAGCTTGCGATGCGTGTTTCCTGTTCACCGATATCCGATGGCCGTCCGAATCACGCGTTCGTGATCGCACACTCTAACGGGATCTCGTGGCGCACGCGAATGGATAGGAAAACTCATCGGTGAATGCAGGGATCCCAGTAAGTCCCTTCCGTCCCCGCAAACACGCATTTTGAAAGCACAAACAAAGAAAAAATTCCGATACGACGTGGATCGCGGAATTTTCTGCAATTCTGCGTTCTCAGCAGAACGTGGAATTGCCAAAGTTCCGCGAGCGGAGCGGAATTTACCGCTCAGGCCTACTCTACATCGGTGCCCTCTACTTCATTGCACTCTGTGACACTCTATTCTACTCTGCACTACTGTACTCTACATCACTGCTCTAAGAACCACACTACTCTGCAGAACTCTATTCCTCTGCACTCTACAAGACTGCACTTACAACAATATACGCTGCATTACTGCACTCTACACCACTGCACTCTACGCTACTCTACTGCACTCCATCCCACTGCACTCCACACTACTCTACTGAATTCTATGCCACTGCACTCTACGCCACTGCACCTCTCTACTCTAAGCCAATGCACTCTACACCACTCTACTCTGCATCACTCCACTCTTATGCAACTGCACTCTATCCTGCACCACTCCACTCTATCCAACTTCAATCTACATCACTCTACTCTGCTACACTCCTCTCTCTGCCACTGAATTCTAAGCCCCTCTACTCTGTATCGCTTCACTCTACGCCACTCTACTCTATGCCAATCCACTCTTAGCAACTCTAATCTACTCTGCACCACTGCACTTTATGACACTCTACTCTATACCACTGTAATCCATGACACTTCACTCTACTCTGAAACAATCTACTCTATGCCACTGCAGTCTATACCTCTCTCCTCTCTATGCCACTCTGTGCCAATCCACTCTGCACAATTCCACACTATGCCACTCAAGTTTACACCAATGCACTCTATGGCCCTACACTCTACACCAATGCACTCAACATCACTTTACTAAAAAAAAACAATACACTCCATGCCACTGCACTCAATACCAATCTACTCTTCACCACTGCACTGTAATGCCACTATACTCTACTCTATGATACTGCACTCTACGGCACTCAAACACCATTGCACCCTGTCACTTTACTCTGTGCCACTGCGCTCTACACCAATGCACTCTATTCCACTCTATTCTACACCACTGCACTCTACGGCACGCTACTCTGCAGCCCTGCACTCTCTGACACTGAACTCTATCCCACTCAAATCTGCGCCACTTTACACTCTGTGATACTCTACTCTAATGATGCTCTACTCCACTGACAATCTACTCCACTCTTTGCCACTCCACTCTGCCATTCTACAAACTACTCCACTCTACGAAGCTGTATGTAACTCCCTCTATGCCACTTCATGCCACTTTACTTCACTCTATTCTATGACACACCACTCCACTCTACTCCACTCCACTCTATATCACTCCATTCTGTGACAATCTACTTCGCTGTACACCACTCTACTTTACAACACTCTACTCCAATCTACACAGCACTCACTGCACCACTCCACCCTACACCACTCCACGTCCCTCTACGCCACTCCACTCTAATAAACTCTAAGAAACTGACACCATGCCCCAGTCTACTCCACTCAACTCTAAGCTCTTCCACTCTACGACATTCTACTCCCTCCTTGACACTCCACAACACTGCATACTACTCCATGTTACTCCACTTTACTCTTCTCCTCTCCACGCCAATCAACTCTGTTCTACGTCACGCCACTAGGCGTGGGCGGAAAATCCGTTCCGCTCGCGGATTTTGCGGATTTTCGGGAAATCCGCAATCCGCGAGATTTGCGAATTTCCCGCAAAATCCGCAAATCCGCGAGCAGCGGATTTTGCTCGCACTGCTCGCACTGTTAGCGTGAGTTCGCGCCCCGCGAATAAGTGCGAAATTGCAGAAATACGATCTTGGCAAAACTGAAAGTAACTACTTACCAGGTTCAAAAGTTCAGGCACATCATTAGTAGCCATTTCCTGCAGTGCTTCCTGAGGGGCCCCTCCAGAGTTCAGTTGCCAGTTGAAACTATTATGTGACCCTGCTCTGAACCTCAGAATAGTTACACATATGCCACAAAGGTCCTGAATTACAGCTAAGGGAGACAAGCAGGAGCCAGGCTGGAAGTTAAAATCCATTAATCAGCCCCTAATTCATTATTGTCAGTTGGGGCAGGGCAGGTGTTGTAACTAATTTTGCAACAATGAAAGCACTTAGCAAGTGCAAAAGATCACTAATCAGGGCGCACTAAGGAAGCAGGTGCCAGCTAAAAAAATATTCTGTGACACATTAATCAGCCCCAAATTAATTCAGGTCACTTGAGGCAGGGAAGGTGTGCTTTGCTTTGCCGAAAATAATGTACACTGGACAACCAGAGGGTGTAGTGATGAAACAGAGGGTGGCATGGGTGGGCCAGAGGGTGGCATGAGTAGTCAGAGAGTGGCAGTGGTGACAGAGAGTGGCAGTGATGAAGAAGAGTGTCCCAAACAGGCTGGACACGTAGAAACAACAAGTTCGCAAAACTTGCGACCCGACAGGTAAGTTCGCAAATTGCGAAATTGTAAAAACCCTCGCGAACTGGCAGAAACACGGGCGAACACAAAAAAAAAAAAAATCCGCAAATTCGCGGGAATTCGCGGATTTTGCGGATTGCGAATCCGCAAATCCGCAAAATTCGCGGATTGCCAATCCGCAAAATCCGCTCACAGTATCCCACAGGTTACATTCCTTTCAATGTAACGCAGTGCTGCTTTTTCTCTACATGTCAAAAATGTATGAAGTTATTTATAACAAATATATATAATTAATAAATCTTATTTCTCGGTTGTCAAATTGTATTTTTGTCTCCCTTGTGTCTCCCTTTACTTCCAGGAATTAATTGTGATCTTTTAAAACTGACCACTAACTAATACCCTTAGAGCCTCCAGGGCACTTTATGTAATAAAGCCAATGGGCCTCCTTCCTTCCATTGATACTGAACGGCTCTTATGTTAAACTTGAGCTGCAGCTGGGCAGTAGATCTCTGGGATCAGTTATTGTACCCTAGAAGAGCTTGTTATCTCTGATAGGGGGAGGGTGGACATGGTAGATAGGCAGGAAAGCTACAGCACTCCGTTTGCTGGTACATCACAATAAGTGAGTAGGTTGACTGCTTCTGGAAAATACGAGCAAGCCAAAGCCTTTCTTCAATTTGTTGGCATTGACCTGTTGTTCTTGTGGTCTACCAGGGTTGGAGGCAGATCATGGAAACCCCTCAAAGCCAGTCTGAATCCATCTCACAGGAACATTCTGCTCTTCTGTTTTCAGCCTCTTTGATTTTCCATTTTCCCTCCATGTCTGCCTTGGGGCCGAGCAATGAATCAGAACGCTGTGCTGCCAGGCGAGAGTAGCCAACGCTCTGTGCCAGGAGAAGGGATCTGTGAAGCTAGAAGGGCAGGCCATCAAATCCAGGTCATGTTGAGGCGGTTTGAAGTCTTATCACACACGCTTGTGGGTGAAGACCTTTCAGCACAGAAAATAACTGTGGGGCATCCATCCAAGTTCAATGAAGTACATCTTTTTCATATTATGCAGATGTGTGCGGTGTAATCCTATGATGATATTCAGGCTAATTATTTCAGCTAACCAGCAGTTGTAAGCAAACATCTGGTTGTAATTTTTAAATGGCAGGAGGACCGGGCCAATTATTTGATATTCAGCTCGCTCCAAAGTCGCAAAGGATAGAGTTACATGCAATTCTGTTACAAACAAACCTTTGCTCTGTAACAAATCAAGAGCAGTGCAGCCGCCAGCCAGACAATTAGGTGTGAACGGCTGTCAGGCTGCTGATCAGCAAACAGGCTGAAATAACAAGAAGACTTACAGTCAAGACCTTGAGAAGAGACATGAACGCTTAGAGGGCCTGGGTTCTGTTGACATCTTGCAGGCTCTGTTTGAGAGAACACTTGTAAGAGAAATTAATTGAGTTGGTTAATATCACATAGTAAATTCAGTTGAACTCTATCCAGAGATAAAATAAAATGAAAGCCCATACCAGGATCATGGCAACTGTGCAGTGCGTGTCGTAGATGTTATAAATATTGCAAATACCAGCCACACAAAATTAAGGTAATATCAAGATATTGCATAGACTCTAGAATTTACAGAGCATCATAAAGCAATCCTGTTTTTTTAAACAGTTGTATGTGTTGCCTGCACATCGCTTGCGCTGTGCTTGAGAAATCTGTTGTAGAAGACAAAAATCTAAAAAGAGACTTAGATCCCTCCCATTACTTAACTTTGGTGTGTCTAACCAAATGAGACACGCTGAGACCAGTAAGTAGTTCTTCCATTCTTTATTGTTAAGCTCCTCGTGCCCACATGCATGTCCGTCCTTCTGCCATTGTCCAGACTAGTGCCCGCCCCAATCCCTGACCGAAAGTTGTGTCCGGTCTCTGTCCCCTCCCCTGAGTCCGAGTGCCGGGTCCTAGTTCCCCTGACCCTAGGTCACTACATCTCCCGCTTTGTCACGAAAGAATATGAGGACAGAGAGAGCTAGTTCCTTATGTATTGCTTCGAAACGCTAGGGGAAAAGAGAAGAATAAAGAGAGAGAGAGAAATATGGAAAATGGAAATGATTGAGAAATATGTGGTCATCCCAATCGCTACATTTCTTCAATCAGTTTTTTTGTCTTTTTGCTCACTCTTTTTGGACAAGTCTTTTCCTCTTCTTTTTGTGACCTCTTTTTGTCCTTCACTCTTATCCATTCATCTTCCTTCCTTGTCTGTTGCTCTGTTTCTCTCCTGTGTTCTTGTGAGCTCTGCTGCCGCGTCCTCGCCATCTTCATAGATGGTCTTCACTCCTTTGAAGTGAGAGCTGTTTCTTGTTATCCGTATGGGCCTGCCTCCGCCGTGGTCATTGGCCCCTTGACCAACCGTTACTATTAGCTGGTCATTGGAGAATGGACTGTCAGACTTTCTCCGTTGCCGCTGGCGCAATAATACCTGCTCTCCCTGCTTGAGGTGCACGGTTGTGGCGTGTCTCCTGGCATCCTTGTACGTCTTTATTTTTTCTTTTGCCTCCTGGTCCCTGACAGCAATGCTGCTGTGTTCTGTCTGGCTCTATGGTTCTAACTGTGGTAGCCGTGTTTTGCTGGTCCTTCCTATCACTAACTCAGCTGGAAAGCTCCTGTGGAGCTGTGGGGGGTGTTTCTGTAGTCTCGTAGTACTTGACAGAGCGCTTGTCCTATGGAAATCTGTGCCAGCTTTTCTCTTTGAACCGCTTTCTTTATGTTGCCCATGAACCTCTCTAACATGCCATTCACAAACACTTGCTTTACCTGGCCTGAAACGGAAGGAACACTGCTGAGGAGCGCAGAGGGGGCTCTGTATCCACGACCAGACCCTATTTTCGCCAGACTCTTGCGGGACTGCCCTGGGCTTGGAGAACCTCATCTCCCAGGCTCCCCTGCGGCGGCGTGCACCGACAACGTCATCCCTAAGCGCCTGGAGGCGATTAAATCACCTCAGCACCTCCCGCAGCGCAGGATCACAAACACTTGATTTACCTTGCCTGAAACGGAAGGAACACTGCTGAGGAGCGCAGAGGGGGCACTGTATCCACGACCAGACCCTATTTTCGCCGGAATCTTGTGGGGCTGCCCTGGGCTTGGAAAACCTCATCTCCCAGGCTCCCCTGCGGCGGTGTGCACCGACAACATTATCCCTAAGCCCCCAGAGGCGCTTAAATCACCTCAGCGCCTCCCGCAACGCGGCATCACAAACACTTGCTTTACCTGGCCTGAAACGGAAGGAACACTGCTGAGGAGCGCAAAGGGGGCTCTGTATCCACGACCAGACCCTATTTTCGCCGGAATCTCACGGGGCTGCCCTGGGCATGATGAACCTCGTCTCCCAGGCTCCCCTACGGCGGCGTGCACAGACAACGTCATCCCTAAGGGCCCGGAGGCTCTTAAATCACCTCAGCGCCTCCCGCAGCGTGGGACTCATGGGGGCGTGCCCGGGCGCTGCCCATGCACAGCCCGGCCCAAGGGCGGGCCCATCCGCGCCCGTCACAGGCCGGAGGAGGCAGGGCTGGGGAAGGACTCTTGGCTTTATTCCTCTTTTGTGGAACTGCCTGCACACCTGTAATCTCTGGTAAATTATCACTACCTTTAACAAACTTTGTCTTCTGTTCCCAGCCCCCAGTTACTCGGGACATGTATAACTTTTGCCACCATTAAGTAGACCAAGAGGGGCATCCCGGCACCTGCATGAGAGCCTGTGGACAAATTTGAATCTACCTGTATGAAAAGCTGCGTACTCCTGTTTGCTTCTGGCTTCCATGTAGAGTTGAGACAGTTCTTTATGATGGGCCACTGTATAATTGTACAACTGCACTCCCTACTTTAGACAGTATAAAAAATCTATCTCCACACTATCGACCAAGGAGTGGCTGTAATGTACAGGTTATCCAAAAATGGGAAAAAGAAAGTTGCACTCCAGCCCACCGGGAACAAAAATGTCCAAGGTTAAAAAATCTAGTACATCCCTAATTAAATATCTGACGGGGGTAGTGGGAGCGTTAGAGAAACAAATCTCTAATGTAGAGGAGAAGCTGAATAAAGAGTCGTGGGGCTTGACAGGTATTAGTATAAATGATTCTCCCTGCCACGAATCAATTGGTGAAATTGTCATTACTATAGCAAATGATTCTACACCCGAATTGCGTAATGAGTGTGTGCAGAGGGGTTGTGAAGAGATTTCTGTAAACGATCCGGAGGGGGCAGAATTACCCCCCCACAAAAGAGTATGTGTACCAAAGAAATCAACCCTTACTGCACTACCCCAACAGATCCATGAAGTTCCGTTAACACCTAAAAACGTAAAGGCTAAAGGCAGAGTCTCGACTGGAAAGGAGGGTTCCGTTAAAAAGGTAGTAAGAAATAGTTCAAAAGCCTGTCCAAAACCTACTAGCAGTCAATGTATAAGTAAGGGTCAAAAGAATTCAGAACTGGGCGATATTGAGAAATCCATTGCTGACCTCACTTTGTTTGTTAAAGAAGCTATAGCCACAATGGGAAATAGATTGGGTCAAATAGAGGCTAGCTTGCTTACTCTTTCAGGACAACTAAAATACGTAAGTAGCAAGCAGGTTGTCCCTGGCAGGGATAGCAATATACAGCCTAGCCAACAAATAGTGGGCAAAGAACCACCTCGTCCGTCACAGATAATTTTACTAAAGTAGAAAATAGAAAGCCTCACCATCAGGGTCAAAGCAATATTTTGTCCAGTTTGAACCTCCCCCCCCCCCGGGGGCAGCCCCTTACACCTTGGTTTTGGCTAACGTTCCCTTATTGGATGAGGGTGAGAGAGAAAACTGGGAAACGCTTAGAAATAAAGCCATATATTTTCTAGGACATGAGATGGGCTTAACACAAGAAATGTTTAATTCATTAAAAATGGTGAGACGTGTGAGGTGGCTTGGACAGAGTAGAAAGTCATTTGACGGGGATTGTATAGTGCTATCACTTGCCTCTCCTCCCCTAGTACAAGAAATCTTGAATCGGGTAGGTGCTAACAGAAGGTGAGCTGAGGGGATAAACGTCATCCTCCTAACAACACACTGAGATATAACCTGGAAGTATCTAATAGTTTCGGCCCCCTACATTCGTTAGAGGATGTGGATTGACAAATACTACCTTGGGCTCTTAGAAAATGTAAAATCAATATTTGCTACTCAGCCCTCCAACGCTCGGAGGACCGGGCTCCTGGGGAAGAAAATATGCCAGATGAAACCATGGTACATTTTAAAGCTCCCACAGTTCAGTATCTCCGTGTTGCCCCATGGTGACGACACCTTGACCATGGCTATGGCAGCGCAGGGATATAACGTACAACTGAATACATCGCTGCAATCGGATTCAATAACAGTTGCTAGTTTTGCAAGCAACATTTCGGTCCCTGGAGATACAAGAAAGGATGAAGCTGGGGTAGGGAGGAATGTTGTATGTGGAATCCAATCAATATATGTCCAGGGGCGGGCGAGGATAGCCTATTGGAACATATCTGGGCTCCAATCTAAGATCAACAACCCTATTTGGGGAGACTTTATCAGGAACTTTGATATCATGTGCCTACAGGAGACCTGGACATTGGAGGAAATACATCTTGATGGGTTTAAAACGTTTCACGTCCCAGCGGGTCGCTCGAGATGTGGGAGGCATAAAGGGAAGATTTGTGTGTATATTACTAATCTTTTGGGGAATGTGTGGATAAAAACAGTAAAATCGTCAACCTATTACTAGCCATGCCTCCCCCTGTTACTAATGTCTTAGAAACCAATTTTTCCGCTCGCAACTGGAACAGGGCGGACTTGAATAAATTTACCTCCCTTCTTAGCACATCTGTTCCCCCCAGCACTGGACCTATTGACTCTCAAGCCCAGGGCTTGACTTGCTGGCTCACTTCTGCCTCCGACTCCATGGTACCTCTAAAACTGGTCAGAGCCAGGCGCCGCCATGACGCCCAAAGGTGGTTCACTGAGGATCTCAAAGCTTTGAAACTCGGGCTCCGACAGGCCGAACGGCGTTGGCGCCAGGGCTACTCTCCTGATACCAAATTGACATTTTCCACCCTGCTCAAAGAGTATAAGCTAGCTATATCCTCAGCCAAGACTCGGTACTTCTTCAATAAAATCCTGGACTCAGCCAATAAATCCAAGGACATCTTTTCAATAGTCGAGGAGCTATCCAACCCTGAAAGAGTTACTATTGCGCCTCTCCCTTCCCAGTCACTTTGTGACTCTCTTAACCAATTCTTCATCGACAACATAATTAAGATTAAAAACAGTATCCCCACTCAAGCCTCCCTTACCCTCCATCAACCTGTTGTCCATTGTCCCTTACCAGACTCCCACACTTTAACCCAGATTCCCCTCATCTCGAAGGAAGGCTTTCTTGCCCTCCTACACAAAGTCTCCTCTGGTTCACCCAGCGACTGTTGCCCCCCTACAGTTCTTCGCGAAGCCTTCACTGCCTGCCCCGAACCCCCCCTGGCCCTTTTGAACAACTCTCTTGCCATGGGGGAGGTCCCTTACTCTTTTAAGCAGGCAGAGGTGGTGGCCATTCTAAAGAAACCCTCGGCAGACCTTTCGATTATGGGCAACTTTCGCCCCATATCTCTCCTTCCTTTTCTCAGTAAGGTATTGGAGTCACATGTTACCAATACCCTCAGCTCTTTTATTGAGGAATCTTGTTTTCTGGACTCCCAGCAAGCTGGGTTCAGACCTGCGCACTCCACAGAGGCAGTCATACTCTCTGTTATGGAGGAACTGCGTAGAGGGGCCGACGCTAACATCTGTCAGGCCCTGGTGCTTCTTGATTTGTCGGCCGCCTTTGACACGGTCGACCATGGCATCCTTGTCGACCGTGTCAGAGAGGCCGGCATCCAGGGCACCGCTCTTGAATGGGTCCACTCTTTCCTGTCTAACCGCCAACAAGCAGTCAGACTGTCCCAATTCTCAGCAGACCAGGTTGGGCTGACCTGCGGTGTCCCGCAGGGTTCCTCTCTGTCCCCTCTCCTCTTTAACTTATACTTGGCTCCCTTGATCCGCTCCCTCCGTAGGTTGAATGTCACCGCGTTTAATTACGCGGATGACATTCAATTGGTCTTCACCATCGACCCCTCGGATCAATCAATTTCTACTTTTCAAACTACCCTCTGTTTCATTAGTGACTGGATGAGCTCAAACCATCTTAAGCTCAACCCCGACAAGACCGAGCTGGTTCTTGTCGGGGGACCCTCTAACCCCTGGCAACCCTCTTTCTGGCCGGCAAGTCTGGGCAGTCGACCTTGCCCAGTGAATTCAGCTAAAAGTTTGGGGGTTATCATCAGCAGCGACCTTTCAATGAAACCCCAGATTAGCGCGGTAGTGTCTTCTAGCCACTTTCAGCTCAGGAAGATTCGTAAAATCCCCCGCCTCCTTACCACCAGGCCCTTACCCTGGCTCTGTTAGCGCTAGCCATCTCAAGAAATGACTATGCAAATGCGCTCTACATAGGTATCCCTGACTACCAAGCCAAGAGACTCCAGCAGATTCAAAATCAGGCCGCCCGCCTCATCTTCCGCCCACCCAGACATCAACATGTTCGCCCTCTTTTAAAAAGTCTTCACTGTCTTCCAGTCACCGCGCGCTGCAAGTTTAAACTAGGCTGTATATTCTTCAAATCCCTTGCAGGCGGAGGCCCTTCTTTCATTTCTTCCCTCCTTCACCCCTATGTCCCCTCAAGTAGCCTTCGCTCGTCTCAGTTGCCTTTACTGTCAGTCCCAAGATTTAAGAGGAAGAAACACGGTGGCCTTAGGTTCTCATTTTTAGCTCCTTCTTTCTGGAATGCCCTACCCCTCCCTCTAAGGCTGTCCTCCCCTTACACTAGTTTCAGATCCCTCCTCAAAACCTTTCTGTTTACCGAGGCCTACAATTAGTCTTGTCCCCTCACCTTTTTTTTCCGCTCCCTCAGCACAAGCGCCAAGAAACCTTCAGTTGTTAGTTGCGCTATATAAAATTTTTTAACATAACATAACACAACATTATCAAATTGTTGTCATCAAAGTGTCTCCACTGGTTGAACTAGTGATTATTAATATGTATAATAACTTAGATAAGGGTTCTGTTACTGATATGTTATATGATCTTAACGAGGAACTTAAGAGTTTAAGTGATAAACTAGGGAAGGATTCCATCATTATATGGGGTGGGTATATTAATAATAATATCTGCCAACAGTCCTCGTGTGGATTCGGTGATCGGGAGGATGAGGACATGGACCAACGGGCCCATTTTACTCATTCGAACGGGGGAAACCGCTTCAATGAAGTTATGGCAACACACAACCTAGGATTTGCAAATATGTTGTGTTCTCCACCTGTCAAATTTAGTCCCACATTTGTAGGGAGAGGTCATAGCACTTTGATTGACTTCATTATTCTTTCACATTTTTATGCAACACGGGCAGCGGACTTTGTTACACACACAATTGGGATTAGTAACCATCTACCGCTCAGTATTCATATCTCATTCCCTCATAAAAGGGCCAGCTCCCTGGTTGAGAGTTTAGCCTGGACTCAAGGGTGCGTGATGGAACGTCAGAATGGCTATTCATTACGATGGGCTAAGAGCGACTCAGGCAAAAATTCCAATAATTAAGTGCCTGCAAGAAGATTCATCGTATATAGATATATTGGGTTCCTTTTCCGACATTACCAGGGTAATACAAAAAACTCGGAATCGCCCATGTAGAGAGTTCAAACCCGAAAAAAATGGTTGGTTTGATACTAATTGTACTAAAGCCTACTCCCTTTTAAAAACGGCCCTCCAAAGAACTTTGAGGGACAGTGAGGAAGTTAGGAGGCGGAGGAAGGCATACAACCTAGCGAGAAGTAGGCGCAAGAGGGAAATCAAAAAACAGGCCTGGAATGAACCTGTATGAAGCCTCGCAAAGGAGGGACTGCTCCCTTTTTTAGGGAGTTGTTAAGGCACCATTTTTTAGGACGGGGGAGGGAGCAAGAATTGAGGTGGCTATCACTGAAGACTCATGGATTGATTTCTTTTCAGAGGTGTACAATCCAGAGGGAAAAGATAAAATAGCTGCAGAGCATGACTCCCAGGAGGGGCTACCGAAATTTGTACCAATTTTTATCAATATTACAAATGAAGAAGAAGTTGCAGCCATAAAAGAAAGTAAGGGAGGCAAAGCGCTGGGCCCAGACGGGACCCTGATCAATTTATGCAAATACTCGATCGAGCTTTGGTCCCCACTATTAACCCGTGTCCTTGAAGCCAGCTGTGAGAAGGGTTTTATTAAATCCTGGTCCGAGTCCATAATCATCCCCATTTTTAAAAAAGGGGATCGGGAAACCCCGCATGCTACCACCCCATATCCTTGTTTGATTCATTCATGAAAGTTGCAGGCAGGGTTATCTTGAATCGCCTCCAATAATGGGCGGAAGACAATAATGTCCTAAGCCCAGTACAATATGGGTTCAGGGAGGGGCGGGGCACTGTAGAATAGGTGTTAAATTTCTCCATTTTACATGGGAAATACACCCAGGCCAAGCGAGGTAAATTGTTTGCAGTTTTTGTCGATTTAACCGCGGCATTTGACCACGTAATTCATAACCGGCTATGGCAGATCTTAGAAGATTTAAAGGTAGAGCAAGCACTTATTTTATTTTTAAGACAATTGTATGCGGGGTCTACTGCTAAGATGGGATCCGGCTTAAAAGGAGAATGCACCAAGCTCTTCCACGTAAAAAAAGGAGTTTGACAAGGCTGTGTCCTTGCCCCGTTTCTCATCACTTTATATACTAATGACTTGGAAAAGGAACTGGTGGCCAGAGTAAGAGACTCCCCGCAGGTTAAAAACAATCAGATAGTCTCGCTCTTATATGCTGACAACGCCGTCTTAATGGCGAGAACCCAACTTGGTCTCCAGACGGGACTAGATACCTATATACATTTTATGGACAACAGGGGACTGAAACTTAACGTTAAAAAAACCTTCGTTATGTTCTGCGGTTGAGGCAAAAAGAGATCTTGTACCCTGGTTGCTGGGAGTGAGAAAATTGCACCCACTAAAATATTCCCCTACCTAGGTATAATTTTACAGGAATCAGGATCCTGGGGACCAGCTATAAAAAAACAGGGCACTGCTGTGTAAAAGATTTATGGCGGCACTAATGATTTTCGCCAAAAAGATGGGTAAAAGGCCCCCGTAAATCCTATTAAAAATGAATCTGGCCAAGTGCATCAGTATAGCTATATATGGAGCAGGCGTATGGGGGGTTTATGATGCATCACCTATTCAAAGGGTAGAGAATGCGATTTTAAGATTTATTTTAGCCATTCCTCAAAGTACATCTGTTTTTAACTGTCACAGCGAATTGGGGATTCTCTACATCAGTGATGTAATTAAAATGCAACCCTTGCTGTTGTGGCATAGAGCTTGGACCCCACCTGATTTAGTTTTAAACCGAGAAATAATTAAAGACTCTATGGGCTTAGACTAGGTCACAAAGATCTCATGGTTGAACTACATTTGTAACCTCACTAAAGATATGGGGAGGCCTGAGTTTTACACTAATCCAGACTGCTTAAATACTATATCTAGGAAAGAACTAAATGCACTCTGTAGGTACCACTTTGATACCCTAAGATTAGGAGTGGAGTTAAATAAGAAAACTCTAGTACAACATCAACCCACCCTGGTCTCAACCTCAATTCAACCCTATCTGGTCTGGTGTCAAGAGGGGTTTGATAGATACATTTTTACCAGATTCAGATTTGATTATTCTTTTGTTTGATTAACTTTCCTAAAACAAATGATTGGTCCAGAAAGCTCCGTAAATGTCTGTGCGATAACCTATCTGATCAATCTACACTGCACGTGATATTTTTCTGTAAATTTTATTCACCAGAAAGGGCTAGATGGATTAAACCCCTTTTAAAGCAGGGTTTATGGCGTCAATGTCGCCCGGCTCTACTATTTTTACAATTACTAAATGATATGTATTGTGCTGGTTTAATGACCGTTTTTTTAAAAAGTATTTTGAGGAAAAGGAAAAGTTTAATTTGTTTTAAAAATTTTATGGATGTATAATTGACATGTACTGTAATTTGCTTGATTGTATCAATTATTTAAAGAATTGTCGCTTTTATGATTTTATAAAACTGTGAAATTGAATAAAGCTTTTCTACTACTACTACTACATGCCATTCACTTGTCGCCAGAGAGGCGTTATCTTCCTGTGGTGAACGCCCAAGTAGTTCATGAATTTTTTGAACTCCTCCCCTGAGAATGGAGGACTGTTGTCTGTCTTTAGTGTCTCTGGTGATCCCCAGGCTGCAAATATGTCATCTAGTACCGGTAGTGCCGCGGTTGCTGATGTCGAAGAGACGTGGCGTACTATGGGAAAACTTGAGTACCCGTCAATGATCACGAGCAGGGAGTTGCCCGTGTCTAGTGGCCCATAGAAGTCTGCTGCCAACATTGTCCATGCTGCCTTTGGAAGTTCAGACATTTGTAGTGGTTCCGGCTTCGCCGGTTGGCCTGTTGTTTGGCAGATGTGACAGCTCATGATGGTGTCTTCCACTTTTTTGTCTAGGCCAGGGAACCATATCTTCTCCAGCATCTTCTTTGTCTCGACTATGCCCCAGTGTGCTTCATGCGCCAGATTGACAGTCCGTCGACATAGCCCTCTGGGCATTACTATTGTTGTTCCTCGCATTAGTATGCCATTTTCAGTCTCTGATAGCTCATCGTGTATGTTTTTGAATGCTATAATTTCCTCCATGTTGATTCCGTCTCCTAGTGTGCAGTTATTGTTTATGTGTCTCCATCTTTGCTGTCTTGTTGTTGCTTTCACTGCTTGCATGGTGTCATCCTTTTCTGACTCCTGTTCTAGTTCAGCCAGTGTTATCGTTGCTGGTGTGTTCTGGTTTAGTACGAAGTTTAGATACTCTTCTGCCATTGAGGTCTTCTCTGATGCCTGTGGTAAGGGGTGTTGAGACATGTAGCCAGACGGGTTTTGCTCTTTGTCCGGTTTGTGTACTATCTTGAAATCGTAGTCCATCAGTCTTATGCCCCAGCGCTCAACGCGAGGCGGCATCTTCGCATTCGGATTTCCATATATTGTCACTAGAGCCTAAGGGCCAGTGACGATGGTGAATGGTTTTCTGTAAATCAACATGTGATAGTGCTCGCATGCCCAGACCACTGATAAACTCTCCATTTCAGGTTGGGAGTATGGTCTTTCAACATCAGACTGACTTTTGCTTGCGTATGCAACAATTCTTCTTGGCGAGTCTCTCCCTGGCAGATCTTGTGCTAATATTGCCCCCAGTCCTACCGGGCTGGCATCTACAGTCAGTTTGTTACAAAGTAGTGGATCAAAGCAGGCGAGGTGGTCTACGGCCATCACAGCTTGTCTGATGGCTTCAAACGCCCAGCCACACTCTTGTGAGCAGACGAACTTCTGACCCTGCTTTGTTAGGTCCCGCAGTGGTGTGCTCACCGTGGCAAAGTCTTTTATGTAGCGAGCATAGTAGCTTGCAAGACCAATAAACAACCTCACTTCTATTGGAGGATTCGCCTTTTTCAATGTCTCTGCCTTGCTGGGGTCTGGTCTGATTCCTTTCTTAGAGAAGATATGCCCAAAGAACACCAGTTCACTTCTTCCCAGCTCGCATTTGTCAGCGTTTAATGTTAGTCCTGCGTGTTCCAGCTGCAGGCATACTTCACGTAGTGCGTGGTCATGTGCTTCATCAGACCGACCAAACACCAGGATGTCATCGCTGTAGTTTAGACTGTTCTTTACTGGCCTGATCACCTGTCTTATTGTTTCCTGAAATATCTCCACAGCTGATGAGATGCGGAAACTCAGTCGCTTATAGCGGAACAGGCCCATGTGCGTGGAGAACGTGGTGATGTATCTCAATTGCTCGTCGAGCTCCAGTTGATGGTACCCTTTGCACAGGTCCAGCTTTGAGAAGCGACATGCTCCAGTGAGACAGCCTATTATGTTGTTTAGGTGGGGCCCGTGGTGTTGTTCGCTTTGTATGTATGTATGTATGTATGTATGTATGTATGTATGTATGTATGTATGTATTGGCATTTATATAGCGCACTACTTACCCGTAGGGTTCCAAGGCGCTTCGACCGCTGCAAAACCCTTCCTGGCTTCCCTGAGAGATGGTCCCTTAATGGGTATCTCCAGGGTGAGACCAGGCATCCCCGGCGGTCTGGTGGGGCCGTTAGTGAAGATGAGGCAAGCTAATGCCCAGAGTTGCCGAGTGTGATCGCTGATCAGAGTGGGCACCGAGGCGAGAGAATTATCGAGTCCGCTGACCCTGGTCCAGAAACCTGCCGCGCCGGGAATCGAACCCTGGTCCCGGGCCGTCCTCTGCTCTCGGGTCTGCCGCCTCTCACCAGTGAGCCACACTACTTCCGCTTTCAATGGCGGTGTTGGGTATCCTCATTTCCCCGCAGATGTGGATCTTCGAGGTGTTCTTTTTTGGCACTGCCACTATGGGGGACACCCAGGGCGTCGGCCCTTCTGCAGGCTCAATGATGTCTTGTGCCAGCAGGCTCTGTATTTCCTCTTCAACATGAGGTTGTAGGTGTATGGGCACTCGTTGGTGATGCTACGCCACAGATTTGACTACCTCGTTGATGTGCAATGTTATTTGTTTCCCTCATAGTCTCCCTGGGCCTTGTATTTTGGCCGGGTGTTCTTGTAGAATGTTTCATTTTTCTGTCATGTGTTATGTCATATTCAGGAGGCCCATTACCTGCTCTGTGACATTGCTTAATAGGCATGGTGCTTAGATGTCTCCCCTTAGTACGTGTATCTCTTCTCTGTATGACCGCTCCTTGTACTTTAGTATTTCTGTGAACTTCCCCAAGTTCTCCTCTGGTTTCTCTGAGCCCCAGGTGGACACATTGACAGCCGATGGTGATATGGGTGGTCTGACCTTCATCTTCTCGTATTCCGACATGCACATGATGTTGCACGTGGCTCCACTATCAAGGCTGAAGCATCCCGCTTCAATCTCTACCGTTGCCATTTTCTTTATTTGTTGATTCTCCACAGAGTTGATTTGCTCTGGCCTTCGTTCGTCTTTGGGTGCCTCCGCCATCAAAAACAGTTGTTCTGCCTCAACTGTACCTCCTGATTCACGTGATGAGCTGCGATTTGCCATCTCCATGTGCCTATGATTCAGAAAAGGGGTGGTGATGGACAGAGTTTCTGAATTAAGCAGAATACTCTTACCCAGTCAACAGATCAGGGCTTGATCCATCACAGTTTTTTAGCTCACTGCACCATCCCAGCTCAGAACCTGGCTACATGCAAATTAGTCTGTCCCTGTCCCAGTGCATCATGGGAACAGGGCAAACCAAACTACCAAGCCAATTCTTTCACTGGGAAGGAAACAAGCTTCCGGGGACCGGTTTCTGGCATTACAGCCGTCATCGGCCCGGCTTGCTTGAATCCTGATGGTGCAATGAGCAAGGGACTCACATCTGAGTATACCCTTCCACGCTTATGGTGGACAAAACGATTCAGAAAAGGGGGTGGTGATGGACAGAGTTTCTGAATTAAGCAGAATACTCTTACCCAGTCAACAGATCAGGGCTTGATCCATCACAGTTTTTTAGCTCACTGCACCATCCCAGCTCAGAACCTGGCTACATGCAAATTAGTCTGTCCCTGTCCCAGTGCATCATGGGAACAGGGCAAACCAAACTACCAAGCCAATTATTTCACTGGGAAGGAAACAAGCTTCCGGGGACCGGTTTCTGGCATTACAGCCGTCATCGGCCCGGCTTGCTTGAATCCTGATGGTGCAATGAGCAAGGGACTCACATCTGAGTATACCCTTCCACGCTTTCTGAATCGTTTTTGGCCACTATAGGTGTGGCAGGGTATACTCAGACATGAGTCCCTTTCTCACTGCCCCATGAGGATTCAAGCAAGCCGGGCCGAAGACGGCTGAAATGCCAGAAACCGGTCCCCGGTAGCTTGTCTCCTTTCTGGTGAAGAATTGGCTTGGTAGTTTAGTCTGCCCTGTTCCCATGATGCACTGGGCCAGGGACAGACTGATTTGCATATAGCCAGGTTCTGAGCTGGGATGGTGCAGTGGGATAAATAATGGTGATGGATCAAGCCCTGATCTTTGGACTGGGTAAGAGTGGTCTGCTTAATTCAGACACTCTGTTCATCACCACCCCCTTTTCTGAATCGTTTTTGGCCACTATAGGTGTGGCAGGGTATACTCAGACATGAGTCCCTTTCTCACTGCCCCATCAGGATTCAAGCAAGCCGGCCCGAAGACGGCTGAAATGCCAGAAACCGGTCCCCGGTAGCTTGTCTCCTTTCTGGTGAAGAATTGGCTTGGTAGTTTAGTCTGCCCTGTTCCCATGATGCACTGGGCCAGGGACAGACTGATTTGCATATAGCCAGGTTCTGAGCTGGGATGGTGCAGTGAGATAAATAATGGTGATGGATCAAGCCCTGATCTTTGGACTGGGTAAGAGTGGTCTGCTTAATTCAGACACTCTGTTCATCACCACCCCCTTTTCTGAATCATCTCCATGTGCCTGGCATTCCTGCTCGCTACTGCTCGCAGTCTTGCCGTTGTTCCTCGCTCATTTCTGAACTGTCTACTCATCCAGGTAATTGCAAAGTGATTGTCTCTGTTGCTCTCGGAAGGCGACGCGGCGGAAAAGCGGCGGACGGAAAAAAGATCCCCCAGCCATCCTAATCTGGCGGGGGGGGGTCTTTTTTCTGTCCGCAGCGGTTAATCCGCATTCTCCGGGCCGGCGGTGGCTTCCGCCGGCCCGGAGGATGCGGATTAACCGGAATCCTAATGAGCCCTTAAATTTGGCCCAGTAACGTGTAAAATACACATAGGTTCACAAATTAAATACTGCAGTGTGCAGGTGTCGTTTCCGAAGCAGTATAGCCTAACTGGGTTCAGAAAACACTGCTTTATGACTTCGATTCTGTTCTAGACAGCAAGACAGCTAGTGAAGCGATACTCACAAAAGCCAGATATGTGAATATTGTGGTGGGAGGCACATCAGGGATAGGTGGCGCGCATGGCAGGAGTCTCATGACAGCATTCCGTGGAGCCTGGTTCAGCTTAGTGGGCAGACTAGAGCAGACAGGCTTGTGGTGGGGAAAGACTATTTCCATGCCTTTCCTCACTTGAGGAAAGCCTGGCCATGCTTGCACTCACTGATTGTGCCCACTACCAAGGTTTACTTTGTGGCAACTTGAAAGTGGGCCGACACCCAGGATTGGAGAGGAAGGTCAGGAAGCCTCAGTACAAGTGGAAGGACAGCCTCATCTTCCTCCTCCTCTTCCCTGGTGTCGTGGATTACTCGTTCCTCCTGGTCCTGGTACGTCGAAGTTTTTTTTAGCTCAGCTGGTGGGGTAGAAGAAAGAATTACTGCAAAAACAGGAAAGGTATTAATGTCTTAAATTAATGTTTAAACTTTTCAGAAACGAATACTTGCGACACGGAAATGTATGCAGTCTGAAAAATTTATAGGTTAACAATATTGCCAAACACATACAACACTTGTGGCAAAAACCTAAATATACTTGATTGATTAAAAAATCACTCTTAACTGCAGAATCTTACATCTAGGTTCACAAACATTCTAAAGGAGCAAGCATTTTGGAAAACAAAAAACATCCTCGAGATAATTCACCGTACTTACTCAAATGGCAACCCTGGTCATAGACAAAGCATAACGTACCTTTATTTGAGTTTGCTATGACTGTGTAAATGTACACACGCTTAGGAAGAAAGCTAGTCTGCGTATATGTTTCTATATATGGGAATGGGTCAACAGGTTTGTCTTTAAGAGTCCCACTACAGTGTATGCATGTCTCTCCCTGGTAATATCTCCTCATAGGTTTTACAATTGTGCGTCCATACGATTTTAGCCGGTCTTGTGAATTTTCCCTGCTGAGTGAAGTTGTGTTTTTGTATGTTTTTCAGGCAGATTGGTTCTCTGAGGGACCATGTCTGTTTGTCTGTGCAGTGAGCCTGCTTCTACACAGAATACCTTTGGAGAGAAGGCACTGAACCAACTCTTTCAATATGTTGGCCGATGATAATATAGTGTGGCTTGAAACAGTAAGGGGAGCACGCCCAACGTAAACAGCATTTGGTCCAGGGCAGGATCATTCTGTCAATGTGATTAGAGAGACTATGAAAACAGAAAGAAAACAGTACATCTCAACAGAAGGCAGGGAATATGACTTGGATGCGCAGATTCGAATGAGACATGCAAGTGGAATGAGTTAATAATAATAATAATAATACCGATATTTATATAGCGCGAACAGCTACCTCGCAAGGAGGTGTCCCGGCGCTGAGTGATCAGTTTTCCAGGCAGAATGGGCGGAGAAAGGGGAGGGAGTGTTTAGTTGTTCTGGGAAAAGAGCCAAGTCTTTAGCTGCCTCTTAAAACTGGCTTCCGTTGGAGCCGATTGGATGTTGGCCGGTAGGGCGTTCCAGAGTGTCGCCGTGCAGGCAGAGAAGGATCTGCCTCCGAGTCTGGCTCTCCTGGCGCGGGGGATAGAAAGCTGGTGTCGTGAATTAGAACGCAAGCATCTCTCCTGATAGTATCTGGGGAGTCTAAGCTTTAAGTAGTTGGGACAGGTCCCCTTTTGGGCTCTAAACGCCAGAGTTAGAGCTTTAAACTTGATTCTGCAGGCTACAGGGAGCCAATGCAGATTGCGCAAGTGCGGAGAGACATGCTGTTTAAAAGGAATGTTTTTTAGTAGTCTCGCAGCCGCGTTCTGCACGATCTGCAATCGTTGCACCAGATATTTGGGAAGGCCAAGGTAGAGGCCGTTTGCGTAGTCCAGTCTGGAAGTGACTGTAGCATGGACCACCGTCTTGCGACAGTCTTCAGGTAGAAGGGACAGAAATTTGCGTAGGTTTCTTAGTTTATGGAGACAGCACGCAGAGACCTGCTGTATATGTGGAGAGAAGGAGAGACTCTCATCCCATCTTACTCCCAGATTTTTCGCATTGGTGCTGGGTAGTTGGCAGTAGAAAGAGTATCGAAAAGACACAGAATGAGAGAGGGTGTTACAAGGAGTGTTCATTGGGTGGCATTCTTGACTAGAATGCCTTTGGATTAATAGAAGGTTATGTTTTCTAAGTAGTTAGTTGGATGGGATGGGCATCATTTTGATGGCGGTCGGTCGGAGTACCAGCCACTATCGCAGCATTCAGGAGACCACCGACAAGCATGCGGACGGTCTGCCGCCTTATTGGGATGCGACTGCCAGGCTGGCAGTTGGAAACACAGCGGGGGCATGCTCCAGCCATGAGAAAGGGCCGCAACATGTCACTGCTGTGCATGCACCTCCTGCACATTCTTGCACCATGTGCCATGCACCATGTCGTTCATGGCACATGGTGCAAGTTGGGCAGTGGGCCACGACAGATGGGGGCCCTGGTTGGGGCCTCTATTATCCCTTTCCCACCATGAAAAGTCTGTCGGAAAGGGATATTTTAATGCCGACAGTGGTGCCTGACTCTGCATCGCTGCCATGCTGGGATGATGGCCCGCCCTGTCGGGATTTTTGATCCTGGCAGAGGAAGCAGTCCTTCTTCTGACAGCTATGAGTCTGACCACCAGCATTGTAATGCAGCAGTTGGACTGAAGGGATGTAGGTGGTCAGTCCGCCACCAACAACCAGTTGGTGACCCGACCACACAACATCAAAATCAGGCCCAAAGTCCTGGTCATTTATTGAGAAAGAAGAAGAAACACAGCAGTGTCATCAAGAATTCTGTGGTTGACATAAGCCAACTAGTAGATGAGAGAGAGGAAGACAGAGAGAGAGAAAGAGAGAGAGCGAATGAGGGAAATCACACACATGCATGAGGGGGATGCAGGGAGAGAATGTGGTAGAGAGAAAGAAAGATAGCCAAAGACAACAAAAGTCTAGGAGATTGTTTCAAAGAGACAGACAGTGTATAAGCGACAGAAAAAAAATGAAAAAGCGTAGAGCAGAAAAAGCCGGAGGGACCTTGACATCAAGCATATAGTGAGAGAGGAATGGACATCGATGCCAATAAGAGGTATCCAGTAGTAGTGCCTGCTGCACATGCCTTGTTCTTACATATCCCTAGCATTGTTCTTGCTTCCTATGTTCTCAAGTGTCATGAAAACAAGGCTAGGAACAGAAAATCAACTGGGCTTTCTGCAAATAGTGCAGCATTTACTCTTTGTTTATCCTCCAGCCCCTCATAAGTAACAAGCATTTGCAATGCAAAAGGTCTCGCATTAGGAAAGCTTGAGCTATTGGTATTGTAAATGACACATTTTTTATTTATGTGTTGGTTTTGAAAATAGCAAAATAGCTTTGTCATTTACAATGCCAATAGTTATAGCTTTCGCAAACGTGACACCTATAGCATTTGTAATACAATATGTATTGTATTTACGTGACTTTCATGAATTTATATTACAAATAACAATGGCTTTTAATTTTTTTTAAATATTTAATACTTAAATAAAAGTTATTGTAACTTATAATGGCAATAGCTTAAACATCTGTAAATAACTTTTGTGAAGATTATGTTCAGTGTATTTTATTGTGACGAAAATCCAAGAACAGAAGTGAAATATTAACATATTTTTGTTACATTTGTAATAAAGCTTGAAACATTGAGAGAACATATTTGAACCAGATGTTGTTGAATGGTTGCACAGATTGATGCTGTGGTGGCGCTGAGTGATGTTGTGATGGCGAACAAGTGATGCTGTGGCGTTCAGTGATGCTGTGGTAGCGCATAGTGATGTTGTGGTGCCCCCGAGTGATGCTGTGGTGGTGCTGATGGATGCTGTATGCTATGCTATGTTTTGCTATCCTATGTTTTGATTTGTTATGCTATTCTATGCTATGCTGTGTTTTGTTATGCTATGCTATGTTTTGTGATGCTATGCTATGTTTTGCTATGCTATGCGTTGTTATGCTAGGCTATGTTTTGTTATGCTATGTTTTTTGTGTTGTTTTTTATCCTTATAGATGCTAGTAAACATCCCTCCCCAGTGCTGCGCTGTCCATTGGAACTAGTGCTGAATGGACGTCCAATGGTCGTGCGCAGCACTGGGGAGGTAGTGCTGCCGTCGGCCAATGCACCGACGCAGCACTTAAGGGGTTATTATTCTATGCTTTGTTTTGCTATGCTATGTTTTGTTATGCTATGCTATGTTTTGTAGTGTTTGGTATGCTATGTTTTGCTATGCCATGATATGTTTTGTTTTGCTATTTTTTGTTGTGTTTTGTTAATCTATGCTATGTTTTGTTATGTTATGCTAGGCTTTGTTATGCTATGCTATATTTTGTTTTGCTATACTTTGCTTTGTTTTGTTATGCTATGTTTTGCTATCCTATGCTTTAATTTGATATGCCATGCTATGCTGTGTTTTGGTATGCTATGCTATGTTTTGTTATGCTATGCTATGTTTTGCTATGCTTTGTTATGCTATTCTATGCTTTGCTATCCTATGCTTTGATTTCTTATGCTACGCTATGCTGTGTTTTGTTATGCTATGCTGTGTTTTGTTATGATATGCTATGTTTTGTTATGCTATGCTAGGTTTTCTTATGTAATGCTATGTTTTGTTGTGTTTTATTATGCTTCGCTTCGTTTTGCTTTGCTATTTTTTTTATGCTGTGCTATGCTATGTTTTGTTGTGTTTGGTATGCTATGCTATGTTTTGCAATGCTAATATATGTTTTGTTTTGCTATGCTATGTTTGTTGTGTTTTGTTAAGCTATGCTATGCTTTGATGTGTTTTGCTATGTTTTGTTATGCTATGTGTTGTTGTGTTTTGCTATGCTATGTTTTGTTATGCTATGTTATGTTTTGTTTTGCTATCTATGCTTTGTTTTGTTATGCTATGCTATGTTTTGTTGTGTTTTGTTATGAGAGAGTGTGGCAGTGATATAGAGTGTGTGGCAGTGATATAGAGTGTGCGGCAGTGATATAGAGTGTGTGGCAGTGAGAGAGAGTGTGTGGCAGTGAGAGAGAGTGTGTGGGAGTGAGAGAGATAGTGTGTGGGAGTGAGAGAGAGAGTGTGTGACAGTGAGAGTGGCAGTGAGAGAGAGAGAGTGTGGCAGTGAGAGAGAGAGAGAGTGTGGCAGTGAGAGAGAGAGTGTGGCAGTGAGAGAGAGAGAGTGTGGCAGTGAGAGAGAGAGAGAGAGTATGGCAGTGAGAGAGAGAGAGAGTGTGGTAGTGAGAGAGAGTGTGGCAGTGAGAGAGAGAGTGTGATAGTGAGATAGTGAGGGAGAGTGAGTTTGCGAGGTAGTGAGATAGTGAGGGAGAGTGATATTGTGAGTTGTTGTACCGGAGTGATTTGGTAGTGTCCCTGAGTGGTGTGGTGTTGACCATGAGTGATGTGGTGGTGTACCAGAGTAATGTGGTGGTGTACCAGAGTGATGTGGTGGTGTACCAGAGTGATGTGGTGGTGTACAAGAGTGATGTGGTGGTGTCTCTGAGTGATGCTGTGGTGTCCCTGAGTGATGTGCTGGTGTCTCTCAGTGATGCCGTGGTGTCCCTGAGTGATGTGCTGGTGTCTGAGTGATGCCGTGGTGTCCCCGAGTGATGTGCTGGTGTCTCTGAATGATGCCGTGGTATCCCTGAGTGATGTGCTGGTGTCTCTGAGTGATGCCGTGGTGTCCCTTAGTGATGTGCTGGTGTCTGAGTGATGCCGTGGTGTCAACGAGTGATGTGCTGGTGTGTCTGAGTGATGTCGTGGTGTCCCTGAGTGATATGGGGGTGTCCCTGAGTGATGTGGTGGTGTCCCTGAGTCATGTTGGGGTGTCCCTGAGTGATGTTGGGGTGTCCCTGAGTGATGGCGTGGTGATGTCCATGAGTGATGTGCTGGTGTCCCCGAGTGATGTGCTGGTGTCCCTTAGTGATGTGCTGGTGTCCCTGAGTGATGTTGGGGTGTCCCTGAGTGATGTCGGGGTGTTCCTGAGTGATGGTGTGGTGTCCCTGAGTGATGTGGTGATGTTTCAGATTGATGTGGTTGTGCTCCCGAGTGATGTGGTAGTGAATCCAATAATAACAGTGTTTTTTGCGTAGAATGTCTATTTGTAATTTGCCTTAGATTGTAATCAGTCTAAAGGAAATATGTTTATACAAAACAATGACGAACTAATTTGGGCGCGTAAATGTGACTTACTAAAGCAATGCAAGTAAATAAATGTAATATACGCAGGCAACATGTTTGCATGTAAAACAATAATCGAGTTTGTGCAAGTACATGTAAAAGGAAGTACGTAACTCCATGGAAGCGAGGGACGCGTGAGTGGAGAGGAGCCAGTGAGAACGTGCGGCGGAGATCAAAGAGAAAACTAGCGACCATATGGAGAGGGAGGGGGTGTTGTGCTTCGTGAGTTTAATGTTTATGGTAAGAGAGTGAGCGCTGGGGGGCGTCGGCGCCACCACATTTGTAGACTGCAACGTCCACGGCACTCATTGTAAAATGTAGTTATACAAAAAAGAGGCATAAAACACATGGCATCAACAGGCATTTACAACCCCCTACAATTCAAATTAAAATGTAATGACGCCTTTTGAAAACGCTTTCATCCTGTAACGTGTGTTTTATTGTATAAAAAAACATACTGACATCGTAAGAAAGCAATGTGTGAGGGTGAATTGTATAAGGGAAAATTGTAAGTGTATAAGGGTGCGGGCTGTGTGCGTGCACGGGTTGTAAGTGTGCAGTGTGTGGCCTAAAGTACTCTGAGTGGCTAATGTGTGAGAGAGCAGTGAAATGGGGCAGTGTGTGAGGAGGGGTCAGTGTATGTGGGTGTAGTGTGCATTCTGAGTTCCCGGGTGCGTGAGGCTGGTGTGGTGCGTGAGGCAGAAGAGTGTGTCAGAATTCTGAGTCTCTAACCCCACCCCGCCTCTCTTGGTAAGTCGTGGACTGCCCAACTTCGCTACCGTGAATGTCAGATGCTAAATACACTTGCTAATCAGTTTTGGGCTCAATAGTAAGGTTAATCCCCTGGATACCATTGGTAAAAGTTTCCTCTTGTTAAAGTCTGAGCCCAAAAGTCCCCACACAATGCTTTCCAGTATTGCAGTTCCAAAGTTTGTAGCTATAAAACGGGAATGTTATTTTTTTTCCACATGGCTCCGTGTTGCCATTAGAGGAGGAGAAGGAAATAAAGTGGGAGGGAGAGAAAGAGACCAGGAAATACAAAGGGAGACTGACCTAGGAAGGAAGACTCAGAGAATGTGGAGTTGAAGACAAGAACGGTAGAGAAAAGTTAAACATTACACAGAGAGCGAGTGCATGTCTGAATAGTAGTAAATGTGTGGTGGTATGATTAAAAAGCAGAGGGGGGCTTCCTAATCGCTGAAACTTTTCTTAAAGTGTAACCTTGAGTACATTTTTAACTTGTATGTATGTAACTCTAAGCACTAGTTAGTATTGGTAGCAGACTTATCTACTTACTATCAGTTGTATGTGAATTTAGAGTTTATCTATTTGTATCTTTTATGTAATTCATGCACTCTGGTGCAGGGTCATGTTTGAGGTGAACTGTACTGTCTCAGCTACTGGCATGGGGTGTTGGCGTCACCACCTGTAGCTGCTAACTCTCCAAGTGCCAGCAGGAAGCACACGCTCCAGACTCGATGAGAAGTGTGTGACTCAGGGGGCCCAACCCCTCCTGGGCTGGTTTATTTAGGCTGTGGGATGGGGGGGGGGGCTTTGAATTTGTGCTGTGCCACTTCACTTCACACCCAACCAATATATTCAAATATTCAACCTGTCCATGTCCACGTAATGCAGCAGCGTCCGCTACAATAACAATACCCTCTTTCCACAGCTCACCTTTTGTTGTATGAATATTTTCTGAATTTTATAAGTGCTGGTCTAGTAGCTTGCACCGGAATCCTGCTGGACCCCCCAATCGCAATAGAGCTAAATAAACCAGATGGGCGTGTGGTATTGGTAGAAGTCGAACACAGGACAAACGTCTTGGGGGAAGGGGGGAGGGGGGGTGGTTCTCCCACTCTAAAGTCAGAGAAGGAAGAAGAGGAAATAGGTGCCCTCGGGGAAACAGAGTCTGACGTGCTTTCAGTCTTTGAATGAAATGCAAATGTTACAAGATAAGATTGAGGAGGAGGAGAGCGGCCAGGCTCCCGGAGGAGAGGCAGCCACACTATGGGAGCCCATTACTAGTCATAGAGTCCTGTATAAGGGTTAATTTGTTATGTGTTCATGCATTCTGCAGTGTTTATTTCATGTGTTTGTTGTGTTAATCCTTACAGACGGGTGCTAATTGGTATGTATTTTGAGTTATATGGGATGCTGTCACTCCCATTAGGAATAGGGACTCGCATCTGTTTTTTTTTTACATTGTCTGCATGCTCACTGAGACCGTTTTAGAACATTTGCTGGGTAGCATGTGTGATCTTGCGCAGGTTTCTCACTCCAGAAGCCTCGCTGTAGGGCTCTTTGTAAACATATTTAGCAGCAACTATTGGAACAATAGAACACAGCATCTCAAATAGCCCATGTCCAGTCAGGAAGTGTGTTGATTTGTGAAGGGAGGGTGCTGCTTGGAAAAACAGGCTACCGGCAGGGTAGCAGCAGAGGCGTTTTGAGCTTTTGGGATTTCTTCCATCTAAAAAAGCAATTACTACAGCTCGGCGGTTTCCACGCACCTGTCTTGGATGAAAGGGGTCTGTGGCTGGTGTCAAAGCTCCCCTACATATGGATTTCTGGGAGCATGGGACACCGGCTTAAAATAAGCCCCCTGCATGGGTGGCGCTGTTGTGCTTTCTGTTAACATGCCGATGTGCGTACCAGAAGCCTCAGGGTTAAATTACTCACCCTGCATGAGCTTATATTACGGGCCTGGTTTTGAGGGTGCCCTAAGAGGTTGGCATTGTCCAAAAACAAACAGAGTGAAAGGAGGCCATGCTAATGAAACTAGATCTATTGTCTATGCCAATGCTTGTTATTTAAAGGGTATGTAGTAAACTCTACTGGCAAAGTTAATAGGTCTTGTCAGGGGGTAAGCGAGGGCTACTAGAAATGTATTGATTTCCACCTAATCATAGATTTGCCATGCAATCCAACATTCTCTTCTTAATGTGCTGATGCTAACAACACACTATTGGTTTCTAACTCAAACGGACCAAAAGTTACTACAACAAAAAGCTATCACGCATGCTGCTGCGCAGTGGCAAACACGTCCCTTTTCTTCCTGCATAGTTTACTCAAGGCTGTTGCAGTATTTAGCCCTCCCCTGATGCATATTCCAGTGGCCATGTGTATAGTGCAATTACAGCTGTGGATGCAAAGCATATCGGTCAAATAGAAGCAAGCGAGAGAAGAGAGGGGTGTTTTAGACGGAATAAAGACAGAGGGCAGGCGAAAGAGGAGAGAAGATTGCAGAGAGGAGCGACAACAGGGCGATAAGAGGGGAAGTGTGAGAGGAGAAGGTCATAGATATAAAGAGAAACAGAAAGCGAGACCAGATACAAGGACAACAATAAACAGGTATGGGAAATGCAAGCGGCGGGGGGGGGGGGAGCGGATCCCTTTGAAGTAGCTCATGGCCTCAAGGCCGTGAAATTGAAAGCAATTAGGGGGGAGGTGGGAGGGAGGCTGATGGCTTTGATGTGTGAAGCAGGCAGGCGGCTCGGGAAGCAAATGGAAAGCGTGTGCATGGACACACATGCACTCGGCAAAATCCACCTGGTTTTAGCTTTCTGGTTTGACCCCAATAGGTCTCTCTGCGAGACCTAAAAGGAGTTTTTTTCAGGGGCTAAGAGAAGCAGTATGGGCCAAACCTGTGATATAGTTGGTGGTTAAACAGTATGTGATGTCACGTATGCTACTTCAAAGGTTTTTGGGAACTGGCATTCATAGCAGGGAAACAATGTGTGGGATGGGCACTCAACAGGAGTGTGTGGCATAGAGAAAGTCTAAAACAAGTAGAGTGCATGTGTAAATCTATACTACTATTATAAAGGAAGAACTTTGAGGCTTTGAGGCGGGTAAACTCGGGAACCACAGCGCCAATCCACACACCCGATACATCGTTGTAATCCTCAGGGTGTGCAGATGGACATAGGCTATATAAATTAAAAATAAATACGTTATTTAAAAAAATTTTTTTTTAAAAAAAGTAGTCTCTTCAAAGTAGCTGACATCAGGAGCGGCGTACACGAGCGCGAGGAGCAGCGTACACGAGCGCGAGGAGGGGCGGAGATCAGCACGGGGAGGAGCAGTGATGAGCGGAGGAGCAGTGGACATCAGCGGGGACAGGCGGTGAGGATCGGCGGGCAGGCAGTGAGGAGGGCCGGCGGGGAGGATCGGTGAGCGGCGGATGAGGTAGGGCGGCAAGTAAGCAGTGAGCAAAGCAAACGTGAGGGAGGAGCGGCAGCGGGGAGGAGCGGTGAGCGAGCCACAGGTGCCAAACGGGGCATTGCAGGAGGAAAAAGAAACGTGTGCAGGTTACAAAAGCGTACAAACTGGAGCGGTCAGCTTAAAGCTAAAATGACAATCGGGAGAAGGTAGCAAACGGGGCATTACAGGAGGAAAAAGTGGCGTGGGCAGTGACGTGGGCAGGTACCAAACGGGGCATTACAGGAGGAAAAAGAAACGTGTGCAGGTTACAAAAGCGTACAAAGTGGAGCGGTCAGCTTAAAGCTAAAATGACATTCGGGAGAAGGTAGCAAACAGGGCGTTACAGGAGGAAAAAGTGACGTGGGCAGTGACGTGGGCAGGTACCAAACGGGGCATTACAGGAGGAAAAAGAAACGTATGCAGGGTACAAAAGCGTACAAAGTGGAGCGGTCAGCTTAAAGCTAAAATGACAATCGGGAGAAGGTACCAAACGGAGCACTACAGGAGGAAAAAGTGACGTGGGCAGTGACGTGGGCAGGTTACAAAAGCGTACAAAATAAACATAGAGGCATAATACTGCACAACGTCAGGGCGGGCGGGGGCCCTGAGCCATGATTGCTCCCGGACAACGTCGGGACGGGCTGCTAGTGTGTAAAATAAAGAGACAGAGAGCTTGTAAGTGAGAAACAGAAAAAGAGAAAATGTAGCTGAAGTGAAAACTTGGCAACAAATCAAAGCCATAATGTGTGAGAATGAACAGATAAACAGTGTGGAAGTGAGAAAGATGAAGCAGGTTTGACCAGGGATAAGAGGAGCAAGAAGACTGGAAGACAGCTTTCCTCTAGTAGGCAAAGGAAAGGGATGCCATCCTTTTTACCCTGAGGTAGAAAGAAGAGCAAATGATATCCCCAACATAATAAGCCAAGATGTACATCACCTTATGCCCTCTAGCCACAAGCTGTACGATATGCCACTTTATCAATCACAAATAAAATGATCAGCACAAATATTAACTCCACAATATCGACTTGTACTATAATGTCAAGGTAAGTGTAGCTATACATATACAATTCTAACTTAATATGTCTATTTACCTTGATGTTGTAGTGCATGTTGATATCATGCAGTTGCTACTAATGCAAGTCAGTATTAAGTGTAGGACGAGTCCTGGCACGATTTCTGAACGCGGGCGGTCACGGCAGGTCGCTATCGCCCATGTTGAGAAAGCTGCTGCTCACACTGAGAAAGCTGTGCCTCGAGTAGAAAATCTGTTCAAGCACCTGGAAGAAGCCATGCGCTCTGGCACACCTCATGGTGCCGTTCATGCTGATTTTGCAGATCAGGACAAGCACCCAGTGTTAAAAATTAGAGCAGCAGGTTGATGTACCAAAAGTCTGCTGCTCGCGGAATACCGGGAAACTCTCTGAGTTTTAGGTAACTCTGTGGAATTCCATGAATTGTAACTCGGCGAGTTCCACCCACCCACCCCTAGTCTGTTTAAAGCAGTCATTAGTCTGAGACAGGGGTCCCATTGTCTCACCAGACAAGCAGTCCAGTCACATGCTACAAGCCAGGCTGTACTGAGCAACATAAACATTTTGGACACATCTGTACCTATTCAACACAAATAATGTGGCTTAGTAAAGTGCCTCAATTTTAGGCAGTGCTGCAGTTAATCCATCTCTCCTTAAAACCAGTGTCCTAAGTCTCACATGTATTCCACCTCTTCTCTGCAAGGTATGTGTCTGTTTAAAGTGCTTAAACTTTGCGTAGCACAGCAACTATTCAATTTCTCCTTAAAATTTCAGCCTAAGTCCTCATTCTGAAATGTGTTCCACTTAAAGCACTTTCAGGCACCCTATACTCATATGCACTTAAGTGCAAGAGATGCAGTCTGATGCCCACAGCTATACTCCACACCAATCTACCTCACTCCACTAAAATCTACCCCACCCGACTCTGGATCTACTACAATCTACCCCACTCCACTCTACTCCAGTCTACCCTAATCAACCCCATACCACTCCATTTTACCCCAATGTACCCCATTCCACTTCAGTCTACCCCACTCCACTCCAATCTATCCCAGTCTACACAACTACACCCCTACCTACTCCACTCCAATATACAACAATCTATCCCACTCCACCCTAATCTACCCATTCCACTACACTGAAAACCTACTCCACTGCAATCCACCCCAATTTAGCCCACCCACTCCATTCTAATATACTCAACTCTAATCTACCTCAATCTGCCCAACTCCACTCCACTCTAATCTACCCCACTCCACTCCCTTATACCTCACTCTACTCCAATTTACCCCACTGCACTCCAGTCTACCCCACTCCAATCAAATATACCTCAGTCTACCCAATCTACTCCACTTCAATCTACAGCATTCCACTCCACTGTAAATTACCCCAATCTACTCTACTCCACCACAATCTACTCTACTTCAATCTACCACAATCCTCCCATCCCAATGTATCCTACTCCATTCCACCCAAATCCACTCTAACCCAATCCATCCCAACCTACTCCACTCCAATCTACCCCACTCAACTCCACTCTACCCCAACCTATACCCCACTCCACTCCAATATACCCCACTCCAATCTACCACATCCAACCCCACGCCAACATACCTCAATCCACCCAGGCCAATCTACTCCACCACACTCTAATCTACTCACTCCACTTCAATATACACTACTCCAATCTACCCCACCCCAATCTACCTCACTCCACCTCAATCTACCCAACTCCAATCTACCCCAGTCAACCCCTCTCCACTCCACCCCACCCCACTCTACCTCACCCCACTCTAATCTACCACACTACAATCGAACCCACTCCAATCTATCCCACTAAAATCTACCCCACTACAATTTATCCCACTCCAATCTACCCACTCTACTTCAGTCTACCCCATTCCACTCTAATCTACCCCACTTCAAACTATCCCACTCCAATCTACCCCACTCCACTCCACTACAATCTACACCACTCCAGTCCAATCAATCTCACTCAACTATAATTTACTTCACTCTACTCCACTGCACCCCAATCTAACCCACACCAATCTACCCCACTCAATCCCAGTCTACCCCATTTGTCCCCAATCTACCCCACTCCACTCCACTCCAATCCACTTCACTTTCCACTCCACCCCAATCCAACCCACTACACTCCAATCTACCCCAATCCACTCTATCCCACTTAAATCGATCCCAATCCACCCCACCCCACACCACTCTATGCCACTCTACAAATTTTTAGTCATACTGAACAACAACCACACTGGTGTACAACATGGCTAAAACTAATTCTCAAAGCTTGTTACACTGGTTAACGCTGTCCAGGCAAAGGTTGCACCTCATAAGTACAAAGTTTAACACCCAAACATAGCAATAAACAACAGAAAGGAAACCAGTCAACCAGTCAACCTTTGTAAATAGCTTCCAACGGCGCAGCAACACGCAACTGCGTTTTTAGTGACTTTTTAACCGTTTGAGCTCAAAACAATTTTTTTTGTTAGGATCTACACAGAAAATGGTGGGTTATGTGACAAATGCAGCAGATCCATATGGGAAAAATGTAGCGACCGCACAATCGCAGAAAATCAGTAACTCTCATTATAAGCAGTCTGAGGTAATGGTGCCCAGTCTTGATGTAATGCTTGCAGTCCTTAAGTAGAAAATTCCTTACATAAACTGTTGACATTCTTGGCACGATGGTGCCCTGTTGAAATCTCTACATTGACACAGTACTTGTAAATCTTGTCATTGTATAAAATGTTCACTTCTCCTGTAAGAGGCTTCCCCTGTACTGTTGGTGTGATCTGTCTGCATCCCTCATTGCACTCACTCATTATTCCCTCAATACGTTCACCAATTCATCCGGCCATCTATCTATGTACTCACATATTCAACTATACAGCCATCTAAGAAGTCATCCTCTCCTTATCCGTATACTTGGTCACTTTCTCATTCATATATTAAATCATGCACTCACTTATCTGTTTACCCATTGACTCATCATCACATTCGCCCACTTACCTACCCACAGTACTAGAAGCACACATTCGACAATTAGTTGTGAATCACTTTTATTTTTTAAAATGCCATTTTGCTGTCTTTCCCAGTTTTTGTCTGTAGAATGAAGTTTTCTTGAGATGTTATCCATTTTATGCAGTGAGACTCTCCAGCATATTCAGATTGTGTCATTCATTAAATCATCACACAATATTTGTTAAGTACTGCGATGGCCGTGTATTTCACCTAACTTTCTGTGAAAAATGGAATTGGCCGCATGTTCTCCATCACCTCCCCTCCTTCCCCCAATGTTTGTGTTGCTATTACAGTGCTTATGCCTTATCAAGAATGACCCCTTGCCTTTGTCTCGGATAATCTCAGGGCCAGACTGGCCGTAGCGGGCACCGGGTGATTCCCCGGTGGGACGCCAGGGTGTGGTCCGGTTTTGGACCCCTGGGGGCCGTTTTTGTAACGGGGGTGGCAATATCTGCCCCCTGTAACAAAATCGTCCGACTAGAAAACAGCTTGACTGCACTCCCCCCTCTCCCCCATAGGGGGCTGGCTGATCGGTTTGCCGGGTCGTTTTTAGGTCTCGCCTACGCAGCATGCATACGCTGCAAAGGCAAAAAGACCTTTTGGAATCGCTTTGACTTTTCAGCCAAACACGTGCACACGTTCCATTGCCTTCAATGGCAGCGCATGCATGTCTGTCTGGAGATTCACTTGCAGGAGCGAGCGCCCCCATATGGTAGCAATTATCGCTCCCGCAAGTGAATCGCGCAGGCCCCCCTCCTCCCCCTGCTGCCGCGGGCACCTCCCCTTCTGCTGCGCAAGCTCTTGTTTTTAACGTCATGTGCATCAGTGACCTGTAATGACATTCTTAGCTCTACATGAGAGTCCAAGCTCCTCCATGCATAATATCGAGCATCTAATACACTGCGATCGGAGCTTCTCCACAGTGCGTTCTCTGGTTCTACAAACACGAGCTCGCACATGCACCCCTGGGAAAAATTACGCTTTACAAGTCACTGGATCTGATTTTTGAGCGAACGCGTCATTCTATGGAGTTGAAAGGAGTGCCCGTTTTCAGAAGGTACCCACAACGTCTGTCCTCTTGGGCACGCTGCTGCTCCCTTCTGTTTAGGAAGTTCTTTATCCGCTCTCAGCAAGCGTCATGCTGAACAAATTACTGCAGCGGGTCAGCCGTCTGCAGCTCGTGACAATGCTTCCTCACGCGCTTTTGAACATTCCGCCCTCGAAAAGCCCAGTCAGCTGTGCCCGGGGTCAGGCGCCGATATATCCACTGTCACCTCTGATCCATTTCCTGTAGACTTCATGCGACACTGCGCTGGAAGCCCCAAGCAGTTGAGCTAAGAAAGAAATAACGTTCTCTGTAGGGGCACTGCGTCTGCACTCCGTCTTCAACAGTCGTCTACATTAAACCTGAGCTGATCACAGATAGCACAGCGCCCACAGTGAGACAATGGAGAGCTGGCAGCACTCGCAAGCACCCGCCCCCTCCATTCACCGATGAATTCAAGTGCTTACTGTGCATACCCCCAACTCCCAAGCCGCTAGGCAGCTTTGCAGACCTGTGCGATGAATGCGCCATGTACAACAACAAACAGCACCTTACATATGTCTCATTTCATAGCCCCTGCATGTGAAACTTTCCGACAAGACCCCTGCAACAAATAACCTCCAGAAACAAACTGTTCAGTGCCATATACCTCTGCAACATAAAATAACACGATATAGAAGTTTCAATTTACGTGTTTCCTGGTAGGGATTTGTGTACATAAATTAACACATCTCTGAGTAGCACACAGTCTGTGTAAGAAGGCGCTTGGGTACCCTGCATTGGGAGGGGGCTAAGTGCTATACAAATACTACAGTGCAATGCGCAATCCCATATGCAAATAGCATAATTATTTTTACAATTTAACATCTTCTTATTGCATGCTCTCAAAAGGCCTCCTCTGTATTCCTAAAACTATGTATCCCTATAGCTGTTACCGAGGGAGCTGCAGTAGTACGTCACATCCTGCTAGCTGACACTGCCAGAGCAGGTAGTTTGGTTGCGAGGAACTTAGGCCGTCCAGAATCATGCTGCAGCTTGGTCTACAATGCTACTGTTTCCAAGTGACCGGCCGGGCCACCGGTGCTCTGCTTTATTATGATCAAGGCCACCGCATTCAACTATAATTTTCGAGTCGGCCGAGGACAGCCAGCAACCTGGACACAAGTCAAAGAACAAACCAGATTTCTGCGGTGTGTCTCGCTCGCGGCCTGAGTACCCAGCTGCATTGTTGCAGTGTAGCTCACTGACGGGCCAATCACACACTTTCTGACTGAAGAAGATCCATAAGTAGACAGTTTTTTACCAGATGCCAGCCCTGAGTTTTTGTCATTGTTAACACAAATGTACTGAGAGAGCAGGGTCTGGAATCTGAGGTCCTTGTGCAGACTGTTATCTGTGCGTGCCTCAGCCTCACTCTCCATTGTAATTTCTAATATTTTAATGTTTCCCTTGTTTACATTGCTTGGTTTTCCTCACGAGAAATTGTCACTCATTGTCCTTGAAATGTCACTCATAATTACACTGAAATATTGAAACTCTCACACATGGCAATCTTAAACCTTGGCAGCTATGTATATAATTACAATACCATTATTCTGACCCCCATTAAGATGCCGTACTGTGCTTGTTGTTCTCCCAGCTTTAGTCTTATTCAGGGACACTCCTTCACCCAACCAGATTCTTAGACTTCAACGTGTACCACGCTCCATGTTTAGAAGCATCCTACTTGGGCTCTATGGCCGTTATGCCTTCCGATTGTTTTACTTATTTGACCCCTCGCCCTACCCAACTGAAAGCACCTGTTCCCAACTATCTATCACAACATGCATTCAATGCTTGTTCCCACCCCCTCTTAAGCTATGGCCTTGGGCAGCTGGCTGGGTGCATGAGTGTGCAGTCGCTGCATTGTAATGTAGTGCCCTTTAAATCGGAGCGTTCAAATAATTCTTAACTTGAAGCAGTGTTGATGGGTACCTAGGTGTTCAAATCCTGGGTGCATAAATGGAATAGGCATCCTTGTTTCTCTTTATGTTACATTTCCAGACTTCGATGGTGTGCCAGTCAGCAGGGTACTGTCATGAAGGTGTAAGTGATGTAGCTGGCTTGGAAGATGTTGAGGACTGCGAAGCAATGGAGTTCCATCTTTATGGGGGGTAATCTGATTATATTCTGGCCCTTGAAGCATCCTTGTAGGAGGCCTTTAATTTTGGGTGGAGGGGGTATAAATGGATTTGATCATCTGATGCAACACCCTGCTACATAGTGTCGGCGTATCTGGGCTTGAACAGCAGTTCTGATGAATTTCTGGAAGATACTTGCTCACTTTTTTAGACAAGAGCTAATACCAGGCAGTCTTTATGTTATTGTTGAGGGTGATGTTGGTGCTCAGGGAGAATAAAGTTACCACAATTTGGTGAAAGATGTAGTTCAAAGCTGCGAAGGCTCATGTAATTAAGGTAGATGTGGGCACCATGGTGCAAGGTAGGCAATCGTGGAGGTGGGTTATAAAGGATTATGGGGCATATTATCAAGGGGGTTTATCTCCGCTTTTTTGGCTTTAAAAGCCAAGAAAGCGGAGATAAAATTATCTCCCTATTACCTAGCTGTCGCTAACACCAGTTAGCGACAGCTAGTAGGAGATAGCGACCATCTTGGGCCCCACTTTGCATGTCAGTGATATTTATCACTAATGACATGCAAAGTGGGCGTGCCAAGATGTTAGCAACTGAAAACGGTCGCTAACATCGCTATCTCCTATTACCAACTTTTGGAGATATTCGCGCTAAGCGGGAATATCTCCAAAAGCTAACACCTTCCCTGAGCAGTTCTTAGCCATGTTATCCAATGGGAGTTGGATAACATGGCTATGAGCATTAGCTCGGTAATGCATGAATATCGCTGACTTTTCAGCGATATTCATGCATTGCGGCGATTTTTATCGCATTTGCGATAAACCTTGGTAATGCCAAGGTTTATTTGCGGTACAAATTGCCGCAGCTCTGCGGTAAATGTTTGTCTCTAACCAAGCAATAGCGATAATTATCGCTATTGCTTGGTAATATGCCCCTATGTTCTTGCAGAAGTAATTTGCAGCTACTTTCTGTTGGACAGGCCACCTGAGGGGCTTGCCTCCTCCCCACATGACAGGGCCCAGGCCCCGGTCCTCCAGACGTTACCCACAAAGGCAACCCGCACCCCGTCCCATGCGGGACTCCTGCCGCGGACATCTCTGTATCATGGGGCCGAATTCCTTTCCGCTCCCTCGGCCGGCCCGGCCGCCATCTTGGACACTGCACCACGAGGCCGCGTGGCCTCAGATCGACCCTAACCCTGGGCCTGGCCAGGCCCGACATCCCGGCACCACCATCCACCCAGGAGGTGAACGGCCCACTTGGCAGGTTGATGGGAGAAAGAAGTATCGATGGCTCTCCCCCGCCAGGTGCTGATCGCACCCAGCTCCCCCGGGCGCTGGCTCCACCCCCCTGCTGGGTGTCTGGACTCCCTCATCCCGGACCTCCCGACCTCCAAGTGCGAGGGTCCGGACATCAAAGGGCACCAGACCTATAACTGGGGCAGCTCCAGAGCAGGAAGGCAGTTGTATCCTGGAGTCGAGAGACGCAGTGAAGAACTCATCCTTGACGGACTACTGGCGCTGCCATAGTCCTACCTTGCGAACTATTGTCCTGCCTGCTGGCGCTGCCGCAACCTTCTGAAACCTTCATCGTCGTCGGGACCTGCTGGCGTGGCCGCGGACCGTTTGTAACCACCACCTTCACCGGGACCTGCTGGCTCCGCCGCGGACCGTCGCTATCTTCAACCATCCCGGGACCTGCTGGCTCCGCCGCGGCCCGATCATCCAGACCGCCGAACTCGAGGATTGTGAGCTATTCCATCTACCAGATTGGTAATAAGACTGTCCCGCTACCCTTTCCCCAATCGAGAGACTAGAACCGAGGGGACCCCTGAGTCCAGACCTCCTTGTACCATTTCACCGTACTTAAAGAATTGCTTATAAAGAACGTTAAACCTTATCCTGGTGTGGTGTACATCTGTGGGGGGGAAGTTACTCGTCTGTACGATCGCTGGAGACGGCTCTCCCCGGAGACCTCTCCCCTTATTCTCGGCCGACCCTCCCGGTCCGTCTAACATTGGTGGCCAGCGGAGCGATCCGAATCAACGCGTAATCGTACAGAGAGTAGCTCACCCCACGACAAAACCACGATGACAACCAAAGAGAGCGGATCCACCGAGAAATTCCAGATGGAGAAATTGGAAGAGTACAGCCATCGTGAGTTGAAGCAATTCTGCATTGAACTAGGTATCGCTACCACCGGTCTGAGTACTAAGGACGATTTCAAGCACGCCATTGAGTCATGGGCAGAAACCGGGGCCGACAGAACCCCGGACCAAAATATCACAGCAGCCGAGAAAAACGCCACGGCTCCCGAGGAGCGAAGAACGGGTCTGTCGCAAAACGAAATCCAAGAGCGAGAGAAAAGCAGACTACATGAATTAGAAATGGCCCGGCTCAAAATGGAGGGCGAACTCAAATTAGCCGAACAAAAACTGAACCTAGAACATCTACGGCTCCGAGAAGAAAGGGAAGAAAAACAGAGACAAAGAGAGCTCGAAGAGAAGAGACTGGCGTATGAACACGAACGCAACCTAGCAGAGATCGAATTACGTAAGCAGAACAAAGAATTAGGGGTGCCCGAGCAACCGCGCACCCCGGGAGCAACAGAAAAGAAAGTACACATCCCCAAGGATGTCGTGCGAGAATATTTCCGAGATGACGACATACAGCAGTGGTTCAAGGCCTACGAGATCGCTATGACCTCCCACCGGATCGACCGAAGCGACTGGGGAGCCGGCCTATGGGGGAGGTTCATCAATGAGGGCCGCGATGCCCTGTTACAGCTCCCCGACCATCTAATGACCTCCTATGACCACATGAAAGCTACCCTCCTCACTCGCTATGGCCTCACACCCGAAATGTACCGCCAGAGGTTCCGAGACTGCACCCGGATCCCGGGTACAACTTGGGTGGAGTACGTGAACTACTTCAGCCGAGCCTTTGAGGGTTGGATCAAGGGGAGCAATGTAACGACCTATGAGCAACTCTTCAATCTCATGGTATGGGAGCATTTATCTAACAACTGCTTCGTCGAACTCAGGCAGCACCTCCTCGACAGTAAATTGACCGATCCACGACAGCTCGCCGCCGAGGCTGACCGGTGGGAAATCACCCGAGTGGGCCGAAATGGGTCGCATGAACAGCACCGGAACCACCCAGGTCAGCACCGTCCCCGAGGGGGAGGAGGAGGCCAGGGACGAGGAAGAGACAACGCCCTGGCCGCTCCCGCTGCCAACACTCCACCCCCGGCCAACCGGGGCAACACCCCGGCGCGCCCGGGGTACAGAGCCAATGTCACGTGTCACCGATGCCAGCGAGTCGGCCACTACGCCAATGACCCGAACTGTCCACAGAACCAGAGCCCGAGACCCCGCCAGATGGCTGCCGCCGCCCTGGGGGAAGAACAAATCTCCGAAGAACACGAGGAACATGAGCAAGAACACCCAGAATGGGAACCGGCCGCCATGGTTCTAGCCTGCCTAGGGGGAAAAGACATGGTCCCGCGGGCCCCCCTACCCGCCAACACCCGGAAGTACAGTCAGTGGGTGAGCATTAATGGGCGCCGGGCCGAAGCCCTACGTGACACCGGGGCCAGTGTGACAGCCGTCCGCTGTCACCTGGTGACCCCAGAACAGATCCTGCCGAACGTTCTCTGCCCTGTCCGCTCAGCCGACAACTCGGAGAGTCTCTGTCGGATGGCCTGCGTCCCCTTCGAGTGGGGAGGAGTCTCCGGCATGTTGAAGGTGACGGTCCGAGATGATGCCCCCGTAGACTGCCTCCTGGGAAATGATCTGGAGAGTTCCCCGTGGGCCGCCGTAGAGAGAAGAGAGCACCTGGGGATGTTGGGTCTCCCGGACTGGGCGTGCGTAACCACCCGGTCCATGGCCACCCGTGCCATCCCCAGACCCGAAGAACCCGAATGGCCGGCACCTCCTCCCCCGGTCGCTCCAGTCGAAGACACCGTCCGTGCCGACCTTCCCGAGCAAACCCCCGAAGGGCTCGCCCAGCTCCAGGACCTTCCCGACCTGGCTCAGTGGCGTCAGGAAGGGGGGCCCACCCAAGAACAGTTTCGTCAAGAGCAGAAGACCTGTCCCTCCCTCGAGGGACTCCGCCAACAAGCCCTCGCCCAAAGCGCCGGGGATACCGCCGGAACCCATTGGGTCTATTGGGACAATGACCTGCTGTACAGTGAACAGAGAATCGCGGAGTTAGGGGCCAGTCGAGTGCTAGTGGTGCCCCTCCGCTTTAGAGACTTTTTGCTAAACCTGGCCCACGATGTCCCCCTGGCTGGTCACCTGGGTCAGGACAAAACCTACAGTCGCCTGGTGACCCACTTTTTTTGGCCAAAGATGAGGAACGACGTACTCCAGCACTGCCGGTCTTGCCCCACGTGCCAGGCCAGCGGGAAGAGCGGCCGCAAGCTGAAAGCCCCTCTGCAACCTTTTCCAGTGGTCACCACCCCATTCGAGAGGGTGGGAATAGACATTGTGGGGCCCCTGGACCCCCGTACAGCACAAGGACATCGGTTCATCCTGGTACTGGTGGACCACGCCACCCGCTACCCCGAGGCTGTTCCCCTGCGAACTGTGACAGCCCCGGTGGTTGGCCGGGCCTTGATGGGAATCTTCTCCCGGGTGGGCTTCCCCCGAGAAGTCGTCAGCGACAGGGGCACGAACTTTATCTCAAAATACATGAAATCCCTCTGGCAACAGTGTGGGGTCACCTACCGATTCATGACCCCCTATCACCCTCAAGGAAACGGCCTAGTTGAGCGGTTCAACCGCACGCTCAAAGGGATGATTGGGGGGGTTGGAAGAGCCCCTCCGTCGCCAGTGGGATGTGCTACTGCCGTGCCTCCTCTTTGCCTATCGAGAAGTCCCCCAGAAGTCCCTCGGCTTCAGCCCGTTCAAACTCTTATATGGACACCCGGTGCGAGGGCCGCTCAGCCTAGTCAAAGAAGGTTGGGAAATGCCCCCTCTGAAGAACCCTCCAGATGTTTTCAAGTACCTCCTGACCCTACGCAACCAGACCAGAAGGTTCAGAGAAATGGCTAAAGCGAACTTGGAGGCCAGCCAGGAAGACATGAAAAGGTGGTACGATCAAAATGCCTCCTCCATCGAATTTGAACCCGGCCAACAGGTATGGGTGATGTCTCCCACCGAACCATGCGCCCTGCAAGACAAATGGACAGGGCCCTTCAAAGTGGTCGAGCGCAAGAGCCCTGTCACCTATCTCATCGATATGGAATCTTCACGGAACCCCCTCCGGGTCCTCCACGCCAATAGACTAAAACCCCACTTTGTGCGCTCGGAGCTCAGCCTCCTGATGGCAACAGACAGCGGAACCGAAGAGGATTCCGAGCCACTCCCTGATCTCCTACGGACTCGAGAGAAGGACGGCTCCGTGGATGGGGTCCGACTCTCGGAGGCCCTCACCCAGGAGCAACGTCAAGGCTGCCGAGACCTCCTACTGCAGTTTGCCGCTCTGTTCTCCCTCACCCCAGGGGTCACCCCCTGGTGCTCCCACGATGTAGACACGGGAGACAGTCCCCCTGTCCGACATCGGGCCTACCGCGTACCAGATCGGGTACGGGCCTGCATCCAAGAGGAGGTGTCCAAGATGCTCACGCTCGGGGTCATCGAGCCCTCAGACAGCCCTTGGGCCAGCCCAGTGGTACTGGTCCCCAAAGCCGCCGCCCCCGGCACCACTCCGGAGCTCCGGTTCTGCGTTGACTACCGGGGCCTCAATGCGGTCACCAGAAGCGACGCACATCCCATTCCCCGAGCAGATGAACTCATCGACCGTATGGGAGCTGCCCGCTACCTCAGCATCTTCGACCTGACAGCGGGCTACTGGCAGATCGGTCTCACACCCCGAGCCCAAGAACGATCTGCCTTCTCCACCCCTGATGGCCACTACCACTTCAAGGTCATGCCATTCGGCATGAAGAATGCTCCAGCAACATTCCAGCGGCTAGTAAATCAGGTCCTGGCGGGACTCGAAGAATTCAGCGCCGCCTATCTGGACGATATCGCTGTGTACAGCCGCCACTGGTCCGACCACCTCAACCACCTCCGAGAGGTCCTGCAGGCCCTCCAACGCGCCGGCCTCACGATCAAGGCCAGCAAGTGTCAGATTGGCCAAGGGTCCGTGACCTACCTCGGGCACCAGGTGGGAAGCGGTCTGGTGGCCCCGCTGCAACTCAAAATCGCTGCCATCCAGTCTTGGCAGCCCCCCATCACCCAGACCGAGGTCCGCGCCTTCTTGGGGCTCACAGGCTACTACAGGCGGTTCGTGAGGGACTATGGCAGCATTGTGGGGCCCCTCACGGAGCTCACCTCCAAAAACCACCCAAAGAAGGTCAACTGGACCCCAGACTGTCAAGCGGCCTTCGAGAAACTGAAGGCCGCCATGTGCACTGCCCCTGTGCTCCAGGCCCCCGACTACAGTCGGGAATTCATCGTCCAAACGGATGCCTCCGACCATGGCATTGGGGCAGTCCTCTCCCAGTTGAACCCCGAAGGACTTGACCAACCAGTGGCCTTCATCAGCAGACGTCTCCTGGCCCGAGAACAACGCTGGAGCACCATCGAGAGGGAGGCCTTCGCAGTGGTGTGGGCTCTCAAAAAGCTCCGACCCTATCTCTTCGGCACCCACTTCCGAATGCAAACAGATCATCGGCCCCTGCAGTGGCTAATGCAGATGCGGGGGGAAAACCCAAAACTGTTGCGTTGGTCCATCTCCCTGTAGGGGATGGACTTCACCGTGGAACATCGACCCGGCCAGGACCACGCCAACGCAGATGGCCTGTCAAGATTTTTCCGCCTCGACGAGGAGAGTCCCCAAGAGGATGGGTGACTCTACCCGCCTTCAGCTGGGGGGGACGCATGTTGGACAGGCCACGTGAGGGGCTTGCCTCCTCCCCACATGACAGGGCCCGGGCCCCGGTCCTCCAGACGTTACCCACAAAGGCAACCCGCACCCCGTCCCATGCGGGACTCCTGCCGCGGACATCTCTGTATCAATGGGGCCGAATTCCTTTCCGCTCCCTCGGCCGGCCCGGCCGCCATCTTGGACACTGCACCACGAGGCCGCGTGGCCTCAGATCGACCCTAACCCTGGGCCTGGCCAGGCCCCGACATCCCGGCACCACCATCCACCCAGGAGGTGAACGGCCCACTTGGCAGGTTGATGGGAGAAAGAAGTATCGATGGCTCTCCCCCGCCAGGTGCCGATCGCACCCAGCTCCCCCGGGCGCTGGCTCCACCCCCCTGCTGGGTGTCTGGACTCCCTCATCCCGGACCTCCCGACCTCCAAGTGCGAGGGTCCGGACATCAAAGGGCACCAGACCTATAACTGGGGCAGCTCCAGAGCAGGAAGGCAGTTGTATCCTGGAGTCGAGAGACGCAGTGAAGAACTCATCCTTGACGGACTACTGGCGCTGCCATAGTCCTACCTTGCGAACTATTGTCCTGCCTGCTGGCGCTGCCGCAACCTTCTGAAACCTTCATCGTCGTCGGGACCTGCTGGCGTGGCCGCGGACCGTTTGTAACCACCACCTTCACCGGGACCTGCTGGCTCCGCCGCGGACCGTCGCTATCTTCAACCATCCCGGGACCTGCTGGCTCCGCCGCGGCCCGATCATCCAGACCGCCGAGCTCGAGGATTGTGAGCTATTCCATCTACCAGATTGGTAACAAGACTGTCCCGCTACCCTTTCCCCAATCGAGAGACTAGAACCGAGGGGACCCCTGAGTCCAGACCTCCTTGTACCATTTCACCGTACTTAAAGAATTGCTTATAAAGAACATTAAACCTTATCCTGGTGTGGTGTACATCTGTGGGGGGGAAGTTACTCGTCTGTACGATCGCTGGAGACGGCTCTCCCCGGAGAACTCTCCCCTTATTCTCGGCCGACCCTCCCGGTCCGTCTAACACTTTCATACACTTTAGGCTTCTCTTGGTTCTGAACTATTACAAAGCCTTACAGCCATTTGTGTGTACTCTATCCACCCATTGCTAGAAAGGTTGGGTTCTCGAAATTTATGCCATGACAATGTGCACTGCTCCTTTTCAGTTGACTGACGGTCTAAGGTCAGTGGAGTAATCTACTGAAGGTAATTAACTTTGCCTCACTTTGGCAGTGGTCTGATGTAGCGATCTACTTCAAGAAATGACTAATTTAGGTGCCTTTATCCATAACTGTCATTATTTAAAGTGGGCCGAAATTCTACCACCTGCTTTGGCAGTTTAGTTGCATTATCTAAAGTCATTTTGTTTGTCCCACTATCTCTACTGTCTTCACAAACTGTTAACAGTTACATACACAATGCAGGTGTAACAACAATCTTTGTGCAAGACTAGTCTCAAATATGCTGTGAAAAGTGTGCCATTAAGGCTGCTCCTAAAATAGGTAAGATATTGTTACAGGGTTAGCAAGGTAATTCGATCACTTTTTTTTGTGGATATCGTTGGTGTTCTTGTGGCGTCTCCAGTTACTGCATTGCTCTCCAGAAGTGTCCATTTGCCAATCCTCCAGTGAAGAGGGCTATTTCCTTTGATCTAACAGCATTGGGATCAGCATGTGGTTGTAATCATGACAACTCTACAGCTCTAGCCTACACTAAACTGTTACTGCAGCAGACTTCTTCTCTGACACCGGTTGAACCTTGTATGATAAGTGGACACTGTGGGGTCCAGGGTGGCAGTTTGTATCACATCATTCCAAGCCAGAACCTAATTCTGCTTCATGGAAGCAAAATTATCTTGTGGCATTCTCTGGGAGTCCTTGTCCTGTTAAATTGGATGATGTCTCCCAGCTAATATGCAGGGACAATCTGTGGGGTCTGATGTGGTGTTTTGAACCATTTAAGTGGGTGCCACTGTAGGTGTATATACATCCAGACCTATCACACACCAACAGATCACCATTAGAAAAAACACACAAGCCAGGCCCATTGACTTTGACAATGTTTGTTAGCACAATTTTTTATTTACATTTCCGACAAATGAGCGTTAGAGATGTTATGAATATTTTGAATTGAAATTGTTTCAGTTCTGCAAATGAGATTGTGAAACTCTGAATACGACATTGGCAATGAAACATAGCCAGCATTGGCATAGCCAATAGGCCTCACGTTTCGGATCTTATAAGTGTTTAGCCATGCAAGGATATTGTGCTGCATAACTAAATACTTGTAAGGTCCCAAAAGCGAGATCTATTGGCTATGCCAATGCTTGTTGGTTCTAAGTCCGGCCCTGGATAATCTGCACGTTATGACGTCTCTCGGCGTGTCTTCAGTGAGGGCTTGGTGCAAGCAGTCTTTCTTTTATCTTCGAGCTGCAGCATGTGGACGCTGGCTGACGAGGGGAGTCGAGGATGGGTAGAGATAAGCAAGAGAGGGATGCCCTTAGTAAGACAGAGATGGCTTCCCCTACGCCTGCTTCATACTTGGAGAATTGCATTTAGGGACATCTTAATGATTTTGGGGGCCCTGGACCAAACATATTTTGTGGGCCCCTGTCTGGAACAGCTTTGAATTTATGATCCAATTTCATCTCTTTAAGGCCCTCTTTGGCCAGGTCACTAACAGTGCACAGGCACATTCGTCCACATTTTTAAATGTCCTTTTATCTAATATTCAGAGATAGTGACATGATTTACGTTTTCTTAACACAGCAGCAGCTCACTTTTATTACTGAGTATACGCTATGTGACACCGTCCTATTTCTCATATGTGAAGTTCTGTTTCAATCTATATGAAACTTTTCTTATGGATGTTGTATGAAACTTAGAAACAACATTTCTCTACAAAATCTCTATAATGCACTCTCACATGTCACCCACTTTAAAAATAAAAGGTAAACGGTATTTAAAACTATCGGTTTAGGAATAATTAAAGATTATCAGGGCAAAACTCTCCGTAGAACAGAGCTGGCTCTATCAGGGGGCCCCTGAAAGGCTGCGGCTCTTGGCCGGAGCCCAATTTGCCCATGCCTTCAAACGTCTCTGATTGCATTGGACGCATGCTGTGTGTGACTCTCATTAACCTGCGTGTCACTTGACTGAAGCAAATGCTGGGGAATTCGAATACAATGAGGCCTAATAGTGACCCTCTCTTCCACCAATCTTTCTTCTTTTCTCTTTCTCTTAATCTTGGATGTTCTTTAATCTTTCTCCTTCCTGCTCTTTCCAATATCTGCCTTTCCCTCTGTTGGTATGGGATAAAGTCGAATGAAAACAATAAACCTCGGTCTCCAGAAATTAATGCCAGTGCTCAACACTTGCAACCACTTGCACAATGTACGCTGCAGCTGGCACATGTGGGAATAACTAGGAAACAAGCATTGGCAAGTCCATTAGGTTTCGCCTACGCAAGATCTATTGGCTTTGTCAAGCTGCTGTGCAACATGGCTTTAAGAAAAAAAAAGCACTAAGACGCAGTACATGATGGGCCCCCTCATAGTGCTTTAAAAAAACTTTAAGATGCCTAATTGCACAGGAGAAGACAGTAGGCCTGTTGCGTACAGAAGTGCATGATTTGGAGTGCAGGTGAGAGAGGTGGGGTGTGCAGGAAGGGAGAAGAATGGGGGCGGGTCGGTTTAGGGGAGAAGACACGGACAGGGGGTGAGTTAAGTATGGGAAGCAAGCAACAAAGGGTAAAGCAGTGACAGGGGTTGGGGTCGGGAGAGATCTATGGACAGGTGCATTTAAGTCATCTTTATAATACATAACAACCCCTACCCTTTATATTCATGTTTGTGCACAATACTCAGTAATAAAAGCTGTGATTGAAAACAACAAACAAAAAGCTGCACAGCTACATTAACAATTTTATTTGTATAGCCACCAGACACATAAACTAGCGCCATCTCTGCTAGGCCTTGAACACAACGCGATACAAAAGGGGGACTGAGCAAATCAGACACTCACCCCCAGTCAACCGATCTGGGTTTAATCCATCACCATTCTTTAGCTCACTCACCCACCCCAGTTCAGACATGGCCATATGCAAATCAGTCTGACCCTGTGCCTCATGGGAACAGTCCAGCCCGAACTGCCAAGCCATGTCTTCCCTGGATTGGAAACAAGCATCCTGGGACTGGTTTTGGATTCATAATCCTCATCAGCCAGGCTATCTTGAATCCAGTGGCCAAGTGAGCAAGGGACTCACGTCTGAGCATACCCTGCCAATTTAGGGCGAACAAAGCGATACAAAAGGGGATGATGGACGGAGAGTTTGAGCAAATCAAACACTCACCCCCAGTCAACTGATCTGGGTTTAATCCATCATCATTCTTTAGCTCACTCAGCCACCCCAGTTCAGACATGGCCATATGCAAATCAGTATGACCCTGTGCCTCATGGGAACAGTCCAGCCCGAACTGCCAAGCCATGTCTTCCCTGGACCGGAAACAAGCATCCTGGGACCAGTTTCGGATTCATAATCCTCATCAGCAAAGCCTTGAACACAACAGCATGAAAAAAACAGCTTGCGATTCAATGGATGCCGTCACGATGAGAAAAGACGTTATAAGAAACACTGCCAAAGCGAAGACTCATTATGCTAAGTCGGCTAGAACGAGTAATGGCACACAAAAATAATATTTTCCACTTTGCAAATTAGCATATCACATACTATGCTTCAATACGGCGCCATGGAGACGTCGACAGCAATAGGCTTCGATAAAATCGTACCCATAACTAAACTATGGCAAACATTGAATTACTTCTGGCTACTTGCAGACTTTGGAAGGCGTTGCTCTAAAAGTTTCGTGCTGGGCTGCCTTTGATCTTAAGAGTTTCATTGTGCAATAGTGTCAGCCTTTCACGTCAGCTAAACAAAAATCTAAAGTTCATACGTATTAACTATGAAAGGGAAATGCTTGTGTTGAAGGCGAAGCAGGTCGTGGACGTGTTTAATTAAATAATGGTCTAATACATGGTGTCAATGTTTTGCTATGTATTTATAATGGTGCAAAAGCTGCGCTCTTAAAAACACATGCAAAGCTTTTCAGAGAGAAAACAGCTGGCAGATGCACCCGTGCTCGTTCGGGAATACAAAAATAAGTACCTGGACAGTGAAGTTGCTAGTCGAAGGACACTGGTCAGTAGCCAGTGGCCAGTGGCCAGTGACTAGAAGCTGTACTTGGTCCAAGCTCTACGCCAGGCAAGGATGGCAAAGCAAGAGCGGAAGTGAAAGTGGACCACCTGGAGACAATGTGCTGGCCAATCAGAAGCATGTAAATATGAGTGGAATTTGAAAAAAACATTGGTACGTGTTAGTATGTAAGGGGCGGGTTCTAAGCCACTTTTAAGATTTTTTTTTTTACTTACAAAAGCCTTTACAAGCACAGCGCAAGAGCTCTACATGTAAAACCTAAAAAAATGGGTCAGCACATCGGAACTGGGTCCTTATTGGACTTCCCCCTCTCTCCTGAACAAGCCAATAGTTTAAGGAAGTATTTTAATGTGGAAGGAGAGGAACCTTTCGTTGATAGGCTGATTGACCACATTCGAACTAGCATGTTTGACTTTTGCTCACCTGCTATACAGAACATGATCATGATATAACTAATACTCTGAGGCCGGATAGAGGAGAACCCTGATGGGAGTATAGTCCGGCACATGTATCAGATCAGGAGGGGAGGGAGAAGGAAATGAGATGGATGTGGAAGTGAGGGATAAGGAAATTATTGAAGTACTCCTAACAGGGAAGTGTGGCTAAAATGAAAGTACACAGAGATGCAGGTTCAGGGAGGATCTAGCCAGGTATTTCAAGTCGGACTGTTCTAATTGGAGCAGAGTCAAGACTGATTTGCATATGACTATGTCCAAATTAAGGTGGCCTGGTGGGCTAAAGAACGATGGGTTGGAATGCCATTCTGAGTGATTGCCAGTAGTTAGGCTTATTGCGCACATTTCTCCTATCACCTTTTGTGCGTATGATTGGGCAAGGGTATGACCAGACATGGATCCTGTGTTCACTATTCTACTGGAATCACACTACAATGGACTCACAAGCCCCAATCTGGTCAACACCGGGTTTGCTTTACTTGTGTCCTACTTCAGGGGGGACCTGGCGTAGCAGTTGGGGCTGGACTGTTCCTATTGAAGCAGGATGAAGTCTTGTTTGCCTAGGGCTTGGTCAAAACTGAGGTGGCATAGTAGGCAAAACAGCAATGGGTAAGAATGCTACCCCAAGGGATTACCAGTAGTCAGACTTATTGCAAGCAGGTCTCGCATCAAGAAAGGGGGTAAGCTTGATAGGAAAAAGGAACAATGACAGAAGTGCGACAGGGAGTGGCGCTTGTTTTTTCTTTGCCAGTTCAGTTCCAGGTCAGTGGCACAGCAAGGATCCCATGGACACAAATGCAGGCAAGGAACACAAAGCCTTGGCCTCCAGAGGGCTTTTAAAAATCAGCAATAATCAAGATTCAATGTACCCTTCCCTCTCATGTGTCTGTGCGCCACTGTACCTGCTGTACTAATGGTAGCTGCGCCTCTGCTTCCAACCTAAAGGAGAGGCAGAATTGACAAATAAGAAGGCTCGGCTTCCTACAGGCCTCCTCTCCACACATTGTCTCTGAAACAGTTTTCAAGCCCACTTCTGTGCTTCCTGCTGCACTTCTAAATGGGAAGTGCTGGGTTAGAGGTGTTAGGTAGATTACTGGATCCTCATTTTTTGTGGTTGACAGGACAACCAGATATGGGTCAACAAATTGCTGCTTAAAACACAATTGTATCCCAAAAAATGTCCACATTTGGTGCTGCAAAACTTGCCAATCCATGCCGCAGTATCCCGGGAGCTTGATCGTGGCAGTTGGTGTGGGAGGCAAGATCTTTGTATGCAAAGGCCCCTTGACGGTCTTGAGAGCCCAAAAAGTAAGGTTTTCTCCTTCTCTTCTAAGGGGAGCTCAACTGATTCCACATCAAGAGTCCAGGACCCAGGAGGCGTCTCTTGGAGATCAGGAACTCACTCAAGCAGAGGTCAGCAAGGCTTAGGCAGGTTCAATTGCTGGTCCAGTGCATAAGGTCAGCTGGATAATTACAGGGAGGCCTCTGAGGCTTGTTGTGTCTCTGTAGCCCTGAACAGGAGGTAGTCAGCCGACCCTTATAGTCACTTCAGCACCTAGAATAAAGGGTGCAGGTCCAGTCTTCCTTCTCGGTCAGCAGGGCAAGCCTAAGGCAAGTCTAGAGTAGAGTGGAATAGAGTACAGTGGCATAGATTGCAATGTTGCAGAGTAGGTTGTCTTAGAATACAGTGATGTAGAGTGGCGTAGAGTGCAGTGGCATAGAGTAGAGTGGTGCAGAGTAGAGTGCAGTGGCATAGAATGGCATGATGTAGAGTAGAGTAGGGTGGAGTGGTGTATATTGGAATGGTGTAGAGTGCAGCGGTGCAGAGTAGAGTGGCAGAGAGTGCATTGGTGTAAAGTGGTGCAGAGTGCAGTGGCATATAGTGGGGTACTGCAGAGTGCAGTGGCATAGAGTGGAGCAATACAGAGTAGAGTGCAATAGCATAGAGTGCATTGACATAGATTGCATTAATGCAGAGTAGAGTGGCATAGATTGCAGAGTTGCAGAGTAGAGTGATGTAAAGTGCAGTGGAGTAGAGTGGTGTATAGTGCATTAGCATACAGGGCACTGGCGTAGAGTGGCATAAAGAGCAGTGTTGTAGAGTACATTGGTGTAGAGTAGAGTGCAGTGGCATAGAGTAGTGATGTAGAGTGTGGATGTGTAGATTGCAGTAGCAGTGAGTAGAGTGGCATATAGTGGTGTGGTGTAGAGTGGTGAAAAGTGCAGTGGCATAGAGTGGAATGGAGTAGATGATATTGTTTCCGAGCAGAATTTAGTGGTGCAGGGTAAAGTGCAGTGGCGTAGTGATGAGTGGCATAGAGTGTAATTGCATAGGGTGAAGTGGTGCATAGTGCTGTGGCATAGAGTGCAGTGGTTCTGAGTATATTGAGTGGCTTACAGTGGATTTACACAGAGTGCAGGGGTGTAGAGTTGAGTGGTATGGCGTAGTTGTTTGGCGTAGACTGTATTGGCATAGGGTGCAGTGGCATAGAGTGCAGTGTTTCAGAGTGGCGTATAATGGAGTGGCCTAGACTAGAGTGGAATGGATTGCTGTGGTGAAGAACGCAGTGTTGTAGAGGAGAGTGTCGTTGAGTGCATTGACATACACTGGAGTGGTACAGAATGGAGTAGAGTGCAGTGATGCAGACTGCAGTACAGTTCACGGGTGTGAAGTGGAGTGGTACAGAGTAGAGTGGAGTATGCATAGTGTGGTAGCACACTGCCATTACAGACAACACATTTTCAATTGAAATGACTATTACATTTGCACAGACATACAGTTTTAGTAATAAAACTATACAGTTTACAAATACTTGCACAGTTCATCTAAACGTCATGTGTTAGAAAAAAACCCTTTCCTACCCCCTGTATCCAGCAGATTGACACATAAATCTTCTCATTTTGAAGTCAGAGAAAGAAAAGGAAACACTAAGCTATCTCGAAAGACAGAACCTGACATTCAACCTCTGTCTTTGAATGCACAGCAAATGTGACAATATAAGAACAAGATTTACGGGCCTGTTACAGAAAGGAGCACCAGTGAAAGAATATAACGAGAGTTAGTCTGAAAAGCCTTTACTCCTTGGGTGGAAAAAACTCACTCTGGACAGCCTACAACAAATAAAGCCAACAAATAGAAAGCTAGACAATGTGAGTTACAAACCACAAAGCCAATGGTAAGCAACGGGTGGAATGCATTGCCAGGTAAGCTTTCTGAATGTTCCCAAGATGTCTTTAGCAAACCAGACAGCTGGGCTGTCTGGTAGGCTTCGACCTAAAAAGGAAGGTTTAGACCTAGCAAAAGGTTTATTTTGCCAGATCTAAATGGAAATTGAAAACTGCATGTTCAGGTTGCAATGCCAGGCCTGAGACAGGTTTTAAAGGGCTACTTAACTGGGTGGCACAATAAGTGCTGCAGCCCACTACTAGCATTTATTTTGCAATCCCTGAGTATCTATAGTACCACTTTACTAGGAATTTACAAGTAAATTGAATGTGACAATTGGGTATAAGCCAATTTTACCATGTTTAGAGGAGAGAGCACAAGCACTTTAGCACTGGTTAGCAGTGGTCAAATGTGCAAAGTTCTAACACCATCAAAATGCGATCAGAAACAGGAGGGGCGAAGGTAAACATTTTAGGATGACCCTGCAGAGAGGGCCAGTCATGTGCCTAATGTCCTAACCTGCAAATGAAAAAATCCTTCCTCTATCCCACTGGCTCCTCAATCATGTTTGAAGAACCTTCCTCAAGGCTTGAAATCAGGCGAGGATAGAAAAACAGGCATATTAAAGGGAGTGGGGTGTGTGGGTTCAAAGAGCAAAGAAAGACTTCAGGATCAACACCAAGCCAAAAGGTGCATGCAGTGAAGAGACCGCAACTTTGCTGCTCAAAGAAATGTGGTAAGCTGTTATGTTTGAAAGTCATCTGTATCTCTATTTAAATTGTTTAAGTGAAACCGTTAGCTGATGGCCTTTCCTTTATATTTCAGAAAAGCAAAACAAGGTTGATTGGGATAACACATGGGTGAAAATTTTCTTTAAGTGGAATTCTGGATATCATGTGTGTAGTGACGGCTGGTCAATGTTCTAGTGTTTCGATTTCAGTGTGTATGCCTTTACCAGCCACTCCCTGAGGGCTGATTTACACCATCACTCCACACCCTTCCATCACAGGTGTCACAGAACATGTGACCCTGTCAATAAAAGGGGCCAGGCACACTTGCCCTGGGACTGTTCCATAGAGCATTACACTCTGCATTTGTGCTTACTTATAATGTATGTGGGCCTCGGGCCCGACCCTTTACAATGTGGTTTGTTAACATGAAGTCAGATTTACTAATCTTCACATGATGGAGCATGGCATTAAAAATAACAATACTGTGTTGCACCAGCCATAAACAACCGTGCAGCGCCAGATATACTAAGAACTACCTGCTGATGACATCATGTGCGGCACTTGCACAAAAATGCTGTTAGCTTGACATACAGGCCCAGATTCTCAAAGGTTTAGTGCCTGGTTAGCGTTACTTTTGTCGCGCTAAACCAACACTAACCCTTTTTTGAGATTCACAAGCCAACATAAATTGGTATTTGCGTTGGTTTGATTGGAAAACTAACGCAAAGCAGCTTTGCATTACTTTGCGCCAAGGGGGTGTTACATGGGTGGTACATTGGAGGTACATGGGTGTACCCATGGCACCACTCTTGTATTTTTATGCTAAACCCAATTCTCAAACATTAGTAGAAAGGGTACAGAACCACAAATTAATACAGCTGCAAAGTAGCCGTTCAATTGAGAAAGGTTTTCATTTCTCAGTGCATTTCAAACTTTGCAGGCATGCTGCACTGTACAGCGCACATACAAAGTGTGCAAAACTTTTTAACTTGTCTAGGCATGGTATTTTGTGCAGAATGGGAAATCTTCCTGTCAAAACCTATGCTAGACTCACGCACACACCCTAGCGCTATAGTGCTAAGGTGTGTGCGTGGCACTCTGTAGTTGAAATCAGCACCGGCTCAAGGGAAAGTGGAGGAGAGAGACATTTCTATGTGAATATGGCGCTCTCCTGCTCTATACCTGTCGTGCAATGAAGTGCTGCATCTTTGGGTGCTGGGCTGCATTGCCTGACACCTACAAGAATCTGGGCCACAGACTTACGCTATAGCTCAAATACAAGCCAACAGTTTTTGTATGTAGGATTTGTGCCTAATGACACCCCCCGCCCACCCACAGTTCAATTTCCTATGCAGTAATTAACAAGCATTTGCAATGCAATAGGTCTCGCATTTGCAAGAGTTTGAGCTATTGGCAGTGTAAATGACAATGCCACTTATTTATGAGTTTTGAAAACCAGCAAGCGGTACGTAAACACGCATTTTGTACTTATAGTCATTGCTTAAAAGAAGCAAGGCTGGCAGTTAAAGGGGTGCAGTTACTGACAACCTTGCTTCTTGTAAGCAACAACTATATGTCAGTGCATTGAGTTACCTCAAGGGTAGCAAAAGATCCTCTTCCAAAGGTAGAGTTATTGACTCGAACAACTAATGTAAAACTTTTACTATGATTAATTAGGTTGCGCTTTAGCAGCAGCGCGCATGCACTGCTCGCTCTGCGAGGCATGCAGTAGTAGAGAATGGGAGACAAGGTGCCCTCACTCTCTGCCTATATTTTTCATTGGCTTTTGTTGTTGTCCTTCGTTAATTCTGTATTCTGATTGATTATGAGGCTTGTTGGTCCTGCCTTATCATGGCCACGTCGTCATTTGTACTCTCCCATGGCTATTGGGCCCTTTACTTTGAGTGTTACACTGTACGGTACGTGTTATTTAGAGCACACATTTTTTTCCCTTCCCCCGCCCGCACTCTCGTTGTCTTTGCCTTCTCCCCAGCCCGCAGGCCATCATGATAGATGATTTCTTCCACTTCCAGAAGTCAAAATTGTGACTTCCACCTCTGCCTCTGATGAAATGCTGAAGATGGAAAAAATCATGGCTGCTCCTGGACTGATAGGGGAATTTTGTACATACATTGGGACCCTTTTCAACAGCCAGAATGGCCTAATATCTGCAGTCCAGCAAAATCAAACACGGATGTATTACCCCCAGGTAGCCCGAGGCCAATTGAGAGATGGAGAGATTTGTACGAACAATGACAAAAGTTATTCGAATAGCAACAACCAAAGGCAAGAATGTGAAAACGGCCATCTATTTGTGTCTGCTGAAATACTGGGTGCTGCCGCATTCCAAAACAGGGATTGCTCCCAGCCGGCCGTGCCTGGAGCATATGACCACAAACATGATTGCTCATCGACCTTTATGGGCAAAGTGTCCCAACCCCACAATCCATCAGATGTTCGGGATTCATCAACAACAAATATGCCTCAAGAAAGAGCCCACACCAAACCGCACATCCTCAAACTTGGTGACTGGGTGCTGGTACGAGATTGGCTCCTTTAGAGGAAATTCCAAATGAATTTTGAAAAAACCATATGGATCATCACAGCTGCGAAGGGGACCGTGATCACTGCTCAGTGAGGGACAGAAACTGTCACTCAGAACATTTTACATTTTTGGAAAGTGCAAGGAACCCCTGATTGTGGTCTGCCTGAGCCGGATCTGTTGGGGGGTGGTCTGGAAGAAGAGTTGGACTGGCCCACCCAGCTAAAGGCTGCAGAACAGTATGAAGCTGGCAGCAAGGGTGACCATTGCCAGAAAGTGTTCCACTGTTTCACCTCCAATCACCAAGCCCCTTGTGAGGATCATTCTGTTATGGTAGCCCCATGTCCCCATGTGTGATCCAGCGAGGGGATGCGGAGGGATATCACCTCTGAGCCAATCCAGCCGTCACAGTGACTTAAGAACTTCATTTTGGAATAACCACTGCCACATTTCCTCTTCTCCCAGTGAACTGGACTAGGTTTTTTTCTTGTGGCATTGATAAGCGTTTTAAAATAAAAACGTTTAAGTTTTTGTTTACCCCCAAACAGGTGAGGGATGTAGTGTTTTGGGCCACTAGGACCCACCCATTCAAGATACAACATGGAAAGGGTTTCTTAGGTGTGTGACTTTAATCTACTATGCAACAGTCCCCTGGGCATCCAGACAATAGTGCAGGCTGGTGTCCCAAGGTTGTAGTCAAAATAAAAGGTAAGCACATCATAAGGCGTGGTCAGTTAGTAAACAGTGTGTGTGTCGTTTATTTGCGTGCCAGCGGCCCCTAAGCAAATCACCACAAACACCACTCTAAATTAGGCAATTCTGCCATAACGTCAGTGAAAATAAAATTACACTTTAAACCTTATTAATTACCAAGGCTAGACGGCAATAATTACATAGAAGGAGTGGTGTTGAACATGTCAGGGCAGTGAGATAAAGGCTATGGGATATAAAATAGTATTTAAAAAAACATGGTACGTTTAGAAATTGCCATTTTTTTGCTTCATGGATATCTTCTAATTGTGTTCTCTGCCTAAATTCAGCCCATACTCAGACCTCACGCATTCCTGAGATGTAAATATAGCCCTCATTACTTTTGTCATTGATTTTTACAACGCTGCCTCCAGCTGCTCTGCCAGCAGTTTTAAGGATGCTCTCAGTAAATTGAATAGGTCCCTGGCAGCACTTCCTCTGAGGTGTTTGAGCCAAAAACGGGCTTTGGGAATGACTCGTAAACAGAAAAGCTACATTTAGATTTGGAACTTGTCCACATGGCGAGGAGTGTGTGTGATTTTCTTCAACTGATGCAGCTGAGCTACAGAAAACAGAAGAAGTGCCAAGAAAAGGGACTTAATCTGTGGGCTCACTACACCGTAGGTATGAGACTTTAGCTAAGCGTGTCAGAGGCTTACCTGTGTCGGCCAGCAGGGGCCAATTGTAGCATCTATCTGTCATGCCCACATGTACACCACTTGTACAAAGGAACACTTACCTGGTAGCTCACAATGGAATCCACCGATATTGTGTTCCACAGCGTGGATTTTTATTTACTAGACTCTGTGTTACTCGGAAGAGCAATATCTACTTTCATCATTTTATGCGAATTAAAACATGTTACACTGAATAGTATGAAAAGAACAGCACACACTGTTGTCTTTTTAGCGTGTCATGGAATACAATTGTAAGTGGTGTCTGCGCCACGTCCTCCAGCCTTCGCTCTACTTAGAGATGAGGCCATGGAATTATGGGGTTATTTGTGCGGCTGGGTTGTGATTTGGAGAGAGTGGGATAAGCAGAGCTCCTGGTTGTGTGTTCTGCTAATTAACCTGAGCCTATCTTCTACCACTAACCTACAGCCTGTTCTTGCATGTGAACCAGCTACCTTGTTTGCTCTATCCCTGTTCATCGATAAGCCTGCAATACTCCCTTTATTACCTGATCAATTGTATGAAACTCAGTTAGGTCAATGACCTTGCCCGCAATATAAAGTTATTGAAATGTATTATTTTCTGTTTATGAAATTCCTGGAGAGGACGGATTTACAACAGTATTCAATTGAAGGTCACCTCCTAAGTCTGAACCAATATGATGTTTATAGTTTTTATTGTGCTTTTTTCTGCAGTAGGGCATACTACCGGATTACTCAATAGAAGTAAAGTGAAAGTCATTAGACCATGTGATGTGTTTTCTGTTTTATATTGGATAGCTTAATGTAATTGTATTTATCGTGCCACAATGACTGTACAGTTTCTCTGTTTAAAAGTGTATGAAAACTCTTAATTTGGGAAAAAAGCCAGATCTTTCTCTCGCCTTCTTAGAGCGCAGACTCCATGTTAGTCTGTATATTCACCTACACTCTTTTGACTTACTGAGAAGTCATTAGGGCGATTTGCTCTCATTTGCCTTGTGCTAGACCACAAAGTGTTCTGGCTATTGACTAGATTAGGGTTTAGTTCCCTCTGCCAATTATATTTGACATATATTTGCATTGCCAATATTTCGAATTACTTGACTAGCCATTGCCTTTTGCCCTAAATGATTGACCATTGCCTCTTGTCTCCTGTGTTGATTTTTAAATGTTAATATAAACCATAATAGTTTGTAGTTTGACCCTTGTCTCGTGGGGATCCGCCTGTGTGTATTTTCCTTTTTTATGTCTCTGGGTTTCAATGATTTATGTTTAGGGCTCTCATCTTTAAAGACTCATACAAAGCGCGTTCAATCAATCGGTCGGCCCTTTTGATGTGAAAGGTGCTGACAGGTAGTAACTCTAAAATCTCTATGCCAAAACTGCCTTTATGTTAACTTTCCTTTGCTTAATATTTTATCTACATCGATGTGAAGTCCCTTTGGCATTATATTTATGTTTTTTTAAATACTCTTTTTTTTCTGTTCCTCTTGTTGAATACAAGTTTAACAATAAAATCCGGGTCCCAGAGCAAGAGAGCGGGAGGCAGACTAGGGTGATTGAAGATGGAAGAGAAAGACAAGAAAACAGTGACAGCGTGAGAACGTAGAGATAAAAAAGAACCTGCAAGAGCGCGATAAAGAGGCAGGAGGTGTAGGGCAGTGGAAGAAAGAGGCATGAAGAGGAATCAATACTAGGCAGCGAATACTTGACAACCCTGGCACTCGGTTGCCAAGAAAACCTTTAGGCCCATGAGGTCCGTGGAGCACATCCGTCGTGTGCAGGTGTTTCAATTCACAGACTTCGCTTTCTCGCATTAATAAGTTTCTCTAAAATACTACACATGTTTTCGCCCCTAAAAAGGCAGCTACAAGCACCTCCTTTGATCTCCCGAGCATCTGAAGTTCAGAACTCTGCAGGCGGTCGTTGACTTCCTGAGTTGGGCAATAACTTCCCTTCCTTTCAACTTCCACAAAGAGAGACCTTTTACCTATTCCGCCCTCCTCTCCAGTGTTGTTTTGATGCCTGTTCACTCTTCAAGAGAAAAAATAAATAAATAATATGCTATAGATAGAAATCAAAAGGTCGCAATTTCTGTGTTCATTACCAGGGCTGGACTGGGAACCATAAGCAGCCCTTGCAACATTTGTCAAACCAGCCCTGCTCCCTTCATCGCTCTCTCTTTTTTTGGCTTTTCCCTCTCTTTCTGTTTCCTCCATCCCTCCCAAGGCACCAGTTCCGGCTCCAGTTAACCTAGTGCAGCAGGAGAAAGTCTCAGAAGTGCCAGCAGCACCCTCTCCCCTCAGAAACGTGTCTCAAAGGCTCCTGCTCACTGGGGTAGATCAGCGCTGCTCATTACCTCCTTCTCTATGGCCCACTGGTGAGCCAGAAGGTCTGCAGTCATGAGTAAGGGTTTCCACCTTACTGGAGAGAGAGGCGAGTTAGGCCTCGAAGTAGGTAATAGGAAGCAATTTTGGATCAGCCAGCGGGACAACCCAAGTGCAGCGCTCCGCTGTAGCTTGGTTTGTGCTTCTGACTTCTGTCTCGAGTGCTGGTGACTATCATCATTACCCCTTCATGGGTCCTACCCGTCCCAGTCCTTACAACATGAGGCAGTCCTGCCTCCACCCAGCCAATGTAAATGTAGGAGTACTTGTATAGCGCACAAATCGACCCATGAGGGTATCTTGGCGCTTGTACGTATACCGCTGTGGAACTCTTCCTAGCTTTTCCCTGTGAGTTGCCCACTCCTGGGCACGCCCAAGGTGAAGCCAGGCATCCTAGCGTTGTTGGGGCCGTTGTGGAGATTAAGCAAGCTATTGCCCAGAGTTGCAGAGTGGGACCCATGATTAGAATAGGCACCGAGGCAAGAATGATCAGGTCCGAGGAAATTGAGCCCAAGACCCGCCGAGGCGGGAATTGAACCTTGTCCCGGGCTAGACCTCTGCATCAAGGTCTGCCGCTCTAACCATTGAGCCACACTTCTCCACACCAATCACAACGCCTGTATTCAAAAGCTTACATAAGCCCCTCCCACCTACTGTCATGCCTGTTTTTTTTCTGCTCCGACAGTGGTCGGAATGCTGATGCGCCCGGTTCCTGTTTCTGTTTCGGATTTTCTTCAGGACGGTGCAGTGAGTGTTTCATTTGCAGTGTTATGCTTCTGTGTTATTTCCTGTGTGTTTTCACATGAGTATTTAATTTGCAGTTTTGTACTTCAGCATTGTTTACTCTGTGAATTTTTTCTCGGCGCAGCCGCTCCGGTCCCCCGGTCGGCCACGCTCCTATTCTGGGGTCAGGAACGCTCCCCGTTCATGTGCTGGGCTGGGGCGGGGAGTTTTCGTGGTGTCCTGGCCATTCGGCATAGTTTCCTGGTTCTGCAGGTGGATGACGTTTTTGCAGATTCTGGGGCTGCCCTGGATATTGTAAAGGATGAAACCTTCCCATGCTGTCAAATTGCCCTGAGGTGGTAATGTTTCAATCTGTGCTTTACACTGTTGATGGTTTCGGCTGTCCCGTGTGTGCAGCCGGGGCCTGCGGTGCGTTGTCCTGAGGATGATTTGGGAACTTGGGCTATTCCCCTTTGGGATGGTACATCCAGGGCTTGTTTTTTTCCGGTTGTTCTGGTCTTTCTTCGGGTGATGCTGGGTTTTGGCCCTAAATCCCGGGCTGTTGTGGGGTTTTTCCGCACAGTATGGTACCTTTGTGGTGGTTGACCTTCCCTTCCATGATGTCCTGTTGGATATCCTGACTGATGCATGGTTTACAGCAGATACAAAGGGTATTCCTAATTTTCTGGGTTGGCAGTTTCACCTGGCGGACATTGTCTCTCACATTCCTTAATATCCATATGCTGCTTCTCCTTTTTGGGTGCCTGCTGGCTCTTGTTCGACCTATACTTTGCTGGTCCTTCTCATGGGTTGTGTGGAGTTGTTTGGCTGTTTACGGGTTCTGGGGGAACCTCCTTCCTGTTTTGGCTTGGTGGGTTGAGTCTTCTCCTCGGGTGCCTTGGTCCATTGTCTGTGTTTCTGTGACTCCTTGGCTTTTTGGCTCCCACTACTGACAGTCTGTGTGGTGGTGCCCTGTCTTCCTCTCGGCCCTTTCATGGTCGGGTGGGGGGGCTGTGTTCCGTTTGGTTCCCAGCCTCTGTTGCGTTGCGGTTGCCCCTGGGTGTTGGTCGCCTGGGGCTTTGGGTATTGTTGTGCCCTGAAGGGGTCTCCGTGACCTGGTGGTTGCGGTTGTGTCTCTTCTTCTTTGGGTCTCTGTTCCACTCCTGGTGTTCGTCTGGTAGTGAGTTCCCTGTCTCCGTTGCTGTTGTGGTTTTGGGGGCTCGGATCAGTTGTTCCTGGCTTGTTTGGCTGGTCTGCTTTCCGACTGGTGATTCCTGTCGGTCTCCGCTCTTGGTTGCCGGATTCCTTTCCGGGCCGTCCCCCTTTTTTGGGCTGTTTTCACGGTTGCTCCGGTGTCCTTTGGCCCGTGTTGCATTTTTCCTTCTTCTTTGGGCGTCGGCCTGCTTTTGTCTCTGGGCTCTGTTGTGCTGGTTCCGGTGGCGGTGTGGGCCAGGGTTCCTCTTCCTCTCTGTTCCTGTTCCTGGCGCCCATTGATTCCTTTCTGCACGGTTCTGTGTCCCAGGGCTTTGTACGGCTTGGTGCCGTTGGGAGGTTGTTCCCCTTGCGGTCTGTCGTTCCCGTCTTCATGGTGGGTGTTTTTTTTTGCTTCCCTGGATTTGGGAGTTGACTGTTTTTCAAGTTCCATCCTTCTGGCTGTGGTTTTCTGTGGATGGGTTCCTTTATCTGTTTTCATGTGTTGCCTTTCGGCCTCTCTCCTGCTCCCAGTTTTTTCCGTGGTGCTGGCTCCTGCAGTGCGGGTTTTTGCTGAACGGCTATTCCACACTGCAGGCACCTGTTCTCCTGTTCTTGGAAGTTAATCAGGGTCTTTCCTGGTCAGTCCCTGGATGGTATCCGCCTGGGATGGTCGGGTGCTATAGACTTTTCCCTATGTGGCTTTTGTCTGGTTTCTTTTTCCACCCTCCTTGTTGCTATTCTGGTGACGGTGACGTTCATAGCCCTGTTCCGGTTTCTGGGGTTCATATTGGTTCTGGCTCTTTCTCATCTGGTTCCTGTTCTGGCCCTTCGGTTTCTCGGGCCTGTTTGTCGCTTTGTAGGGGGCTGTTTTCTCCCTCCGGCTTGGTTCTCTTCCCTGTTGACTCTTTTGCGTGTCCTGCCCCGGTTCGGGGTTGGTTGGGAATACGGGGGGTGGTGGCTGCCTCTACGGCTGTGGTTCCTTGGGCTTGCCTGCTCCTCCTGTCCTTGGGGTTTCTTCTGATTGACTCCTTGGGTCCTTTTTCATGCGGGTTTTGTGGCTCTGGTTCCTCTCTCCCCTGTTCTGGTTCCTATGTTGGCCTGGTGGCTTTGCTCTCCCAACCTGGTGTATGGGGTGCCTTTTCAGCTCCCTTCTCTCCTCTTGTTGTTCTCGGACACCTGTCCTTGGGGCCATGTTTGGGTCCTTGGTGGCCGACGAGTGTGTTGAGTCGTGCTGGCATTCCGGTGGCTCATTGTTGCTTGGGCCTTCTTGGGGGGACAACTTGCATGTCTCTGTTCCTGCTGGCTTCCGTGTTTTGTTCCCATAAAGCTACGGCTCATTGGTATGTCTTGTGCCTCTGGTGGCACAGGTTCTCACGGCTCACTCTGGGTGGTGTCTCCTCTGTTGGCTTTGAGTTTCTGTTCGGGAACGTCTGCGTTTTCATTCATAGATGCAGCTTGGACTGTTTCCTCCCATCCTCTGTTTTATGCCATCTGGTGCTCGCTTCGGCTGCGCATTTTCTTTGTTTGGTTCGATTTGGTGTGGTTTTGCATGGCCCCTGCAAATTTCCTTGGCCTTCAGGATCTCTGTGTGCCTTCCCTCCTGTTTTCTCCTCCCGAATGGTTGGGGGATGTAGGGGGGTGTGTAGGTGTCTGTTTCGTTGGCCTTGCTGTCTTTGGTATCCGCTACTGCTGCCGCTGGCGGGGGACCTGTTTGGCCGGCCTCCCTTGACTCCGGCTCCGCTTTTGGGTCCGCAGCTGGTTTTTGCCCTGCTTTGTCGCTTGCTTCGGCTGCCTGGCTCTTGTGCGGCTGTCTTTGGCATCTTTGGGCTGTTCCTCTGTGGTGGCTTGTGGCTTCCCGTTGTCGCGCCTTCGACCCTTGGGTGCTATGGTCGTCATTGGGTTTCTTTTGTCTCTTGGTGTTCTCCCCATTGGGTAGATCCTGTGCTGGGGGATTTTGCTTCTGTGTTGGATTTTCTCAGGGATAGTTTTTACAATGCCTTGCCCTTCCACTTTGTCTGCTCAGTGGGCAGCGGTTCGTGCTTGTTGGGGTCCTGGGGCCTCCTTGGTGGTTTTTGCCCTTTTGGTGACTCAGTTTCTTCTGAGCTTTCGGTTTCGTCTGCCGGTCTCTCCTGTGCTTGCGCCTTCTTGGGTTTTGCCTGCTGTTTTGGGGGTGGGGTCTGCTGTTGCCCCCTTTTTCAGCCCTTGCTGGTAGCGGACTTGTCATGGTTATCCGCTACGGTGGCTTTTTTGCTGGCCATCACCTCTGCTCGTCGGTTGGGTGTGTTGGGTGCATTGCTCATTTTTTTTCCCCATTAGAATTTCCTGCTGAATTGGGTTGTTTTGCGGCTTGTTCTGGCCTTTCTGCCTGTGGTTTCTTCCCGTTGCATTTGGCAGTTGGAGGTGATTCTTCCTGATTTGCCTGCTGGGGGTCCTTTGTTCACCCTTCTTTAGTTTTTCGCTGGACTCTCCGGTTTTCTCTCCATCGTTCCCTGGAGTTTTCCGTTTTCTCCTCCCTGTTTGTCTCCTGTGGGGTTGTGGCTAGGGGTTGTGGGTTTCTGATTCTTCGGTTGGTCGGTGGGTGTGTTTGGCGGTCTGCCTGCCTTTTCAGTCCTTTGGATCTGCCTCCTCCGTCTCTGGTGGTAGGTCATTAGGGCATTCTGTGTCTGCTTCCTGGGCTGGGACTGCAGAGGTTTCTATCTAGGAGTTTGTTGGGTGGCAACCTGGCTGTCCTGTCCGTATTTGTGCTACATTATCGGCTTGATGTTTTACGTGCCTCTGCTGGCTGTTTTTCTGTTGCGTATTGAACGCTGCTGTTCATTGATCTTTCCAGATTTGTGCTTTGCATGGATCGCTGGTGTCATGCATTTTTTATTGGTTTGCTGCTTGTGAGTTCCTCACGTTGTAAGTACTTGGACCGGGAGGACCCATGAGGGGGTAATGTCTTGTTACTTACCGGTAATCTTCATTACCCCGATTAGGGGCCTCCCCATCCCTGTCCTCTACCCTCCCGCCCTCCCGCTGTGTTTGTGTCGGAGTCTTGTTGATAACAGGCATGTGGTAGGTGGGAGGTGCTTATGTAAGCTTTTGAATATTGGCTTTGTGATTGGCTGGGTGGAGGCAGGACTGCCTCACGTTGTAAGCACTGGGACAGGGAGGACCCTAATCGGGGTAATGAATATTACTGGTAAGTAACAAGGCATTCCAAACCCATTACTCTATTACCCATTCTAAGTAATGCATTCCTGCATCATTCAACAGCCCTTATGTCTGCCCCTCGCTCCAGGCACTCATCAACTTGGTCCAGGAGGCTAACTGGGCTCCATGACAAAAGTGTAAAGATTGCTCAGAGTTTTCAATACGAGGGTTCAGCAAAAGCCTAGACAGAGTGCTGGTGCGTCCGTGTCTTATTACCTGTGGAGTTGTGGCTGGATTTGTGAATATAACCATAAGCTATTGTGGAGCTGATTACAAATCTGGCCGAGGGTTATCCCCACTCTGACCAATCATAACCGGTTCCTGTACCTGGGATTACTGGGAGTGGACACACTGTGCCCAGTTTTAGCAGGTGCAGAAATGCATCTAGTAAAGTTGCATACACTCGAGCCCATGTCTGAAGGCACAAGCTAGAGCTTCCACCGTCACAACCGACACCCTTACACAACAAGGAGAGGTTCAAATCTGCCCATAGACACCGCAGAGGCTGCCCTGCTCCTTCACACCACCTGACCCTCACCCCACAGGCCGCACAGCCCCCCACACACCTCCTTATCATTGCAGGTTGCAAGTGGGAACAAACTTGTCATTGGAATTGGGGATAGCCGTGCTGAAAAGGTCCTAGTGAAGTAGTGTGGCTCACTGGTTAGAGGTGGCAGACCCGAGAGCAGAGGACGGCCCGGGACCAGGGTTCGATTCCCGACGCGGCAGGTTTCTGGACCAGGGTCAGCGGACTCGATAATTCTCTCGCCTCGGTGCCCACTCTGATCAGCGATCACACTCGGCAACTCTGGGCATTAGCTTGCCTCATCTTCACTAACGGCCCCACCAGACCGCCGGGGATGCCTGGTCTCACCCTGGAGATACCCACTAAGGGACCATCTCTCAGGGAAGCCAGGAAGGGTTTCGCAGCGGTCGAAGCGCGGAGATACTCCTCCGGGAGTCAATCCTAGCGCTATATAAACCTGCAAACCTAGCAATCCCAGGTCTGTCTGAATGGTTGTTCCCTGTTCTGGGAACAAAGGCGTTTAAATGGGTGGGAAAGTGATGTAAATAAATGCTGGAATGAGAGATTCTGCACCTGGTAATTTTGGCACAGTGCAACGTGTTATTAGGCCATTTATGTGTGTTCCACATCAAGACCCAGCCACACAATCTAGCAATGGGCAAGGTATGCTTACTTCTAAAAGAGCACTAGTTTAGCTGGTTAGAAGAAGAGCGCTGCAAATAAGTTTCTAGAGACAAGGATATTCCACAAGTCCATGCAGCACCAGCAGTGTAAAGGGAGCTTCCCCGTGAAAACCACCTCTCAGGTAGAGACTGTTGTAAATCTGTGGTGCTGTCTCTTTCAGGTAAATTATAGAGCACCCTCTCTAAACCCTGGGGAGTCTGCATGATTGTGCATCATGTCACTATGCAGGGGTTGCAGGTAGAAAGATGGGTGAAGCATTTGCAGCTCATTAACCCCCGCTTGGTCTTCTTAATTCTAATCAGCGCCCCCATACCTGTCCTTACTTGACATTTCCATCTTGATAAAGAACAGAAGTATAGTTTCCACATTCACTAAGGCTAGTAACTTCCCCTGCGCTTTGACTGAGAAAATCTCTGAAGGCGATGATGCATCAAAGTCTATTATCTATATGAATTCAGCCATGTGAGCCTTGGAGACCATCAGCCACAAGCATCAAGCTAAAAACCGGTCGCAAAGGGGCAGATTCTCAGAATCTGTTCCTTTGCGACCGGTATTTTTGCATTTGGGATGCATCATCCCAAATGCAAAAATCGCAATTTAAGGAACCTCTAAATTGAGATTCCTTAAATTGCGATTGCATTTAAGGAATCCCAAATTGAGATTCCTTAAATGCAATGCATCAAAGCCAAAAAATTTGCGATTTCGCTAATAGGAGTAGCAAATTACCATGAAGTTGAACTTCATGGTAATTTGCAAAAACTTGGAAAAATGCACTTTTGTGCATTTTTCAAAGTTTCATGTTGCGCACACACTTGCCCTTAGAGTGTGTGCGCAACATATATGCACAGATCAATTTCAGGGGTGCAACAGGGTGTCCTTTTAACACCCTGGCACCCTTGAAATTGCATTCTCAATTTGCGATTCTCCAATTGAGAATCGCAAATTGAGAATGTCTTCCCATTCATTCCTATGGGCCTCTAGGCCCATAGGAATGAATGGGGAAGTGTTCTCTAATTGCGATTCGCAATTTGCGAGTCGCAATGAAGGAATGTTTAGAAATCGCTATTTTTTAAGCGATTTCTACATGCGTAGGCTTTTGCGATTCCTTAATTGCGATTCCTTAAAAAATCGCAATTAAGGAATCGCAAAAGCCAACATTGATGCATGTGCCTGCATATCCTTTTCAAAGGTTACATGTCCACATAACCATGCCCTGGATATGTAGTCAATCAGAAAAAAAGCAAGTTAACAGACCGCAAACCCAACACAATCTTGGCATTCTCTGATTGGCAGAAAGTGGGTTGAAGTAGCCATGAGGTAACATATATCAGTCAACAACACCCCATAAATAAATATATAAACTTCTCTCGCTATTCCAAAAATCAACTAAACTACTTTAGCTTAACTATATTCAGTGTAACCCTGTCATATAGAGAACCTTTGCCTAACACTCCCTCCTACTCTAATGGAGCTCATCTTTGCCACAGACTCACCTTTTTCCCCATCAAATATGTCCTCACGTGGCTTGCCGTCGTTATAGAGAGCATTTGCACACAATCTATATGGGCATACAGATGCACATAGACATATGTACACGCCCCATCACACAACTGGACTTCCATACCTGCTATGAAAGACACATTTTTGGGACGGGAATTTCCCCTGCATGGAAAACGTGTGGGTTCTTCAGTTCTCAGTGCTCGACCGCAAGTATCTGGTATCTTGAAGCTTTATGTGTGGCCATGGCATCACACTCTTCTAAGCATGCTCTCAGAGGCCCTGGCCTGTCCCATACTACGAGAGGTCATGACTTTGTGACAAAGGACTACTGCCCCTGTCAAGGGTTTAGTACATTAAGAGGTGGAAGTAGCATACTGTGTTTCAAGAAGCAATGGTGTAACTAGGGCTTTTTTGGGGGGGCACTGGAGTTGAGGCCTACCGGCTTAACCGGTTACACTTGCATGCACTTGCCCGATTTCTTTTGCTAACATCATGAGTGCATGTTTAGCCGTATTGTGTCTGTGCTCAGAGCAGCACATACATGGTGTGTCAGTGAGACAGAGTAGTAGAGACAAGTGTTATCCATTTTAGAGGCCCCTGGCCTGTCTTTGCCCATGATGGACGGTGAGGACTGCACTCCCTGGGTGTGGAAGTTGATTGCTTACATTTCTATAGCTGGAATGTGGGGACTTAAGCACTGACTTGAGAGGAGGGTGAGGCTTGGCTGTCTTAGATATTTTACAAGACCTTTTGGTTAACGAGGAGGTGCTGAATAATTTTGCCGAACACTTCCATTTGGTAGATGATAGGGGTGAGGAGTGGGACAATAGACTCTTTTGCTAAAAGTAAAGAACCCTTTAGGTGCAGCCTGCCATTTGTCTTTCACTGGTTACTCCAGCTTGGCTGAAGACAGCCAGGTGCAGAAATCTCACATCTATTTGTGCCTCTGTTTTGGGCGCTTCAGAATGGAGACAACATTGCTGTGAGAAGCCGACATGTGCACATGTATGTTAAGGTACAGGCCTACACACACTGATAATCAAGTAATCAATATTCAGAATGCAACTGATTAGTGAGCTGTCAACCTGGTCTAAAGTGAGAGCTCCCTGGGCCATGCTCTGCCTTCTCCTTCCGGGTCAAAATCGAAAGGGAATACTGATTGTGGACGACCACTAGAAGGTTCACCAATCTTCTAATTTATTAGCTAACTCCTGACACACAGACTCAGGTAGTCCCTTTGCTTGTAATGCTCTGAATAAAGAAGGCTTTAGATGAAGGCAATACAGTGTATGATTTGTGTAGCACCTCTAGCCAGGAGCATAGAGATTTTTGTATCACATCTGGCCAGAAGCTTATCCGGGGACTGGCGGCGGAGACGTATTTCCATATTTTTGCCTTCAATTGAGGCAAGTGATGACGTCTTAGCACAAATCTTTTTATTCAAAAAACAAAAAGGTAATAAGCAAGGGGACATACATGAATTACTGAATGTCACCTCAAGTTTCTGATTCTTGCGATCTAGTCACTGAAGACAGCTGCCCTTCCGAAGAGAGGTAAGAAGGGACAGTATGTCTTTCTTGAGCCTCACCAGACCATCCACCATATCCTGTCATGCTCTGTTACATGGGCATGCCCTTGGAACACCAGTGGTAGACATTCTATGGGTAAGAACACCCTCATAAATGAGTAGCACATGGATTGAAACTCCTGCATTAGTGAAACATTAGGGATGGTCTCTGGTGGGTTTCTTTTCATCCAAAGATTTCCAATTCTTTTTTTGAATGTTATTCTTTTTTTCAAATCTAGAAGACAAAAAAGTGAATATAATTCAAATACCCTCTAGGAGGCTGTAGGACCGCTGTATAAGCTTTGAGATGGACAGACTGATGTCTAGTTTTGGAGGCGGCGGCACCTTTACTGCTGAAGTAGGGTTCGGTAGAAGCATGTTTCACAGCTGTAGTGACACTAGCGAGTATTTTAACAGAGACCTCCTCCACCAATAGCAGTACATGACCTCTGACCTGTCTCTAGTTAGTTAGTTTAAATAATTTGTATTCGTTTAATTAAATAGACCTTGGTGCAATATTGACAGGCATATAATGCAGATCATAATTAATTATGCTGCAAAACCATATGTGCAAGATGATTTTAGAGTGGCATAACTTGAGCAACAAAACAATCATAATGTCAGCGCCAAGACACCATTTTGGAATTTGTGCGCTTTATAAATATCAATATCATTACCTCCTCGTAAGTCTTCCTCGCCACATGATTTACATAGTGAGCTTTAGCTCCACAACAGAACCCTCCAAAGCAAAAAGAAACCACCTCCCACCCCCTCCCAACATGGCCGACCAGTCCCACCTGACCTCTATAAGAGGCGGACCGGCCCAACCAACAGCCTGATCTACCAAGCAACCAATGAAGCCGATAGCCAGACAGGGAGGGGGGGAGGGAACTCATGTGGCGAGGAAGACTATACTCGGAGTAATGAAGATTACCGGTAAGTAACCGGGGCATTATCATGCGCAGAAACTCAAACTTTGCAATTTACAACTATTTACCGACCCTTTGCTAAGGAATATTTGTGATTCTATAAGGCAATACATACCAAATAGCAGTGCGTCAACATCCTATACATTTCGGCGTGCGATTCGGAACCATTGCATAGTGCTTTAGGCTTAGAAATCCTGCTACATGGTGATTCGTTGGCAGAGAGTACATTATTTAAGGATTAAACCCACTGACGTGAAGGGAGCATCCTTTGCCCGCTGTGGATAAACCGGTGACCATGGTTGGCCAATGAGCATAAAGGCAGGGCCGTAGAGCTGTAAGGAAGAGATGCATAAGCAACGCAGGCAAGGATGTGGTTTGCATTACCACAGTGGTAAACATTGAATAATAGACAAATGCTATTGAGGCACTAGTTTAGCGAATAAAACATACAAGTTCCGCAGCTGCTTTTAAAAATGTAATCCAACAGTCTTGACAGACAGTCAGTCTCTTCAAAGAGCCTACAAAGAAAATGCAGTTTTTCTCTTTAATCATAAAGGTAGAGCACGTAATATGCGTTGTGACTTACATCAATCGCCTGGTTGTAACTAATTCTCGCCTGGATCATCTCGGGGTTGTCTTTAATGCTGATGAACTTCAAAGCGTACGGGTGCTGCCGTATTTCTTCTGTTCAACGGAGTAGACAACAGGAAGAGAAGAAAGCTCACAAGGTTGCGCCCATATTTAATGCCATTTGAAAATAAATAAAAACCTCCCTGTTGTTTTCTGAACGTTCGAGTGAATTTGTGATCGTAATAATTAAGATGTTTTCGTTCCTGTACCGTACTGTGTGTGTGCTGGTTACACGTGTTGTTTGTTTTCAGCGCTCATCTGCAAAATGTCATTAAACATTAATGCATCTCTAAGACTGCAAGACATGTGGAAAGGTAGAAACTCAGCCATCAAAACTGGAAGACTGGATTAAATAAAAGATGTCTGTATTACTCCATCCCCATCTGTAGGGCAGCCTTCCACCCTTCCGTACTGTCTGTGTGTTTGTCCATCAGTTCAAATGGCCTTCCACATTTCTGCCTGGTCAGTCACTCCATCAATCTATTTATTGATCCATTTATCTATCCAGTTATTCATCCATCCATTCGTCTGTCAATCCATCGATGATCCATCCACCGCTCTATACGTCCAGCCACCTGTGATCCAGCAATCATCCATTTGGCCATTCATCCATCCATTCAAGTATCCATACGAAGCCTTCCACACAGCCAAAACCAGTCAAACATTCACTGACAGATCCATCCATCCAAAAAATCATCATCTCATCTACAAATGGCCTCCATTCTCCTGCTTTCTTTCTCTTCACCCGCCACATTTGCTGTTTTATTGCACCACCTATTTGCTCTTCTGGAGCACAATCCATCCATTCATCTGCCCCTTCGTCCTTTCATCGAGCCATCCATCCATTCAGCTACTCACCCGTCCATACTCTGCCTATTTGTCCCTTCATATTCCTTTGTTTGCATGGCTGTTTGCCTAGCTGCTTTGAATGTGTGTATATATATATATATATATATTTTTTTTTTTGTTTGAGTTTATTGAACAGTAAAAATGAACACAAAGAAAGCTGGAGTACAGGAGAAAACAGTCAATATGAAAAAATAAATCAACAAATTATACAATACAGGGGAGGGGAGAAGGAGGAAAATTATACAACATTGCATAGGAATACAAAATACAAGTGCATCATAAGTCAATTATCAAAAATGACAAAGCAAGCAGTACAATCTAAAGAAGATAAGCAATCAAAAATAGACAAATAAACTAAGGCGGTTTGCGTACCTCAGTAGAATCGACACCATGGGTGATGGAGGAGGGGGCAGAAGAGGATAAATAGGTCACTAAAGGGAGCCACAGGAGATCACGTTTAATTGCTAGGGAAACAGGGGAAACAAAATTAGTAACCTATGGTGGAAACAGACTGCATTCCACCATGAACGGAAGGAGGCACTAGCTGCCTGTTTCCAATTAGATGTGATATAGTGAAAAGCAATGGCAATGAAGAGATCTAATAGGAGATAGTGTCTATGCGACTGTGGAAGTGCATAGGATAAAGAACCTAAAAAGATGTAAGCAGGGGAAAAGGGGATAGTAAAATTGAATTTTTTTTGGAGTTGTGTCCAAACCAAATTCCAAAATTGAAGAATGGGAGGACAGTTAAAAAGCATGTTTCAGATCAGCCGATAAACAGGGGCATGACCAACAAGTAGGGGTGGCATCTGCGGAGAAGGAGGATAAAACGGAGGGAGTCAAAAGGGTGCGGTTGTAAATAAAATAAAGAGTTTGGGTGGTATTGGCAGCCCTAGAGGTTTTATGGAGCTTAGTCCAGATTTTGTCCCAAAGTGCAATTGGCCAATCTATAGAGAAATCACGTTCTGAAGCTAATTCAACCTTCAATTTGGGCCTGTCAGCAGAACACTGAGCAGATTTGTACAGGAAAGAAGCAGAAGGAGAAGAGTCCAGAGTTAAAGTTATCGAGTGACAAGCAGGGGAAATAGGATTGGATTCCGGCAAGGATGCAAGATAAGACAGGAGAGCAGAATGTAACGCAGTATATTGAGATCGTGTATTAGAAGGCAAGGAAAACTGAGTCCGAAGGTCTGAGAAGGATAGAGGAAGATTGTGAGAGAGCAGCTGGGAAATCCAGCGGAGACCGCTGGAATGCCAAGACTTCCAAAAGAAAGTACGATTACGAATTAAAAGTTGTTTATTGTGCCAGATGGGTTGTTCATGTGTCGAGGAGGCGGAAGGATAGGAAGAGGATAAATATGGATAAAGAAGCTTGCAAGAGTGAGAAATAACGGGAGTCCGAAGACCAGTCAGAGGGGAGATGAAAGACAAGAGCTCACAAAATTCAAAGGGAGAAATAAAAGAAGACTCAATCGTTAACCAAAGGGGAGGATGGAAAGGAAGATCCGTGGAGAGCCAATGAGCAGATTGTTTGAGAGAAAAAGCGCGATGATAAGCTTTGAAGTCAGGGAAACGAACTCCAGATTGGGATTTAATCCCTTCGCAAGGAAGCCAACGCAATGCGAGGTCTTTTACCTTTCTACAAAAATTTCAACAAAATAGAATCAGTCTTTTTAAAATAGTAATCGGGGATATGGATTGGTATCATGGAAATAGTGTAAAGTAGAAGAGGGGAGAGCATCATCTTGATTGAACTCAGACGTCCCCACCAGGACAAGAAAAGCGGGTTCCATCGAGTAATGGCAGATTCCAATTTTTTGGAGATGTAATCAAAATTGAACTTCAAAGTGTCTGATAAAAGAGGAGCGAACCATACACCTAAGTATTTAATTTTCTGTGGTTGCCACGAGAAACCAGAGACAGCAAAATTATGTTTTGACATAAAGAATTTAAAGGAAGAATTTCCCATTTGTTATGTTATGTTATTATGAGCTTGTAGAGCGCTGTATCACCCAGGGGTATCTAAGCGCTATCAGCGGACACACAACATCAGTAGGCACAAGGTGCCAAATCACAGTGGCCCCCACGCCTCCCCAAAAAGCACAGTCTTCAGCTTCTTTCTAAACAACAACAGGTTAGTTTCCTTCCTAAGTTCTATGGACAGGTGATTCCATGCCAGGGGGACAGTGCTAGAAAAAGCTCTGCCACCCTTGGATGTAAGATTATACCGAGGGCATAGCAGGTTACATGCCTCAGCAGACCGGAGGGTCCTACTAGGCATGTACCTGAAGAGCCGATCCTTGATGTAATTGGGGGCTGAGCCGTAGATTGCCTTGTGCGCGATGCAGAGACTTTTAAATTTTATTCTTTGAGCAATTGGCAGCCAATGTAAGCTGCAAAGTAGAGGCGTAGCTCGGGTGTGCCTGGGTTTGTTAAAGATAAGCCTGGCCGCATCGTTCATTACAACCTGAAGTCGGGCCAGAAGGTTGTTTGGGAGGCCATGGTATAAGGAGTTACCATAGTCCAGCCGTGCCAGAATCAAGGCGGAGACCGCCAGCCTCATCGTGGAGAAGGACAGCAGTGAGGAGAGTTTCCGCAACTGGCTTATCAAGCTCACACAAATTCCCACCACAGATGATACCTGCTGTGTCATAGATAGTAGGAGCCCTAAATTGCCATTAACTGACCTGCCAGTGGAGTTTGCTGCCGTGCCTGTGCAGCCAGGACCAGGAAAGAGAACCGGGAGACGCGGGAGCTTGGAACCGACCAAGCGCGGGGCAAAGGGCGGGCCCTCTGTGGCCCGAGGAGGCCCGAGGAGCCAGGCCTGGGCCACTACCCCTGCCCGAATACCCTCAGCCCAGTAACTTTTGGACGCAGACACTGTAAGCTTGCATATATCTTACTTCGAGCTACAGGGCTGTTATTTGTTTATCATTGCTAAGTTCTAACTATATGGGGCTGTCATCACAGTGTTAATATTTCATACTGTCATTTGTGATTAATAGTGGGGTCTGTCATGAATTGTCGGGAGACCAGAAGCATGGCTGTTGCAGGAGCGAAAAAGTTAACTGGTACTCTGGACGACTTTATCGTTCGGACAAATGCTCTAATTGATGAGGGGATTGTATTAATGGACAGAAGGGTGTCCCAAGACTTAGCTATGGCTAAGAGATCGTCATTAGGTCTCATTGCCCAGGCATGTATGCCCAACATCGAGTCCCGCCCCAATACTCTCGCCATGGTACACAATGTTGGGGATTTTGACGCTTTAAGCTCACAACAGGACTTGGAGGCCACCCCTAATCTTAACCTTTTGACAGAGAGTGGCTCAGACAGTAATGAGCTAGATAATCCACCCTTGGTCAGTGCCACTAATCAAAGGGGTTTGAAAGAGGGGGCAATCCCTAAACAAAAGGCTAATAAATCCACCACCCATAAAGGGAAGAAAGCACAATCTGCCCACAACCGGGACAAAACTATCTTAGACCCGGTAATCGTGAATACCAACTTGGTAGTCTGTGCAAATGACAACGGGGGGTGCATCCGACAAAAATTGTCTTGCCACTAAGTTTACCAGACGACACCATTATAGATAATAGTCTGGAGGAAATCTTGGAACTAAGTGGCGAAGTCAATAATTTAGCCAAATGTAGCCAGGATTGGAGTGGGTTAAGCACGGCAAATAATAATATCTTTAACATGTTAAAAGCCCTACTCGAACCCATAGAGGTTAGGCTACGTTGTCTAGAAACTGTACTGAAAAATATTCATAAGGATATAAGTGCCCCAAGCTTTAACTTGAACACCAAGCCACCCCATATAGTGAACACAGTTAACAAGCCATCTTTGGCTGGTAAAAGCGTCACTGTGGTTAAAAATAATGTTCCCAAGAACCCTAGTAATACCTCAAACTTGGGAGGCGCCAAAACTAAGACCCCTGATCTTCAACAAATAGAGAACTCAAATAAACCTAAGACAACTCCCCAAGTCAAATCTAATGATCCCACACCCCCGACTCCAAACCCGGACCCGGCCCGTAGAGACAAGGCAGCAGCCCGAAGAAACATCCATCTTCCCCCTGATGCCTGCCCTTATGGGATCTATGATGTTACAACGCGTTATTTTACAACGCATGCTGTAACATCGCAACTTTTACAACGCAGGTTCCATTACATCGGATGCCATTACAACGCAGGATATTACATAGCAGATGCTATTACAACGCATACCATTACATCGTAAGTATAGGTAAGTATAACTTTAAAAAAAAAATGTAATTAAGTTAATTTAATTAATTTTATTTTACTAATATAATTAAAATAATTGTAAAAATGTAATTAATATAATTTATTTAAATAAGTTTAATTTAATTTTAAATAGGAATTAATGTAATTTATTTAAATTAATATAATTTTATTAATTTAATTTAATAAATTTTATAATAGTAATTATTTAAATTTAATTAATTTAATTTAATTAATATAATTGAATTAATCTTAAAATTGTAATTAATTTGATTTAATAAATTTAATTAATTATAATGTATTTAATTAATTTAATTAAAGTCGTACTTAAAAAAAAATAAACCCTAAAAATACCCCTGAACCCCAAAACCCAAACCCAGCCCTAAAACCTAAAAATACCCCTGTACCCCAAAACCTAAACCCAACCCTAAAACCTAAAAATACCCCTGTACCCCAAAACCCAAACCCTGCCCTGAAACCTAAAAACACCCCTGTACCCCAAAACTCAAACCCTGCCCTGAAACCTAAAAACACCCCTGTACCCCAAAACCCAAACCCTGCCCTGAAACCTAAAAACACCCCTGTACCCCAAAACCATTTCATTTCATAAACTTTTATTCGATTATTAAAATTTGCATAATCATAAAAAGTACAGTTTAAGGAAAGTAACCAACATTTTTGTACTGAAATTTACGTGTTACAGTTTATAAAACAATGCCCTGTCGAATTGTCATTACTTTTTTTAAAAAGGTCACTGTCATTTTGGCTTCGTGTGGGTTTGCCGGCGACTGGAGATAAGCAAGCGCTGGATATGTATTTCTATGGCCGCTTAAGCGTAGAAGAGGAAGAATCCATTTTTTCCTGGCTGCACTGTAGTATTTGCAGAACAATGTGACATGGACCGTTGATTGCTTGGAGGCCCCATCACATGGACAACAAGTCATATTCCGTGACCAATTGTTCTGTTCTGGAAATGAGACCAAGCGAAAAAAAAAGATCAAACCGGAGTCTAGTCAATAAAAACTTTTCGTAATTCGAGAGAAAGAACGTAAGGTAAGGCTGTATCAATTTCTCTGTTTGCAATTGGGAGATTTTTTCATTTTGTATTTTCACTATCTCCGCCTGATTGCGAAGTTCTCTCAAATGAGCTATACACAGTTCTTTCAACTGTTTCTTTGATATGTCTTCAATTGAAGGTGGGTCGAAAAAGTATTGCTCACGGTTAAGATCTTGAAAGAATTTAAAGACATAGTTAAGCCAGGGAATTTTTCTCCAGTGAACTAGGGTAAGGCAGTCTGTGATGAGGGAGCGTGATATGTGGCTTTCTGGATTACACCATATGCGGTACCATAGGATGAGAGGCTGGCAGCGTATGGTGTCTGTCACAAATTCCATCCCTAGCTCTCGATGTGATGCTAAAATCGGGGAGCTTTGGGGAAGGGCCAGAACGTATTTAATGAAGGCATTCTCCGTTGTCTGTAGTTGTTTAATGCTCCCGTAACCCCAGATGCCTGCTCCGTAACTCGCCACACTGTGACATTTTGCATAGTATAAAGTTAAAAGTTCTGACGGAGCAGGTTTGCCTAGTTTCCTGGAGAAGGCACAGAGTGCGGATGTTGCTCGACGAAAATTAAGGTTTCTGGCTTCTATGGCTTTTCGCCAGGTCATTGAGTCGTCCACGAGTATACCCAGATATGGATATACTGACGTTTTTTCCAGCTTAGTGTTGTTTATGTATATGGATTTTAAATTCCCGGGTTTGGGTCCTATGGACATTGTAAATGTTTTCTTTGCATTAACTTTTAGACCCAAGGAGTCCATAAACGTCACGTATTTATTCAACTGTCGTTGGAGTTGATTGGCTGTTCTGGCCAGGATGACCGAGTCGTCAGCGTAGAGTAGAATGGGTATAGGGCGGCGTGCTATTTGCGGGAGGTCCTGACTCCCTGCCAACATTGCTTTTTCAATCCCATTGGTGTATAGATTGAATAGGAAGGGAGCCAGTACACACCCCTGCCTTACACCTCGTGTGATTTTAAAAGGACGTGACAGGTCGCCGCCTATGCCATAACGCACTCGGCCTTCTGCGTTGGTATATAGGCCCCTGAGAAAGGCCAGTATCTCTGGATCTACTCCAAGATTCGACATAATTTCCCACAGCTTTGCATGCTGAACGCAGTCGAAAGCCGCGCTCAGGTCTACATAGACCAGGTAGATTTTCCCTTCCTTTGCGTGTGCATATTTTCCGGCCAGGAGGGTCAGGTTTAGGGCTTGCTCCACCGTACCTAGCCCCTTCTGGAAGCCGTATTGCAGGTCAGTGAAGATGTTGTTTACCTGGGCCCAAGTTTGTAGGCGGTCCAGGAGTAGTCGACCTGCAATTTTACCCGTAGAATCCAGAAGAGAGATCGGCCGGTAGCACGCAGGGTCGTTGCGGTCCCCTTTCTTGAATATTGGGAGCAGAGTGGATGATGACCATGACGGAAGGAGACCGGTTTGGGCGACTGCGGTCATTAACCGGGTTATTATTAACGACCAATAGTCACTGTTGTGTAAGAACAAGTCCATGGGTACCCCATCTGGGCCGGGGGCCTTGCCAGTTTTTGACGCTTTAATTGCTTTTCTAACCTCAGTGACGGTGAAACGTAAGTTAATGGGAAGAAAATGATTCTCTGCGTCGGCCTCGCGTTCTGTTCGAGGTGTGTCAGATGGCGAGCCGAAAATTTTTGTAAAGTGGAGGACCCATTCATTCTCGGTCACTGCTACGTCGAGGTGATTTGGATCGGTATCATTGTCCAAAAAGGGTGATCTAATAGTCTGCCAGAAACTGGTGCTATCCTTTTTTAGTGCGCTCTCGTGTAATTGGCACCAGAGGTCTCTCTTAATCTGGCTCCTACGATTTTTCCTGGCTTCATTGTATGCTTTCCTCCGGGATGAAATTAGTTGAGTGTCTCTTGGTTCCTGCCGAAGGGCTTCTTTTAAGGCCGAGAGGGCCTTTCTACAGTCTGAGTCAAACCATCTTTTGGTTTGGGATGAGGGTTTGTTTGTCCTGTATTTGACTAACTCATCTCTTATAGCCCCTTGAATGTTATGGAAGGAGGTAATGATTAGTTCAGGGGAGGCCTCTGCGGACAGACAGTCCCTTAGCCAGGGGTGCGTTTTTTCAAATATTTTTTGCGAGGTCGCCTCGGGGTCAACTTTAGCCCATTTAATTGCGAACCCGTTCTTCTTATTTAATGTTATTGTTTGTTGATCGAGAGAACTAATTTTCATTGGAGAAGGACCTACTTTCTCCATTGTGATCTCCACGCTTAGAGGATAGTGGTCGCTGATCGGGCTGGACCCTACTATGTAGTTTTTTAGCGAGTTCTTACAAGTGTTAGAGGCTAGGATGAAATCAATAGTGGATGTGCAACCTCTCCCATGGAAGGTGGGTTGAAATTCCTGGGCCGGGTCCACTAGCTCATTTACAAAGTCTAGGTCCAGAGTAAATACAATTTCGTTCAGCTTGTTACCACTTTGAGTATGTGCGAAGTGAGGAATCGGGTTACCGAATACAGATTGTAGGCCACAGGTCCCAGTTATGTGATTTGGACATATTGGGTGGTTGAAATCGCCTCCCCAAATATATTTTATTGTCGCGCTCAGATTCGCGTTTTGAAGTGTAGATATATGAGCCACCATTTCATCCAGATTTGTACAGCAGTCCTGTGTGCCTATGTTATTATAATAGTTTATGAGTATATGGATATTCCTCGATGCAGTGGTATGGTGCGTGATTTGGATGACTTGAAAGGCAGGTGTTTCTTTTGTTAATTTTGCCGTAACTGCTAGGGTATTGGAGAAGTAGATCGTGAGACCACCTTTTGGTCTTCCCATTATGCTTGGCGTTGCTTTAGTGAAGAATGTCTTGTATCCCACTAGGTGGAGAGGGGATAGACGCCAGGTCTCTTGTAAGCACAAGATTTGATGGCTTCGTGCTATTTCCAGCCATTGAGGGCATGTTATTTTACCGGCTAGACCTGCAACGTTCCAGAAAGCTATGCCAACGGTAATGGCCTCATTGACAGTCGAAATAGCGGATTCAATTTTGCTGCTGGTAGAGATTTCGGTGGTTAAAGTTTGTTCAGTGAATGATCTTGCGCTCGTGCCCGGGTTCTCTGGGAAAGGGAGGGTGAAAGGGTTATTTTGCTGGGTCGTTGGGGTCTCTGATGGTTCGGGCTGTTTGGATGGAGTTATCTGGTGCTTATTAGGAACTGGAAAATAAGAGGCATCTACTGAGTATAGGGAGGCAGCTATAGGTTGGTTTGGATCAACCATGGGTGGTCAATCGACCATGTCGAGACACTCGTAACGGTTATGGGTCGGGAAACCCTGCCAACCTTCGTATGCAGAGTAAGGTCTGTCCTGCCAGTATGGAACTTGGCTATCGGCAAACCTTTCTCTTGGCCCCCCCCTGTCAGGGTACTCGCGTGGGAAGTAACCCCAGTTCCATGGTGTTTGACGCCATTGGTCCTGGTTCCGTGAGCCTTTTGGAGGATGGTGCCATTCCCAGGGAGGGGGATTATGTTGTTGCTTCGTTGGGGGGTAAAAAAGAGAAAGGTGGCGGGCGTCTATTCCCCCTTTTTTCTCGAGTTGTGGCCAGGCACATATATAGTCAACCGTAGCGGGATCTTTGCATGTTACGATGATGCAGTCACCGCGTATTGATTTCTTGGTTTTGCCTATCCAGGCTACCCTACGTGCTGACGTGATTCCTCCTGATAGGTGGGATTCAAGAGGTCTATTTATGCTGAGCCACTGCATGGCCTTGTTTTTAAGTGACCATGCAGTTTCTGGAGTGTCATCTACTAACTCGGGTACTCCTGTTAAGACTATTGTATAAGGAGTAGCTTCAGGGGGTAAGTGGGCAGGGCGTCTAACTGCAGGGTATTTTTTCGGGGTGATTTCCGATGCATTCTTGGGTGTTTTTTGGGGAGGTAAGGAATTCGTGGACTGAGAATCTAGTTTCTCCTGGGGGATTCTACTAGAGTCTAGGTTTTGTGCTGGACATGGGGTTCGTATCGTAACCTTTCCTTTGGTGTCTACCTGCTGCACTTTATGTTGTAGTGGTTTCTGTTGTGATGGTTTCTCCTGCTGGGGATGGGGCGCGTTTGCTGCTGGTTTGGGTGTGATTGTCGATGGATTGGGGTTCACTTGTATTGTATGTGTTGGGTTCGTAGGGTTGACTGCTTTTTGAGTGTGTTTTTGGTTATGCTTTTTTGATGGGTGTGTGGTGTTTCGCTGGCCCTTTACATCTATCCTGGTGTTTGTGTCTAAGAGAGTGGCTGATATTATTGTTAGTTGAGCCTCAAGGTTTCTGATGCTCAGCTGGATGGGCTTTAGGTACTGGTAAAGTAAGTCTTTAGTGGTGGTTAGCACTTGTGATGTGATTCTACAAGTCTTGCATTGCTCGGTTGAGTTATTGTTGCTGGATATTGGCTTGTGTGGGAGGGTACAGTCAGGAATGTGCAATATGCTATTTGAGCATGGGGAGTTTGAGTTTCTCGTGGGTGAGCTTTGTGATTTTTCGCTGAGTGGTAATCGGGTTTCTGATGTTGCCCTTTCCCTCTCACCGTGCTGGAGTCGGTTGTCGTAGGTTTGGATATCTCCTTGCGTTTGACAATCAGCTAGGTCTGGGGTTACTTCCAAATCTTCTGATGATGATGAGGAATCTAACTCAGACTGTGTGACTGACAGATCAACTACTGAGGGAACGGTGTTGAGATCTGTGGTTGTAAGAGGCACTGGGAGTGAACAGTTTTGGGAGGACAGATTGATTGGAGATGCGGCGTTCGCTATAGCGCCGAGTGATGAGCGCTTGGCATTTGCGCTCATTAGATCCAGTGAGACCCTCTTTTCCATTAAGGCTATGCTTTGGTTTATTGTTTCATTGACCCTCGATATGAACAGGTCGATGGGGCCTGTTACCTGTGCTACCTCCTGCGCATGTTTGGATTTCGGTTTGGAGGCGCCTCTGGTTTTAGCTGGCATGGTGTTTGTTTCCGGGTCGTCGACGAAAGGGGGATGGCCCGGTCCGGTCTCTATCGGGCGCTAACGGGCAACAACGGGCCCGCCCTTGGCCCGGGGTTAGCTCCGCGCTCAGCCCCGCGCGCGTCCCGCGTTGCGCGTCTCTATTACTGCTAAAGTACTCCCAGGTGTAGAGGGGGCGTGGCACTGGGAGGGGGCGCGGCTCGCCAGGGAAGAGGACACAGCTGAGGATGGTAGAAGCTGCTCCTCGCAGTCCCGGGGCCGCGCCTCTCACCTCCTCTGCGGCCTCGCGCTGTTGACTCCGTACACCGGCTGATGGCTCCAAATGAATTCCGGGAACTGCTACTCCAGTAGCACAGGCAGGATTAGGGCAGTGAAAGCAAAGGCAAACTCCTCTCAGCGAGCGGCACCCGCGAAGCGGGGGCCGCGAGGATTAAAGTACACTGCGGTGGGGGCGGGCACTGGGAGGGGGCGCGGCTCGCCAGGGAAGAGGACACAGCTGAGGATGGTAGAAGCTGCTCCTCGCAGTCCCGGGGCCGCGCCTCTCACCTCCTCTGCGGCCTCGCGCTGTTGACTCCGTACACCGGCTGATGGCTCCAAATGAATTCCGGGAACTGCTACTCCAGTAGCACAGGCAGGATTAGGGCAGTGAAAGCAAAGGCAAACTCCTCTCAGCGGGCGGCTCCCGCGAAGCGGGGGCCGCGAGGATTAAAGTACACTGCGGTGGGGGCGGGCACTGGGAGGGGGCGCGGCTCGCCAGGGAAGAGGACACAGCTGAGGATGGTAGAAGCTGCTCCTCGCAGTCCCGGGGCAGCGCCTCTCACCTCCTCTGCGGCCTCGCGCTGTTGACTCCGTACACCGGCTGATGGCTCCAAATGAATTCCGGGAACTGCTACTCCAGTAGCACAGGCAGGATTAGGGCAGTGAAAGCAAAGGCAAACTCCTCTCAGCGAGCGGCACCCGCGAAGCGGGGGCCGCGAGGATTAAAGTACACTGCGGTGGGGGCGGGCACTGGGAGGGGGCGCGGCTCGCCAGGGAAGAGGACACAGCTGAGGATGGTAGAAGCTGCTCCTCGCAGTCCCGGGGCCGCGCCTCTCACCTCCTCTGCGGCCTCGCGCTGTTGACTCCGTACACCGGCTGATGGCTCCAAATGAATTCCGGGAACTGCTACTCCAGTAGCACAGGCAGGATTAGGGCAGTGAAAGCAAAGGCAAACTCCTCTCAGCGAGCGGCACGCAGGATATTACATAGCAGATGCTATTACAACGCATACCATTACATCGTAAGTATAGGTAAGTATAACTTTTAAAAAAAAATGTAATTAAGTTAATTTAATTAATTTTATTTTACTAATATAATTAAAATAATTGTAAAAATGTAATTAATATAATTTATTTAAATAAGTTTAATTTAATTTTAAATAGGAATTAATGTAATTTATTTAAATTAATATAATTTTATTAATTTAATTTAATAAGTTTTATAATAGTAATTATTTAAATTTAATTAATTTAATTTAATTAATATAATTGAATTAATCTTAAAATTGTAATTAATTTGATTTAATAAATTTAATTAATTATAATGTATTTAATTAATTTAATTAAAGTCGTACTTAAAAAAAAATAAACCCTAAAAATACCCCTGAACCCCAAAACCCAAACCCAGCCCTAAAACCTAAAAATACCCCTGTACCCCAAAACCTAAACCCAACCCTAAAACCTAAAAATACCCCTGTACCCCAAAACCCAAACCCTGCCCTGAAACCTAAAAACACCCCTGTACCCCAAAACTCAAACCCTGCCCTGAAACCTAAAAACACCCCTGTACCCCAAAACCCAAACCCTGCCCTGAAACCTAAAAACACCCCTGTACCCCAAAACCAAAACCCTGCTCTGAAACCTAAAAACACCCCTGTACCCCAAAACCCAAACCCTGCCCTGAAACATAAAACACCCCTGTACCCCAAAACCCAAACCCTGCCCTGAAACCTAAAAACACACCTGTACCCCAAAACCCAAACCCTGCCCTAAAACCTAAAAACACCCCTGTACCCCAAAACTCAAACCCTGCCCTAAAACCTAAAAACACCCCTGTACCCCAAAACCCAAACCCTGTCCTGAAACCTAAAAACACCCCTGTACCCCAAAACCCAAACCCTGCCCTAAAACCTAAAAACACCCCTGTACCCCAAAACCCAAACCCTGCCCTGAAACCTAAAAACACCCCTGTACCCCAAAACCCAAACCCTGCCCTAAAACCTAAAAACACCCCTGTACCCCAAAACCCAAACCCTGCCCTAAAACCTAAAAACACCCCTGTACCCCAAAACCCAACCCCTGCCCTAAAACCTAAAAATACCCCTGTACCCCAAAACTCAAACCCAGCCCTAAAACCTAAAAATACCCAAACACCCCAAAACATATACCTCAGTACCCCAAAACATATACTCCTATACTCATACTTATTTTAAAAATTACTTAAATTAATATATTTAATTTATAATATTAAAAAACATAAATAAATATATGTATTTATAATTAATATTAATTAAATTAATTAAATAATATTAAATAAAATAAATAAAAAATGATATACTTACCAATACTTACGATGTAATGGTATGCGTTGTAATAGCATCTGCTATGTAATATCCTGCGTTGTAATAGCATCCGATGTAATGGAACCAGCGTTGTAAAAGCTGCGTTGTAACAGCATTACGACGTAAAAGTTGCGTTGTAACAGTAAGTTACCCTGCCCTTATGTAGTGATTCTTACTGGAGTCACGGAAATTTCACCATCTGAAGTAAAATCCTACCAGGCTCTGAAAAATAAAGTGTGCCACTGGCTCTCTAAAAATCATCCCCTACCGCCAAATATTTCAAGCAATATTTTAATGGTGGAGAGAACCCCATGGGTGGGCGGGAACAAAAAAAACCTACAAGGGGATTGCATTGTGGTCACTTTTGAGAACACACAGGTGGTAGAATATATATGTAGAGGAACCTCTCGTTACCAAGCAAGCACTGTTACTGCTAGGCCTCTCTCTTATTTCTACCTACATGGGAATCAAGTAGATAAGAGATGGAGCTGGTTAAGGGACCCATATGAGCAAAAAGCCAGACAGAGGTCTAACCCCCCATGGGAGGCGCAACCTTATGGCTGGGATGAGGGTGGCGATAAGGAATGGAATTTGGTTAGGAGAAGAAGAGGCAGACCGCTTCTAGGTGGGTTTGCCGCAGGGCCTCAGAATAGTCACCCATATTATTACCATCAGACTGTAAACGGGTATGATAATCACTTTAACTTCCCAACTGCCAATCGCTATGAATGTCTGCCAACCATGGACTGGGTCGACTGACAAACACAGGGCTCACCACTTAGACAGAGGCTTAACATTCCCCTTACCCCTTTGCCAAAGGAGAATAGTAAAGGTGGGGCCCCATTGTGCAAAAAAACGGATGAGGCACCGGGTAGATGGGAGATTACTCTGGCAACATGGAACATTGCGGGTCTCAAGAATAAAGTGGATGATCCGATCTGGCGGGACTTCATAGGATCTATGGACATAATATCCATACAGGAGACCTGGGACATTCAAAACATACTGACAGTGGATGGTTTTACAACTTTCTCCCTACCGGCTGTCGGATCAACGCAGGGGCGGGCCAGAGGGGGACTGGTCATTCTGATCTCTGCTAAAATCCCGGGTACATACACGCAAATAGCTACTGGCTGTCCTTATTGTCTCGCAGTCTTAATTACCCACAGGGGTTACCATAATGTTTTGGTTATACATTTTTATAATTCTTTTGATAGAGACAGCCCAGTCAGTAACTTGATGATGTTAAGTTCTTTCCTGATTGATTTCAAAGAGTCCATAGAGTATGAATGCACCATCTTGTTAATGGGAGATTTCAATGTCCATGGTTGTCAGGATAAATGCCCCCCAAATGTGTTATTTGGCTCCCCGGATGAAGAAAATATTCATTTTGAACACTCAGAGCAGGGTATTTTTCTAGAATCATTGTTGGCCGAAAATGGGTTAATACTGCCAAAAGGGTGCGATGAGGACATCCCCACGTTTACAGGTCATGGCAGCGGCTCTGTGATTGATTATATTTTCCTCAGTAGTAGTTGTGGAGCCCAAATCAGTAGTTATTCAGTTGTGCGGTCCCACTTCAGTGACCACAATCCTGTTGTATTAAAAGCTAAGAACATAATTGTTACCAAGGAAAGTTGCCCAAATTTGGTAGACAAACATGACATGCGGTTGATTGACCAAGCACGCAGAATTAAATGGTGTAAGTTAATCCCAGAAGAGTTTTTCTGTAACCTCTGCCTTAGCAGTAGGGAGGATTTAAAGCTATGTATGGACGACCAGGCTGGGGACAGTGAAGTAGTGGAGGTGTATAAAAGGGTTTGCCTCGACATTCTCTCCAACCTGACGCGTCAGGGTAAAGGTAGAACACAAGGGAAGGAAGGATGGTTTGATAAGAACTGCTCAGCGGCTAACCGTAAACTTAAGGTAGCACTCAAGTCCAAACCAGTAGATAAATTGCTCGTGGCTACTCTCAGGAAAGAATATAAAGACTGCCATCGAAAGAAGGCGGCGTGAGATTAGAGAGGATGCCTGGGCCGACCTGACCTCAACTGATGTATTGAAAAGAAGCACCAAGTTCTGGGCTGTGGTTAATCAACCCTATTTTTCAGATCCTAGTAACAATGAATTGGATTGTGGAATCCAAGAAGACAAATGGCACTCGCACTTTAGGTCCGTTTACGAACAAGAGTCTTTGGGGATAGAAGGCTTGACTGCCTTCCCCCAATTGCCCTATACCTTGATAGTGAACGAGGAAGAGGTGGCCGTGGCCATTGGTATGATGACCAGTAATAAAGCTCCTGGACCAGATGGTGTTCCCTCTGATCTTTTTAAAGTTGATATTTTATTCTGGTCCAAAGTTTTAGCCAATGTTTTTAATAGAGTTTCTAAGACAGGCATTCCAGAGTCATGGACTCAGTCGGTAATTGTCCCCATCTATAAAAAAGGGAATAGGGGTGACCCGGGCAATTACCGACCTATATCCCTCATTGATTCCGCGGTCAAGGTTTTAGGGAGAGTGATCCTATGTAAACTGACCGATTGGCTAGAGGAGACTAATATTCTTTCTCCTCTACAGTACGGTTTCAGAAAGGGGCGCAGTACCATCGACCAAAGCCTAAATTTACAACTGCTTATCGGGAAGTACACTTTAGCTAAGCAAGGATCCCTGTACATTGCCTTTATGGATCTGTCCTCGGCATTTGACCGAGTAAACAGATCCAAGCTGTGGGGTCAGCTCCTTAACATCGGAATAGATCCAAATATCGTGCACCTCCTAGCAGACCTCCATAGGGACCTCACTGCAACGGTCCGTTACGACAGAAAGGGGAACTGCACAGAAAAAATTAGCATTATTAATGGTGTAAGGCAGGGATGCATTCTTGCTCCCCTGCTCTTTACACTATATATAAATGATTTAGGTAGAGTCTTGGGCGCAGCATGTAAGGACATTCCGAGGGCAGGGAAACATCTACTGCCAGCCTTACTGTACGCGGATGACACCGCTCTCCTAGCCAGAACTGCAGTGGGACTTCAATGCCTGTTGAACTCTTTTTATGTTTTTATGAATAATCTTGACTTAAGTATTAACTTTGGTAAATCCCATGTCATGGTGGTGGGCCATAAAGCGAAGGCCAAAAAAAATGTGATGTCATTGCATTGTAATGGGCATAAGTTGTCAAGAGTCCCCAGATTTCCCTATTTGGGGGTTGTTTTTGATGAATGTTCTACGTGGCACCCTCAAATGTTGGAGAAAAAAATAGCCCTGGCACGCTCTATTTTTGCGTTGCTGGGCTTCTCACGTAAATTAGGGGTGAAGCCCATTGAGGCAGTCTTAAAAGTATATGCTGCCAAATGTACTGCCATCGCTATGTATGGCGCAGACCTGTGGGGCTTCAGGCCAGTCACATCGCTCCAGGTCACGGAAGATAATTTCTTAAAAACGCTTCTTTCCCTCCCAAGATCCACGGCAAGCTTCATAGTTCATCAGGAATGCGGCGTGGACTATCTGGAGGATAGAATTGCCATGGCCCCCATTTTAAAATGGATATCAGTCTGGCTCAATCTAGAGCTTGAAGTGAATCATGAAATCTTAAAAGACTGCCTAACGCTAGATCACTGGGAAAAGATCCCTTGGTTGAAATATGTACAACAAATGTGTGAAAAGTTGGGTCGGCCTGAATTGTTCAACAAACCTTCTAGTTTGGTGAAAGGTGATTTGAAATGGGTTAAAAATACCTTTTTGTTGAACAGAGGAATAGAGAGAGAAGGTAGGGAGTTGTTAAAGCCCTCTGTCAGGTCCCATCAACTGATTGTTTCCTCTGGCCACGTACCGGAACTCTACCTTAAGGTCGTCAACAACTCTAACCATAGGTATCTTTTAACTAAGTTCCGACTGAACAAATTCCACTTATTATTTTCCGGCCGCCCTGGCTGGACCAGGGGCACGGACTTAGATTTGTGCAAATGCGATGGCTGTTCAATCATGGATACTGCCCACTTTCTGTTTTTTTGTGATCATTTCAAAGGCATTAGGAATAAGTTCATCATACCCCTGCTAAAAGGGAAAGGTTTTAGACAAGTGAAGCCAGCTTTGCTGTACCTTCAACTTTTAGCGGAAATATGGGAAATCTACAACGTGGCTAAATTCCTAACCATAGCGATGAGACTTAGTAAAAAGATCACTTGGTCTTAGATGATTCTTCACAAATGTGGACCATTGTAACTTGAATCAAGTTTTTTAAACTTACAACCTCTTATAATGATTTCTTTAATTATTGATCATCGTATATGTTGTTGTTGTTTTTAAATTCTTGCCACCATGTGCTGCATATTTTATTGGGTACTCCCTCCCTTTTTATGCTGTATTTTATCATTTGTTATGCTGCTTGGTGACTTGTGGACCCTTCTTAATGTTTGTGTACTTTTATGGTTTTTGTGAATTGAACCGAATAAAGTATTTCTTGAATTGATAGTAGGGCATCAATTTTGATGCCGAGGCTTTTTACTGCTGGCGCTGGTTCTGGAAGTGGCTCTAATTCAGCCGGCCAAAACTTATCACTCCATGGATTAGCAGCTGTTGTAATTGCCAGGACTTCAGTTTTGTCTGGGTTTATTTTTAGAGAGTTATCCGACATCCAGCTGATTGTAAATTTGAGTGTGTTTTGTATTCTCAAGTGAGCCTGAGCTTTGTCGTCAATCTGAATCAGGATCTGTGTGTCGTCAGCATAGTTATAGAATCTACAGTCCATCCTGTTCAATGCCGCGATCAGAGGCTGAAGATAAATATTAAAAAGCAGTGGTGACAGGGCCGAGCCTTGGGGCACACCGCAAGTCAACTTCGCTGGTTTAGACACAAGGTCTGTAAGCTGAACTCGCTGCGACCGATCTTCAAGGAAGGATGTCAACCAGGCTAGGACTGTGCCCTGAATCCCCAGGTCCTTCATCCGCGATAAAAGTTGGCAATGATTAACGGTATCAAATGCCGCGGATAAGTCCAAGAGGATCAGGGCACAGGGTTTTTTTTTATCAGCCTTGAGTCTCAGGTCATCCAGCACGGACAGCATTACCAGTTCCGTGCTGTGGTGAGCTCTGAAACCCGCCTGATTGGGCTCAAGAAGGTGATTACTTTCTAAGAAGTGGGTGAGAGATTGCAGCACATGCTGCTCTAGAATTTTTGCGAGAACGGGAAGCTGGGAAATTGGCCTAAAATTCTTTAGGTTTTTTGGGTCGGCACCTGGTTTCTCAAGTAATGGAACCACCCTTGCCTCTTTAAAGTTGGAGGGCACATGTCCCGTCTCCAAGGAGTCAATCCGAGCCATCCCAACTTGAAAATCTGAGGTGGGCAGGGGTCAGCTGGGGAGCCGGATTTCACCCAGTTCAGTATGGTCGCTAGGCACTCCTTGGTTAGGGCTGGTAAAACCGATAGGTTTTGCAAAGTTGGTCTGATGGGGAATGGGAGGGGTTCAATAGAACATGGAAGGTTTGGGATCTGACTGATTTCTGTTACCAATTTCTTAATTTTATTCATAAAGAAGTCTTGAAAGTCTCGGCAGTCTTTTGAGTCAAAGGAGGGCTTTGGCTCTTTGACTGTACGTAGATCATTTAGGACCTTAAAAACTTCTTTCTGGGGGTTGGCTGCCATTTGGATGGCTGTTTCGTAGAATTCAGCCTACCTCACACGAATAGCTTTTTTATAAGATGCAAGCTGCAGAGTGTAAGCCTCACGTGCAATGGGCGAGCGGGACTTGCGCCAGGCTCTTTCACGTTGGGGAAGAACTTGCTTTAGTTCCCTAAGATCTTTTTTAAACCATCCTGCAGCTTTGCCCTTGTCTCTCATTCTAATTTTGTGTACATGGGCAACAACCTCAATAGCTTCCTTGACTAAAGACTGCAAGGCGGTGCTTTCAGTATCCACATCGTCCATTGGCGACGGGGGGTATGAGGTTTGTGATAGAGCGGTTATTAAGTCGTTAAGCTTTAACCTGCCTCCAACTGCGGAGTACTTTCCACTGTGACTTAACTTTCCGCTGTCCCAACAGGAGTGGAAAATGGCCTTCAATCAGATAATGATCGGACCAGGGACATGGGGAAATCACCGGGGGTGCTAAAAGTGGGCAAGAGGACCAAATCAGGTCCAAGGTATGGCCCTTCTGGTGGGTTGGCTCCTCTACCACCTGTGTGAGTCCCAGGTGCGTTAAAACTTCATCAAGTTGTTTTACCTGGCTGTCCTTCGGGGTAATTTCCCAGTGGAAGTTAAAATTGCCTAAAACCACCAGCCCTTCATAACGAGTACGGAGGTCCTGGACCATCTTCAGGAATGGTTCCATGAACTTAACTGTTGTGCTTGGTGGGCGGTAGACTAAAAGAAAAGCCACACAATCCGTAGGGGAGCAGAATTTCACACCCAAGACGTCTGCACCTTAAATACACTCTGAACATAGTGTTTCTGTCTTCAGAGTGTTTTTAAAGAGGAACGCGACACCACCCCCCTTCACATTATCTGGTCGGTTGGCATGGATAGCAGAAAAATTAGGCGGTAAGCCTGCCACTAAATCTGGAGTAGAGGACTCATTAAGCCAGGATTCGGTAACGCAGAGGATATCTACGGTTTCTTCCTGCAGGAGGGAGAAAACCTCAAGACAGTGCTTCTGCAAAGATCGGGTGTTAAGCAGTGAAAACTTACACCCCTGCCTGCTCGCCTGTTTCGTCGAAGTGCCCTGTAAGGAGGCTCTGATTGCTAACTTGGGGCTATCATTAGGTCTCAGGAGTCCTTCCCGCTTGAGTTTCAGGATTACCCTATCTGGTAATGTGTAGGCAAGTGAATCACAACATAACAGCGACTGTCTGGAATATACCAGGGGGGAGCAGGGGACCTGGCCCCTGGGCCCGGCCTGGCGCGGACGGGCACAGACGGGCTCGCCTTCGGCGCGCCCGCGTCGTGCCCGCTGCATGCGACCGCTGCGCGACGGTGCTGCCATTCCCTTCAAGTAGGAGTCACCAGGGAAGGCCCGCCTGCAACCCGTCCCCGGAAGTGCGTCACCAGGGGGAGCCCAACTAGCCCAACTATAGGTCACTGAGTCCTCCACTCAAGCGGCACCAGCCGTGGTGGAACGGGGATGTTGACCAGCGTTAGACAGCGTTTAACGGTGAGTACAGCAATACACAGTAAAAAGTCTACATTAAGACGGTATCCTGAAACAACAGAAAAAGAAGAAACCTGTTGTAAAAAGGAGGGAAGCGAGAAGACTGGATCTGAACAATAGAAAAGAATGTCATCGGCATATACCGAAAGCTTGACTTGCTGGGAAGCAAAGCGAAAACCGGAAATAGATTCATCCTGACATATTTTAGTAAGAAAAGGTTCCAATTCTAAGACAAATAATAAGGGGGAGAGAGGACAACCCTGCCGAACACCTCTCTGAAGATTAAAATAATCGGAAACAGCCCCATTAACAAAAATCGACGCCTGGGGATTGGAATTGAGTAGAGAGATAAGAGAGTTAAATTTAGAGGGGATACCGGTCCAAGAGAGAGCCTGAAACATAAAATCCCAACCAATGCTATCAAAGGCCTTCTCCGCGTCCAAAGAGATAGCGGCTAAAGGAAGATCCAAAAAGGAGGCTTTGCTGAGAATATTGAAAAAGACTCTGGAATTATCAGAAGAAAGGCGACCTTTCACGAAGCCGGATTGCTCAGGGCCAATTAAGTCTGGCAGGATAGGATCTAGGCGAAGGGCCAAAAGCTTGGCCAAAATCTTATAGTCAGTATTAACTAAAGAGATAGGGCGGGAATTTTTACAGAGCAAGTGATCTTTGTCTTCTTTGGGGGTTAAACAAATTAAGGCTTGTTGGAAGTACCCACTAGAATGACCGGAGTCCAGAAAAGTTTGAAACAGAAGTAATAATTTTGGTAAAAGGAAAGAGGCAAAATGACTATTAAATTCAATAGTAAACCCATCAGAGCCCGGGGCATTGCCATGACGCAATTTAGAGACAGCATGAGAGATTTCAGAGAGTGAGAGATTGGCAGTCAGAGATCCAAAATTCACATGAGACGAGGGAGGAGGAGAAAGAGATTGGAAGTAAGAAAGGATATCAGTCGAAGAGGGAACAAGTTCTGGAGTATAAAGATTTTTATAAAAAGCATAAATTCATTGAGGATATCTTATCTTTAAACAAGAAATCTTCAGTAGACGATTTAATCTGTTCAATTCTCGTGCGTTCCCTTCGGATTTTGAGATAATTAGCGAGTAATTTCCCCATTTTATTTTGACCCCCATAATAACGTGCGTTACATTTAAATAGTAGATTGGAAGCAGCATCGGTGGTGAATTTATTAAAGGAAATTTTGGCCTCGATGAGTTCTTTAAGGGAGGATGCGGAATTTGTGGAATGGTAGGCAAGTTCAAGTTGTTTAATTTTAGCGAGGAAGGAAGAAGATTTAGCTTCATTGGCTTTTTTCTTACGAGAAACAAAATTAATAATAAAACTCCTAGAGGCCGCCTTAAAAGAATCCCAAACCATGACATAAGAGGAGGTAGGTGTGTGGTTAAGCAAAAAGAACTCAGATGCGAATTTAGAGAACTCTGTACAAAAAATAGGATCAAGGAGTAGGGAATTATTAAACTGTCATCTGCCTGAGTGGGGAGAAAAGGGAAGGAGATCAATATCAACGAGTACTGAGGCGTGATCAGAGATCAAAATGGAGCCAATATCGGAATGAATACCGTGTTGGGAGAGGGATTTGCTCAAAAAGAGATAATCAATGCGTGACTGGGAGTTATGTGCAGGGGAGTAAAAACTATATTCCCGAAGATCGGGATTACACAATCTCCAAATGTCTACCAGTGCATTGTTTTGAATGGTGTTAGTGAACTGGGAGTGCATCCTAGAGGGTGAGAACTTAACCTTGGAATGTCGATCTAAAATGGGGTCCAAAATCAAATTACAGTCCCCCCCAAAAATGACATAATCCTCATGAAGAGCAGAGAGTTTGTTAGAAATAGAGGGCCAGAATAACTTATCAACACCAGTGGGAGCATAGACATTAAATAACACAATCGGTATCTTATCAACAAGCAATTTAACAAGCATCCACTGACCCTGGTCGTCACATTCCTGCGAAACAACAGAAACATTTAACTTTTTATATAACAAAATCAGAACTCCACCCTTCTTATTATCAGTTGGACAGAAGAAAACATGTCCCACCCAACAACATTTAACTTTTAAGGCTTCAGCCTCTGAAAGATGAGACTCCTGAATAAAAGCCACATCAGCTTTAAGCCGAGCCAGATGACAGTACTCGTTGTCTCTTAATTGGGTTATTTAAACTCTTAACATTCCAGGTAATAACATGGAGTGGAAAACAGTAAGAAATATATAAAGCAAAACAGAAACATGCTTACTAAGTCAGCAATAAGAGAAAAGCAAAAAGAAATAGTCATGGTAGGTGAGAAATAAGGTGAGAATGTCAGATAGTAAGAAGAGGAAGTAGGCATAGCAAGGGAGAAAGAGATAGCGGGAGAAAGGTGAAGAAAGAAGAAGGAAAAGAGAGAAGAAAGAGAGGAAAAAAAGGAGATGAAGAACATAGAGACAGTACAAGTCCAAAAAGACGACTGAATGACGTTCTTACAAAACAACCGTGGAATAGGGGGTGGCGACGCCAGAGACAACAGCGACAACAGCGAAACACGACAACCGCTCCGGACATCAGCCTGCAGGATAGAAGAAATGGCAAAGTAAATAAACAACAGAGGTAACAACAGGATAAACACTTGGAAGAAAACCTATAAGAAGGGAACTAAAACAAAGGATAGTGATAAAGAGTTAAACAATAGGAGGAGAATAGAACGCATAATGGAGACAAGGGTCACAAGACTGAGGGTTTCCTTCAAGTCCATGACCAATCAGATGGCTCTGGAAGTGTCCATGTCATTCACTCCATGTTGACGTAGAAAGTCTTGCAACGCTGCAGGATCCTCAAATGTGGTGGTCTTCTCCTTATACATAACTTTGAAAAGGCACGGATACAGAAGACCATATTTGGCATTGAGGGCTCTCAGATGGGGACGCATGTCAAGAAACCTCTTCCAACCATCAGCCGTGGCTTTAGCAACGTCTTGAGACAGGTAGAGACAATGGCTTTCCTAAATAACTTGTTTTTTGGCCTTGGCGGCAGAAAGCACTTGTAACAGATCCGTGTATTGCAGGAACAGCATGATGACGCCGCAAGGCTTAGAGGAAACTCTGGGACCCAGACGGTGGGCTCTTTGTATATTAATAGAAGACAAGGCAGGAGCATACAGGAGTTTTGGAAGAAAGGTTTGGAAGAAGGCAGAAGTGTTAGACCCCTTCGTAAGTTCAGGAAGACCGTAAAGACGAAGGTTGTTTCGACGGTTCCTGTTTTCCAAATCCTCTGTCTGCCTCTTGAGATGAAGAATTTCAGCTTCCATGGACGGAATACGGGAGCAGGAGCTCTGGACAGATTCTGTTGTTTGTTCAAGCATTAAAACCCGGGAATCCATGGTCGTCCACTTTTCTTGCATGCTCTGTATGGCCTGGGAAGTATTCTCCATGAAAGGTCTAAGAGCACGTAGTTCTTCCAAAATAAGATCCAGAGAAGAAGGAGAAGAAGCATTATCTGGAGATGGGGGGTCTTTTTTAAGGCGTTTAGAGGACGCTAATGTAGTGGGGAGCTTGCTGCCATTATGAGATTTAGAGATCGCCCCCAGATGAGCCTCCGGTTTAGACATTGCACCGTCTTCCATATCCTGTGAGGGGGAATCAGAGTCGGAGTGGAGAGGCGCCTTGTTCACAGTGGATAACTTCAAATTACGGAGTTTCCCCATATGCGACGAAAGGAAGCGTTGGTATCCAGAAGTAAAAAAATGGTGAAAAGAGTCAGTGAATTAGAAAAGCCACCGGCAGGGCGAAACAGGAATCCTGAGCGTACCCCAGCAATAGAAAGACAACAAAACGAGTCAGAAGAAATAAAATCAATGCAGAAAAGCGCCTGCATGCAACCTGGAGGATCCAAACATAAGAGACAGCATCTCTGCGAGGAGAGTGAAGTAGCAAAATGCGTTATATAAAGCAGGAAGGCGGGCAGGCTGGAAAGCTCTGAGCTGTGGTGATGACAATTATGTATGAAGCACCCGCTGAGCTGAAACTGGATTGGAATCAGGCAATGCCCCTCATTTATGAAACAGCAGGTGGAGGAAACACTTCAAGAATAGGCACATCAAACGCAGCAGAGCGCATAAAGCCAGGGAAACCACTGAGAACGTCAAGGAGCTGCGCACTGCATTGCTGGCAAGCAAAGTTCAAAAAGTGAGGCCCATATGTATTTGAAAGTGAGAGTACCTGGAATGAGGAAGGGATACAAAGAAAAGTCCCAGTTACAATTTGGTCATAATGATGAAGTAAATCCAGGAAATGGCGGCCGGAGTTTGGGGACCGAGGCTGCAGTGAGAGGAAGCCCGGTATTGCAGAAGAACGGTGAATATAAAGAAAAGAGGCTCACCTCATTATTTGAATGGGCAGGCAGCAGGATTGCTGAGGCAGTGCGCAGTCCTAAAGCTGTGTGGAGGCTCAGCATTTGCGGCGCGGATCGCCGCCTCAAAAACGCGAAATGGCGGCCGGAGCCGCGGTGAAACAAAGTTCGGCAGCAGGGACGCTGAGTCAATGGGAAGCAGGAAACAAAGACGTCGCCGAAATCACGGCATCATGTAGATGAAGCGAGTATCGTTCCTTGTCGGTAAACCACCGGAGAAGTGCCATAAAAGTTCTGAACGTGAGGTCCTGCGCGGGAGCTCCGCCACTATCCCTCCATCCTGGCTGACGCCTAAGCCATGTGTATATATTTCTGATTGTGTGTTTGTACTGCCAGTGTGAAGATTACCTGACTGCAGCAGTGAGGCTGAAGAACACCACGGACAGTAGTAATTACAATTTGAAGGGGAGTCAGGAAAAGAAGGCATAGTACATATTTAAACCTCCTCCGGAGCCCCATAGCAGATATGCACCTCATACGGAGCCTGGTGGTACATCCTTCCCACCAACAACACACATGCTAAATACATGTTCATGATGCATACCTGAAGATGTCTTGGAAGTACGACATTGGAATTGTGAAGGAAGCACTGCTTAACATGCCTCGAATTACAACCTGAAGCAGCAGATGGCTTGCAAAAGGAAACACAGGCAAAGGCAATCAGACAGACAAATAAACGTGAATTGTGGGGGTTGGAGGGCCTGCTGTTCTAATGAGACTGAGGCAAAGAGCGGGATGAGTCATCTGTATTTCCCTGTGTCACTATGTGACTCCGGCGTTGCTGAAGAGGCTGCAGCTGTGGTTGTTCAGGCGCAGCATGCTTCTCTTCCGGCTCTGCTGGGAGGCTGCCTGTGTCCTGGTAAACACCTTCCTCTTCTTTTGTGATTTTAATTAATCGAATAAAGTGGTTAGGTCTGACCTTCCTCTTCATGCGCAGGAGCGTCTGTATAGTGCCTGCTGGACGACGCATGCGTAACACAGCCGTCTGGACAGGTCAGGCAAAATAAAGTGTGAGACTTGGTCAGCCAATCCCAGGAGAAAACAAGCATTTATAAATGCAATAGGACTCATATTACGAGAGATCTATTGCATTATAAACAAACCTGCGGGCATCCAAGAAGGCATGATCGGGAGTGGGGAGCAGGGGGGTGGTGAGTGGAGAAGTTACGGACTGCGGGAGGGAAGGGGGGCAGAGTAACAAAATAGTTTGTAAAGTAAAGGGGCAGATAGCAATGGAAGGAGAAAAATGACGATATGACCGTGAGTAGGAGGGACAAACAAGCCGAAAACAAATCAGAATGCAGCAGTTCTGATTTAAGCTAATGAAAAACATGGTCGCAAAGTGGGCAGAGCTTCGCCCCACTATACTGTATACTGCATGCTTCGCAAAGCGAACAGCGCGTTGCACTGCAAAACTATGTGAAGCCTAAAAATAGAGGTGTAGCAGAAAATGAAAAATTAAGGAATCCCTCTACAACCTCAGAGGAAAATGTATAGGAGGTAATCAGTCGCACACATCAAACTCGACCAGTGAACAGCATGTATAGCTACCTCTGCTGATTCGCAGTCCCTAACATCTTAACTCTGGAAAGTGACTCTCAGATCCTTGAGACAATTGAAATGTTTCAGGAAGGGGGAAGGTGTGGCAGAAATAGGTAGCCTTTCACACAGCAGGACTTTCCTGACATTCTCCTTTCACGAGTAAGCCTTGGAAGCGTAAAAATTTTACCGTTATCCAACAGGACAGAAATGTTATAGAAACTCAAACATTGGAAACAGTTTTCAAATGACTGACAACGCACTGATGTGTGACCTGCAGTTTCTCTCATTGAGTGTGAGTATTTCTATCAAAGGCAGACATTATCTCTGAGAAATCCTACCTTTTGAAAATCAAACTATTTGTAGTAATGAGAAGATAGATCAATGCGCATGCTCATTACAGCAAGGAATTACACTATATAGTTCCTAGTAAAGTCAAGTAACACAGTTCCCATGTTGCCACATGGCAGGTGAGCATAGATCATGAAGTCCTGTTTAATTTTGTATTCCTTCTGGTACTTGTTGATTTCCCAATTACCAGTACCAGAATGCAAAGTGAAAACCAGAACTGGCTTGGGCCACTTTGAGAGTTCTGCATTAATGAAAATAACTTAAAGATCCCTTATGCACAAAACAACATTTTACCTCTAAAGTTAATTAAAATATAACCTACCTAAGATAGTGCTTAAATCCTCTCAGGTTTTGACCATTTTGCTTGAAAATGCTCCATTCGCCACATATTTTCCCAAATTAATTGTGTAAAACTTAAGATGGTCCCACAAACAATTCTGTCTCACAAAAACGTATGGTAAGTCGGCCTGCTTCGGGACAGGAATGGGAGGGGGACCGAAAGGCCCTGCTGAAAGGATGGTGGTGGTGCTATAAGGCACAGCTTTCAAGAGGGACGTCACTAATGAGAAGAGTGCTGGTGACGCTGTGGCAAAGACCCAGCACAGATAGGCAATAGTCTAGGCAGATGGTAGGGAAGTGCAGAATAGTGGAGATACAATCGTAGGGCCCATACCTTTCGCTCATACATTTCAAAGGGAGATACCAATGAGAAAGGGGGTACAGGCACACTTGAAAGGTGATTTATGGAGTGATTACTACAGCATAATTTTGGTGCAGAAAGTATATTGACCAAACCCCATGCAATCACAAACATCTGCAAATAAAAGAATGTCTTATCTCAGTCATCACCCCTAGTATATATTCATTTGTAAAAATAGGGCTCTAACAGTACTCTATTCTTGATAATAACTTACATCTATAATAATTCATAATATAAGCACAATCAGCACATACGCCCAATTCATTCGTAATCAATTATGAAACATATGCTCGTGCAAATTTAAAAACTCAGCCAATTGTTTTGAATTTTCATTAGTCCACAATGAGAGATAAGTGGACAACATATTGAGTGTAGGAAACCTGACTTACATCAAAATAAACGTACAACACAAATAAGTATAATGTATGGCGAAGGAAGTCAACTACAAAAATGGACAAGGATGTAAAAAATAATAGATGGTGGTGGTTCCACAAACAGAGATTTTACCTGCACATATCAGGCCTAGCATCCATTGGCAGTATGGTAGCAGACAGAAGGGAGGTGACCTGCCGTCCTGATAAAATCTTGCTTTACATAGTGTGCTTTCTTTAGTTTGCAATGGCCTCCATCCAAAGTGTCATTCCTTCTCTTCCTCTACCCCTCGCAGGTATTTGTGCTGTGCCACGGGCTCCTGCAGCTGTCTCAGCTCCTCTACAGTGCATACTTCAAGAGCAGCCTGACCACCATTGAGAAACGCTTCGGCCTCTCCAGCTTCTCCTCTGGCCTTATCTCCAGTCTACATGAGGTAAGCAAGGGCAGAGGGACAATGCAAACAGCAGGTCCACAAGATGGCTGCAGATCAAAAGTCCTTAGATTGACTCAATGTTAGTACCCACGCGCTAAGGTAAGCTTCTGTTTTGTATCGCACCCTCAACTACAAAACACAACAAGCATTTGCAATGCAATAGGTCTCGCATTAGGAAAGTTTGAGCTATTGGTATTGTAAATGACAATTTTTTTATTTATATTTTGTTTTTGAAAATAACTAAATTAATAGCTTTGTCATTTACAATGCCAATAGTTATAACTTTCGCAAATGTGACACCTATAGCATTTGTAATGCAATATGTGTTGTATTTACGTGACTTACATGTATTGATATTACAAATAACAATGGCTTTTAATTTTTTTTTAATAGTTAATAATTAAATAAAAGTTATTGTAATTTATAATGGCAATAGCTTAAAGTTTTGTAAATAACTTTTGTGAAGATTATGTTCAGTGTATTTTATTGTGACGAAATTCCAAGAACAGAAGTGAAATATTAACATGTTTTTGTTACATTTGTAATAAAGCTTCAAACATTGAGAGAGCATATTTGAACCAGGTGTTGTTTAATGGTCGCAGAGATTGATGATGTGGTGGCGCTGAGTGATGTTGTGATGGCAAACGAGTGATGCTGTGGCGTTCAGTGATGCTGTGGTATCACATAGTGATTTTGTGAGGGTGAGGGGGTGTGAGGGGGTGTGAAGGTGAGAGGGGGTGAGGGTGTGTGTGAGGGTGAGGGGGTGAGAGGGTGTGAGGTTGAGTGAGGGGGTGTGAGGGGGTGAGGGGGTGTGAGGGTGAGGGGGTGTGAGGGTGAGTGAGGGGGTGTGAGGGTGTGTGAGGGTGGGGGGAGAGGGTGTGTGAGGGTGAGGTTGGGTGAGGGTGAGGGGGTGTGAGGGTGAGGGGGGTGTGAGGGTGAGAGGGGGTGAGGGTGTGTGGGGGTGAGAGGGGGTGAGGGTGTGTGAGGGTGAGGGGGGTGAGGGTGAGTGAGGGTGTGTGAGGGTGAGGATGTGTGAGGGTGAAGGTGTGTGGGGGTGAGGGTGTGTGAGGGTGAGGGTGTGTGAGGGTGAGGGGGTGTGAGTGTGAGAGTGTGGGTGAGGGGTGCAAGGGTGTGAGGGGGAGGGTGTGGGGTTGTGAGGGTATGGGGTGGTGAGGGTGTGGGGTTGTGAGGGTGAAAGGGTGAGGGAGGGTGAGGGGGGTGACAGGGGTGATGGGGGTGAGGGTGAGTGAGGATGCGGGTGTGTGAGGGTGAGGGTGTGTGAGGGTGAGGTGGGTGCGGGTGTGTGAGGGTGAGAGGGTGTGTGAGGATGTGTGTGAGGGTGAGAGGGTGTGTGCGGATGTGTGTGAGGGTGATGGGGTGAGGGTGAGGGGGTGAGGGTATGTGAGGGTGAGTGAGGGTGAGAAGGTGAGTGAGGGTTTGTGAGGGTGAGGGTGTGTGAGGGTGAGGGTGTGTGAGGGTGTGTGAGGGTGAGGGTGTGTGAGGGTGAGGGTGGGTGAGGGTGAGGGTGGGTGAGGGTGAGGGTGTGTGAGGGTGAGGGCGTCTGAGGGTGAGGGGGTGTGAGGGTGAGGGGGTGTGAGAGTGAGGGGGTGTGAGAGTGAGAGTGAGGGGGTGTGAGAGTGAGGGGGTTGTGAGGGGGTGAGGGTGTGTGAGGGTAAGGGGTGTGAGGGTGGGTGGGTGAGAGGGAGGGTGAGGGTGAGAGGGTGTGTGAGGGTGAAAGGGTGTGTGAGGGTGGGTGGGAGGGTGCGGGTGAGTGTGTGAGTGAGGGTGAGGGGGTGTGAGGGTGAGGGGATGTGAGGGTGAGGGGATGTGAGGGTGAGGGGGTGGCGACTGGGGAGGAATGGACAGCAACATCCAATCTATATTTACTGAAAGGTCTTCCCATACACTGTTACCTATTTGAAGATCCTTAACCCACTCACAAATTGCAATTTCTGGCATTGCTCTGAAAGCAGGCTTAATAAGGTATGTAGAACCAGTGCGGTAGACACACATTGCTCCACGATAGGGTAACTTGCCTTGAAGCAGAATTAATAAAATTAAGCCATGAATGTTTTATATGCTAAAACAAATTAGCTACGTTATCTGCATCAACATTACTTGAGAGGCCAAAGAACAGTGTAAGAAAAATAGGCAAATAGGCCCCAGAGGTTTTATTTGTGTGACTTCACGGCATAACAAGATAAGACCCCTGTTATAACCTATTTTAAGGCACTGTGGGAGGAAGCGGGCCGTATATATAATTATACTTCACAACTAATACAGATTATGTAAAAAGCGTTTTCATATGAAGAGTTATGAATAGTAAAAAAAAAGTATAACTACTTGAGTTAATGGATGCCCAACGCTTCAGCAATTTAATTAGCAGGCTTGAAATCCAAAAATAAATCCACGGGCTGCTTCATAGTTCAATAAGAGCACAGATCCTGCCCTTGTAGTGATAGGGAGGGTGCCGCCGCGCTGCCCGCGGCGACCCGGAAGCTCTTGGCCGGCCGGCCAATCCGCTCGCGGCCGACCGGAAGTCCCGCCTCCCGAGGTCCGTGAATAGGCATGCCGGCGCATGGAGCGCCCTGCCGGTCCGGGGTAGCCCGGGTCCCCAGGAGGGGGCCGGGGAGAAGGAGGAGTGTGGCGCCTGTTGCGGGGCTCCTCTGACCTGAGGGAGCCCAGATTCAGAAGAGGAGACGAGACGCGCCGCGCCGTGAGGAGCGGAGCGCGAGAGGAGCCCCGCCGGAAGAGCGCAGTCGGTGAGTGGGGCCCAGGGCTGATGTGAAGTCTGTGCGTGCCTGTGTGTAGGCCTGTGGGGGAGGGGAGGGGAGGGGGGGGAGTGTGTGCGCGCGTGTGTGCGTGTGTGCGCGAGGGAATGTGTGTGCGCATGCGTGACTGTGTGTGATTGAGAGAGAATGCGAGGCAGGGGATAGTGTGCCGTGTGCCTGTATGTGTGCCGTATGCCTGCGTGTGCATGCGCGCGCCTGTGTGTGTGTGTGTGCGTGCGTGCATGCAGAAGGGTGGGGGCTGCCTGTGTCTGTGTGTGAGCAAGGGCTTTGCTCCGCGCAAGCGCAGCTCAGACGCGCACTCCCGAGGTGAAATCTGACATCGTCAAAGCGCGCGTCTAGTAACTGTCCACATTCCTAAATATGGGCCACAATAGGTCTGAAGCAGACACCTTCAATGCTCACGCATTTAGGGTAGGTCTGCTCGACCTAAAAGCTCACATATCTTCTTCAAAAGTACAGTTTTAGAGTGTACTGTTTCTAGACTATCGAAGAGCAATTCTTTTTCTGATGAATGCTAAATAAAAAGTGAAAACTTTTTTCTAATCAAACCAAATAAAAGTATTTTTAAATTGAACCGAGAATAACTTTGCATTTACTCCTACAGCTCTTTCTATGGAAACGGCTACCTATTCTCATTTGGACTGTTGTAGTAAGCTGTGTGCTGACATTCCAGCCAGAGTTTTTCAAATGCTTCGAATTTCTCACTGCCCTCAATCTATCAATCATTTGTAAAGCTCTCCAAATCACCAGTGAGTGTCTCAAGACACTGGGAGTGCTAGCTGCTTTGTGGTAATCTGTTCAAACGAACAGTCAGGTCTTGAGTCCTTCCCTGAATTTCTGCAGCAATGGAGCGGTCCTTAGGTGCAGGGGAAGGTTGTTCCAAGCTTTGGCCACCAGGTGTTAGAAAGATCATCCTCTGCTGTTGCCTTCACAGATTTGGGGGGGTCTCCGAAGAAGAGGGAGGCACATTGTAGGTGCCTGGTTGGTTGGTGAAGGTCATGCACTTGTTGATGTATGCCACTCCCTCATTTTGCGCTTTGTATACATGGGTCAGCATTTTGAAGTAGTATCTGCTCTGAATCAGGAGCCAGTGTTGCTTTTTCAGGTGAGTTGTGATGTTGGTTTGTCTGGGGAGGTCAAAGATGAGTGTAGCCACTGAGTTTTGTCTAGTCTATAGTCTCTTCAGGAGGCGTGCAGTGATTCCTATGTACTGTGTGTTCCTGTAGTCCAGCTGCAGGTGACGAGTTCCTGCGTGACAGTCCTTCTGTAGTTGACTGGGAGCCACCTGAAGATCTTTGGAGCATGGGTAGGGTGTTGAAGCATGCCAGTGAGACTGCATTTACCTGCTAATTCATGGAAGCTTACAGTCCAAGATGATGCCCTGGTTGCGGGCATGGTCCGTTGGGCAGGGCTTGGGATGAGGTAAGTGGGCAATGATGCATCATTCCACGGCAAGGTGTTGCTCTCAAAGATGAGTAATTCCACCTTGTCCGTGTTGAGCTTGAGACAGTTGTCCTTCATCCATTCATCAACGTTCAGTATGCATCTGTGGGAGTTGGCTCTTGTGGTGGAGGGGTGACAAGGAGAGAGGGAGCTGGGTGTCATCAGTGTAGGAAATGGTGATATCTGAGGGTGCTGACCAGGGGCTCATGTAAGTGTTGAGGAGGGTCTGGCTGAGGGATCCTTGGGGTACACTGCAGATGGTTATACTAGTATCCTGTGCGAGAAAGCATAACACTGACATACTGATATTGGCTTCCATTCAAGAAAAGAATCCTTTTCAAAACCACCTGTCAAGGCTTGGTATCACAAAAGACACCCAGGCATCATAGGAAAACCGCAGTGGAAACAGTTTACACGGTATGAAAATACAGAAGGGGTTAGAGTCAGTGCATAGCTAATCTGCACCCTTAAAAACCAGTGCTTAATTTGTGCCAGTGTTTGCTCGTGGTAGAAATTGGCATTCATTTTAGGACACAAGACTTATTTTTATCTTTAGACTTTGACCTAAAGCAAGAATGAGACAGGCAGGAAAGGGAGGAAGAAGGAAGAGAAAGACAGGAAATGAGTGACCATTGTCATGTTCCAGGAGTACTGGGCCACAGAAGATTTGTATATGGAAGGGTTCCATTGTTTTAGTGTGGCAGCTTTAACCTCCAAAATGGGCAGACTATCGGGCGGCCTGTTTATAGGGATTAATGTGGCTGCTGGCGGCAGTTTTAAGGTCCTTCCAACTCACAGCCAAAATTATCAAGCTATGCTCTTTAAAAGGCGTGTTTGTTTTCATTTGGTGAACTTTTATAATAATGACTTCCGTCCTGTTCTGAACAAGAATTTCATTGGGCTTTTTGATTTTATTTCAAATTTGGACACACAGTTTAATGTTGGGGACCCTATAGGGTTTCTGTTGGGGGGTGATTTTAATGCCCAACTTACCAGTAAAGGGTATGATAGAGGGGCGGGTTACTCTGGGCAATTTGCTTGTAGGGGTACTGAACTTGCTCTGCTCTTAAGATCACACCATCTGGTTAATGTCATGGATTTGGTGGGCGGGCCTAATGCAACTGGCAACATGCAGCTAACATTTGGGGAACGGTTTGTCGTTCAAACATAGATTTTGTTTTCGTTTCCCTTTCACTCGAAGACCAACTAAAGGCTGCAGTAGTCATTGCATCGGATCACAGGGATCATAACTCCATCAAAATAATGTTGAATTCTGCCTCCAGACCCATGTTCCATATCGAACACGGAGCCTCGAATCTGACCCCATCGACCGATACCCTAAGATTACACTGGTAGGGGGTTGATAGTGGTAAAGTGCTTAAGGAACTAATTAAGGGGAACATGCATCTTGTCGATTTTTGCCTGTCACTGCAACCCTTACACACTGAGGTAATACAGGATTTTACAAATTTATGCCAGGCCACAAAAATTCTTCTATCTAAACCTGCACCCCAAGTAGAAAGTAGCTCTAGGTGGTTTGGCCGAGAATGCACATTGGCTAATAGGAACCCACGCAGGGCCCTTTCAGCCAACCCCAGGTGCGCCACTGACGTTCAGTTGGCTAGGAAGGATTATAATGTAGTGATTGCAAATAGGAAGAAAGTCCTCCTGATGGAACGTTGGGAAATTCTTTCTGAGGCGGCCAGTTCAAAAAAGGTAACATCTTTTGGTCCGCAGCAAGGGACCTTCGATCAATGGGCCAGCTATCAACCCTGATTAGTTGCAACATTTCTAGCGATGCCTGGGTAAATCATTTCTCGGAAATTTACGCCACCCCACAATCAGGGATAGAATTCTATGTGCCCGGCACTCTGGCCCCCATAGAGATAACAATTTTAGAGGTAGAAGAGGCCATCCAGCAGAGCTTAGGGAATAAAGCTCCGGGGCCAGATGGGTTACCAATTGACTTAATCAAATGGAATCCTGATTTCTGGGCCACATTGCTTTTGAATATTTTTAAAAGCCTGACTCTTGCCATCTTACCTGCTACATGGGCCAAGAGCATTATAGTATCAATTTTTAAGAAAGGAGATAGGTCCCAGCTGAGTAATTACAGACCAATATCTTTAATAGATAATACCCTAAAAATATTGGGGAGAGTTCTGTACAACAAAATTTTAACCTGGACAGAGGAAAATAACATTCTAGAACCATGCCAGTTAGGCTTCCGGAGCAAAGCGGGGACAGTTGAACAATGCCTTAACCTTAATTTGGTTATTGGAAAATACACCATTGCGCGGAGGTCACCAGTATACATGGCATTCATGGATTTGTCCACAGGTTTTTACCTTGTCAACAAAGCAAAGCTGTGGTCAATCCTTCTGGCAGGTGGGCTCGATGTGCCGCTCATACACTTTTTAGCGTATCTCCATAAAGATTTCCAGGCACAGGTGAGGATTGGCATGGGAGGAGAGGTTTCGGGGGTAATTGAAGTAGGAAGGGGGTAAGACAGGGTTGTGTCCTGGCACCGTTCTCTTCATAATTTATATTAACGGGTTGAACAACTCTTTGAAAACTGTTACCCAAGATGTTCCCAAAATCAATGGGAAATCTATCCCTGTGCTTTTATATGCAGATGATGCGGTCCTTATAGGCCGCACTCCAAACTCTCTGTGTATTTTAGTCCAAAATTTCAACAAGTATATGAACGGCTTAGATTTACGTGTTCATTTAAAAAAATCTTTTTTAATGTGCAGTGGACCTGGGAAGCGTGAGATAGGCACTATCACAGTAGATAGCCAAAAATTGACATGTACGAGTTCATTTGTTTATCTGGGGTTGGACTTTGCTGCGAACGGCTCCTGGAATGATCATCTAGCCCATTCCAGGAGCAAGTTCTCAAAGGCCACCAATTCAATTCTGAGTCTCCCCGTCCTAAGACCACTGGAGCTATTTTAGCAATTCAGAAAATGTATAAGCTACAGTGCATCCCTGTGGCTACATATGGGGCTGAGATCTGGGGCACAGTAAATAGTTCATGCATCCAACAGGAAGAAAACAGGTTTTATAGGAAACTGTTGGGTATCCCAATCTCGACACCACAATATATATGCCACAGGGAACTCAATCTTAATTTTATATCTGAATATATTCTGGCACGACCAGCTCTTTTTTGACTTTCAGTATGGAAGAATAAGGCAACTTCCCTCACTCAAGAGATTATCAGCGACTGCTTAAAGTGTGATAAAGGGATGGAAATCCCCTGGTTGAGTGGAGTACAATAAAGCTTGCACAGCATCGATAGGGAACATATTTTCCTAGATTCTAGTACAGCTGAAGCAGTATCCAAAAAGGAATTAAGACATGCTCTCTACTCTCTATATAATAAAGAGAGGTTTGACTCAGAATCGGTGAAATCATCTGTTCGCAATTATATGTCTATCGAACAGTATTGTCACCCTCTGTATATATATTTCACTTTACCAATGAGTCGCTGGGATAGGAGCTTATTATGCCACCTAAGAGCTGGAACTGTAAGGTTTGCACTTTGCTTTCTTCTTGGTTACCACCCCAACCTTAATCAAACATTATGTCCCTGTGGTGGAAGGAGTGGCCAATCAATTATACATTTCTTATTTTTCTGTAAGTACTATACTAAATACTCTAAGTGGCTTTTAAACCCCTATTTTAAAAAGAGACGGCCTATTACTTTGGACGAGGACTATCTGTGTATAGTAACCCTGGACAATGCAGATTTGATCTTCCGCACATGCACTTTTCTTAGAATAGCCATTAGTACACGTCAGTCTATTTTGGATCCCTGAGTCTCTTGACAATTGTACAATGTTTTAATGGTTTTAGTCATATTTCTTTCCGGATAAAATTACTTTCAATAGATGGTTCTTTTAAAAATGTTTAAACAAAAAAAAATGTAATGATCATGTAACATTGTTGTATAATATTATATTGTTATATCTCCTCAAATTCATAGACTGCTGTTTGTATTTGTCATGATTTTGTGCTTTTATGGGTACTGGGTACCCGAATAAAGTTTATTACTTGAAATTGAATTGAGTGACTACAGGAGAAAGCAGGAATGATGAAAAAGAAGAAGAAGAGGCAAAGCCAATAAGTTTGCCCTGCATTTTGAGTCATAACAAAATACATCTTGAAGAAAAATAATTTAATATGCTCTGATTCAGTGTTCTTCTGAGATGTGAAGCAGTCTACCATCCACTACAAAGCACGCATTCAAAAGGAGGCAGAATATTACACCTAACAGCCAACTGCCTAAGGTGAGAGAGAACTACTCCTCTGAATGGAATCAACACAACTCTGTGTATATTTTAAAACATTGGTAACAATAGATTTTGCAAACGTCTGCACTGTACAGTTACACCCAAAAACCTGCAAGAATGAGATAAAGAGGGTGTTAGAAGAAAGTGGAATGAGATGGAATCAAAGCTAGACAACAATGGTTGCTCCTAAGAAAAACTTTGTGCCCCCATACTTATTTTGTTATCCTTATTAAACTCTGCCAAAAACGGATGCACTATAATCTTACATTTAATGGAAGAGAGTAAAAGGGATAGAAGGACTACACGAGAAAAGAAAAATGGCAGCTTTAATGATAACTTTTTAAAAGTTTCTAACATTAGGCTGTGAAAAATATCTCAATTCTGATGTAACCAAAGAACAAGCCAGGGAAATGTTCACAATGCATGCTTATTTTGAAAACTATAGTACACATGTATCACAAAAGCATATTATCCTCTCACCAGGCGCCTAAGCTTGTTTGACCAGGAACTGGAAGGGCTGCACTTAAATAATACATTAAAATTGTGTATGATGCTTTGATGGTACTAAATAGCTTATGCACAGCCCTAAGGCAAAAAGAAATCACTTTTCATGAGGGAAAACTTGGAAAGTCTACCTACCTCAAATGAAGGACGTACTAGCTGCGGATTTCAAGTTTGTCGCGTGCTCTCTGTAAGCAGGCATGCCAGAAGCTTTGGTGTGGCTAAGGGCCAAACATGTTGCAGGGCCCCTATCCTAGCTGAAGCACGCAATTTGGTGCCACCCAGTGTTGTTGCAATGTGAGCTTCATCATGAAGGAGCAGATCAGGCCTGCTTTTAATTATGTCATACCTGCTGCAACAAGAGAACAGTGCCCCCAAGGGCCATGACTGCTATCGCCTTGTGACGGTTCTGCTCTAAGCATCCCCACTCAGAAACAATGTATTTATTTATACATTTGTATATAGCGAATGCTTTACCCGTAGGTGTCAGAGTGCTTTACAATAGTGCAAAGTACATTGCATAAGAAACTCTAAGTAACATGGTAGAGGTGATAACAAGTATGACTATTACCATTACTCATGGTGAGGATTACATATTTACAATTAACATGTTCACACAAAAAAGAAAACAATTACAAATTGGAAACTAAAGTTGGAGCAATTGGTGTTGCATAGTTACATTTTACATATTTATATAGTTAATGTCGATGGTCGAACTAGCTGTTCAGTGAGTGTAATGAAACAGTTAGAGTCACACCAAGGGATGTGAGGGTGTGTGCCTGATGGGGGGCTAGGCGAGAAGAATTGTTGATGAAAGAGTCTTTGGAAGACAGGAGTTTTAAAGTTCATTTTGAAGATGTGGATAGAAGTGGTTGTGTAAAGGTTTGAAGGACGCGAGTTCCAAACTCTGGTCGCAATACCTGAGAAAGATTGTGCTATGACTATTACCATTACTCATGGTGAGGATTACATATTTACAATTAACATGTTCACACAAAAAAGAAAACAATTACAAATTGGAAACTAAAGTTGGAGCAATTGGTGTTGCATAGTTACATTTTACATATTTATATAGTTAATGTCGATGGTCGAACTAGCTGTTCAGTGAGTGTAATGAAACAGTTAGAGTCACACCAAGGGATGTGAGGGTGTGTGCCTGATGGGGGGCTAGGCGAGAAGAATTGTTGATGAAAGAGTCTTTGGAAGACAGGAGTTTTAAAGTTCATTTTGAAGATGTGGATAGAAGTGGTTGTGTAAAGGTTTGAAGGACGCGAGTTCCAAACTCTGGTCGCAATACCTGAGAAAGATTGTGCTATGACTATTACCATTACTCATGGTGAGGATTACATATTTACAATTAACATGTTCACACAAAAAAGAAAACAATTACAAATTGGAAACTAAAGTTGGAGCAATTGGTGTTGCATAGTTACATTTTACATATTTATATAGTTAATGTCGATGGTCGAACTAGCTGTTCAGTGAGTGTAATGAAACAGTTAGAGTCACACCAAGGGATGTGAGGGTGTGTGCCTGATGGGGGGCTAGGCGAGAAGAATTGTTGATGAAAGAGTCTTTGGAAGACAGGAGTTTTAAAGTTCATTTTGAAGATGTGGATAGAAGTGGTTGTGTAAAGTTTGAAGGACGCGAGTTCCAAACTCTGGTCGCAATACCTGAGAAAGATTGTGCTACAAGTCTTTCGCTTTTGAAAGTGGGAGCTTCGAGCTTTAGGTTTTCAGCATTAAGTTAGGGTCTGGAGCCACCTGAAATTTTCAGTTTGTTAGATCGGTAGCAAGGGGTAGAAGTACGGTTGGCCTTATGGGTCATACACTCACTTTCAAATATTGACCTAGCTTCAAAGAGTAGCCATTGAAGAGTTATCAGCTTGGGTGTGATATGGTCGCTTCTTTTGGCTCTGTGAATGATGCACGCCTCCAAATCGAGGATGGATTTTAAAGGAGAAAGGTGGATCTTGGGGAGGCCAGCAAGGAGAGAATTACAGTAGCCCATTCTGGAGAGAACCAAAGATTGAACAAGGTTTTTCAGGTCTTGTTCAGGACTGAAACGTTTGATCCCCCTGAGAAGGTGCAGTTGGTTGCGTGCATTTTTGGCCATGTTGTTGATTTGGCATTAGAGGTTAGGTCTTTGGTCCAGGTTGACTCCTAGGGATTTAGCACTGTCAATTATGCTAGGTTTGCCGTTAAGAATGTTGAGATTATCCATTGATGATTGTACAGCAGATGGAGGGTTTGAATTGGAGATAAGAAGGAATTCGGTTTTTCGAGGGATTACGTTTTAGGTGGTGAGACGTCATTCATTCTTAGATGGAGTTGAGGGTGGTGGTGAGGAGTGAAATGTTGTGTGCAGAGGACACCTTGAGGTATAGATGGGTGTCATCAGCTTAGAGGTGATAGGAGGTTTTCAGTCGTTAGTAGTACTTCTCCCAACATTTCTATGTAAAGATTGAATAGAGTGGGAGCAATGATAGATCCTTGAGGGACTCCATGAACCACAGCCATTGATGTGAAAATAAATTGGTAGTGGTGTTCCCTACAAGGGAGTAACCGCACCTTCACATATATGATAGAAAGAATAATGTTTTGGGACACACAATAATTTGAGATGTTAGTAATCAAGTCGGAGTGCTACCAAGACCGGCGTCACTCACTACCTAGGGTGGCTAATGCAAATCCAAAAGATTAGCAACCCCTTTTTTGCACCACAGCCATTGATGTTGAGAAACTGTTTTGGAGTTTGATCATTTAAAATCTACCCGTAAGGTAAGACTAAAACCATTTAGGAACTACGCCATCAAAGCACATTCTTTATTTTAGTGTGTTAAGGAGTGTGTGATGGTTTACAGTGTCAAAGGCTGCAGAGAGGTCCAGCAGGATCAGGAAGCAGGAGCTCCCAGAATGAAGGACTGGGGCATCGCCGATAACTTGTAGTAGAGGTGTCTCAGTGCTGCAGCCTTGATTGCAGCCAGATTGAAATTTATCTAGAAGTTTGTTGTCCTTGATGTGTTGGGTGAGTTGCTCTGATACACATCTTTCAGTGATTTTGGCAAGGAAAGGAAGGTTGGTGATAGGGTAGAAGTTGTTAAGGTCGTGTACATCCGCGGAGGGTTTGTTTAGTAAGGGGGTCACTTGACCTGTTTTGAGGGCATCAGGAAAGGAATCTTGGCTGAGAAAGAGGTTAATCAGATTAGACCAGTAGGGGAGTGTGTAGGAGTAGAGGTCTATTGCAAGGTTGCTTAGAATAGGGTCCAGAGTGTGGCTCGAATGTTTTGCTTTCAAAATGTACTTGGGGAGGGTATCATCTGTGATGACATCAGAGCTGTGCTAGGAGCCTTTGGATTTGCATTCCTCATGTGGGTTTGGATGTGAGGTATGTATGATCAATGATCAAATTAACTTTTGCATTGAAGAATTGAAGAAATGGGGGGGCGTGGCCAGCAACATGGCCAACTAGGTTGTACCTCCCGTGAGCTCCGCCGAGCTAACCCTGATCCGACGACACAAACACTCCATAGACCCCAAATTTCCTGCACCGGGAGGTCTCCTGAACCTGAGGCGGCAGGGGGCATTCCGTAAATAAGAACAGTGGCCGGGATAGGGCACATAACTGCAGAGTTCCGAACGCCGCGGAGACCGCCCCCGGGCTCGCAAGATGGCGGCGCCCTGAGCCGACGCGCCCGAGACTCGGCCAGAATCGGAGAGCCAGCTAGGGGAGTGGCGGACGAGAAACTGTGAGTGGCCGGGGAGTCAGACTGCCCCCCCCGTCCCGTGTCCCGCCGCCCCCGAGGCTGGAAAGGCGGGCGCAGCCTGCTGGGTGCGGAGGCGGCCAAAGAGGGAAAAAAAGCTGCCGATAGGGGTGTCTATTCTGGAGACTTGCCGGCCCTGCTGCGACCGGCACATCGGAGAGGGGGAGCACAGAGGAGTGACTGCTGGTCACAAGGCCTGGCCCCGCAAGCTGAACCCGGGCCTTCCAGAGGTGCCTTCCCCGCTGCCCAGATCCCCGCCAGTGTGCCACAAGGGGTGGGGAGGCTCAGAACGATCCCTCTGCGGGGCGCTCCCATGCTGAACGCAACGGCTCCTACTGCGGCGGATCCCTGAAGCTGGTCTGCGACCCGTACAGGGGGACCTTGGCCGGGTGTCTTGCAGAGCCCCACCATATTGTCCCCATTAATGCACCATCTGAAGGCGCTTAGCCTGCTCGAGAGAGACCCCCAAAGCCTCTCCAGGGGCCCGCATTGACGGGTGGCCACGACAGTGTCCCTCACGACGGGGGCCAGGAACCCAACATGCCGTCCTGACGGACTTGACGCCCTCATCTCATGCAGATGTAGGACTAACAGCGGGGAGCCCTCAGCGGATTCACGAGCAGGTCCCGACGAGCCTTGGACCTTCCTTGAACACGACACCATTGACAAGCCTGCACCGCAGAAGTAGAGGGCTCTGATCCGGGAGAGACAATCCCCTCTCCTCGGACGTGCAGAACCCGGGGCCGATGCTCGGTGATGAGACGGTGAGTGGCTTACGGGAACCACCCCCCTCCCCGCAGCATCAATGCCCGGTGGAGGGGCCTGGGCCCAGCCGGAGATAGGAGGACCCATCATGGGAAAGAAGGAGATGACAGCCTGGACCCCGAGGCAAGCTACCTTGGATCGGTATGCATCGGCGCCACATCCTGCGGGGGCAGACATGCAGGGACCGCACTCAGATACGGCGCTCTTGATGGGCACCATCCAGGCATCGCGAGATGATATAAAGGCGTCAAGGGCCGCCCTTGAGGTTAAGATTGGCGAAGTGGGATCCAAAGTTACCCTCCTACGACAAGATTTTCGCAATCTGACTGAGAGGGTGACCACGGCAGAGACCCGGCTGTGAGAGGCGGAGGATGCACTCACCACGCTGAAGAGAGAAATGGCTGACCTTCAGGCATCGCATAAACAACTCCACTGGAAGGTGGATGATGCTGAGAACAGGGCACCCCGCAATAACCTGCGCTTTGTGGGTTTCAGGGAAGAAATCGAGGGGAACAACACAGCGGCCCTCCTCCATATGTGGCTGTAGAAAACCTTCCCAACGGCGCCCTTCTCCACCTGCTTCATCATAGAGAGGGCTCATAAGGCTCTACTTGCGAATCCCCCTGAGGGGGCCAGACCCCGACCACTTATTGCCCGCTTCCTGAATTTCTCGGCCCGCAATCTTTTTTTGAGGGAGGTCCGGAAGCAGGGAGAAATCCGGTTTGAGAACGCAGTGATCATGATCTTCCTGGATTACAGCCAAGAAGTCCAGAAACAACGACGTTCTTTTGATTCGGTGAAGGCGAAGTTGAGAGACTTAAAATTGCAGTACATGTTGCTCTTTCCGATGAAGCTGAAAGTCCTATACCGGGAGAAATCGTATTTCTTCACACACCCTGATGATGCATGACAGTGGCTAGAGGAGCGGCCCCCGCGGCGGGAACAGATGGGGGAAAGGAGAGAGGCGCCTGACAGAGCCCGGGAAATTGCGAACTCGTGGGAGATACCGAAGACGCAGAGACCGCAGGGCTCGCGGGGTCGCGGAAGGACGATTACGACTCCCTACCCGAAAAGGACACAAAACTCCTGCAAAGTGGGACAGTCGGCCTCCACTGTCCCCAGGGGCGCGGCGGAATCCAGATATCGCTGCCTAGAACGAAGGGCTCGGTCGGAAGGAGACGAAGACGCGACCGAAAATACCTCTGAGGAAGAGAGCACTGACACGCAGTCCGTACATCCACTGGTGACTGAGATCCGAGAGATGGAGCAGGATGCAACACGGGAGAGTGGGGCCTCCCGGGACGCTACCCAGGACTCCCATTCCTGAATACGGGGTACTATGGACAAGAACTCCTTGGCTCGGCTGGAGTACACGCAAGTTGTTACACCCCCCACAAACTTTCTTTTCACGCTTGCTTGATGTATTTTGTTGTTTGTTCTGATCTTGAGGTGAAAGTTAGTCCTGTCGGCTCTTGGACTACTGTCCGAGAGATAGGGTGTTAAGGGTTTACTGAGGGTGGGCGACAGACCTTCTCTACCCTAAAGTCCCCAACGATGTTGACAGCAGAGAAGGGGCTGGCGGATGAGGGAGGTGGGGAGGGGGGTAGCGTGTGGGAGTTGTTTGCATGTATTTTGTTGATGGTCAGGGGACGGGAGTGGTAGGTTCGGGAAGGGGGTGGGGTGGTTGGTGGGGAAGGAACCAGTTTAAGCTTGTCATGTTGAATGCACACTCACGAGACCTGGTAACCCAGTCTCCGAGACACTGGCCACACAGGACCTTTACTACACGACATGGCCACCGATAACCTTAAAGAGACAGCAGGGTCTTTCGATGACCTAAGGGTCCTCACTTGGAATGTTAATGGCATAGGTTGTAAAATCAAGCGAGGGTTAGTAAGCGATTACGTGAAGAGGTCGGGGGCAGAGGTTGTGCTAGTTCAAGAAACGCACCTGAAAGTCTCGAATTGCACCTTCCTGGCGAGAGGGCGATATAGAGTACTGGCCTATGCAGGCTTCACATCAGGCTCACGGGGGGTGGCAATCCTGATTAGAAAGTACCCACTCATGCATATAACCCAGACCTGGATTGATTCACAAGGGACATACGTTGGGGTGAGAGGCCACTGGAAGAGGAAGGAATACACACTCATATCAGCATATGCACCACCCAAACTCCAAGCAGCCACACTTAAGGGGGTTGTAGACATACTCCTCAACACGTCCGACACGACCCAGGTCCTGGGAGGGGACTTCAATGACCTGATGGACCTCAGGGCGGACAGAACAGGTGATAGGGATAGGCCTAACTCCCCGACTCCACTGTTTACAGCTATGGACACAGTAGGGCTAGTTGAGGCCTGGAGATGGATTCATCCAACCAGTAGGGAATACTCCTTTTTCTCCAGGGCACACAAGGTGTAATCCCGCCTTGACTATGTTTTCATGGCTAGACACAAACTTTGCCATACGGATGTGGCGGAGTACCAGGCCTGAGGTATCTCAGACCATTCGCCTCTGCTGCTTAGAGTGGGAGGGCGGAACCATCGCCAACCCACGGTGCTACGACTGTCGGCTTGGGACCTCCAAAATGCAGACGAACTGAAAGGCTTGCGGGAAGACCTGAAGGTCTGTATAGCCGAAAACGAAGGGTCGGTGGACTCCAGAGTAACGCTGTGGGTGACACTGAAAGTAGTAATGCGTGACGGGCCACATGCACGCCTCGCTGAAGGCAAAACGAAGACCCAAGCAGAAGTGCTAGCCCTGGAAGCACAGATGCTTGCGCTAGAATGAGAACATTTGACAACCAACGACCCAGGAACACTCTGGCGACTGCTGGACACACGAGTACAGTATAAGCACCTCCTCTGGTGACCCTGCACCGGCTCTATGATGTGGGCGATAAGTCCGGACGGCTCCTGGCATGGCTGAGTAGAAAGGAGAAGGATGCAAGGTGGAAAGAGAAGGTGAGGGATGGACGGGGGAACTGGGCTAGAGCGGATGATCAGATAGCCTCTGCCTTTGCAGAGTACTACGAGACCTTTTATGAGGAACAAGAGTTGGGGACAACGGAAGAGGCCTTGCACTACATGGCGGATACAGATTTACCGGCCCTAGAGGAAGCAGATCATCAAGATCTGGAAGCTGACATTACACGCTATCTTTTGCACAGAAGTGCTTACCTGACGACTATTGTCCTGTCCTGCTTTGCTGGAGCCCTGAGCCTGTCCTCCCTGCTACGGACGTTACTCCTGCCGCACCCGCTGCGCGGGTGCCGCTGCGTGGCTCTCTCCTCAGGAGAGCGTGCCTGGTGGACTTTGCGGGCTGTGAGGCGGTGAGACATCGACAGGGGTAAAGCGCGGCGTGGACTCGCTCTTCCAGGAGTCCCTGCGTGGCCTACCAATATCCGGCCAGCGCCCCCTGCTAGCCCCGCCCCCTGCCCGGCAGTGAGAGTGTTTAAAGAGCCTCCATCCCGGGGAACAAGCGAGAACACGCTATCTTTTGCACAGGAGTGCTTACCTGACGACTATTGTCCTTTCCTGTGTTGCTGGAGCCCTGAGCCTGTCCTCCCTGCTACGGACGTTACTCCTTGCCGCACCTGCTGCGCGGGTGCTGCTGCGTGGCTCTCTCCTCGGGAGAGCGTGCCTGGTGGACTTTGCGGGCTGTGAGGCGGTGAGACATCGACAGGGGTGAAGCGTGGCAGGGACTCGCTCTTCCAGGAGTCCCTGCATGGCCTACCAACATCCGGCCAGCGCCCCCTGCTAGCCCCGCCCCCCCGCCCGGCAGTGAGAGTGTTTAAAGAGCCTCCATCCCGGGGAACAAGCGGTAACACGCTATCTTTTGCACAGGAGTGCTCACCTGACGACTATTGTCCTGTCCTGCGTTGCTGGAGCCCTGAGCCTGTCCTCCCTGCTACGGACGTTACTCCTTGCTGCACCCGCTGCCCGGGTGCCGCTGCGTGGCTCTCTCCTCGGGAGAGCGTGCCTGGTGGACTTTGCGGGCTGTGAGGTGGTGAGACATCGATAGGGGTGAAGCGCGGCAGGGACTCGCTCTTCCAGGAGTCCCTGCGTGGCCTACCAACATCCGGCCAGTGCCCCCTGCTAGCCCCGCCCCCCACCCGGCAGTGAGAGTGTTTAAAGAGCCTCCATCCCGGGGAACAAGCGGGAACACGCTATCTTTTGCACAGGAGTGCTTACCTGACGACTATTGTCCTGTCCTGCGTTGCTGGAGCCCTGAGCCTGTCCTCCCTGCTACGGATGTTACTCCTTGCCGCACCCGCTGCCCGGGTGCCGCTACGTGGCTCTCTCCTCGGGAGAGCGTGCCTGGTGGACTTTGCAGGCTGTGAGGCGGTGAGACATCGACAGGGGTGAAGCGCGGCAGGGACTCGCTCTTCCAGGAGTCCCTGCGTGGCCTACCAACATCCGGCCAGCGCCCCCTGCTAGCCCCGCCCCCGCCCTCCTTACTGGCTACTTAAGGTAGAGCGGAGACCGCTCCGCGGGACGCGAGCGGGACGCCCGGAGCTAAGCCCGGGCAAAGGGCGGGCCCTCTTTAGCCCTCAGAGGCCTGAGGAGCCTGGCCTGGGCCAGGAACTCTGCATCATCTACACGCCACAACGGGGGTCGATTAAAAGAACTGTAAGCATTTGCCTTTAGACTTATACCATAACTCTGTAATAAGAGGTTTGTGGACTTTTGTTCTCTATTGACTATAACTCACCACCTGGATATGGAATGCCGAGAGACTCGTAGCATGACTGCTGGGGTTAAGAAATTAACCGGTACTCTTGATGATTTTATAATTCGTACAAACTGTCTGATTGATCTGGGGATAGTTTTGATGAGTAGAAGGGTGTCGGAGGATTTGGCCTTGGCGAAAAGGTCATCCTTAGGCCATATTGCCCAGGCACGTACACCCGACACCTTAGAACGTGGTAACACATCAGAGAGACTAAGTACTCTCTCAAATCCTGGGGGACTCCCTACATTAAATCCCATATCAGATACCATTGTGCCCAGTGACCGCATTTCAAATGTGGATGTACAACCCATGTGTATTGATACAAATGCAAGAGGTCAGAAAGAGGGGGCAATACCAAAAAATAGTGCTAAGTTGCTTCCTGTCAATCCCACTAAGGTATTAGTACATGCACCTAGCCAACCGATTATCGGTAATAACACAGGTGCTGTGCGTGGGGATCCATCAACAAGAGCTAATGACTTAGAGGCCATACATTCAGTGGCAGGGCGCCTGTCCCTGAGCATGTTGGAGGACTCGTTAGTGGATGACAGCCTGGCCGACATCCTGGGAGTAAGCGTGGAGAACCTGGAGATTGTGGGAGAGTTAAATCAGGAGAACCCAGCCGCAGCTCTGACGTCCGTGAATGTCATTGAGGCCATAAAGGCCTTACTTGCACCCCTGGAGGCAAGGCTGCGGCGCATTGAACTTGTGTTAAAAGATGTCCACGTCAACACAAGTATTCCAGGTCCAACTAGCAATATGGCTCCTACTGTGAAAAATAGCAATCACATCTCTTCTGTGGCAGGGACGAATGTCAACACAGGGAAAAAAACATTGTTAAAAAAACCAAATAGCGGTTCCACCTTGGCAGGAGCAAACTCCACACACCTGTCATCAAACCTGGCCCTACAAACATTCTTATCCCTGCCAAACCCAGGATGACATCCCAGGTTACATTTAAGGATCAGACTCCACAGACCCCACAGACCATCCCAATCCCCAAACAGGTTTCTTCGAACCCAGAAAAGTCTGAACCTCGCAAAAATATTCATCTCCCTTTAGAGGCCGCCCCTTATGTAGTGGTCCTTACCGGTATAACTGAATTAAACCCTCCTCATGTGGAACCCTTCCAAGCCTTGAAGAACAAAGTGTGCCACTGGTTATCAAATAACTTTCCATTACCAATGAACATGCCTAGTAATATCTTAAGGGTGGAAAGAGCCCCCTGGGTGGGTGGAAATAGAAAGAGACTACCAGGGGACTGCATAGTGGTTACCTTTGAAAATCGACAGGTAGTGGATTACATCTGTAGTAGGCCACCTTCCCATCAAGCGGGCACAGTCACCGCCAGACCTCTCTCTTATTTTTATCAGTTAAATGAGCGGGTCGATAAAAGATGGAGCTGGTTGAAAGGCCAGAACGATCACAGAGGAAGGAGCAGGATTACCCCACCCAGGGAAATGAATAATCACTGTTGGGGCGGAGAAGGTGACGAGGGGTGGAACACGGTACAGGGCAGAGGTGGTAGACCAACACAAGTAGGTTTCGGGGGTGCACAATTTAATGGTTACCGCAATAACTATCTGCAGCCGGTTAACTGTCAAGATCAAATGTTTTATACCCCTACGGCCAACCGCTATGCATGCTTAGCCAATTTAGGATGGCCAGATTGACATGGAGAGGGACCCATGGCAAAGGACCCCGTAACCCCACCCCGGATTACATTACCAGAGGCCAACATCATCACCAACACACAAGGCTTCATTAATTCTTCTAGCACATTGCCTGTAGTGAATGATCCTGGTATTAATGTTGGAAATATTGTTTCTATACCCGTAGACATTAACGCAAGAAGGGCGGGGGAGTGTCTACTTGCCACATGGAATATTGCTGGGTTAAAAAATAAAATTGATGACCCTATTTGGCGGAATCTTGTAGGTAGTATGGATATCATCGCAATACAGGAAACTTGGGACACACGTAATGCTTTGACATTAGACGGTTTTACGACCTTTCATTGTCCGGCAGTTCCCTCTACCCGGGGACGGGCGCGGGGTGGACTGATCACGTTGATCTCTGCTAGAATACCAGGAACTTATAAAGAAATAGCTACGGGTAGCCCGTACTGTTTGGCAGTACATATCATATGTAAAGGCAAGCATAATGTTCTGGTGGTAAACTTCTATAACTCTTATGACAGAATAGAACCAACCAGCAACTTTAAAGAGTCATTTGAGGCAGAGTGCATTATTTTCCTACTGGGAGACTTTAACCTCCACGAGTGCCCGGATAAATATACTTCTAATGTGTTTTTGGGCCCCCCAGACCAGGAAGAAACCCACTTTGAACATTCAGACCAGGGAGCCCTTTTGGAAACCCTGTTGGCAGAAAATGGGATTACTTCGCCCAGTAGGGATGGTGAGGAGATCCCCACTTTTGAGGGACATGGTAGCGGGTCAATTATTGAATTTATTTTTATTAGTAGTAGTATCCATAGCCACACTATTAGTTATTCGGTTTTAAGGTCACATTTTAGCGACCACAATCCAGTTCTGTTAATGGTAAAAAACGTCATTAAAATGACGGTGAACAAGGCAAATCTGGTGGATAAAAATGACATCCGGCTCACAGATCAAGCACGCAGAATTAGATGGAGAAAGATAGTGCCCAGTGAGTTTCTGCTTAACCTTCGCAATAGTAGTGGGGTGGAGCTGGATTTATGTATGAATCCCGATGCAGGAGACAGGGAAGTATTGGAGGCATACCAAAAAGTGTGCCATGAGATTGCTACTAACCTGACCAGTATTGGGGTAAGGGTAGGCTGGTTCGATAATAATTGCTCATCAGCTAACAAAAACTTGAAACTGGCCCTTAAAACCAGCCCAGTGGATAAGCAGCTTGTTGCCACGCTCAGGAAAAAGTATAAGGAGGCTGTGGCCAAGAGGCGCAGAGAGATCAGAGAGGACGCATGGGCAGAGTTAACATCTGCTGACGTTCTAAAAAATAGGAATCAGTCCTACTTCTCCGATTCTGATAATAACGAACTGGATTGTGGTATTCAGGAGGACAAGTGGCTACATCATTTTAAGTCAGTCTATGAGAGTGAGATTTCTGGGGATGAGGAATCGACCACCTTTAGGAGGCTCCCCTATATGCTGATAGTTCAGGAATGAGAGGTGGCCGATGCAATTGGGAAAATGACCAGTAACAAGGCCTCCGGACCGGATGGTTTTCCTTCCGATCTTTTTAAATCAAACATAGCATTCTGGTCCAAGATCTTAACCAATGTTTTTAACAGAATTTCGAGTATTGGCATTCCGGAGACATGGTCTCAGTCAGTGATCGTGCCGATCTATAAGAAGGGCGACAGAGGTGACCCGGGAAATTATCGCCCCATTTCCCTTATTGATTCCGCCGTAAAGGTTCTTGGGAGAGTAGTACTGTGCAAGCTGACTGATTGGTTAGAAGAAACTAACACTCTTTCTTCCCTTCAGTATGGCTTTAGAAAAGGGCGAGGTACCATAGATCAGAGCCTGAACCTGCAACTACTTATAGGGAAGTACACACAAGCCTAGAAAGGCTACTTATATATAGCGTTCATGGACCTATCCTCGGCGTTTGACCGAGTCAATAGGTCCAAGCTCTGGGGTCAACTTTTAAGAATTGGTATAGACGCTAATATTGTATACTTCCTGGCTGACCTCCACAGGGATCTTACTGCCTCTGTGAGGTATGACCGCAAAGGCAACAGCACTGGTAAGATCAATATCTCTAACGGCGTTAGACAAGGGTGCATCTTAGCGCCTTTATTATTTACTCTGTACATCAATGACTTGGGGATGACCTTAAATACATCGGGTAAAGATATCCCCATGATCGGGGATCTTCACTTGCCAGCATTATTATATGCAGATGATGCTGCTTTGCTGGCTCGTACTGCAGTGGGTCTCCAACGTCTATTAAATTCTTTTTATACTTTTATGTTTTCCTTAGATCTTAGAGTGAACCATGGTAAATCACACGTAATGGTTGTGAGCCACAAAAGCAGGCCAGAGAGAATCATGAAGGCTCTACATTGCAATGGGCATAGATTGTCAAGGGTGTCCAGATTTCCCTACTTGGGGGTTGTTTTCGATCAATGTTCAACTTGGATCCCCCAGTTGCAGGAGAAGAAAAAAGTCTTCTTACGTTCAATTTTGCGGTTTTGGGGTTTTCCCGTAAACTAGGGGTTAAACCCTTGGAGGCGGTACTGCAGGTGTATAACGCTAAATGTATTTCCATTGTAATGTACGGGCAGATCTGTGGGGATATAAACCAGCCAAGACCCTCCAGGTAGTAGAGGACAATTTCCTTAAATCAATCTTGTCCTTACCGAGATCCACGGCTGGTTATATTGTGCACCAGGAATGTGGTATAGATTACTTGGAGGACCGCATTGCTATGGCCCCTTTATTGAAGTGGATTTCTGTATGGTTGAATCCAGAATTGACAGTAAACCATAACATCCTTACCGATTGCTTAGCACTGGACCACTGGGACTATATCCCTTGGTTGAAATATGTCCACCTCTTATCAATTAAGTTGGGACGCCCTGAGATGTTCACTAATCCATCCCATCTGGTTAAGGGTGATGTCAATTGGGTAAAAAATGCCTTCTTGGAAATCAGAAGGATGGACAGAGAATGTTTGGAACTGGTAAAGCCCACAGTAAGAACGCACCAGTTGATTGTGACGTCAGGGTGTCAGCTGGAATTCTACTTAAAAGTGGTAAACATCTCAAACCACAGATTTCTTCTAACTAAATTCCGGCTGAATAAAATCCACTTACTGATCAGTGGCCGCCCTGGCTGGGCAAACTCAAATGATCTGGGGCTATGTAATTGTGACGGGCTTTCCCTTATGGACACTGCCCATTTTATGTTCTTCTGTAAACACTTCACCGCCATTAGGAAAAAGTTTATTGTACCTTTATTAAAAGGAAAAGGGTTCTACCAAGTGAAACCTGCGTTATTATTTCTCCAGTTATTACCAAGTGTCTGGGAAATTTACAACATTGCTACATTTTTGACAATTGTAACCAGATTAAGTAAAAAAATTAATTGGGCAAAGTAATAACATAATGTACGCAACTCTTTTTTAACTGGTTGTATAGATATGATTGTTATTAAATTTTAATTATGAAATGCTTTTATAACGTAAAAACATATTTATATCACTTTTAACTTGACCTTGTGTATTGTTTATTGCCAATCCTAGGTCCTTTTTAATTGTATAATCTGTTGCTTTTTGGACCAATTTGCATGTTTTTTGTATACTTTTGTGGTTTATGTTTGAAACCGAATAAAGTATTTTTTTGACTTTTTGACATTACAGTAGAAGAGATTAGGGTGGCCATGGCTAAGCTCAGGGCGGGGAAGGTATCGGGACCAAATGTTTTCCCAGCGGAATTCTTTAAGAAAACTGCAGATCTCCTGACCCGCCATTTATTAGGACTGTTTATAGACGCGGAGTCAGATGGGATATTTCCGCTGGACCTCCGCCAGGCTACGATTATCCCAATCTATAAAGAAGGCAAGCCCCCCGATGACTGTTCGTCTTACCGCCCCATTTCCCTCCTTAACGTGGAGGCCAAGCTCTTCACTACGATCCTAGCCCTTCTCCTCAGGAGGGTGATCCCTGGTCTTGTGCATCTTGATCAAACAGGTTTTCTCCCCGAGAGGGCGACCAGGTATAACTTGAGGAGAACACATAATTGGCTCATGGAAGTATTCAACAGAGACGATCCCTACTGGTTCCTCTCCCTAGATGCCGAAAAGGCATTTGACACAGTTCACTGGCCATTCCTGGAAGGAGTGCTAGATAGATTTGGCGTTGGCCCAAAATACAGAGGGAAGATACGTCTGCTTTACAATGATCCTAGGGCGAAAGTCCGGGGTAATGGCACACTTTCAAGGGACTTCCCAATACGGCGGGGCACCAGGCAAGGTTGTCCCCTGTCCCCGCTACTGTTCGCGCTCTCCATAGAAGTCATGGCTTGTCCTGTTCGGCAAAACACGGCGATTAGGGGCTTCGGCATACAACCGACAGACGCCATAACGGAAAAACTCTCACTATATGCAGATGATGTCCTGCTGTATATCACAGACCCAGAAACCACCATTCTGGCACTGTTCCTAGAACTTGACCGGCATGGGTCTTATGCAGAGTATCGAATCAATTGGCATAAATCATTTCTTTACGACCCCAGGGACGCGAAGGGAGATACACGCTCCCGGACCGATTGGAAAAGGCCTCAGAGGGGTTTAAATACCTCGGGGTGTTCATCACGACCAATAGGGAACTCTCCTTTGAGAAAAATATCCGACGCGTGCTGCCTAACTTTATAGAAGATGCAGCGCGATGGAGACTGTTACCCCTGACGCTTCTGGGCAGAGCGGCAATGTTTAAAATGATTACGCTCCCCCGGTTCCTCTATGCCTTCCAAAATTAATATTTTCCCATGAAGGGTTTGGGTGTTCAAGGATATCCAGGTGGAACTTAGGGCCTTTCTTTGGCTAGGGAAACAATCTAGAGTGGCGCTCTCGACTCTCCAAAGACATCAATCTAATGGGGGTATCTCCTTGCCCGACCTGGAGGCCTACTACTGTGCGGAACATCTGGTCGCCATCAATGAATGGATGCATGCCCTGGCCACCCACCCCACATACGCACTAGAAAGACACACCATGGAAGCACACACTTGCCTCCACTATCTGTATGGGGGTAAAGGCAGGGCCAGACTGCTGCCTGCCACGAGACTCACACTCGGAATCTGGACAAGGGCGACACGAGCAATAGGGTGGGAACATAGATTAACCAAACAGACTCCACTGTGGAAATGTGCCTGGCTCAAATAAATTAGTAAATTAAAGGGGTTCCGGAGTTGGGATGCTATTGGCATGTCGACCCTAGGAGATGTGATGAAAAATGGGGTGTTACAAGCCTTTTCGGCACTACGCAAAGAGTACGGGCTCCACCACACACAATACTTCAAATACATGCAACTAAGACATGCGTGGATGGCAGAGGGAGCCCTGACGGAGGCGCTTCCGGAATATGCGCCACTCGAGGGCCGCCTGCTACAAGAAAGCATCCCTACTAAGGCAGTGTCCCTTACCTATAAAACAATAATGAATAATCGGACAGATAAACTGGGAAACCTACGTGCCACATGGGAGAGGGAGGTGGGGGATATGAATGAAGTGGATTGGGGGACGGTCCTGATGCACCCAAGGGAGGTAGCGGTCAAATCTCGACTGCGGTTGATTCAATTTAATGTCCTCCATAGGACCTATTTTGACAGGGCATGGCTACATAGGATAGGGAGGATACCGGACCCTGGCTGCTTGAGATGTAACACGGAAATGGGGGATTTCTATCATACCATATGGACATGTCCACATATACAACTCTTTTGGAAGGCGGTCTTGGCAGAGCTGGGGGAATTGTTAGAGACCAGCATACCCTTAGACCCCAAACTGGTACTACTTGGAATGACAAACAATGTGGACCTGGCTAGACCGCTGTTGATCTTTCTGGTATTGGCCCCAGTTGTGGCTAAGTGGGATGTGGCCAGGAAATGGGGGGAGACAGACACGCCTCAGTTGGGTGAATGGAGGAGGGGGATGGGCCTCTATATGGCTGCAGAGAGAACTACATTTAAGGCAAGGGGATGCCCCAAAAAATTTGGCAGGGTGTGGGGCAAATGGAGGAGCTATCATGGAATGTATGGTGGGTTGTGAGTTCCAAGCTGGGGAGGGAGGTTTCTATCGCCATGGAGTTAACTGCAATAAAGAGGTGGAGGTTGTTGGATGGGGAACGCAAAATGGGATGTTATGTTGCATTAATGGATATTGTGTCTCTTTGACTACAACAGGAGACGAGGCCAACGGACTTGGGGGTGGGGGGATGGGTGTGTGGCTCAATAATGACATGCTTCAATTTTGACTTGTTGATGGAAAATGCAAATAAAAATGTTACCAAAAAAAAAAGAATTGAAGAAATGCTGCTCCTCCCTTGGTGATATTTATGTATTAAAAAGGAAGGTTTGCCCTCCTCTACAGGTTCCCTCCCCTGAGGTCAGTCCATAGCTACAAACGGAAACAACAGGGTTAGGTGGAAGATAGAGCTACACAACGTTGCACGTATACACCTGAAGAGGAATGGTATCACCTGCTAAACTGTATTGAAACCGAAGCTGTAACTAAATAATTATGCTGTGTACCTCTGCACTGTGCTCTGCATACTGTGATTTATAGGAAAGATGCTTAATTTAGTTAAAATTACCGATCAAAATGACTGTATGTAAACTGCATTGACACAATAAAGGTTTTTGAAAATTAAAAAAAAAAAAACAAGGTTTGGCATAGAAAAAGGTTTATTTTGCCAGGTCGAAAAGGCAGTTTGAAACTGTACACACAGGCTGCAATGGTGGGACCTGTTTAAAGTGCTATTTGAGTGAGTGGCACAATCAGTGCTACAAGGTCACTAGTAGCATTTAATTTACAGGCCCTGAGCACAGGTAGAGCCACTTTACAAGCAATGTACAAGTAAATTAAATATACCAATTGGGTATAAGCCAATTTGACCATATTTTAATGCGATAGCACATTGAATGTAACACTGGTTAACAGTAGTAAAGTGCACAGAGTCCTAAAGCTAGCAAAAATGAAGTCAGCAAACAGGAGGTCCGAAGGCAAAAGGTATGGGAAGAATCCATCGCAAAGCTGCCAGGTCTAACACTTATTTTGTTACACTGACTTGCCTGTGAATATTTACCATATTATCCTTTAACAAGTGAAACACTGAGTGATACAAGTTGTATTGAATTATATTTAAAACGCTCCCAAGTGTGAGTTCACCCACTCAGACCATCCCTTTCTTCCACGTCGGTTAACTACATGGCTCCATACAGGTCATAACTTCTCGAAAATGTATAACTTCCTATCCAATCCATTGCAGACACAAACTTCGATCCTACACTCAAAACAGGCCAATCATTTTGGTCCTGAAATGTTTGGTCACATAACTGATGAGGCCTGTCAAAAGATTACCAGCATTTCATAATAAAATTGCAGTAATTCCTGCAAACTTAGCACTATACAATGAACCTACTTCATTGGACTCCTGCCTGACTTCACAAGCTAAATCTGCAAGACAATGACATCTGTTGGAACTGTAATCGGGAGACTGGTTCACATCAACACAGTTTTTCCAATGTTCACACCTAGTTCCTTATTGCGATCCAATTCAGAAGCAGCTCTCTGAGATCTTTAGGGTACCCATTGCTCTTGACTTCCCCATGGTAGTTCTAGGCCCCTGGGCTTCCAAGCTTACATTAAAATTGAACGCCAATGATATGGCCTTGCTGGACTTTCTACTGGCAATTGCAGTGAAGTTATCCTCTCAGAGTGTAAATCATATGATAATCTCTCACACCACACCTGGTGGGCAGGTGTTTCCTTCCTCAGGAGAGCACAGTTCTCAATCTTCTCGTCTGGTCTTCCTCAAAATATCTAAGGTGATTTGGCACTCATTGGACAAATACATTGCTTTGGATTAGAAATCATTATAACCCTTCCCAGCTCCTCATTGGCCATTATTTGTTGGCTGTATAGTTGCTAAAACTGTCCCACTGGACTTAATCCTATCCCCTCCTTTTTTCCCCTTATATTTGTTCTGCGATACTTACGCTCATCACTGCCTGGTTTCCTACAGATTAACAGGACATCACAGTACTCCTCAATTTCTTGCTATGGCGGTAATAGTCTGTGATGCCTCCTACGATTACTTGTCACACCTTATAACTTTCATGACTGTACTTGTTAAAGTTTGTGAAATGTAATCTGGCTATATTTTCATAAATAATTTTATGTATTGCACTATCATTTTGGCACTAGTTATTAGGGTGACCCACCGTCCGTAAATTTCACGGATCGTCCGTAATTTGGATGGTAAACAGACATAATATCGATTCCAAAATATCGATTGGACAAAATATCGATGAAAAAATATAGACTGGACAAAATATCGACTAGACAAAATATAGACAACAAAAATATCGACTAATATCGACTAGAATAGCAAAAATATTGAATCAAAAATATAGACTAGACATAATATAGACTAGAAAAAATATAGACTACAAAAATATCGAAAATAAGGTAGGTTATTAATATTTAATAATATTTGAGTAATATAAATCTGTAGCGGGTTGTGGGTTTATAGGGGAATAGGGTGGGAAGTAATTTAATTATAATTAATTAATTATGTAAATTTAATCTAATTGTTAATTAAATAATAATTTGAAAATAATTAAAATATAATTGGTAATTAATTTAAAATAAATAATTGATAAATAATTAATATTTTGTAATTTATTTTCTGTAGCGGGTTGTGTGTTTATAGGGGAATTGGGTGGGAAGTAATTTTATTATAATTAATTAATTATGTAAATTTAATCTAATTGTTAATTAAATAATAATTGGTAAATAATTAAAATATAATTGGTAATTAATTTAAAATAAATAATAAGTTTTTGGGTAAAGGGATATTTTTAGGGTTCAGGGTCAGTTTTCAGTTTTTGGGTAAAGGGGTATTTTTAGGGTTCAGGGTCAGTTTTCAGTTTTTGGGTAAAGGGGTATTTTTAGGGTTCAGGGTCAGTTTTCAGTTCTTGGGTAAAGGGGTATTTTTAGGGTTCAGGGTCAGTTTTCAGTTTTTGGGTAAAGGGGTATTTTTAGGGTTCAGGGTCAGTTTTCAGTTTTCAGTTCTTGGGTAAAGGGGTATTTTTAGGGTTCAGGGTCAGTTTTCAGTTTTTGGGTAAAGGGGTATTTTTAGGGTTCAGGGTCAGTTTTCAGTTTTTGGGTAAAGGGGTATTTTTAGGGTTCAGGGTCAGTTTTCAGTTTTTGGGTAAAGGGGTATTTTTAGGGTTCAGGGTCAGTTTTCAGTTTTTGGGGAAAGGGGTATTTTTAGGGTTCAGGGTCAGTTTTGGGTTTTTGGGGTACAGGGATATTTTTAGGGTTCAGGGTCAGTTTTGGGTTTTTGGGGTACAGGCGTACGCTTTCTCTACTGTAGTACCCACTGGAGTGGTTACATTAAATTTAAACCTTTTGCTATGCCACGGTAAATATATTCTATATGTTTTATTAATAACATGTATTTATATATATATGTATTATTATTATTAATTTTTAAATTTACATTAATTATGTAATTATGTTACATTTATTTAATAATTTTAACAATGCTTATATTAAATATATGTAATATTATAATAGTTTTAACTTATTTTAAAGACATAAAAAAATCGATATTTTGACAGTCTATATTTTTAACACTCGATATTTTAAACTCGATATTTTTGTACTTACCTGTTTGTAGATAGAAAGTCGATATTTTGTCTGTCGATATTTTGGCAACGATATTTTTGCAGGTCAATATTTTGGCAGTCTATATTATTTCAGTGATCCAATTTGGATCTCACGTCCGTTGTCCATGATGATCCCTTTAACGGACGCCTTTTATCTGTAATTTTGGGCATTGCAAGGAACCGCACTGTTCCACTGCATAACGCCTCAATTCCCTGATGGGGCCGCCTCGCACTCCTCCTCGGAGCACAAGAGCAGCCCCACTCCGCCCATTGTCATTATGTATGCGGCTGATGATTGCCACATACAGAATGATAATGGCCAGTCTGGGCTGCAAGCATGTGGTGGTGGGCCTCTCCCAGCCTCCATCTAGGGCAGGGCATTCTGTCAGATGGATTTTCAATATTATATACAACTAAGCCATTGTTGCTGCTTTTGTATTTTATGCTAATAACAACCATTAATACAAACAACAGTTCTGGCTTGTTATAGGTGTAACGTTACTTGTTATATTATAAATCTGAACACAATGACAGAAGAGGCATAATACCAGTCGGGTGATACACTGTACTAAACACAGATTTTTTGCTTAGCTGTTTTATTCCACACCCTTAACTACATCGAACACCACCTTTGGAGATACCCTGGTTTTTTCATCCCATTTAAAGCCCTGGAAAAAACACCATGTCACAGGGTCCTCATGGTTTGTCACTGTGCATCATGCATGACTCATGACTTCCACTTTTTCAGATTTCATACGTACAAGGGCATAGTGAACCATACCCCCACTACACCCCTTGCTTTAGGAACTACAGCAAGGGTAACATTCTTGATGGGCCTCTTCTGTCTGCAACTCTGCGGACAAAGGCTCAGCTCATAATTGTTATGAAAAGGTGGGCGAGTGAGTAAGAGAAGGGATGGGTGGATGGCTGGATGGATTAGTGAAAGGGTGAATGATAAATGAAAGGTTGAATTGATGGACAATTAGAGAAAGGATGGATGGGTGCTTGAGTGTAAGGATGGATGAGAGAAAAGATAAATAGATGGATGTATGGGTGGAAGGGTGGATGAGTGAAAGGATGGATGGATGAGTGAAAGGGTGGATGGATGGATTGATGAATTGATAAGTGAAAGGGTGAACGGATGGGCGGATGAGTGAAAGGGTGGATGTAAAGATGGATGAGTGACTGAAAGGGAGGGTAGATTAACAAAAGGATGGACAGATGAGTGAAGGAGGAAAAGGGTGGATGGATGAGAGAAAGGATGGATGATTGATAGGGTCAATGGATGGATTCATGAGTTGATGAGTAGATGGATGGGTGGGTGGATTGATGGAAGGAAGGATGGCTAAGTGAAAAGGTTGATGGAGAGAGAAAGGGAGGATGGATTGTTGACTGAGGGTGAATGGGTGGAAGGATGAGTAAGTGAAAGGATGGCTGATTGGGTGAAAGGATAAATGGCTGGATGCATGAGTGAATGGATGGATGAGTGGATGGATGAGTGTACAGATTTGTAGGGCGAAAGGGTGGATGGATGGATTAGTGAAAAGGTGGATGGAGGGATGGATGGGTGAAATAATGGATCGAAGGATACATGATGGATACGTTTGCAAATGGTTGAATATGTTTGGATATGGATGGGCTTATTTATATACTATTGTGCAACCTCCTCTGATGTGTCTGTAAACTTACATTTTGTCCTGAAGTTTTGTCCTGAATTTTGACCTCCTGTCCTGAATTTTTACCTGGATTTTGACCCTTTGTCCTGAATTTTTACACTCTCCATCTTGAATTTGCACTCATGACAGTTTGTCATCCTATTGGTTATATGTATGTCTTCAAGCCAATAATAATTACATATAAAAAAAAGTTTGCAAGTGTGGCAGAGCACTTCTGCACACTCGCTATTTAAGAGGTAGTTTACATGCATGCATGCATAGTTTACTGAAATTCAGATGCACATTTTGAAAATATTGCAGCCATAGTTTAGACACTGTAACACAGCTGCTCTCAAAAGCGCCAATTGGTTTGTAAGTCAAAAGATCGATTTTTTATTATGATCTTTAAAGAAATGTAATCAAAATGTTAACCACACCACCACACCTATGCAGTCAAAGTAAGTATGAATAGGTTAGAGTATGTAGATAGGAGTAGATTTACTCCAATTAGCTCCACAGCTGTATTATTTGATAATGTCAAGGTGTATAGATGTGGATTTAAGAAGAGTACGTCTATACCGACCTATAAGCTTTCATTGTCGTTCGTGGCAGTCGGAATTGTGGACTCCATATTTAGGTCGTCGAAATATAAGACCTGATAAAGCGGTAGGGGTGAAGAGGTGTTGCTCGCTAACAAGTAACTGGGCGCTGTGACATCATCGGTGAAGAGCTTTCTCTTTCTCCCCTCAGATCAGCAACGCTGTCCTCATTATCTTCGTCAGCTACTTTGGAAGCCGGGTGCACCGTCCACGCATGATCGGCCTGGGTGGGCTGCTGCTGGCTCTGGGGGCCTTCCTCCTGACGCTACCACACTTCATTTCTGAACCCTATCATATCACCTCCATGTCCAGAGGTAAGTGCCTGCTCCTCGGGGGTGGGTGCCTTGAGGTTCGTGGCTCCTCACCTGCACAGACTCCAATCAGGATACTGGTAAAAGGGGGTTTCATTGCAAAACTGATTGCAGATGATTTATGCAAATGTAGGCACTGCGGATGGTTCCTTTCAAGGCACACTCATCTTTTATTTTAAGTTTGAAAAGCTTTATCGAAGAAAGTATACAATGTAAACATCAGTACATAAGAAAAAGGCAGCCAAAAGGTTAATAAATTGAAAAGTACAACATCTGAAGGTAACAACCCCGAAGGGCGTAAAGGAGCTTTACTAAGGGAAAAAAGCTTTAAAAGGAGATTTTGTTTTAAGAAAAAAAAACAGAGGGGGGAAAGAGATAGAAAAGAAAAGAAACAGAAGAAAGAAAGAAGAAAAAAGAAGGAGATAGAAAGGGAATAGCCTATGAAATCAGCTCATATATTAAAGGGCAGTACAGATGTGAAAATTCTATTTATATAGAACAGAAATGCAGTTGCACAACAGATTTGTAAATCACGCAACACCTCTGGAGAGAAAGTCAGTTAACAGCAGCCATAATAGGTCTCTCTTAATTAATGTGGTGGCAAAGGCACGGTCAAGTCTATGATGATGACATAATAAATTCCACCAGGCATTATAAGATATCTTAGAGGTGTCCTTCCAGTTGGTGGGTATAACCTGAAAGAAAATTGCTATGAAAAGATCTATAAATTTACCAACATTACAATGAACATCCTAAATAGGTGAAGAGCCACCTAAGAAAATATGTACAATTTCAAAAGGAAAATCAGTAGTTAAGATTTTATTCAATTGTGACCAAATTCACAACCAAAGGGAATTGACTAATGGACAATAAAAAAACATGTGCAAGAAATCAGCATTATCATGAGAGCAAGACCAACATTTTTTGGAGTCAAGTAACTTAAACTTATATAAATCAGAAGGAGTAAAAAAAAGTCTATTATAAAAACAATAACAAGTTTGTGTAGTACTAGCTGATCGGGAAACGGTGTGTATTTTAGACCAGATACTATCCCAGAACTGGAAAGAAAACTCTTGAGCTAGGTCTTGTTCCCAGAGTAATACAAGCTTAGATTTAGTTCTAAGAATATCAGATTGAGAAAGTGTTTTGTAAATTGTAGCAGCCTTGAGAGGAAGTGAAAAATCTGGTGGAGGAAGGAAGGTTGGGGGGGAGGTGGGTAATAGAATTTGTTGCGAAATAAAGTCAGTTAAAAGATGTTTGAGCATAGGATATTGAGAGGAGTGTGCGTTGGAGAGGTGAAAAGTATCACAAATGTGAGAGAAAGTGGGTAGGACGTTATGATTAAGTAATTGAGTAGAAGTTATGATAGATTTATCAATCCATTCTTTCCAAAAAAGCCTTTTATTGTTTATTTTAAGGGATTTATTATACCATATGGGAGTAAGAGAGTGTAAATCAGCTTGTGAGAGAAAGGAGCGAAACATTTATTGAGTGGCAAAACTTCGGATTTATCTATGTTCAATTTGTAACCTGAGACTGAAGAATAATCCTGTAACAAAGAAAAAAGAGCAGGTAAAGAAGTGAACGGATCAGAAATATAAAGCATAATGTCGTCTGCATAAGCTGTGTATTTGATCTCAATATTTTTATAAATAAAGCCGGTGTAAGAAGAAGAATGACAGATTGTTTCTAAAAACAGTTCTAAAGCAAGTACGAAAAGAAGGGGCGAAAGAGAACACCATTGCCTAGTGCCTCTACGGAGAGAAAAATAATCAGATTGCGAACCATTAACCCAAATAGAAGTAGAAGGGGTAGAATAAAGCAGTTGAATGTAACAAATGATAGGAGGACTGAATCCATGCCATCTTAATGCTCCAAACATAAAATCCCAATTAACCCGATCAAAAGCCTTCTCAGCATCCAATGTAATAGCCGCAATAGGGGAATCCATTTTAGAAGCAAGGTGTATAATATTAAGGAGAGTTCTCGAATTATCTGTAATATGTCTACCTTTAATAAATCCAGACTGGTATATGTTTATAAGATCTGGAATAATTTGATTAATCCGTAATGCTAAAATTTTTGCATCTATTTTGCAGTCGGTATTAATAAGGGATATGGGCCGATAACTTTTACATAGGGAGGGATCTTTGTCCTTTTTGGGAATGAGACAGAGCATAGCTTGAGTGAAAGAACCTTTTGATTCTCCCTTGAGTTAATCAAAGAAAGAAGATGTGGTATTAAAACAGTTTTGAAATGAAGATAAAAACGTATTGTGAAGCCATCTGGGCCGGGTGTTTTGTCCTTGGGCAAAAGAGTAATGTCATTAAGTATTTCAGTTTCTGAAATAGGAGCATCTAGGGAAGAGAGATCGACAACATTATGAGAGGTTTTAGGGATGGATTGAAAGAAAGAATCAATCTGTGCTGTAAAAGGATTGGATTCTGGGGTGTAGAGAGTTGAGTAATATTGGACAAAGCAATCAAGGATTTTGGCGTCAGAAGACTGTGGAATACCCTGCGAATCAGTAATAGATACAATTTTAGTCTTTTGTTTTTTAATTTTGAGATAATTTGCAAGTGATTTACCTGCCTTATTGCTTCCACCATACATTTTAGCGTTGAATTTAAGAATATTATTGGAAGCAGAGTCCCATGAATGTTTGTTATATTACATTTTAGCTTTAATAAGAGAAGACAGTGTATCAGGGGAATTAGTAGTGAAATAGAGATGTTCCAGATGCTTAATTTGTTTAAGAATTTGGGTAGAATGAGCTATGGCTGTTTTCTTCTTACGCGATACAAAATCAATAACGCAGCCTCCAGTGGTAGCTTTAAAGGCGTCCCATATAAAATGAAAATCAGATGTGGAGTCAAGGTTAGTATGAAAAAATTCAGTCATGAACAACAAAAAATGCTCTACAAACAGAGGGTCTAGAAGGAGAGAATTATTAAAGCGTCAGCGCCTGGAAGTCGGAACAGGAGAAGGATAGTCCATATCCAAAATAACAGGGGCGTGGTCGGAAATGAGAATGGAACCTATTCCTGAATTAGTCATGAACTGAAAAGCATGTTGGGTGAGAAAAATGTAGTCAATGCGGGAGTGCGAAGCGTGAGCTGGAGAAAAAAAGGAGAACTCAAGAGTGTCAGGGTGGGATATTCTCCATGAATCAATAAGGCCTCTGGAGGAGATTGACTTACAAAAGGACTTTTGCATTTTGTTAGGAATGTATTTGGTTTGTGATTTCCTGTCCAAAAAGGGATACATTAGCTGATTACAATCAGCCCCCACAAATAAATCTTCAGTGTCATGAGAGGAGAGAAGCAAAGTAAAATCATTCCAAAATGTGGGGTCAACACCATTAGGGCCATAAACATTGCAAAAAGAAAGCTTAACATTGTTAACAGTACAATCTAAAAACAGCCATCTACCTTCAGTATCTTGTGACTCATGCAACAACTGAACAGTCAATGATTTATGAAATAGAATGATAACACCGTTTTTGTTGTTAACAGCTGGGGAGCAGAAGACCGCTCCAACCTATTGTCTACGCAATGAGGACAAATCCTGTAGAGATAAATGTGTTTCTTGCAATAAAGCAACTTGGCATTTCAATCTCGCTAAATGAGAAAGGACACACTGTTTTTTAATAGGATTCCGAAGTCCTTTAACATTCCAGGAGATGATTCTAAGACCAGTCATTTAAATAGAGAGAGAGAAAGTAAACCAAGGATTGGAAAACCTGATAAAAAATAAATAAATAAAAAGTAGATAATGAATAAGAAAGTAGGAAAGAATGAATAAGAAACTTATAGGAGCTAAAGAGAAGAAAATAGAGAAAAAAATAAATCTATCCGTATATGCACCAGAAAAAGCAAAAAGTGATTTAACATTAAGGGAGTTACCAGAAGGGGAGAGGAGGAGATGATAAAAAGGGCGAAGAATAAGTATAGGGAAAAAGAGAAGATAGAAAAGAGAGAGTAGAAAAAGAGTAAAGGGAAAGACATAGAAAGGAGAGAAAAAGAAAGAGAGGGACTATGTCCCTCAAAAAATGAGAGCAAAAAAAATGACAAAAAGCCAAATGGCTTCAGTCACAAAAGACGAATCTATGACAGAATTTCGACAGACAGAATTTCGACCTACACAAATATCGGCGTAATTATATCGATAGCAAAAATATCGACGCCCTATGTACAACATGGTAAGTACAAAAATATCGAAAAAATAATATCGATGTTAAAAATATCGTTGTCAAATATATCGATTTTTCGGGGATTTAAAATAACATAAAAAATACTGTAAATAATACTTATTAATTACTTAAACATATTTAAATATATGTAATAATGGTAAAAAAACATAATAATACATATTTAATAAAAAAATAATATTTAAAATTCATATATAATATATACTTACTTAAAAATAATTACTATTCCCACTCCAGTGGGTGCAACAGTAGGGAAAACTGACCCTGAACCATAAAAATACCCCTTTACCCAAAAACCTAAAACTGACCCTGAACCCTAAAAATACCCCTTTACCCAAAAACTGAAAACTGACCCTGAACTCAAAAAATACCCCTTTACCCAAGAACTGAAAACTGACCCTGAACCCAAAAAATACCCCTTTACCCAAAAACTGAAAACTGACCCTGAACCCTATAAATACCCCTTTACCCAAAAACTGAAAACTGACCCTGAACCCTAAAAATACCCCTTTACCCAAAAACTGAAAACTGAAAACTGACCCTGAACCCTAAAAATACCCCTTTACCCAAAAACTAAAAACTGACCCTGAACCCTAAAAATACCCCTTTACCCAAAAAATGAAAACTGACCCTGAACCCAAAAAATACCCCTTTTCCCAAAAACTGAAAACTGACCCTGAACCCTAAAAATACCCCTTTACCCAAAAACTGAAAACTGACCCGAAACCCTAAAAATACCCCTTTACCCAAAAACTGAAAACTGACCCTGAACCCTAAAAATACCCCTTTACCCAAAAACTGAAAACTGACCCTGAACCCTAAAAATACCCCTTTACCCAAAAACTGAAAACTGACCCGAAACCCTAAAAATACCCCTTTACCCAAAAAGTGAAAACTGACCCTGAACCCTAAAAATACCCCTTTACCCAAAAACTGAAAACTGACCCTGAACCCTAAAAATACCCCTTTACCCAAAATTAATTAATAATTCATTGCGAATTAATATTTAATAGCAAAATAAATTAATCATTAAAAAATAATTATTTAATTACAAATAAATTACTTCCCACCCTATTCCCCTATAAACCCACAACCCGCTCCAGTAGTAAAACATATAATTTACTTAAAAATATACATAAATTATCAATTAATTAATCAATTAATCAATTAAAATAATTCATTGCCAATTAATATTTAATTGCAAAATAAATTAATCATTAAAAAATAATTATTTAATTACAAATAAATTACTTCCCACCCTATTCCCCAATAAACCCACAACCCGCTCCAGTAGTAAAACATATCATTTACTTAAAAATATACATAAGTTATCAATTAATTAATCAATTAATCAATTAAAATAATTCATTGCCAATTAATATGTAATTGCAAAATAAATTAATCATTAAAAAATAATTATTTAATTACAAATAAATTACTTCCCACCCTATTCCCCTAAAAACCCACAACCCGCTCTGGTAGTAAAACATATTATTTACTTTTATATATTTTTTATTTATAGAAACATATTAAACACATATTATAACAATTAATTTAAATACTTAACTAAAATTTCTAACACATATTAGTAAATCGAAATTACTTACATCGATATATATGCTATCGATATAAGTAATTTCGATATTACTTACCTTAAGGTCGATATTCTGGCCATCGATATTCTGGACATCGATATTCTGTCCCATCGATATTAGCAACTCGATATAAGTGTAAGTCAAAATTGAAAATTCGATATTTTGACTGTGAACCACAAAAGACATTCAGTAAAAAAAAAAACAATAGAGTGAGAAGTGGGCGGCGAAGACCAGACTACCGCACGAGCAGGAGACAAAGATAAGAAAAAAAAAAGTCACAATAGTCATGATGAAGGCGAAGAAACAAAAATAGTAGAAAGAAGAAAAAAACCAGTGACTAATTGCAACTAAGAAGGACATACGAAGGAGACTTACCAATGATGAGGAAGGAATGGCAGCGGGCTGGGTTGGACAGAACAAACATCAGGATAGCACGAAAAAGGGAATGACGCAGTACAGTTTCACAATGGGAACCTATAACATGAGGAGCTAATAAAAAGAAAAGAGGTTATCACATACGAAAAAGTAAGAAGAACATATCAACAGAATAAAACAACAAATAAGACTACATAAGAGTTAAGGTTTGCTGAGTGCAATGGGATCATCTTTGTGGGTGTGGGTGTGGATGAATTTCCGAAGGTCAGCCAGATCATCAAAGCTGAAAGTACGTTCCCTATAGGTCACTTTGAAGAAACATGGGTGTATGAGACCGTATCGGGCATTCATCGAGCAAAGCGTGGGCCTCAAATCCAGAAATTCTTTCCATCGAGCAGCCGTTGCCCTGGAAACATCCTGAGTGAAAAACACCTCATGACCAGATCATAGTAATTGCTTATATTGTTTAGCATTCTGAAGAATGGTCATGAGGTCAGAATATAGAAGGAAATATGCAATGATCCCACTGGGCTTTGAAGGAGTAGATGAATTCTTTGGACCTAGACGGTGAGCTCTTTGAATGTTAACATTGAAGTGCTTAGGAATACCAGTAATAGGAAGGACTTGAGTCTTCAAAAATTGGATGATGTCTGATCCCTCAGAATTCTCAGGAATACCATAAATTTGGAGATTTTTGCATCTGTTGCGATTTTCCAAATCTTCCGAGGTTTTCTTGAGTTGATCAACTTCCTTGGTTAGACTGGTAACCTTGGCGACCACATCCTGAGCATTGCTTACCCTTTGCTCCACATCCGTCACCTTCTTATCTAGACTAGACCATTTGTCAGCTAACCTCTGAAGAGTTGTGGCTATGTCTGTCTTCCAATGTAACAGGGAGAGGAGATTTTGATGGAGATGGAGGGTCCTTTTTAAGACGCTTACCAGTTGCAGGGTCTTTATGCGTGCCAGAAGCGCTTCCATGCGCTTTAGTGATGTGAGAGGACTCCATTGTGAATAAATAAGCCCAGAATGATGTCAAGAAATACACAACAGGATCCCAATATTAGGTACAACAGTCAAGCTGATAAGAATGAAAATATAGCCAATGAGCCAGCAATTACAGCATAAGATAGGTGTAAGTAGAAGCAGCTGTTATTGAATGAGGGTTACAGACGTGAGGAGATATAAAAGCTATGCCAAACAATGAAAAAGTCATCACCCAAATAAATGAGAGGAGATAAAGGCAAGTATGATTTGAAGAAAAAAAAAAAGGTGTCCAAATTTGAGTCAGAAAGAACCCTTGAAATAGGAGCCAGCATCATATTTGAGAGAAAAAAAATTATATCCAGTGTAAAAGGTCAACACAGTGAGACCCATGGAAGTTCAAAGCAAGGTTCCATTCAAAAAATGACATGGAGAGTGAGTCTGACAGCAGAGCAGCATTAAAGAGAAGAAAAAACGTTGTGTAGGAAAAATCGGAAAATAAAAAAACAAAATGACGGCCGCAATTCGAGCGGAGTAAAAAGTAGCCAATAACCGCTTTGGAAGGCGAAAAGACGCCCAGTGAAGGCACGAGGGTTCCGACATCAGAATCAGCTGATTCTGTTAAGGGCAATTTTGAGAATTTTTAGCATTTCTCCCCATATTCTCTAGCACTATATCCTAGTAGACCTCCAAGCCGCCACAGGGGCCCAAATCTTCCTCCCCAACTCTCTTGTTTTTTTACCTTTGCCATGATACATGGCTGACTCTACATTATGCATGCCCAGAAGTCTGGTCAGCCACATTTGAAACGTGGGGGGGCTCCACATCTTTCCAGGCTGCAGATAACAAAATTTGTAGCACTGCCACAGAAATAAACACTAAGGCCTCGATTTCATCATTAATTCGAGTTTATTTTCAAATCCTAGAATCATAAGTGTTGGGGATAGATTGATTTTAACATCTAGCAGCCTCTCCCAGAATGCCTCGATCTCTTTTTAATTTTTTTTAAGTTTCTCACACTGATGTAACATGTGGATGAGATCGGCTGGGCCCTCTGAGCATCTTGGGCACTTATTATCTGCCCTTTTGCCCCAATCAAATAATTTAGAGGGAGTAAAATATAGATTCAAAATTGTTTCCAAATGCTGAGCTTTAAGATTGGAAGAACGTAAAATTCTCTTATCCAGCAGTAGAGCTTTATCCACATCAACATCGGGATCTTCCAATTTAGTGGCCCAAGCAACTTCAGTTTTTTCTATGTCATCCTGATCTGCCTCCATGAAGGTTTTATATATTTCTTTAATTCTATGTCCTCCTACCCTCAGGTAGTCTAATATGCTCCATCTTTTACCTAACCTGATACGGGGTCTCTTAGATTTAATTGTTTGTACTACTTGTGCATATTTAAACTCCTGACTACCAAGGAGGGGGTATTTCTGCTTCAGATACTCAAGAGGTCTAATCTCGTCCCCGATCATAATGTCGGCCATTGTCAGGATGCCCTGTTGTTCCCAGTGTTTCCAATTACCATCACTACTCAGGTTGGGAAATAACCCTGAATTCCAGAGGGGAGTATGAGGAATTATTCTAGGAATTTCCAGGAATTTCTGCACTCTTGACCAAATCCCCCAACTGCTTTTCAGTGTCTTATATCTTGCTCTTTTATAAAAACGTCTCTACGTCTTTTTTAGTAAAATGCCTGTTGCCTCCCTACCTAACATCAATTCGGAGATTGAGGGGAGGGCATCTTGTTTATTAGGGGTATTCCCTTTATTTGCCACTGGATCAAATAGAATAGACATTTGCGCTAAGAGACAGGACCAATGATAATACCTTAGGTTAGGCATTCCCATACCACCTCATTCCTGTGGCAGTGACATAAATTTTAGGGACCTCCTGACCTTCCCGTACTGCCAAAGGAAATTGCTAAAGATAGCTTCCATTCCTTTAATCAGTTTTTCCTCTATAGCCAATGGGATGGAGCAAAACCTATATAGAATCTTGGGGAACATAGTCATTTTTATGACGTTCGCCCGTCCTATTATTGACAGGTATAATTTATCCATCCGTTTTAGGTCTTCCTCCATTCAGTGTATTAGGGGAGCAAAGTTATCCCAGATAATGTGCTGTGGCTCTGCGTTCATCGTTATTCCTAAGTATACAACTGAATCGACGAACCTATGATCTAATTTAGCGACATTCTTGGAGCAGTGAACCTGGGTCTTCCCTTCGTTCAAACGATACTCCGAGTAACTACCAAATTGCTCGGTACTACAGACCAGTTCCTGCAGAGCTGTATGGGGATCTGCTGTGACAATCACCAACTCGTCTGCATATGCCAAAATTTTAGTTTCGTAACCTTTAATAAACACTGGTTGAATCATTGGGTTAGTTATTATCTGTTGTATTAAGGGGTCTATGTAGAGGGCAATAAGGATGGGTGAACATGGGCACCCCTGCCTCGTCCCCGTGAAATATAGATATTTTCAGAGCTTTCCCCCATCATTTGGATCTTAGCCACCGGCGCCTCATACATTGCTTGGATAGCACACCTAAATCTTTGACCAAACCCTCTTCCCTCTAGCACTTTCCAGAGAAAGTCCCACCTAACCCGATCAAATGCTTTCTCTGCGTTGAGGAGGATCATTGCCATCCCCCCCTCCCCGGCAGCATGGAAATCGAATAGCGTGATCGGCGTCTTATATGATCCGTAGTTCCCCTACCTGGGATAAAACCATGCTGCCAGGGAGAGACCAGACTACCAATGATCCCCCCCAGATGGGTTGCCAATATTTTGGCATACATTTTGTTATCAGTATTGATAAGGGAGATTGGCCTATATGAGCCCGGATTTTCCTTGGGCTTACCCTTTTTGTGAAACACCACTATGTTAGTGCTTCTCCAAGATTCCAGGATTTTACCAGTATTTATAACCCTATTAAATAAATCAAGGAGCAATGGGAGGATTTCCTGTGTAACCTTTTTATATATTTCCAGGGGTATGCCATCCGGGCCGGCTGCTTTCCCCGCTGCCAGATCTTGTAGGTCATCTGTTAACTCTTTTAAAGAGATATCCTTTTCCAGTATTACCCTATCTCCAGCTGCCCCCTACTCTACCCTTAGGCCTTCTTCAATTGGTTCCTCCTGATCCTCCTGATACAAAGCTTGGTAATATCTTTTAAACACATTTAAAATTTCCCCTGGTTCCTCGTAGCTCTGGCCTTGCTCTTCAATCCGAGTTACCACATTTATAGCTGCCACCTGTCTAATGCGGAGTGCCAGTGCCTTCCCTGCTTGTTCCCCTGTTTCATATAGCCTCCTTCTCTGAGTTTGATATTCGGCGACTGCCTTTTGTGCCAGTTGATTTTGAATTTCAGCTTTAATAACACTCACTCTTTCAAGGCTCTCTGTTCCCTGTTTACCCTGAGCAATCTCTCTCCCGTGCAATTCCTCAGCCCTCATCAGTTTTTCCATTAAATTCTCCCTCTCTTTGGCGATCTTTTTCCATTTCCGGGCCGTATAACTAATAGTTTCCCCCCTTAACGCTGCTTTATAGCTATCCCAGACGGTACCTCTTGGAGCACTATATCTATTTGCGTCAAAAAACGCCTGCGTCTAGTTTTTGATGTGCACCACATAGGTATTGTCTGCTAAAAGCTTCCTGTTGAATGTCCAGGGCCTCTGTTTTTTAATGGGCCTGTTAAAATCTATTATTAAAAGAAGGGGATTGTGGTCCGAGAGTAGCCTTGGAAGTTTACGATTGTTAACCCTACTAAGCTCCACAACAGACAACATAAAATAACCCAATCTTGAGTACTTCTGACATGGATGGGAAAAGTACGTGAACCCCGGGTTCCCAGACTCAATGCTCCCCCATACATCAGACAGTCCGTGCGTTTTTATCATGGAGCATACTGCCCGGTAAACCCTTGGTTTACGTCCCGTATATATGGTTCCTTTCACAAAAGCTGCATCAATATTTAGGTCGCCACAGACCACCATTGGGGAAGGCCAGCCTACCAACTCCTTTTCTAAAAAATCAAAGACCTCCTCAGGCTCGTCTTGATTTGACCCATATATCCCTCATATAGTGATGCCCATATTCATTTTGCATATTGCCCACCTACCCTGGGCATCGGCCATCGATCGTTTCACACCACCCAGGGCGATTCTTCCTATGATGGCCACCCCCCTAGTAGTTGTGGTCTGAGAGGAGCAGGAAAGTATCTCATAGCCACTCAAATGTAACCAATGTTTTTTCCCCCAAGGCAGATGCGTTTCCTGAAGACACCATATATCGGCCTGCATTGATTTTACATACTCCCCGAATCTTCCTCTTTTTCTCCAATCATTGAGGCCACCTATATTCAATGTGCATATCTTAAGTTTAGACATATTTCTGTATACATTCTACCGTTTCTTCATCCAGAATGGTTACTATGTTGGACAGATTTTTAACAAAACAGGAATGGCTAGCCATCTGCCTGATTATGACAACATCTACAATTGCATCAGAAATTCTCATTTTTGATTTTTCCACCCCTCACCACCATCGCCCCTACCCCTCCCTTGACCTCCCCCTCCCTCCTCTCGACCATCCTCCTCCCCCACCCGCCCCCGCAAAACCCCCTGAAGGGAGTAGAGATCTCCAATGGTAAAATATAGGATAGGCAAAGGCGTACACCTCTGCATGTAGGTTAGCAAATACATTTTTGTAGTGCATATAGTAGTACTATTGTAGTACAACCAAATTAGCTACAACATGCAGTTTGTGAATAGGTCTCTAAGATTTCCTAATGAAAGAGAGACCATTGGCTTGATCACACCATTCTGTGCAATTTTTTGGGCCTGTTGTTGTCAGTTGAACATCTTAAAAAGACATGGTAGTTCATAGTGTGGGCTTGATAAAAAGTCAGCTCACTTACTGCAACAAAGTGAAAATATGGATGCTTACAATAGAGATGGATTATCCAAGAACCTCCCCTCAGAAGGATGAGGGCTTAGGTTATGCGGGCTCTCCCAGAAGATAAACAGATCTTTAATAACAATGACCTTCTGAAAATGGCACTGCATGCAGACCAGTTGGAATGAATGATGAGGAAGAGGTGTGGCGCCGCGGCCAGGGAGACTGTTTTCAGAATCTGGGTATCACGGTTCAATCCCCGGTGCCAGCGGCAGAGTAGCCCAGCACCATGTGACTCGGGGCAATAGCTTGCTTAATCTTCCCAGCGGCCCCCAGCGCCTAGAGACCCTTACGGGTGATTGTTCGCACTTTAAAAATGTGGCATAGTATATTATTATGATTCCATCCAATAGATTTATGCAAATATTCTCCACACCTTCTTTCAATTGATCCATGCAGGTTGCAGAACACGCTTGAAAGATTGCCTAAAATGAATGAGGTCCGAACCCTCTTCTGGGGATTAACTACACCAAAACAAAATAGTGACTTCACACTATCAAGTTATATAACGAGGACTTTAAAAGTTTTTTATTCAGACATGGCTTTAGTAGAAAACTGAGTGTTGGACATGTTCTGCAGAGTCTGTATATCATTTGTGTACTTTGCTTGACTTTTTGGCACTCCATTTGCAGGTAACAGCAGTCTGGCTGGTGCAGATCTCTGCCTCTCTATGAATAGATCTACGCACTGTGGGTCTGGCACCCTGTCAGACCAGAAACCCCAGCTGGAAGCCACCACAATGTGGGCACTTATGGTCATTGCCCAATTATTAGCGGGCATCGGAACAGTGCCCATCCAGCCCTTTGGAATCTCCTATGTGGATGACTTTGCTGAACCCAATAACTCTCCTCTCTACATTGGTATGTACCAGAGAGTCAGAAAGTTGCCACTAACTTCCCCTACTAATTCCCTTTTCCCCAATCTCTTTCAATGTACCTTTTGAACAATCCCTTTCACTGTTTCTCTCTCTCTCTCTCTTCTTTTTCTCGCTATCTACCTCTTTCTTTATCAATCACATATCCTATTTCACCAGTAATCGGTTTCACACCTTTCCGGTCATTTAACTTCTATCTACTGGCCTCTCGCACTAGTGCAATCCTTTATTTTATTTAAAAGTTTTATAGAGTGCGAACAAGACCCAAAAGGGTATCAGAGCGCTGTACAGAGTTAGCACCAGCAAGTATACAAAACATAAACCAGGTAAGTGAAGTTACAACCTGTGGGAAAACATTCAAAATTAAAGAGTATAGTGTTTCGGAGGTGGCATAGAGCGCTCCTAGTAAAACATCATACAATAGAAACGACCCAAGATGTGCGATTTGCCTCAAAGGATTTTTGTTGAAAGAAGAAACTAACTAAATCAAACAGCCCAATGCAGTTAAAGGAGCTATCTAGGAGTTGAATAAAAAGAGGGCAAACACATATAATGGAATATCAGTGAAAATAATTCAAGGTTATTGTTCTTGACAAAACACACAGGCATGATCAATGCGTTAACATTCGTTCATTAGTAGCCTTTTGGCCAGTTTTTTGAAGGAAGTGGATGGATTGGATCTGATCTCAGATCGCAAGGAGTTCCAGATTCTCTGAGCAATTCCAGTGAATGCACGGTTGTATGATTTTTTCTTTTTGAATCTTGGAGGTTTCAAGAGAAGGGTGGATTTACTTCTGAGGTTCTGGCTGGAACCCTATAGCTCAAGTTTATTTGCAATGTAGTATGGGGTATGGTGGTGAATGGCTTTATGCATCAGACAAGATATGTTTGTGATAGCTTGTGTACCATGTATGGAATTAGTGGAAAAGGGAGGAAAGCATAGGCAAGAATTCCTGACCAGTTTATCCATAAGGCATTGCCTTGGATTGGGGGTGAGGAAACCTGGCGGTGATGTTTTGGCATTTGCATTGTGCTATGTTGCAAATAGGTCTATCGCCTTGGTTCTCCACTGTTTGAAGTAGGAGTGTTATATTGATTTCCCACTTGTGCAATTGTTGAAGTGTGCTGCAGAGCATATCTGCAAAGTCGTTTTCCACCTCTGGTAGGTTTTCTGCTAGGAGATGGATTTTGTGATATATTGCCCAGTTCCAGATTCCTCTCTGTTAGGAGGGAGAGCTACAATGAGTGTGTCCCCTGTTTTTTAACATTCTGCATTGCAGTCTTTATGTATCAGGACTACCTTGTTGTGAAGATGACTGGAACATTTTCAGAGCTATTTGAATTGCTAGAAGCTCCAGATGATTGATGTGGAGGTGTATCTGTAGTGTTGACCATAGACCGTGTCCTGTAGGCTCTGCATATGTGCTCTGTAACCCTCAGGGATGCATCTGTGGTGATGATGATCTGCGGATTGGGGCTTTTAAGGGCTGAACCTGCATCAGACTGTTGTTCTACCACTGCAGAGAGTGATGGGTCTCTGTCCATACCAACACTAGATCTTTTAGATGCCCCTATGCTTGATTGAAGAGTGTGTTGAAGGGGAGGCATATGTAGTTGAGCATTAGCACTATGGCTATACATGATGCCATCATTACTAGAAAGCTCTTGACATCGTTTGTTGTTGAAACAGAGGAAATGTTAGACTTGAACTTTTGTACCCTTTCTGGACTCGGGTACACTTTGGCTCTGATTAAGGTTAATGTTGTGTCTAGAAAAAGTTGCACCTGCAAAGGTCGTAAGTGAGACTTTATAACATTGAAAGAAAACCCTAAGTTGTGTAGAAGGTTAATTATCTATTGTGTGTGCTGTAGACATTGTTGTTTGAATGGACGTTTGATGAGCAACCATCTTGATAGGGGAAAACATGTATGACCCCTTCTGAGATGAGCTGCTACCACTGCAAGGCATCTTGTGAATACTCTTGATGCTGTAGTTACTTCGAATATAACACCTTGTACTGGTAGTGCTGTTTGTTGATTTGGAAAATTAGATAACAACAGTGGGCTGGATGTATGAGAATATGGAAATTGGCGTCTGAGGTCTAATGCGGTCATGAAATCTCCTTGCTGTAGTAATGGCATCACATCTTGTAGTGTGATCATGTGAAAATGTTCTGAGGGGATTTAATGTTGAGTGGTCTGAGGTCTAGGGCTTAACATTCCATCCTTCTTGGTCATGAGGAGTAGATGCACATGCTTTGCATGGACTGGTAAGCAGTACCTCTCCGTAAGCAGTGGTTAGCCTGTGGGGGTTGCAGTTGTTTGAAAGAGTCCATGGCATTGCTTTGTCAACATTGGTGTGTTGGCGTGCTAATACATCCACACAGTAATGTTTTGTTAAGGTATGTGGTGTGGGCCATGAAACTACTTTGCAAATGTCAGCAATAGGAATGTTCCCTAAGAATGCCATAGAGGCACCTACTTTACAAGTAGAGTGAGCGCTAGGGGGAACAGGTACAAGTCTTCTAGCTTTAGCATAACACGTTTTGATGCATTTTACTATCCCTCTTGAAATGTTGCTTTTTGAAATGGCATTTCCAATGTGAGGAGGTGAAAAAACAATGAATAATTGCTCAGTCTCTCAAAAAAGTTTTAGTTCTGTGGATATAATACAATAAAGCTCTTTTAATATCTAAAGCACGTAGAATCATTTCTGCGACTGAGTCAGGTTGTTGAAAGAAGACAGGTAACTATTGATTGATTATAATGTGAAAAGGTGAAACTACTTTAGGAAGGAACTTTGAGTTTGTTCTGAGAACTACTTTGTCTCTATGAAGTTGAAGAATGGTTCTTCCAAGGTTAGTGCCTGAAGATCGCTAACACACCTAGAGTGAAGTGATAGCGATTGAGAAGGCGACTTTCCAAAATAAATATTGAAATGGCAGGTATTTGATGGCTCAAATGGGGGCCCCATAAGCCTTGTTGGTACAATATTTGATTTCCATGCTGGCACAGGTGGAAGTCTAGGGGGAATGATTCTTTTAAGTCCTTTGATAAACGCTTTAATAAGGGATATTTTGTATAAGCTTATTGAAACCCTGTGGTGTGCAGATGCAACAAATTAGAAAGAACTGTATTTGTGGATTTAGCGGGTTAATGTGTTGATGCTGGCAGCAAAGAACAAATCATTTCCATTTGACATCATAACATTGTCTAGTAGTAGGTCTACGAGCTTGTTTAAGAAAATCTATGACGTTAGGAGCCATATTGCAAGGTTCATTTCCTTGGGATTGGGATGTCTTATTTCGTCATGGTTCTATGTGAGAAGGTCCGGGTTGAGTGGAAGCTTCTCACATGCATGTTCATCCCGCTCTCATAGTTTCATTTCCCTGGAAAAAGCTGCCTATGCACCTCAGACATTCCCCTGCCTACTGCACTTCAGGAAAGAACTAAAGAATAAGCTCTTCTCCACTTCTCCTTAATCCTGTAGCAATTCAGGATATATCAAATAGTGATAAAATATCCCACTTTTTGCGTTCCTTCATCGACCTTACACTCCTGGTTCTCTTCAACTTTCACCTTTTTTTTTACTTTGCAGCAATCCTTTTCTCTATTGCCGTTTTTGGACCAGCAGTTGGTTACCTCTTGGGGTCAGTGGTTCTGCGAATATTCGTGGATATTGGAAGAGTTGATGTTGGTGAGTCCCTTTATTTATATACTTTATCCAGATGTGTGACTGCATGCACTGTCCAGTGTTTTAGATAGGTAAACATTGTTTACACGAAACCGGAACACCGCATGCCATTACAATGCATTAATAGTTCAAAAAACAGCTATCTTATCGATCAACCATTGCCTTTGCCATGTACAGCTCACCGCTGACGTTTGGCTAGGTTTGCATCATAGAAATACTACATATTATAGAAAATTTTAAAAGCGTGGTCATTTTAATTTTCCATGGAACATTATTTTATCAGAAGTGGTAGTGATGTTTGCGAAAACATGCACTATAACCAATAATTGAATCTATCATAAGAGGGAGTGGTTTGTATGTTCAGGACCAGAAAATTGGATTCTTACAATGAGAGACAATTGGGCTCCTCTGTATCTATGCTCCTCATTCGGAGTACTTGGACTCCTTGGAAGACGCCCAAGTCAACCCGGGAGCTTGAATTATAGTATAATCCATGGAGCTGAACATGTTCCCAGCAACTGGCTGCACTAAACACTGAAACACTCTAAAATGTCTAACAGCTTATAAGCGACACACATAGACCAATCAAAAACATTTATAAGGTGCTGGGAGGCAGACACAACATCCTGCCTTCCAAATCTTCATAAAGTGGCTCTGTGCGGCTCTCCCACAAACACACGAAGAAAGGTATTTTGCTATTTTATACACGATTGTAAACCCTAGCTTCAAGTGTATATATTTAAAATAGCTTGCTGCAGTAAGACGGCAGCTAAGTGCTGCAATAGGCTGGAGAAAGAGCAGACTCAATGAACCTTGGGGACTATCTATTAAGGATTTTGTGGCATTCCTGCGGTGCTGAGACATGTTGCATGTTGTCTGCAGCCTTTTATCTTGGTATGTAAATCAACGCAATGCTCTGAATCACTGTAATGATTTCACACAAGTACCTGTGCAAAACTTTAGTAAATAACCCACTAGTGTTTTTTTTCCTGCCTTCAACATCTGTCAAAACACAACTTTTTTGGTGTAAAAATTCTGTTACATTAAAATCATAAAAATTACAATATAATACAATTGGATTCTGCAGTACCTGTATAAATACCTGTCAATAATTTCTTAATAATCTGCAATTTGTGTCATACCCAGACCCGAATGATAAAGGAAAGACGTCAGAACTTGACTGTAATAAGTTATTACAGTTGAGTTCTGTTGTCACAATGCCTGCTTCCGAGATGAAAGGTAGATCATGTCAGAGGAGCAGCTGTGCTGCTTTCCTTTCTTCTGCTTTATTTTTCTAGCAGAAAGAACATGATTATTTTTTGCATTCCTCAGATAATTATAGAAACGTTAGAATCTTCCTGCATGTTTCTACACATTCAGAAGTACCGTTCTAAAAAAAAAGAAAAACTAACTTATATTTGACTGTTTCTAATATCTTTTTACAACAAATATCTTATCGGTTTTTGATATGTTTAATTATGCACTAGAAATTCTATTTGTATTCTTCATGTTTGCAAACATGTTCTCTCTTTCATATGAAAGAGCTAACCCGATCATATGTTATATGAGATAAAGAACCCCTTCCATATATGTTTAAGGATATTGCAAGTCACCTCAGAGTTCCATTCCCTTATAAAGGAACTTGGCTTTGACCTAATTCCTCTATATGGTTATGGAACTCCTCTGTGACTTGCAAATTCTGTATAATGTACAACAAGGGTACTTTATTCTTCATATTAAATAGGTTTTGTACATTCTTTATAAATTGAAAATCTTATTGCTTGTCGCCATTAACTTTTCTGCAAGATGGGACATAATAAGTAGTCATTAACAGCTTTAAAATAAAGCAACTGGCTACATGTAATGAATATTGTCACTCAAGCTATTGTTGCCAATTTTTAAATGGGATGACTGGATTCATCTCATAACTTTTTTCTTACGGGAGCTGTTCAAGGCACATCAGCCACATGTACTGGATACATTTATTTATTTGAGAATTTTTATATAGAACGAACATTCTACGACACCCAGCTAAAAAAAGAATATGAAGAAGTTCTAGCTAGCTATAAAAAATTAATAACAACAGAGAAAAGCAAATACTTCGTTCAAAAAATTACTGAGTCAAAAAACTCTAGTAAAGCCCTCTTTTCTACTGTTAAAAAACTTTCAAAAATTGAAAACAGTACATCAGAAGAAATGTCGTCAGACTATAGTAACACACTAGGTGAATTCTTTGTAAACAAAGTATCTTCAGTTTATGACTCTTTCAAAAGCCATAACACAGACATGGCAGATCAGGCTACCCCACAATCAATAAATTTAGTGGAACAATCAGTCCAACCCATATTGTTCCAATTTATTCCTCCAACAGCAGATCAAATCCAGAAGGAATTGCTCACCACTAACTCAGGTAGCCCAATGGACCCTTGTCCACCCAAAATAATGCAAATCTGCTCAGAACAACTGAGCCTGGTATTAGAAAAATTATTTGCTCAAATACCTGGAACTAATACCTTTCCAGATGACTGGAAAAATATATCAATTAGACCACTACTAAAAAAATCAAATCGGGACTGTGAAGAACCAAGTAACTATAGACCAATAGCTAGGATCCCTTTTGCCGCAAAGATTTTAGAGAAACTCTTAAGCAAACAGCTATCCCGTTATCTGATGGACGGTAACTGGCTAGAACACTCTCAGTTCGGTTTTCGTGAAGGACACGGAACGGAAACTGCTTTAATCACAGCTGTGGAAGAACTTAGGAAAGTGCTGGATAATGGAGCAAAGGCCGCCTTGATATTACTCGACCTATCGGCGGCCTTCGACACGGTCAGTCACGAGATTCTCCTAACTCGTTTAAAAACAGCAGAAATACATGATTCCGCATGTACCCTCATCGCATCCTACTTAGTAAATAGAACTTTTTCAGTAGAAGTAGGAGGAGCGAAATCTAAATCTTTTAACTCACCATGCGGGGTCCCGCAGGGGTCCTCGTTGAGTCCCACCCTTTTTAACTTATATGTGGCCCCCCTTGCAGAAATCATAAGGAACTGTGGATTCACCCCAATATCCTATGCTGGTGACACCCAAATTGTGGTGTCCATCAGCAAGGATGTGGAGGACACAGCAGAAAAATTCCAACTATGCATGACACAGGTTAGCCAATGGATGGAAAGGAATTGCCTAAAGCTTAACGAAGACAAAAGTGAGGTGATGATACTATGGGGTGACACAAACATCTGGTCCCCTGCTTGGTGGCCTAATATTTTGGGTAGATGCCCAAATTCATCAGAAAAAGTGAAGAATCTGGGCGTCACTCTAGACACCAATCTATCTTTTGAAGCCCAAGCCAGCAAGCTGTCATCAACACTTTGGTATATTCTAAAAATGATAAAAAAAGATACTGCCTTATCTACCACAGGATCACGTAAGACAGTAGTGACAGCCTTAGCCTTGGCAAGACTGGATTACGGGAATGGCTTATATGCCGGAGCTAGGACAAAAATCATAGCTAAATTACAACGCCTGCAAAACGCAGCAGCCAAATTGTTTTAGGCATACCTAAGTTTGAGCCAATCAGTCACAAACTAAAAACCCTGCATTGGCTGCCAATTGGAAGAAGGGTGACATTTAAATCACTCTGCCTGGCCTACAAGGCACTTCAGGGAACAGGATCACAATTTTTGAGGTCTCATTTAAAACAATATGAACCAACGAGACTTCTTAGATCCAGTCAATTGAAGCTAATTAGTGTCCCCAAATTTAGACGAGCTAGCTGGGGTGGAAGAAGCTTCCTTGTACATGCAGCACGAACCTGGAATCAGCTGCCTCTTGCCATAAAAACGTGCCCATCTTTGGAATCCTTCAGAAAGGAAGTAAAAACCTGGCTGTTCTCTGCATAACTCTAGACACCGTTCTTGAGAGATGAGGATCTGTCATAGCGCCAAGACGCCCACGGGCATTCGCGCGCTTTACAAGTTGACAAATCAAATCAAATCAAACATGACACATCAGGGTATCAGAGTGCTGTACATATAGCAGTCAAGTCATACATGCAGGGGAAAAAAACAAATAAAAGGCAAGAACGAATAAGCAAGGAGCAATACAAATACAATATACCAGTCAGCCTCATAGATCAAAGATCTGGAGGTTCCCTCAAGAAAATAGTCAAGCTTAGTGACTTCAGGACTACTAGTGAAGAAATCTATTGATCAGAAGCATTTTTACTTTCCGGGTTGCTACTTCTTACTGTTGCATCATACCCTGGAGATGTGCTGCTGATTAAACTATTTTATGTTGCCTCCTTTTTTAAACATATTGTGATCATGAGAATTTAGAGTCTGAAAAATAAACTGTAATACAACAAATGATTTGATGTGTCATAAACACCTGTTGATATATTTATTAACATTTCAAGCAATGCAGTTAAAAAACAATGTATCTGAAAGAAACAGGTTAGTATTAGATTCCGTACCTTACAATATTCCCAGGCGTCAGACTGGATCCGGAAAATTTTGCGTAGCAGTACCCTTGAGCGTCGGTAGGCGTCGTCTGCGGCTCCGCACTTGTTGTCGGCGTCATTGGTGCCGGGATGACGTCGCCGGAGTACTTAGATGCCGCCCTCACGCGCTGACGTCAGTTCTTCTTTTTTCCGCGCCAGCAAGCGCCGATCCGGAAAAAGTAGTACCCATAGCCAATTTTCAACTAACTTTTTCGATTCTTTTTGATCATCTTTCAAGTCGCTCGACTCCGACGGTGCCGGTAGGGATGCCCGGGTTCAAACCCTGCGTCGATTGTAGCCGACTGATGTCGGTTGCCGACCCCCCATTGTCGGTGCCTTCACTGTCTGGGCCCCGACCACGACGACAAGTCCTGCTCCGACTGCCGGGCCCTGATGTCCAAAGCTAGACGGGAGCGTTCCCGCAAGCGACTCGAGCTTCGGCAGTCAGCCCCGCGCCGCTCGAGGTCCCGGTCCGGAAGGAGGTCGAGGGACCAGTTGCGGGGCCGGAGTCACCACAGTTCTGGGAGTCGTCATCAGTCTTCTGGCTCGAAGTCCTCAAACAAGAAGTCGAACAGGCGACATCGCTCTTCTGACTCCCTTCGATGCTCACGCGACGTGGCCGGGGGTTCGGGCAACACCGCCCATGCGGCTCCGCCGGAGCCGCAGGCGTCGCGGCCTGCTCTATACCCGCTGGTCCCTGGGTAGAACGCGACGCCGGAGGAGATCGAGGCCTTCCTCATTGCCATAAGGTCGCTCACTCCTCCATCGGGTTCCGCGGCGCCTTCGGGCCAAGCGGCCCCGGCTGGGTTCCCACCCGGGCCGGGTGCTTTGGCCCTGGTGCCATCGGGTGCTTTGGCCCCGGCGCCGTCGGTGACTTCAGTCCCAATGCCGCAGGGTCCCATCAGATCCGGTTCCGGATCCGGGTCGTCGCCGGTCGACCTTACGACCTCGCCGACTCCGGCCCCCAGGGTGTCGCCTCTGGCGCTGTCCCAGGACGACGTTGACCCCGGTCCTACCCTCGGTTCGGGTCCGGCGCCGGAGCGGCGCCACTAAGCGCCGTATTCAACGCCTCTAGGAGATTTTTACTTCTACGACCCGGCCCCATCCTTTGACCCTGAGTTTCGGGTGATGAGTGGCGAGGAGGATTGGGAGGGGGCCGAGGACCCTCTGGCGCGTGAGTGCCAGTCTTCTCAGGACTGGGCAGGTGAGCTAGGGGAGGCCAGTGGTCTAGACACCTCCCCAGACACTGGTTTTGTCTCCCCTCCTACCGTGGCTAAGGAGGAGGGGGCTGCTTATAGTGTGGTGCTGGCGCGGGCTGCCAAGGCCTTGGGCCTTGTGCTCCCCGTCGCGGCCGTGAGGACTAACCTCCTCACTGAGGTCCTTAAACCGCAGGTAAGCTCGGCTGAGCCTCTGCTGCCGGTTAATAAGGCCTTGTCAGACGTTCTTCTGGGCACTTGGTCCAAGCCCGCTACAGGTTCGCCTGTAGATAGGAACATGGCCAGGCGCCACCGCCCGGCTCCGGGCGACCCTTGCTTCCTGTCCACCCACCCCACCCCCAAGAGCCTGGTCATCCAGGCCTCTAACTCCCAGACCGCATTCCCGACGGCTCCCCCCGATCGGGAATCCAAGAGGTATGAACAGTATAGAAAAAAGATGTTCTCCTCCATTAGTTTGGGGTTGCGGTCCGTCAACACCGCGTGCCTCTTGGGCCGTTACACCCACTCTCTGTGGGACACGGTCGCAGACGTGCTGCCACAATGTCCGGAGGGGGTCCTGACTAAACTCACCAAAGCCCTTGTGGAGGATCGAGATACGGCATGGTATTCCATCCGGTGTGGGCTGGATACCACGGACTCGCTAGGCAGAGCGATGGCAACGATAGTGGCGATTCGTCGCCACGCCTGGCTGAGGTCCACCAACTTTTCAGCTGATGTCCAAAACACCCTTATGGACATGCCGTTTGATGGCAGTCGCCTCTTTGGCGACAAGGCAGACATTGCGCTTGAGCGCTTTAGGGACTCCAGGGCTACGGCCAAGTCCTTGGGCCTCTCGGCCCGCGCCAGCAATCTGTTGCCTTTCGCTCCTTTCGTGGCCAAGGAAGAGGCGCCCCCACACTTCCTGCCAGCCACGGACCACAGACTAACATCCAGCGCGGTGGCGGACGTGGTAACCGCCGTGGCGGCAGTCGGGGACAACAGCGAGGTCAGTCCACACCGACCCCTGCAGCATCCGCCTCAAAATCCCCCTAGTCCAAGCTTTCAGGCCCATGTGACGCCAGTGGGGGGCAGGGTTCGCCATCACCTCCTCCACTGGCACACTGTCACATCAGACAGGTGGGTGCTGCAAATCGTCCGAAGGGGCTACTCCCTCCCCTTCGAGGCGACCCCTCCAGCCATGCCACCCCAGTACCACCGCGTGTCGGGGGATCACTTGAGTCTTCTGCAAGAGGAAGTTACGGCCCTCCTGGACAAGTGGGCCATCGAGCGCGTTCCTGGGCTAGAAGTAGGGTGTGGTTGTTACTCCCACTACTTTCTGGTTCCCAAGAAGGGCAAAGGGGGCCTACACCCTATCTTGGACCTGCGGAACTTCAACGGCTTCCTCAGGAAGGAGAAGTTCAAGATGCTGACACTGGCTCAGGTCTTAGCTGCCCTGGACCCGGGAGACTGGATGGTAGCGTTGGACTTGCAGGATGCTTATTTTTATATCCCTGTCCTGCTGGCCCACCAGCGTTACCTGCAGTTCACGGTAGGCCACGAGCACTTTCAGTTTACTGTGCTCCCCTTCGGTATTACCAGCGCCCCACGGGTGTTCACGAAAGTGATGGTGGTGGTCGCAGCTCATCTGCGCAGGTTAGGGGTTTCAGTCTTCCCCTACCTCGACGACTGGTTGTTGAAGGCGGGCTCGCCCCAGACAGTCGTCAGCCACCTCCAGACTACGGCTGACCTCCTGCACCTGCTGGGGTTCTCCATCAATGTGCCGAAGTCACAACTGTGTCCCTCTCAGAAGCTCCTCTTCATCGGAGCGGTTCTAGACTCTGTGCAGTTTCGGGTTTATCCTCCCGAACAGCGGGTTCGGGATATTCAGGCTCTGATTCTGATTTTTCAGCCATTAGCCCGAGTCTCGGTCAGGTTGATGCTGTGGCTTCTGGGGGTGATGGCCTCCTGCATCCATCTGGTGCATCAGGCCAGGTGGCGGATGCAGGCTCTGCAGTGGGACCGGAAGTTTCAGTGGGCCCAGCATCAGGGCAACTTGTCCGACCATGTCTTGATCTCGGAGGGCACTGCGAGACAGTTGCAGTGTGGCTCACGGACCGCGATTGAGTCAGCGGCAGATCCCTCTCCCTACCCCAAACGGAGCACGTAGTTGTGACGGACGCGTCCCTCCAGGGATGGGGGGGCACATGGGAGAGGCAGAGATCAGAGGCCTCTGGTCTCTGGCAGAGTCCCGGCTCCACATCAACCTTCTGGAGCTGCGGGCGTCCCGGCTTGCACTGAAGGCATTCCTCCCCTCTGTCTGGGGGAGTGTAGTGCAGGTGTTCACGGACAACACCACCGCCATGTGGTACTGCAAAAAACAGGGCAGGGTGGGGTCGTGGACCCTATGCCAGGAGGCTCTGCGCCTATGGCAGTGGCTGGAACATCAGGGCGTGACCCTGGTGGTTCAACACCTGGCAGGTTCCCTGAACGCCAGGGCGGACAAACTCAGCCGTCGGTGCATGATGGATCATAAATGGCGTCTGAACTCGGACGTGGCGCAAGGCCTCTTTCAGCAGTGGGAAGAGCCTTGGTTAGATCTATTCGCCACAGAAGAGAACGTGCAATGTCATCAGTTCTGCGCGTTGGAATTTCCAAGGCGGCACTCGCTCGGAGATGCTTTTCGTTGCTAGTGGAGCTGCGGTCTGTTGTACGCCTTTCCACCTATACCACTACTGTCCAGAGTGCTGAAGAAGATCAGACTCGACCGGGCCCAAGTTATCCTTGTGGCTCCGGACTGGGCACGAAGATACTGGTATCCCGAGCTACTCTGCATGTCTGTCGATCCCCCGATTCGTCTGCCTCTTCAGGAGGACCTTCTGTCGCAGCAGCAGGGGACGATCCTCCACCCGAACCTGTCCAGGCTCCACTTACTTGCGTGCAGATTGACCAGTGGCAGTTGAGGCCATTTGACTTGCCTCCTGAAGTCTGTAATGTCATTCTGGCAGCCAGGCATCCCTCCACAAAATCGGTATACGCCTGCAGGTGGAACAAATTTGTGGCATGGTGCACAGCAAAGGCTGTGGATCCCCTTTCTGCCCCTCTTTCAGAGGTTCTCTTCTTTCTTCTTTCTCTTGCCCAGCAGGGCTCTGCTCTGGGCACTCTGAAGGTCTACCTCTCTGCCATTTCCGCCTTCTTAAGGCTCCCTGATCAGCCCTCTTTGTTCAAGTCCCCAGTAGTAAATAGGTTTTTGAAGGGCATCACTCATATGTTTCCTCCTGTTCCTTTCGTGATGCCTCAGTGGGACTTGAACCTTGTTCTGACCTATCTGATGTGCGCTCCTTTCGAGCCACTTCATGACTGTCCTCTTCGTCTCCTTACTCTGAAGACTGCATTCCTGGTTGCCATCACCTCTGCCAGGAGGGTGAGTGAGCTCCAGGCTCTTTCCTCTAAACCTCCCTTCCTTTCTGTCCATCTGGACAAAGTTGTGTTGAGGACACAACCCTCTTTCCTGCCCAAAGTAGTCACAGCCTTCCACATCGGGCAGTCCATCACTTTGCCCACCTTCTTTCCGCCTCCGCATCCCTCGAAAGAGGAATAGAGGCTCCACGTCTGTACCCAAAATGTGCGCTTTCGTTCTATTTGGATCGCACACGCCAGTTCCGGGTGGATGACCAACTCTTTGTTGGTTACGTGGGCGCTAAAAAAAGGTCTGGCGGTGCACAAGCGGACCATCTCTCGGTGGGTCGTGTTGTGCATCAAGGTATGCTGGTCTTTGGCTACAAAGGAGCCTCCTGTTGGGCTGAGGGCCCATTCCATTCGGGCCATGGCGGCTACTACTGCCCTGGGCCGTGGAGTCCCCTTGCAGGACATCTATCAAGCAGCTACGTGGGCCGCGCTGCACACGTTCGCAAGACACTACTGCCTGGACAGCCAAGTCCGGCGAGATGTCTTTTTTCGGCCGTTCCATTCTCCAGGACTTTCTGGTGTGATCATTGGTTCGCAGACCCACCTCCGGGGTTGGTATTGCTGGGGTATCTATTCTAAGGTAAGGAATTTAATACTAACCTGTTTCTTTCAGATGCACAAGTTACTTACCTAAGGTAACGATATATCTGTAAGAAACAGTAGTTGGTATTAGATTCCTTACCGCCCCACCCATCCTTCCCGTTCTGCGAACTGATATCTAGGGTTAAGGTCATCCCCTTTCAGGGCCTTAGTTTCATGGCACCAGTGTTGGTTTTTATCATGTCTCTGCGTTTCTGGCGAGGAAAAGCTATGTATAAGAACTGACGTCAGCGCACGAGGGCAGCATCTAAGTACTCCGGCGATGTCATCCCGGCGCCAATAACGCCGACGACAGACGCGGAGCCGCAGACGGCACCTACCGACGTGCAAGAGTACTGCTATGCAAAAGTTTCCGGATCCAGTCTGACGCCTGGGGATATTCTAAGATAAGGAATCTAATACTAACTACTGTTTCTTACAGATATATCGTTACCGAAGGTAAGTAACTTGTGCAATGGGCTGCGTTGCGTGAAATGCTGCTGTTTCTCTGTCCCCCTGCACCGTGGCTTTCAAGCCTGTCTTGCACCAGGCACACATCCTTGCATCATTGTGCAATGGTGAGTGTGATATAACATAGGTTTTGTATTAAAAGGGTACACTGCAAGCAAACATACTATACATAGACCTAGGGTAAAATGCCTCCCACATTGGATGTATCCTGTACAGTACTGAACACTTGCTATGTTGGAAAAGTTTGGAAATTCTAATCCCCTTGGAATTTAGCCCAGGTCAAGGAACACAGGAATAGTTGCTAAATGGTACATGCTGGGGCCAGTGTTTAAATCTCTGTGGACCATGAAGGGCAATGTAGATTGAGGTAGTCTATGACGATAGCTCCAAAATCTGCTCTCTTTGTTCTGGATAATGCATGATCCATCATATTCCTCCCTGTATATATATATATGTGGGTGGTTGCACCTGGTATGCCCAGACTCCCAGCTATTCAAAACCCACAGGATTGCACCTTGAAATTCAAACTTTAATAACAATCCTTTTCATGGAAGGCTACGACTTAGTAAAAGAAGTTGTAAACAATGATTGTGATTAAATAAAAGAGTGTGCTTAAGATTATGTAATATTATGAACGCTTCTGCACAAAAAATAAAATGTCGCAGTCTATAGAATTGTGTTTGTCTGTGTTTTGTAAGCTAGTCCCAGAAATAGGCACTGACTTCATCTTTGTTTTGAATGCAGCCATGTTTTAATTTCTGATAATGCCCGCACACTCAGCAAAATGTGCACTGATGCTTTGTGATGACATGCTGTTCTTGGTGAGCTTCAAAGGAAGTGGGCTGTAATTTGCAACATTTCCAACGTCTCTTCCTGCTCCTCACAGTGAATATATTCATGCATTGAGTTTGTTATTGTTTTATAGAACTAGGTTTGTACTTTCATATCTTTGACATTAGGTCAGAATAGAATAGAGCATAATAATATTCCGTTGGGGACAGGGAGAGTGCTAGGATGGTGGTATTATATGACATTGTATAATTCTTTATTTAAATTTTTAAAACCTTTGATATATTTGCTCACTCTATGCTAACTGTGTAATTTCCATTCATTTCTATGTTGAATTTGTATATAAAGCCCCTGCATTTTGGAGGTGCGCCAGTCTGGTTTGCCCTGACTCTAGTGAGTGAACCCCTGCCGGGTTGTCTCATTCTTGTGGCGTACAATATTTTTTTCTCTGAAACTCGAATCAAGACGTTCTAATTGCTACAATTGATTGAGCTTTATGCTAATTCCCTTGGGACCTTTTATAATCATACTTTTCATCAGATTGGCCTTCAGTAGTGACAAGGTGCTATCTTGCCTGACTAGAGGTGCTTTAAAGTGTGACTTAAAATCGATTTCTAAAATTTGAAGTTTTTACCAAGACTTGTAACATTGTTTACAGATAAAAAAAGACTTCATTCTGGCTGTGTGTTTGTATGAAGTGTTGAGACACAATTGTATTTAAAGACCCAATTAAGTCCTTTTGTGTGAAGATTTATGAAAATGTGTGGATTAAGATGGATGGTTTATCCTGTCATTGGGTGGTCAATACTGTGGAGCTGTGAAACAGGATTTGAATCATGATTTTTTTATTTGCCCCCCAGGCCTTTTATATCTCCAGAGAAAATGTATAATTCCTGTAATTTTAAAGCACTTTATTTTAATGTACAAAGAAGCACTTTATTTATTGTTAAAACCTCTTGAATGTCTGCTATCGTCAGATGAGGTTTTGTGGATCCCTTCTTGCAGTAAATTGATCTATTCTTTTATCTTTTTATCCTTTGCATCATAATGAATATTGAGTGTTTTAATTGTGAATGTACTGTCTTAGTTTGTGTAATTCTTTTAAATAATTTTTCTGTATTGGATTTAATTTTTTTTGCTTGTTGTGCTTTTAAGTGTATTCTGTCAAAGCACGTTAAAGATTAATTAAATATCAGCAATGAAAATTCCCTATATTGACTTTGTCTAATTATTATTTTTACCTTCTGTAATGCTCTTTGCATTTCCTTAATTGACCTTCATGGTTTACATTTGATTTGTGGCTCCAGAGAGCTTATTTATGTAATGCTATTTATTTAATTTGTGTTGGGATGCCAATAGGGAGACTGTTGTGTTTATTCTTAAATTCCTTACCATTGGTATGGAATGTCATTTACGTGGGGCAGAATGCTAGAATGTTATTTGTGTAATAATCACTTAGACTTAGACAAACATGGTTCCTTGATAGTTTGCATAGCAATTGACAGGCACAATTTTTTTAGGAGGAAGCAGAATAAGCAGAAACCTAAAGTAGAGCATGTGTCTGCTCTAAAAAAAAAAAATTAACTTGTAGGTTCGGTGCCTTGTATGATGAATTGATAAGAGATCAAATAATTATGCGTGTGAACAATGAACATGTACAGGAGAGACTGTGGATTTATGGAGAAGCGTCTCTCAGTGATGTAATTTTAGTTTTTTAGAAGGTAGATATTTCAAATAAATGTGCTAAAGCAACTGAGATGAAACCTAAAGAAAAGCAGAAAGAATCTGTTTGCAAAGTCAGGATATAGAGAAAGAAAAGAGCTGTGGGCCAGGATGAGATGAAGAAGAACTAATCTAAACGTCAGAAAAAGAGAGGCTATAGATGTGGTAGTAAGGCTCACTTAGCCTTTAGTAAGAAGTGCCCAGTTCGCAATCAAACGTGCTACAGTATGTAGGAAAAATACGATTAACAGGAAAGTAGGTGTAGTCAAATGTGGTTCTGCATCTGACTCAGACTCTCAGTCAGATAGGTCTACTGAAGAATGTTCTTTTAAACAGAATGAGTGTGTTCTTGGAATTGTGGAGGCGCAGGGTAATGGAAGTGTGAATCTCCATCCCAAACAGTCTAGGAATAAACCAGTCTGTAATATCAAGTTTGGTGGAATGGAGATACCGAAAGTTGCAGATTCTTGGTCTCCTTATACCATTGTGGATAAAAGTGTGTGGGATGAAGCATTTGCTGCCATTTTGGGGGTATTCCTTGTGCCCAATAGATGTCATTCCTGAAAGCTTCATGGGGGAACCCATCCCAATGGTTAGTTACCGGAGATTAAACTTTGAATTCAAAGGGAGGAGAAACATTAGCAAACTATGTGGCAAAGAATGATACATCTGTTCTAGGTTGAGTAAACCAGAGAGCTTTAGACACCATTTTAGACCCAAATAGTCAGGAACAAGATTTAGTCACTAAGGGGCATATTATCAAGAACAGCGTTAAAATTATCGCTGCTTTAGCGGCAGGGAACTGCTGCTAAAGCGGCAATAAGGGGCTTGATAATATGCCCTTGTGAATTCCCATAGAAGCCCATGTTTACACCAGACATGGGCGTCTATGGGAATTCACAAGGGCATATTATCAAGTCCATTATCGCAGCTTTAGCGCTATTTTCATGCCACTAAAGCGGCGATAATTTTAACGCCGTTCTTGATAATATAATATGCCCCTACTGTGGTGACACTATTGGAGTTAATTTGAAGAGCATATTTCTGAAGGTGTTTTTGGGGAAAATTGAGACATTGAAGGGGTACTCACACAAGTTTGTACTAAACCTTGATGCTGTTCGCAAGGTGCACAAAATTAGGGAAATCCATTGGATTGTGAAGGAGGAAGTTGACCAGGAGGTAGAGAGGTTTCTGAGAGAGGGGATATTTGAACAAGTCAACGCTGCTGAGTGGATTGCCCCAATAGTCATTGCGAGGCGAGCTTATGGGAAAAACCACTTATGTGTGGAATTGAGGAATTTGAACAACAAAATAATTCTAGAAAGGTTCTCATTACCCAAAATAAAAGAGATGCATACTAAAGGGATGAAAGGATTCATGTTGATTTACTTGTCTTCAAGCATAACCAAATCCAGCTGCATGAGGATAGTAAAGATTTGACAGCTTTCGTGACACCATCAGGGTGTTTACGCTATGCGCATATGCCATACGGACTAGCTTCGGACGTATTTCAGAAATGTATGGATAAGTTATTTAAGGATATTACCTGCACTATCTTTTTCCAAGACTACATATTGATCATGGGTGAGAGAGAGCATGAGTCCAGAGTGAACAAGGTACTACAGATTTTGAAATACAATGGGTTGACCGCAGAGTTAACAAAATGTAAATTCAAAGTGAAAAGCTTGAATTATCTCGGTCATAAGGTTACTATTGATGGCATAAAACCAGAGGCGAACTTTTATGTGCTGTCAGGGAAGCTCCCTCTCCCACTAATAAAGATGTACTGAAGTTTTTTCTGGTGGTTGGCCGAGTTTTATGCAAAGTTTGTTCGCAATTTCCCAGAGAAGATGTATAACTTGTGCCAATTATTAAAAAACACAATAAATACATTTGGTCAAGCGAATTAGAAACCAATTTTAAAGCATAAAAAAGAGCATTTGAAGGGTGAAAAATCTACATGGCTTTGACCAAAAATTAAAGTGTATTTTTACAACAGATGCCAGTAACAGATGCATAGGTGCTGTGTTCAGCCAAAGAGATGCCAAGGGTACTGAGTACACTGTGGCATTCTCATCGAGGGTATTTTCACCTTCTGAAGAATGGTACTCCATTATTGAAATGGAAATGCTGGCAATTGTATGAGGTTTAGAACTTTGTCTAAATTTTGTTTGGATGTATGAGGTCAAAAGAAGGTGTGACCACACACCTTTATTTAAAGTTCTAACTCCAGAGGGGTTATTAAATGCCACTCCTAGAATGGCAAGGATGTCTGTAAGGTTAATGTTTTATTGGTTTACTTTGCATTACCTTCCTAGTGTTAAAAATGAGGTGGCTCATTGTTTGAGTAGGCTTCCATTACCATTAGAAGAAATTTCCAAAGGAAGTTGTGAAGATATGAATTTCCCATGGAGTGTGATGAGAAAATAAATGCCATTACCAAGGAAGAATGAAAGAAGGCTTGTGAGGATGAAATGACCTTGGTGAATGAAAATAAATTTGTGGTAGAGGGTTGGCTGCACAAAATCTCTTTGAAGGAGGAGTGTAAATGGTCCTGAGAAGTATGGAATGAGTTGACGTTGATGAATGGGAATATTTTGAGAGGTGTATGGATTATTCCTCCCAGGGGTCTGAGGAGTGCAATTGTCAAATTGTGCCAAGAAGGACACCTTGACATAGTGAAAAATAAAAAGAAGGTTACATTTAGTTAATGGTGGCCATGGATGGACCTGGAAGTGGAAAGGATAGTCAAATAATGTAGTTTATGTGAAGGAGTTAACAAGTCACAAGTGTTGATGAAACCCTTGCTACATCCAGTACCTTGCCCTGACATGTCGTGGATAACTATTGGAGTTGACATTAATAATCAAAGGGCAATTTGCCAAGACCGGTGAATTCCAATCTACACAGTGCTTAGAACCTGAGGTGAAATTAAGGATAATCCAAACACTATGGGGTCGATTACAATGTCGAATCGGATTCTGGGAGTCCGACCGACTGATTACGATGGTCCCGAACACCGTTCGTCGGACTCCCATTGACTTCAATGGGTTGCCTATGTTCAGACAGACTACACAGGCTACCATTGAAGAAAAGGGGTGGGTGGGGAAAATCGTGCACCCTGTGGCGGGTACCCCATGTTGCCTACCACACTGTGGATGGCTGCAAAGGGGGGGCCCATGGGTACCCCCACATGCTCGTTTCAGAGGCCCCGGATGAAGGGGGGCCTGCTACGGCCCCCAAAGTCAGAATCCAACAGCCGATCCGTGTCGGAACAACCGATTAGGAAAGGTTGTCCAAATCCGACATCCTGATGGCTTGTTCCTGTACGAGTTGACTCTGAACGCCTCGGTTACTCGCCTCTGAACTCTGAATTCAGAGCCTTTCTGAATGAGATCTTAATCGACCCCTATATATACTATATATGGTGTACTTTAATGCAATGCGGCCTAATAGCCGACCTGAAATGGATTAAAAACCAGAGTTGTTTCAAACTGTTCAGCTCAAACATATTATACTCTTAGTGCAGTATGCATAGAATATATCTGTAACAAGAGGGGAGAGAGAGACTAAAGTGGATTCATTCTCCCTGGGTAATGTAAATAAACAAAATAGCTTTTGTCCCTTGTTCCCAACAGGATTATGAACAAATGACATTAATCCTCTATGTGTATTACATGCATTATTATTTCATCAAATAGACTAGGTCATTGCTACCTTTTCTTAGATGTAAATTTGTCCTGGTGTAGGCATTTGATTCTATATTTTGTCTTCCCTCCAGGTCTGATCTGAACCGCCAATTGGGCGTTAGGACTGCTATAATACATACATATTAGGTACATATACACCTAATCCTTTTTTATAGAATACACTTTAATATACATAATACGTGTGAGTAAGGTGGGGAATTAAGTGCTTTCCCGTCCTGAAGAAGGAGTTGGATACTCCGAAACATGTCCATGTCGACGCACTAAGAGGTAGCTGTACTTAACTATACAGCAACTACCTCGCCAAGCACGTTTTTAATACTACCAGCTGGGGGCTTGATTAAATAAGTTTTTGACCCCACCAGCCAGGTATTTTTTAACACCACTTTCACCACTCCACCACTCACCTTTTTTCACCCCACATACCACCACACATAGTCTGCATAATAAAAGGGCTCCCGCGCAAACCTTTGGTCGCAGCACGCCGCATTCCGTAGAGGGGTGCGAAGACCCCAATGATGGTAGAATGACACCAAGGGTCCTTTTGGTGTGTGAGGGGTATTAAAAACAACACTGTGTGCTCCCAACCATAGTAGGGACCATACTATCTATCCCCAGTGGATTCGATTTTGTATGCATAGAATATACATGCTGCCAACCATGGTGGTGTCCCTCACATTGTGATGTACAGAATAAAACAGAACACGTAACAGGCAGGGGACACTCTCATGTATTGTAACAAGGTTTCATACACTGTGGCGAAGAGGCCAGACCACTTACCCAATTGGGTAGTATCTTTGACTCCTCAAGTATGCACTGAGACCACACTGATTTAGTGTGTTAGAAGAATACAAATAGATAAGGAGGCCCCAGGGGAATTCCTGATATGTCAAGAAAGTTCTGAAGAAAATATTTGCATAGTACTTACAGAGTCGAAGTGACATTTCAGAGGATGACCTATCCCATCTCAGGCGCCTTGTATGGGAATGCAGCGGGGAGGTCTGTGAATTAAAACTGCTTTGTTCTCAATTGTTTACAGTTGGCTTCAATTCAAAGGAAAGTAGGCACTAAAGCACACCCGGGAGAGCATGGGCGCCATTTTGGAAGTATGGATGTTATTTAGAGAAAGTCATAATATTATCTCTGAGGCTGTAGTAAACCAAAGTTTAGTATGGTCAAAGGGGGTCCTTGAGCTATGGGATCTGCTCAGTTGGAGGCTGTTCCCACCGAGTAAGGCAGATCTGATGCAGAGACCGTAATTGCACAACTCCCCATGTCATGGTAGGCGGGGGAGTGGGAGGCGGGACTGGCAAGCATCACAGTCCTCCTCATCGTAATAGGAAAGGGGCAAGCCAAGCATTATGTAACATAGTCTGCTGCTTGTTAACCCTTGCAAGTTACTTAATATAACGAGATCTGGCAGCTGGGGACTAAATCGTATCCATATACTCTTCCAGACAATAGGTGTCTTTACATTTCAGGAAACTCGAGGTCAGGGTACCTGCCACTGCAATCCTGTGGGATTTACCATCTGTGTGTCTCCAATACAACTCCTTAAGCATGGACTTGGAAACACCACATAATGTTTCCAGATGGGCCCACATATTTCCACACCCAATCTCTTCAAGACAGCGCTTAATGTACCCAAACCATGGGATCCTAATAGCCCCAAGGACTTTTGGGATATATTCCAGGCCCAGCGAAATGGCAATAGGTCAGCTGAGGACCAAATACTCCTCCAATACAATAAGGGTCAAAGTTTTATTCTGAGGTCAAGAGGTTGAATGCCATAATCCAGCCGGAGTGGCACTAATGGAGTGCTGGCAGGTAGATTGGTGAGTTAAGCAAAATGATTGCTATCCATTTCATCTCATGGACATTGTCATGCCCCCAAACTTCCCCACCATACAGAGACCCCCCTCCTCCCAGAGCTTGCAAGTTGTAAATTTGCAATGCAGGTGTTACAGGACGAAAGCTAGATCCATTCAAGGCTCTCAGGATACCACCAGTGTAATGTTCTAGTCTGAGTTTGCACTTTTGGATCCGGGCCGACCAACCAAAATGCTCATTGAGGGTGAGCCCCAGTTATTCAAAGGTATAAACCTTATCCAGTGGGGAGCCATTATGGACTGGGTGCAATCTAGCCACCTGGCAAGGGTCCTATACCATATATTTTGTTTTATTGAGGTTGCTCTCCAGGCCTCTCTGCTTGCAGAAGACATGGAACTGATCCAGAAAATTTTGGATGCCCATTGGGGTTTTCGAGACCAACTCCAAAGGTAACCTCTGTCTGCTCACCAACGCTGTACACGCTGTAACGAACACCAAAGGAACCACGACCACCGATTTCAGGCAAATAATTTATTTCAGTTGTTTTCTCCTCCTGACACGTTTTCCACTAGCTCCACTAGCCCTTGTTCACATGTGCAGAGGTTAAAAAACACAATTTTTTTTATATGTGATGCAACACTCGTGTTAAAACACCCATGATAGACATAGAAAAAATATTTATATATGAGTCCAACACTTCTTCAGTATATTTATTTTTCATGTTTGTGTCTTTTCTTTTTTTCCCCTTCACAGAGTTAGTTTGTATATAACTCTTCCTTTGCAGATTAATTCATATAGCATCTTGACTTGACTTGACATATAGCATTGTGTAATTGATTTCACTCAATGTGGTGTTCCTTCACCGTATTATGATTAAATTCATTCCATTCAGATAGGTAGCCAGTCCGTGTTCAGTAATTATTCTGTATGAATACTAGAATCATGCTGATACTTTCATCTCCATCTATAACGTTAAATATTACATAAGGGAATATGACACTGATGCAATATAAATATTAAATATAAAAATATATACATAGATAAATAGTATAAAATGTGTTTATAAATATTTAACAATAAAATTGATATATATATATTTAAAATGTAATTGCGGTGATGCTGGCGTGCTGCCAGATCGCTGGTGGTGCAAAGTGAAAGGCGCTACCGCTAGTGCTTGAAATGTGAAGAAAATCCCCCAAACCGTCTTCTGATTAAGGAGCCTGCACATGTAGTTGTAGATATTTCTCCCGTTTTATTGCATCATTTGCATCAGACACAAGGTGGAACAGAAGAGGGACGCGTTTCGGCAGTCACGCTGCCTTTCTCGACCTCATATGCGCCATTTTGGATGCTTCTTTTTAAAGCCTCTATACAGTGAAAATAAAAGACACACTCCACTTCGACAATTATTGGTAAGACACAGGCGGGTAGGAAAAATAACATAGTATACCCTTGCACAGACCGATTTGCACCAAAAATGAAAGCACAACAGAGTAAGCTCTACAAATTGCATTGTTTAACAATGTCTCACTAACTATGGCCTATATTTGAGGCTTTTCGGTTTGTTGTGGTCAAAAAAGTCCCATCATGCCTCATTATGTTGTGTCAAAAACCCGGGCTGGATTAGAGCTCATTTTAATTTAAAAACTACGTGTGCAGGCTCCTTAATCAGAAGACGGTTTGGGGGATTTTCTTCATATATATATATATATATATATATATATATATATATATATATTACCTACTGGCGGTCGCCAGTAGGTAGTTATAGTTAGGATAATTTTCAATGTTAAATCTCAACATTCTATTTTGAATAACTTTGGCGCCGGTTGACGAATCTGCCTGAAATTTTCAGGAAAATGGTCTCATGGCGGTCCGGTCCTTCCCTGAAAGTTTGGGGGGGATTCGTCAAGCGGGGGCCGAGATAAAAGGGGGGTCCCAAAACGCGTTTTCCCCATGTTAATTTCCATAGGGCGGTCGATTTCACTTTTAGCCCGAACGGCTGAATGGATTTCCACCAAACTTGGCAAAATTGTAGGGACTGGTAGCCCGATGTGCCTTTGCTATGTCTCAAGATATGTGCTCCAGTGGATTTTGAGTAATTTAGGTTCAAAAAAATATATATATCTATAGCCGCGCTCCCGTGCGCGCACGGGAGTGCGCTCCAGGCGCGACACGCGACTTGCGCGCAGGAAGCTGATTGGATCTCAGTTGTCTGTAAACATTCTAAACAGTGCGGAGCGGCCGCCATCTTGTGTCTCGGTAAAATCGAGACACAAGGAGTTTGAAAAAAAAAGGGGCAAATGACCATAAGGGGGAAGAGTAGACCCCCTCTGACCCCCTAGGTTTGATGTAGGGACTAAAATAGGGTCCTGCAGGGCATTAAAATTTTTTTTTCGTTTTGCGCGGGGATAGCCGCGCTCCCGTGCGCGCACGGGAGTGCGCTCCAGGCGCGACACGCGACTTGCGCGCAGGAAGCTGATTGGATCATAAGGGGGAAGAGTAGACCCCCTCTGACCCCCTAAATCCAGGACTATATTTATGAAGGCCTTGCGCTGTTAGTTTTGCGCTTCCTGTGCGTCAATTTTTGTGACGCACCAGCGGTGTAAAAAAATGCGCATTGTTATGCAATATTTAAAAAGTGACGCATCTATCTAGATGCGTCACTTTTTAAATATAGTGCAACGAGGTACATTTTATTACACTGCTGGTGTTATGCGTCACTTTTCTGTGCGCACTCCTTATGACGTTCCAGATGTGTCATATTTAATGTATGACGAATCATGTTGCAGATACAATATGGCGCAGAGTTTTAAAAAGTGACCCATGTACCTAGATGCGTCACTTTTTAAAAATAGCGTCAGGTATAATGTATGCAGAGGGGGTGTTCTCTCGCAAAAAGCTTTGTAATAGCGACGCAGTGAAATCTTTGAGATTTCACTGCGTCAGTTTTAGGATGCTGTTGCGTCAAAATCTTGTGTCTGCTTTACAGCAGGTGTTAGACTGAGGCAAGACCTTTCATATGCTGCTTTCCCCATTTGAAAGGACACATTACTGGAGTTGCGTCACTTTTGTGACGCACTCCAGCAATGCGTTACTTGGAATGTCATAAGGAGTGCGCACAGAAAAGTGACGCATTGCACCAGTAGTGTAAAAAAATGTGTTGCGTTGCGTTATATTTAAAAAGTGAGGTATCTAGGTAGATGGGTCACTTTTTAAAATCAAGCGCCACATTATATCTGCGTGAGGTATAATGCATGCAGAGGGGGTGTTCCCCCACAAAAAGCTTTGTAATAGCGACGCAGTGAAATGTTTGAGATTTCACTGCGTCACTTTTAGGATGCTGTTGCATCCTTTAAATATAGTGCAACGAGGCACATTTTATTACACTGCTGGTGTGATGCGTCACTTTTCTGTACACAGTCCTTATGACATTCCAGATGTGTCATATTTAATGTATGACGAATCATATTGCAAGGAGTTACAGATACGTCAGTATTTCTGACATATGTGTAAACATAAAAGTGATGCGAGGCCGGCGCAAAATTTTGACGCAATAGCATCCTAAAAGTGACGCAGGGAAATCTCATAGATTTCAGTACGTTGTTATTACCAAGCTTTTTGCGAGGGATTGCCCCCTCTGCATACATTATACCTGATGCAGATACAATATGGCGCAGAGTTTTAAAAAGTGACCCATGTACCTACATGCGTCACTTTTTAAAAAATAGTGTCAGGTATAATGCATGCAGAGGGGGTGTTCCTTGCAAAAAGCTTGGTAATAATGACGCAGTGCGTCACTTTTAGGATGCAGTTGCGCCAAAATCTTGCGCCTGCTTCACAGCAAACCTTTCACATGGTGCTTTTTCCATGTGAAAGGACACATTACTGGAGTTGCGTCACTTTTGTGACGCACTCCTGCAATGCGTTACTTTTGTGTTTAGAGATATGTCAGAAATACTGACATATCTGTAACTCCTTGCGAATTGATTAGTCATATATTAAATATGACATATGTGGAATGTCATAAGGAGTGCGTCCAGATAAGTGACGCATCGCTATTTTCACGTAGCGATGCGTCACTTTTCAGAAATGAGGCCTCCAGTTTATTCACTGTGTCATAAATTTCTTTTCTAACACTCACCTTCTTTCAGTCCTCCTACTTCACTTCCTTTCACCTCTCATACCTTTCTGTTCTTTCTTACTCATTCTCCTTTCAATTATCAATGCACTATATTTCACTTACTCTTCATTTTTTAAGATTATAGCTCTTTGATGAGAATTGGAGGTAGTTCTGAAAAGAACTTTTGGTTTTCTTCTTTTAACTGAAGAGGAACAAAAACAGGGAATAGAAACTGCTCAACAGGAGCAAAAAGAAAAGAAAAAAATTAGGGGTGGGAAGGGCAGTGATGGTTCTCTAATGCCCGAACCATGAGCAGGACACTTTGCTCCCCATAGGTGAGGAGTTGATTGCAGTATCTGCATCTGACGACCCCATGGTTGAATGCAGGTTGGATGTTTGCTACCTGCCCCTGAGATTGATCTCTTCCGGAAGAAGTTGCTCCTCCTGTAGATGTAGAGGCCCCATCTCTAGGAACCTCCTGTGCCAGAGCCCTGACACTTTCCCGGGCAAAATTCTGGGGGTGCCTGGTCTCCACATGTCGGATCATCGTAAAGTTCCCAAAAGAGTACTTTTTTTGGGGGTTACCCCGTGACAGGACCTTTTTGCAGATCCTGCACTCTACTTTTGGTGCATTCACCTTCTTCTGGTCTGCTGGGAATTTAAAGAATTTCCAAATGAAATGTCCCTTCACCTTTGGGGTAGGTGGCTCTTCATCAATGAAGTCATCTTCACTGCTGGATGATCTGGCAGCCATGATGAATCCAGGAATATGGAGCAGCAAAAAATGCAGGTCTTTCAGTCACAAAAGTGAAAGAAGAAGTGAAGGAAATGGGTGGGGATTTCATTCATTGTAACAAAAAACTGTTAGCAACCAATGAAAAGTGTTATTTTAGGGTCACATGACCTGACGCGCTTACGATGCGCGCTCGGGTGCACTTCCGGGTGCGTTTACGCAGCGCGATCGTAGGCGCTTCCGGGGCGCACACGTGGCGCGATCGTAGGCGCTTTTGCGTGCGTTTAGGCGCCGCGCACGTATGCGCTTCCGAGGGCACGTACGTTGCGCGCCGAAGTGACGTCATCAATCTTTAATAGAAATGCATAATCATTTTCCATATTAAAAAAAACAAATTTTATTTGTATGGTACGAAATGTTTTGCATTATTATTAACTTTTCATTCATATTTTTTTTTCACGAACGACAGTTGCGCTCTGGGTGCGCTTTCAGATGAGCGCACGGAGAAGCTTACAGGAGAGCTTAGCTGAAAGCTTCCCCGTGCGCGCACCCAGAGCGCAAAAAAAAAAAATTATAAAAAAAATGAATACTTAAAAAAAACAGCAAATTGTAAAAAAAAAAAAGGTTAGAAACTCGATATACAAAGGAATTAGCATTTAAAAAACCTATGAAATGCACTGAAAAAACCATAGGTTTCACACCAGTTATAGTTAGGAATTAGCATTTAAAAAACCTTTGAAATTCACAGAAAAAACCATAGGTTTCACACCAGTTATAGTTAGGAATTAGCATTTAAAAAACCTTTGAAATTCACTGAAAAAACCATAGGTTTCACACCAGTTATAGTTAGGAATTAGCATTTAAAAAACCTATTAAATTCACTGAAAAAACCATAGGTTTCACACCAGTTATAGTTAGCTGGAAATTTTACTGATATAAAACCATTGAAATTCCCACGTTATAGTTAGTCGGACTCACTATAACTTGCGCGTGCAATGCACTGCTGATGACGTCACATATTACATCACTCATGACATGGTCAGTGACATCACTCATGACATCACTGATGACACCATCCTTGTGACATAGTGACAGACCTCCTCTCAGTGTAAAGTAACCCTTGAGACACATATTCAAAAATAGAAACTGAAATTTTTAAAAAATGGACATACCTATATCAGTTACAACAAGCAATTCTGTACTTCCACTATCTATATACTCATCCACTCATTCACCAACAGTTCTATATAGTCACTCATACATATACTCACTCATCATATGAAGAGATACACCTATACATTCTGTTACACACCGACATTCATCCAAAAGTTACTCACACACATATTCACACGTGCAAATAAACTATTGAACAACCATTTATTTGAAAATAGAGTTATACACACACTTCCACCTTACTTCTATTGAAAATTACACATATTTATTCTCTTAAACAATCACTTATAGAAACACATACTTATTTAAACAGGAAATCTTACAATCTCTTACTCTCACATATACTCAGTTATATACATCAATATTCATATATACTAGATTAAAACATATGTAGTTACTGATAAAGACACTAGTGAGACAGTCATTCACTCACTAACAAACACATATAGACACTCATCCACCCATACAGTCCTGTACATATGCTGTCTTCAAAACACATACAAACAAAGAGTCAGTCACTCATGCATCTATGTGCTAAGTAATACCTCCACCTAACCATATAGACACTCATACTAATACTAATAAAAATATCAAATAACCCATATACATACGCATGTAGCTACTTATCAACACATGTAGCCACTTATACACAAAGTGAAACACTAATATATGTATTTAAATATTTAAACATAACTCACTAATATTTATTTTTCAGAAAGACACATATTCACTGGATGGTGTCATCAGTGATGTCATGAGTGATGTCACTGACCATGTCATGAGTGATGTAATATGTGACGTCATCAGCAGTGCATTGCACGCGCAAGTTATAGTGAGTCCGACTAACTATAACGTGGGAATTTCAATGGTTTTATATCAGTAAAATTTCCAGCTAACTATAACTGGTGTGAAACCTATGGTTTTTTCAGTGAATTTAATAGGTTTTTTAAATGCTAATTCCTAACTATAACTGGTGTGAAACCTATGGTTTTTTCAGTGAATATATATATATATATATATATATATTCTAAACAAAGTTTCTCCCAATCCGAAGAACGGCACAGTGTTTTTATTAGAGGCACGAAATCAGCAGCTCCCTAGGTAGGGAGCTGCTGATTTCGTGCCTCTAATAAAAACACTTTGAAGCATCCAGAAGTAGCCTGTGCCGTTCTTCGGATTGGGAGAAACTTTGTTTAGAAAATTAAGGGTGTCCGGCACCCACACAGGCTCGCCGTGTTAGGAGGCGAGGAACAGCCGGGAAAGGTTGTTTGTATATATATATATATATATATATATATATATATATATATATATATATATTACCTACTGGCGGTCGCCAGTAGGTATATATAGTTAAGATTTTTTCCCTATGGGATTTCTGAAAATTCTATGCCTAATAACTTTTGCGTTTGTGGACGGAATTGGCTGAAATTTTCAGGAAAATGGCACATTTTGTTTCTGAGCAGCCCTTGAAAATTTGGGGGGGTTTTGTGGAGGGGGGGCCGAGAAAAAAGGGGGGTCCCAAAACGCCTTTTTCCCATGTTAATTTCCATAGGGCGGTTGGACTCACTTTTAGCCCGAACGGCTGAATGGATTTTCACGAAACTTGGCAAAATTGTAGGGACTGTTAGCCCGATGTGCCTTTGCTAGGTCTCAATATATGTGCTTCAGTGGATTTTGAGAAATTAACGTTTAAATCAAGATATATATCTGTAACAGCGCTCCGGGCAGCGATCCGGTTCGCGAACCTTTCGCGTATCGGAACTTTGCGATGCGAAGCTGATTGGCCCTCCGGTGTCTGTCAACATTCTAAACAGTCCGGAGCGGCCGCCATCTTGTCTCTCGGTAGGATCGAGAGACAAGAGGAGGCCAAAACAAAGGGGGAAATTACCATAAGGGGGCATAGTAGATCCTCGTTGACCCCCTAGGTTTTATGTGGAGGTTTTAAAAGGGCCTAGGAGGGTCCAAAAAAAAAAAAAAAAAAATTTTTTTTTGCGTGGTAAGCGCCAAGTTCGCGAACCGGAAAGCGTTCTGGGCAGCGAACTTTATGGATAAAAGAATGAAAGACTTTTCTAATACTGTATGTTAATTGTTTGTTGTTTTTCTTGTTTTTTTTTGTTTTCTTTTTTTTAAAGTGTTTTTTTTATTTTGATTCTTTTTCATAATTTATTAAACTTTCTAACATTTCAGTGTCTGAAATGTCATTATTTTCTTGAAATATTGTTTGCAATCTGTGAGGTTGCAAAATGTCCTCATTTGCAAGGAGGACATCTACTGCTTGGACACATTGCAGCAGTTCATTATCCAAGCTTTCATCCATAAATTCCATGTCAATTTGTTCAATTAATTCCTGGCTGCTCTCTTGCAGGTCCATCTCAAAAGAAACTTGCTGCTCGCCTTCCATTTTGCCTGAAATTTGGATGAAAAAAATATATATTAGTAGAGATAGGGCACTGTTGGGATTAATTTTAGATAGGCAGTTTTTATCAGTGAATTTATCTTTTGGCAGTGTATAGTATGAGAGTGGAAATAGGACTATAAAAAAGTGTATGTTGTTGTTGTTGTATAGCTTTATTTCGAAATATTTCATTTCATAAAAGCATTACAGTAAAAATCAGTGAGCATAAAAACAGATATACATCAAAACTGACAAAATCTCAAGAAGGGTACTAAAAATATACGACCTAGTAGATAACAACCTTTCTAAAAACATTTATGCAAGTATAAAATTATCAATTTCTGATAGGAATAGTGGTGAAGGGACACATACAAAAAGCAGTCAGGCCACTGGAATGTAGATTGGTATCCTTACTGGAGGATCTTTCTCCTCGCGGTTCTTATCCTCCAAGCCCACCCCAGAAATTTTGCCAGGCCACAAGCAAACAGTGGATGAGGGTCTGATCTTAACAACTGTAAGGCCTCCAAATGTGACCGAGTGCCCAGCCTCGCGCAGAGCGGTTTCAACCATCTGCGACGAGGAGCAGCATAGGCTGGGCATTCGAACAACAGATGGGGAATAGATTCATCCCTAGTCGTACAGAAAGGGCAAGTTTCTACGGTTTGCCATGGTGGTTTCCATTTAGCTGTCCTTGTGCATAAGGGCAAAACCCCGGCCCTAAATTTGAAATACAACGCCCTATCTGATGGATTCAAAATCACATCAAGGTAGGGTTCTCTGAAGGGGCGGGATTTAGTAGCCAAAAACTCCTCAGCTGATCTGCACAGATTCGGTTGGGTCACTCTCTCGTTATCCACCCACAACCAGAATATTTTCTTTAACAGCTGTTTGGGTGGCGAAGATCTACTGGCCCAGGCATCATCCAGGCCTAAGTCACAAAGGAGGCGCTTTACACCAAGGAGCCATCCGATCTTATGCCAGCCCGGGGTTGAAAGAAGTTCACTTAGTGCATCCGCATAGCTTGAAAGTTCAGGGACATTCCATATACGGGCCCACAGAAGGAGGGGACGTAGCTTGGCCTGATCGGGATTGATTTAACCAAGACAAGCCTTACTCCATTCATAACTATAACAGAGAAGTCTATCTAAATACATTACTACTACAGAGGGATAGTGTATATCTAGCAGAAAAAGTCTACTATATTAAGTTATAGTGCACAATATATTAAATTATAACTTACCTTCACAAAGAAGTTGAAGTTTTTTGAAGCTATTGAAATAGGAGGTACAACAAGAAGTAGTAGTCAAAATGGCTGTGTTTCCTTCTCTCCCTTTATATATATACAGGTATATAACCAATCAAATGTCAGGTAATAAAAGTAGAAAATGAAAGTAACATTTTCATTGGTTGTCAATTCCAACAATTCAGATGTGTTTTGTGAAGTAATTTACCTCACGGTACTTGGAGAGGTCTACAGGCTAAATGGCTAAATGAAATTTCAATGAAATTTGTGAGAATGGAAGGGATTGTTATGTAGTATGAGCTAATCTATATTTGGTGAGAGTGTCTCTAGTCGTTTTTCTGTAAATTACTTTCCCACCTTTTTTTTTGGACCGCTTTCCGGGAAGCGGCCCGGTTCGCGAACCTTAAGCGTCACGGGAGTCCACCATTTTGTGTTTCGGTCGCATTAAGATACAAGATGGAGGGCAAATAATGTTTAGAATGGGTAGAAGGGGTCATGGTAGACTTATCTTGACCCTCTAGGTTTTCTGAGGGTGGCTGAGGAGGCTTATATGTGCGGAAAAAAACATTTTTTTTAAAAATTCCGCGAGGTTAGCTTTCGGTTCGCGAACCGGGTAGCGCCCCGGGGAGCGAATTTTGTGGAAAATTAATGAAAAAAGTTAGAAAAAAATAATAATTGTGAGTGATCAGATGAAGGGTAGCTCTGAGAAGAGCTTTTGGGTTTATGGTACATTTAGGTACTTATAAGTAGGTACCAATGCACAGTCTTAAATTCAGAATGAAAATTCTGTTGCCCTCATCTGAGAAGTGAACTCCATCTCCTCTGTAGATATCTTGCATGTAGTAACGCAAGTTATTGTTGTACAGAGAGCCCATTCCATGGTCTCTCATGAAAGCTGAAACAGATTTGTTTACATGCTTCCTCGCTTTCTCAATTTGTGGACAAAATTGGTTGGACCACTTCCATTTCTGTCTTTGGCATATATTGGAATATACCAAGGCAGTTTGAGGAAAAAGTGCCATTAATTGCTCAAAGGTGTCCTTTAAAAGCATTTCTAGACCTACCCCTGTCAAAGTGCCCAAATCATTACCTCCACAGTGCACAATTAACAGGTCAGGTTTTGGCAAATGCATAAAGGTTTTCACCAATGGTATCAATTGGTGACATTTTAATCCTCTTTGGCCCAACCACTTAATTTCCACATCTTGTAAATTGAGGTTAGGTAAATTTCTGTTCTCAGCATACCTTTGAGCCCAGTGGATGTAACTATGTCCAACAATCCAGACCTTAAACATGGTGGGAGAAGGTTGTTCTGCAGTCAGATGAAGTGTGGTAATGAAAGGGCAGTTGAAACAGTAGGAGTTTCTAAAGAAAAAAAACTGTGGATTTACAATGCTAATGATTCATTAGCAGTGATTGGTGCATTTCCATTTCTGAAAACAGAAAGTTAGGGTGCATGGATGTGTTCTTTGAAACATGTAATTTGAATGGTCAAGGAAGAAACATTTAATGAAAGATTGCACTGGATACGCAGGTGCACTGAGAGTTCAGAGTTCAATTGAAACATTGTTGTGTGAATTTGCAAACATGAGAGGTCTTCCAGGAGGTGGTTGCTATGGAAACAAGGCAGACAGGGCAGAGGGGGGAAGGGTTTTGATTTGAAAAAAGTGAGGGAAGAGGTATGATTGGCTAATATGAGACATATGTGAAATGAATATCTGTATTTCTGTGCTTTCAATAGCTGCAGCCTTTGGAGTGCATCCTTTTTCTTCTGCTGAAGACAATTTGGTGTATTTCTTAGACTGTTTTCAAAACTCAAAAAATATTTGCTAAGGTGAGAAAAGATTTATTTAATTTAGATAGAGAATAGTATGATTTAAGGAGAAAATGATGAAGAAAGCTGTGTTTTAAAATGTGGTTTTGTCTCTAGTGATATAGTAATAGAATTAGTTTCATAGAGAAATTGTAATTGCATATTTGGTGTAACATTCTGGCATGCAGTAACACAAGTTATTGTGGTACATGGAGCCCATTCCATGGTCTGTTATGTAAGGTGAAACAGATATGTTGCTTTTAAAAACGATTTAAGAAATCAATTACATTTCTGGATATGTACTGCTAGAGCTTCATAGGTTGTTTTGAGCCATATTTATAAGGTATTTGAGTGTCTAAGATGTTATGTTTTCCTTTTAAAATGTAAAGTGTTCCTCATGGGGCAAGTGTCTTGTAAATACGCTCCCACTTGTGCTTGGCAAATTTAGATTTTGATTATGGGAGTTACCTAGCCATGTTAATAGTGTCCCAAAAATGGTGCTAAGGAATTGCAGAAAACACTTTCATGTGTCTCAAGGACATTTTTAGTCATTTCTTCATGAATGCAGGTATACAATTGATTTATATGCTGTGTTTAAAAACGAATTTTGAAATCAATTAAATTTCAGGATATGTACTGTTAGAGCTTCATAGGTTGTTTGGGGTCATATTTAGAAGGCATTTTAGTGTCTTTGATGTTATTTTTCCCTTTTTAAATGGAAAGCGTTCCTCATGGGGCCCTGAGCAGTTCTTAGCCATGTTATTTAATAGGAAGTGGATAACATGGCTAAGAGCATTTGCTGGAAAATGCATGAATATTGCTGACTTTTCTGCGATGTTATGTTTACCTTTTTAAATGGAAAGTGTTCCTCTTGGGGCAAGTGTCTTGTAAATACGCTCCCACTTGCGCTTGGCAAATTTAGATTTTGATTATGGGAGTTACCTAGCCATGTTAATAGTGTCCCAAAAATGGTGCTAGGGCATTCCAGAAAACACTTTCATGTGTCTCAAGGACATTTTTAGTCATTTCTTCATGAATGCAGGTATACAATTGATTTATATGCTGTGTTTAAAAACGAATTTTGAAATCAATTAAATTTCAGGATATGTACTGTTAGAGCTTCATAGGTTGTTTGGGGTCATATTTAGAAGGCATTTTAGTGTCTTTGATGTTATTTTTCCCCTTTTTAAATGGAAAGCGTTCCTCATGGGGCCCTGAGCAGTTCTTAGCCATGTTATTTAATAGGAAGTGGATAACATGGCTAAGAGCATTTGCTGGAAAATGCATGAATATCGCTGACTTTTCTGCGATATTCATGTATTGCGGCCGTTTTTTTTCGCATTTGCGAGCAGTTCTTAGCCATGTTATCCAATGGGAGGTGGATAACATGGCTAAGAGCATTTGCTGGATAATGCATGAATATCGTTGACTTTTCAGCGATATTCATGCATTGCGGCTGTTTTTAATCGCATTTGTGATAAACAATTACATTTCTTGATATGTACTTTTAGAGCTTCATAGGTTGTTTGGGGCCATATTTAGAAGGCATTTTAGTGTCTTTGATGTTATGTTTACCTTTTTAAATGGAAAGCGTTCCTCTTGGGGCAAGTGTCTTGTAAATACGCTCCCACTTGCGCTTGGCAAATTTAGATTTTGATTATGGGAGTTACCTAGCCATGTTAATAGTGTCTCAAAAATGGTGCTAGGGCATTCCAGAAAACACAATCATGTGTCTCAAGGACATTTTTAGTCATTTCTTCATGAATGCAGGTATACAATTGATTTATATGCTGTGTTTAAAAACGAATTTTGAAATCAATTAAATTTCAGGATATGTACTGTTAGAGCTTCATAGGTTGTTTGGGGTCATATTTAGAAGGCATTTTAGTGTTTTTGATGTTATTTTTCCCTTTTTAAATGGAAAGCGTTCCTCATGGGGCCCTGAGCAGTTCTTAGCCATGTTATTTAATAGGAAGTGGATAACATGGCTAAGAGCATTTGCTGGAAAATGCATGAATATCGCTGATTTTTCTGCGATATTCATGCATTGCGGCCGTTTTTTTTCACATTTGCAAGCACTTCTTAGCCATGTTATCCAATGGGAGGTGGATAACATGGCTAAGAGCATTTGCTTCAAAGGTTGTTTGGGGTTATACACCATTTTTGGGAAATTATTAACATGCCTATCTAACTCCCATAATCAAAATCTAAATTTGCCAACCGCAGGTGGGAGCGTATTTACAATAAATTTGCACCATGAAGAACGTAAAATAGCATACTAGACACTCAAATGCCTTATAAATATGACCCAAAACATCTTATGAAGCACTAGTAGTGCATATTTCCAGAAATGTATTGGTTTTCATTTAATGATTTACTTCATTGGTAGGCCTTCACATGTTTTTTTACCTTGGTTTTTTTCAGTGATAATCTTATCTGCAACCATGTGTTGGCCTCACCTCAAATAAACAAAACAGGTGATGGACTGAATGTGGATCAATGACACACATTCACCCCAGTCTAAAGATCTGGGCCTAAACAAATCTTTAGATAGGCTACATCTTATCGTCATCCTGAATTAATGATTTAAAATATTAGGGAGTGATTTATGAGTGTTGTATGCCTGTTTTGTACCATTGAGTGTCATTTTTGTGATGCAGTGCTGGTGGAAAATATTTGCTATGTTAAATAATTAGTACGGCATTAAGTTTTAGATGACTGTTATTTATTTACTGTTTGGTAATAGTGGTTAATAACATTTTATATTATATTTTTCCACAGATTCAACTGCAGATTCTTTCATAGTTTGTAAAATGCCTTCCAAAAGTAGAATAAGAAAGGCTAGAAAACGTCAAAGACAGCAGGATGATGTTTTATTGCAGCAGTCCTCTTCCCCAAATACTTGTCAAAACACCAAGAAAGGTCCGGGTAAGAGCACAAAATCATTCTTAAGAAATATTTGTAGTAAAAAAAGTTTTGCTCAAAAAAATGTTTCAGTTCACAAAAAGAAAAGTAATTTAAATGGAAAGGAGAGACCCATCACAAATGTTACTGGTAGAGGAAGAGATAACTCTGTGCATGATAGTAGAAGGAAACAACAGTTTAGGGACATTCGAAATCGAATGTTCCGTAATAGGATATTAGTTAATTTATTGAAAAATATTAAAAAGAAAGGCCAACAGAAAGCGGCATTTTATAAGAAGAAGAAAAATGTAGAGAAAATGATTGATCATGCTTTTAAAATTAAGCGAAAGTTGTTTATTTTGGTAATCAATAGAATTAGGAAACTAAGCAAGGTAATTTCTGATTTCAAAACAAAAAGTAGATGGAAGAGAGTAGTAAATCGTACTAACTTTTGTGAAGTTTTTTCCGGAGAATGGATGCATAGTTCAAGTTCTGAGGCATTTTTTAATGAGGAGACTTATTTTCAGGATAATGATTTGGTGCATGCAGTTGACATCAGTGGTCGAGCTTATGAAGTGAAGGATGGTTGTCCAGTTGAAAAAGAACAACTTGTGACAACAGAGACAGAAGAGGCGCTAAGTGATGAGGTTTTAGGAAGACGTCCTAAGGGTCCTGTGTACATTTGGAAGTGTAGTTCTATTTGCAGTGTGCGACAGGTTTCCATCAATTTGCTTTGTGATTTTATACGGACATTTAATAAGAAAAGTTTGAAGCAGAAAATGAAGTTGTTGCAAGATTTAGATCCTTGCAGAGTGAGACAAATGACAGGTTTGCGTGGTCATTCACTGGCTTGTCTTTCCAGGAGAGTATGCCAGAGTGTTTTTCATCATTTCAGGATGCTAGCAGTGCATCATAATAAAGTGAGAAAATTAGTGAGAATGTTGTATTATGCTAAGAGTCCAGCAATTATGCTTAAACAATTATGTGCTGCTCTTTTGCATGGTTCTGAAATAGATGTGAAGAATATTTGTGAAGAAATTGAGTTTTGTTACTTTGGTAGTAAAGATGAGAATGTTCAAATTGACCCTGAAGTAGAGGGTAATGTGGAAGATAATGTACAGGTTTCCAGTACAGATAATTTTCAGAAGGAAATTGCCACGTTTCAGATGAAATCAAGTGAGAGGCCTAATTTCACTTGTGTATGTTGTCGACGCACTTATTATAAGAATCAGACTAAGGTAGTGGATTTATATGCAAAAAGTGAAAGGGAAAATAATAGTGAATGGAAGGATTTTGCCACTTACTTGATGGTAGAAAATTATTTTGATTTGGGATAGGATCAACGTGTGTGTACTTATTGTTGTAATAAATTAAACCAAAACCAGATGCCTGCTAGGGCAGTTCATAATAATCTGGAATTGGTTGAGATTCCTTCTGAATTGAAGGATTTAAATACTTATGAATCTATTTTGATTCAAAGTATCCATCCCTTTCAGGCTATTGTAAGAATGGAGCCAAAGACAGGGAAGTTGCCTCCAGCAGATTTACAGAGAGGATTAAAGGGAAGAGTTGTTTATTTGCCTCTAGATTTGAACAAAAACATTAACACAATTGGAATAGAAAAAGTGGAAGAGGAACCTCTGGTTATCTTGGTTAATGGGGTTCCGACAAAGAATAAGAAAATATGGCAAGATTTAGTGGATGTTAGGAAAGTCAAAAAGGCAACAGTGTATTTGAAGAAAAATAATAAGTACTATAAGAATGTATATGTTGCAGAAGAGGAAGTAAGTGATGAAGAGGATAGCGATTTGTGTGCTGGCCAAATTGAGAAAGTAGAGGCCTCTAAAAGTGAAGAAATATATGAACATTATAGTGTTCATCCTTTGCATTCCAAGGAAGTCATGGGGAATGCTATTGAGTTGTTTCAAATGAAACAAGCCAAAGGGAGTCCCATTAGTGTTTGGGAGGAAAGTTTGGAAGCTCGGTGTTTCCCACAGCTATTTCCCACAGGTCAAGGAGGAAGATATGATGAGCGACCTCATCAAATTCCTGCGTCTGAATACCGGACTTTACGATTGTATGCAGAAGATCCTAGGTTTCGGCAATGCATTCCCTATTTGTTTCATCTCCTGTTTGAAAGCGATCTGTCTGGACTGTCATATGCAGTGAACCACATCTTAAAAAGTGGTATACAGATGCGAAACATCTCGGCAAGTGACTTTATGCATAAAGTCAATGTCCAAGACAGTATTTTGGATTCTCACTTAATTAATCTCATGGCGTGTCAGCGTGGTACTAATGAGTACTGGTACCGTCGTCATGGTGATTTAAAATGTATGCTGAGGAACTTAGGAACTCCAACATGGTTCCTCACTCTGAGCTGTGCCGAGTATGGCTGGGAAGACTTACTTGAATTTCTACGAGAGGCAAATGGAAATATTGAAAACATTGAATTCAAGACACCTGGAGAACTGTGTTCTTTGGATCCAGTGAATGTATGCAGGTACTTCAATCATAGATTTGAAGCTATGATGTCTTTCATCACAAATAAAAAGAATCCACCTCTTGGAGAGGTGTTGGATTTCTTCTGGAGAAAGGAGTACCAAGCAAGAGGTGCCCCTCATATACATATGTTGTTGTGGATCAAGGATGCACCTAAATTTGGAACAGATCCGGATGACTTAGTGATGAATTTCATCGAACAGTATTCTACGTGTGCTGTTCCAAACGCAACGGAGAAGAAAAGTCTAAGAGAACAAGTTCTACGTTTCCAAAGCCATCGTTGTGGAAAGTACTGTCGTCGTAAATTCAGAAACAAGGACAAGTTCTACACCAAATGTCGTTTCAACTTTCCACGACCGGTGATTTCTAAAGGAAGAGTGAACAGTTTGATGTCTTCGCTGCGACATAATGTGACGAGGAAATCACCCAAGAATACATACAATTTGAAAAGGAACGAAGAGTCCAAGTACATCAATGACTACAACCCAGTGATTTTGTCCATGTGGAATGCTAACATGGATATACAGTTTGTGGCTGACAACTGTATGGCTGTGGCTCGGTATGTGACATCTTACATCACCAAAAAAGAAAAGACCGAACTGAAGGATATGTGGGAGGACATTTCCCATGAAAAGAGCCTCAGCAAGAAGTTGTACAGTTTCAGTCTGAAGATGTTGTCGCATCGAGAAATCGGAGCTTACGAATGTTCTGACCGGTTGTCTTCAGCAAGTCTCTATGCCAAATCCAGGAGTCTCGTTTGGGCGAGTCTTGGTCTTGCTGCAACGCGAAATCGAGTTCTAAAACCTGTCCGGGAAATTGAGTATTTGGCAGAAAAGGAACCAAACAGTACCGACATTTTGAAGACCAACATGTTGGATACATATTATCCAAATCGAAGCAGTCACCTTGAGAATGTTTGTCTATATGAGGTTCTCCAAAATTATATATTCAAGAGGAACATCAAAGAAGATATTGAGAAAGGAGTGTATGCTGTAATTGGAAGTGAGGGATGCCTGGTCAAGCAAAGAAAATGCCAATTAGTAAACCATCGAAAATTGAGTGGTGAATCTCCAGAAAAAAAGGAGTTTTTTTATTTAGCACTTTTGCAACTTTTCAAGCCTTGGCGTGCAGAAGAGGAACTGCTTGGAGATTTCCTCTGTTACGAAGACTCTTTCAATGCAGCCAAGGAGTCCATAGAATGTCCTGCTTTTTCTAAATATCAAGAAATGCTAACTTTGGAAATTGAGCAGGAAGCAACGATTGCAGCCGAGATTGCCAGAGACAGTTCTCAGGACAGTCAGAGTTCTGTTTCATTGAGTCAAGATCCACTTGGAGGACCTATTATCGAAAATGAAGCTGCCACTGCTATGAATGAAGTAGAAAGAGCCATGGCACATGCTCAGGAGGATTCAGTTAACTTAGAAGACTTGGAAAAACAACTCAACGTTGAGCAGAGGAAAATATATGATGAAGTTACCAAGGAAATTGAGCACGGATTAAGTCATGAGAAGAACAAGTGCTCATGTACATCGTTGAAGCCTGTCCGACTGTACGTGAGTGGAGAAGCGGGAACTGGAAAAAGTTTCCTCATTAAAGCAATCTCTTGTTATTTGCAGGAAAGGACTGAGTCATCGCTGTCTTGTGTTGTCACCGCTCCTACTGGACTGGCAGCACATAACATTAAAGGTATTACTTTGCATCGTCTACTGATGCTGCCGGTGGAGCATGACAACAAATTACAATACAACAAGTTATCTGGAGATGCTTGCTGTGAAGTTTCAAGAGTCTTGAGGAAAATGAAACTACTTATCATTGACGAAGTAAGCATGGTTTCCAATGTCATGCTTGCCTTTGTGCATTTGAGAATGCAAGAAGTACTTAAAACTGAATATGATGTGTTATTTGGTGGGAAACACATCATTGTTTTCGGAGATCTTCTGCAGCTGACACCAGTAAAAGGTCAACCTGTGTTCAAAATACTCACGCATGAAGATACCAGGAAGTGCCTAGGGAGCATTGGCAACGTCAATATATGGTTAAACTTCAATTATGCAGAACTGCATCAAAATATGCGTCAGGCAAAGGATGAAGATTACAAGAATATTCTACAAGATATTAGAATTGGAAAAGTGACTGAGCATGGGAAAGAAGCTTTAAATGCACGATTACTGTCAAATTTTTATCCCAAACAAGAGATTGTGCCTGAGAATATTTTTCAGAAAATTACTGAGAAGAAATCCGGGATATGTCTCATGCCAACTCTTGCAGAATGTGCCATCTTCAACAACAAAATGTTGAATTTAGAAAAGCAAGAGATTATGAAACTTGAAGCTATCGACAAATTAGAGCATATGGGATCAACAATTATTTTGTCAGACAATTTGAAATCAAAATTGGATTCATTAGAGAAGACTATATCTAAAACAGCGGGTTTTGAAAAGACTTTGAATGTGTGTTTAAATTGCCGAATCATTTTGAGAAGGAATTTACATGTAGAAAGAGGTCTGGTAAATGGATCAATGGGTAATGTTGTTGATTTTGAGAAATACAGAAATAGAGATGGAATAGAATTTTTAAGAATTAAATTTGATGGCATTGAGGAAGTACAGCAAATTGGTCGTTGTTCTGCTAGGTTTTTGCTTGTTAAAGACTTATATGTTCGCCGTAAACAGTTTCCTGTTTGCTTGGCATATGCGGTGACAATCCATAAATCGCAAGGTTTAAGTGTAGACTGTGCATTGGTGAATATTGGCAGTTCTGTGTTCAAGGAGGGTATGGCATATGTGGCATTGTCACGAGTTAGAACTTTATCGGGATTGTACTTAATTGACTGTGATGTCAGAAACATTTGTGCGGATCTAGATTGTGTTAAGGAATACAATAGGTTAAGAAGAGAGTATGCGCCACATTTGCCTCAATATCCTTTGTTTGAGAAACGTGTGGTAGGCCGGAAACGTAGAAATAGCAGTAATAGTAGAGAGGTTGTTGCAAAAAGACTAAAAGTCAATGAACCGAAAATTGTTAGCAGAAAGAAAGTGGATTCTGTTGAAGATGTTGTTGGTTTTCAATTTGAAAACAGTTCTGGTGTCAACTGCTATGCAAATGTAGTGGGTAATGTTCTCTTTTCACTAGAGAGTTTAAAAGAACAGATTCTGTTGAATTCAGAACAAATTTTATGCAGTTTGTTGAATTCTGTTTTCGAGAAATGTAGCACTGATCGAACAAAAGTAGAAAGTGTGTCTGAAGTTCGTTATCTGTTAGATGAATGTTCAGGTCAAACAGACTTCTCTGAAAATAATCAGCAAGATTGTCAGGAGTTTTTAATGTATATGCTTGATATATTGCAAGATGAGGGTGTAGATGTAGATCAACTGTTTGGGCTTTCTTATCAATGGCAGCATGACTGCGAGAATTGTAGGGTATCAAGTACTACTAGTGTAGACTCAGAAAGATTTATATATTTAACTTTGCCAGACAGTAAATCAGTCTCCTTTAATAAGCTAGTAAATGCAGCTGATCACAACATGGAGTGTAGCCAATGTAAATCTGAAATGATGTCAACATTACTTATACGTAGATATGGCCAGTATGTCATTTTAATGATGCAACGATGTAGGCCTGATGGATCAAAAATGTCAACTTTAATAAAAAAAATTGTGGCTTCTCAGCTTTCAATATCAGGAAGGACTTTTGTAACTGTAGCAATTATCTATCACGATGGTCCTTCAACTACTTCAGGACATTATACAGCTTATTTAAAGTCTCGAAACGGCTGGTCATTCTGCAATGATTCCGTTGTAAGTTTCAAAAAAAAATTGCCGTTTGACCTTAAAAATTCTTACCTGGTGTTTTTAAAACCAAAATTTTAAAGAAAGAATCTCAAGATTTCCTATGAAGAATTGGAAAAGGTTCATCAAGTTGAGGGAATGTAAGTCTGCAATGCTGTCTAGATTATTGGTCCAAAACTTTTAATTGTAATGTTATTTTGTAAAATCCGACTATATAAACCTGATGCAAGTAAGTCTGCTTCATAGTAAGCAGTATCAGTGTCATAGGAAAAGGAGAACATGAGTGACAAAGAAGGGTAAGATATTAGTAGTCCAGGATTGTGAAAATTATCTTAAATGTTTTCTTTTTGAAAGTTGCGAATATAGAAAATGACGGGATTTGATTGGAAGAATTACAAGACTTGTGAATAGCTGCAACATGATTTGGCCAAGTGGAAACATGTGGTAGAATGTGAGAAGTCTTTTCTTGTATGTAGCATATTTTTCGAATCGTTGGAGGTTTTCTTTCAGAAAGTGGCGGGCTGACAATATTTATAGCACAACACAGTGGACGCTGTTCATAGGACATCCTTCGACGTCATTGAAAGTAAGTTAATTTTAAGGAGTTTTGAATTCAGATTTCTTATGTTGAATGGGTTTTTTAAACACAATCATTTTGATTGTGTTTTTTTTTCCCCGCTGTTACATGATGAATACCTTCAAGTCACTGATTTAAGTGAAATTTGATACATTCTGAGAACAGCAAAAATAAACCATTTAACATGTATAATTAATGTTTTGCTTTTTGTACTTATGATATACATTTAGAAATGTGAAGTAGATATGGAGAAACTGAGTCTTCTGTAAGTGTCAATTTTAATCCTTACAGTGCTGTACTTCTGGGTACTGTTTTTTAAAAAAAAAAATGAATAGGCCTCACCTCAAAGAAAGCTGTTGAAAGCACACATCTTATTTGCATCCTGAAACAATCATTTAAAATGTTAGACACAATTTTATGATGGCTTTACATCTTTTTTGCGCTGCAATTGCATCACTATTGTGAGACATTAGCAGTGCAAAAAAAGCACCATGTTCCAAAATAGGCCTCAGTTCATCAACATCAAGATACAGTTTTTTTAAAATATATATATTTAGGATTGTGTAGGGGACGTAGAGAAGCAGAGACTTCTGTAAATGTCAAAGTTGTTGAAAAACTGTTTGTTCTTGAACCTTTTCCCTTGTCTTTTCTAATTTTTAAATACATGTTTTAATATTTTTGGAAATGTTTGTTCTCTGTTTTACAGATTGAAAGTATGAAAAAATATTTTAAAAAGGTAACAAGAATTATAAGGTAAATGTTTTCTACTCTTTTTACCCGCAATGCACTGCTGATGATGTCACTGACACTATCTCTCATTTACTCTCTATAGCTGTCTTTCTTTTTACATTATTCTCTGTTTACTTCCCTTATACTAACTCTTCTTTTTTTAAAAAAAATATTTTTTTAGTTCGCTTACAGTTCGCGAACCGGTCAGCGAACTTGAAGCGAACCAAAAGAAATAGAGCTTGCCAGAGTGATAAACATTCTAGCAATTTTATTTGAAAGGGGAGGTAGTTCTGAAAAGAACTTTTTTTTTTGTTTTTGTTGTTTTATATATATTTTTTTTTTTCTGAACATTTTTTGATTTTTTTGTATTTTTAGAACAGTTTTATGTTTTTTTTGTGTTTTTTATGGAGGGGAAACAACAAAAAAACAGGCATTGAAAACGGCTCAACAGGAGCAAAAAAAAAATTACTGCTTGGGTGCATTAGGGCACTTATGGTTTTCGAACACCATATTAATCAAGTTGATGCTCATGTTCCCATACGACAGCATTGCACCACAATATATACAAGTTAACCTCATATGTTTAAAATTTGGTTGAATGTTTGGCACAGTTTCCTGTGCCTCTCTTCCTGTCAAAGACATTGTTGAGGTAGATCTGGCCACAGGAGTTGTCGGGGGATTGTCTTGTAGGTCCCTTAACTCAGCCCGGCTGTAGTTTAAGGGATGCCACCTGGTCATATGTCGATGCATAGTATAGTTGCCCATACTATATTTCTTCTCTGTGCCTCTAGACAATCTGTAATCACAGATGAGGCAGGTGGCATATTTCGCATTCACCTTCTTCTCCCCTGGAGGGATGAAAAAAAACTGCCAGATGAAACTTGTTTTTCTCTTAGAAACACGGGGCAACTCCGGGATAAATTGTGGTTGATCTGTATCCTCTTCTTCTTCTTCCTCCTCTTCCTGCTCTCTGTTGGAGGTAAATTGACTTGGTGGTCCTCTCTTCTTATGAGGAGGTGGAGGTGGTGGTGGGGGTGCACCAGCTGCAGCAAGTATGGAAGCCATTGTTGAACTCCAGGTAAATGGTCTTTCTCTCACCAAGATGAAAGTCAGAGTGAGGAAAGAAGGAGGGGTTTACATGATTTGGGAAAAGCAAAAGTTCTGAACCAATGAAAAGTGTTATTTTTAGGTCACATGACCTAGTCATACATCATTTGGAAACCAAAAGTGAAATGAACCAATGAAAAGTTTGATAAACAAGTCACATGACCTGTTCCGCTTACGTTACGCGGTGCGCGCCGCGTCCCGGATCGCTTCCGGTTCGCGGTCCGGAGCACTTCCGGGAGCGCTAACGCAGCGCGTCATTAGACGCATTACGCGACAACGTGATACGTCGCGCTTCCGCGACGCGTCACAGTTCCGCTAACGTAACGTTGACCGGTTCGCGGACTAGGTCGCGGCATCAAGATGAGCTAACGGAAAGCTTCCCGGTTCGCGAACTAGAAGCGAAGAAAAAAAATATTTAAAAAAAAATTATTAATAAACATCTAAAATATATTTTAAGATTTAAAGAAGAATACATTTTACAGCTACAGATGTTAGCTTTTAAAAAACCAATGAAATTCACAGAAAAAACCATAGGTAAAATCCATATATAGTTAGGAATTTGCATTTACAAAACCTTGAAAATTCACTGAAAAAACCATAGGTTATAGACCATATATAGTTAGGGATTTGCATTTACAAAACCTTATTTTACTCGCATAAAACCATTGAAATTCCATATATAGTTAGTTGCGCTAACTATATATCGCGCACCCGCAATCCACTGCTGATGATGTCACATATTACATCATTCATGACATGGTCAGTGACATCACTGATGACATCACTGATGACAACATCCAGTGACTGTATGTTTCTGTAAAGTGTAAATATGTCTTACATATTGAAGAATGAGTGGATGTATAAGTGTCTGGATGAAGGATTTAGTAGGTGCATGACTGACTGTATGAGTGAGTGATTAAATATGTCTCACTGAGTGCATGGGTTAGTGACTAAACTGTCTTAATTTGTGCATTATTATGTCTGTTGTTCTGTAAACTGCTGCATGTGTTGATAAGTAGCTATATGAGTAACTATATGGGTTATTGATTGGTAGCCCAGGTATTTGTATGGGAGACTGAGTGTGTGTGTGGGTGGCTGGAAGGTGTATGACTCTGTGCATAGATGTGTGAGCAGTTGATTCACTAGATGTATGGTTTCAAAAGTGCACGTGGAAACAGCTGTATGGGCGGTTGACTGTGTGCATGAGTGTATTGGTGAGTGAATGGATATCTCAGTGCTACATGTCAAAGTAAGTACATATGTAAAACACAGTACAAGTGAGAGTTGACATATATAAATAACTGTGCATAAGAGCTAGTGATTGTGTGAGTGGCTGTATGGATCATTGTGAACTTGTATCAGGGATTGTATAAGAGAGTAAATATGTGTTAGTATATGTTTGAATAAGTAAAGTTTGTATAACTGTATAGTTGAGGAAATGGAGGTGCGATTGATTCTTTGCATGACTGACTAGGTGTGTGAGTAACTCCATGGATGAGTGACAGTCTGTGAGTGTCTGTTTACACTGAGTGTATCTAAGGTTATATTAGAGTCTGAAGAGATTCATCGTATTATCACACGAAGGATGTCATTTGAGATGTCATCAGTGATGTCATTTGAGATGTCATCAGTGATGTCATCAGTGACGTCATTTGAGATGTCATCAGTGATGTCATCAGTGATGTCACTGACCATGTCATGAATGATGTAATATGTGACATCATCAGCAGTGGATTGCGGGTGCGCGATATATAGTTAGCGCAACTAACTATATATGGAATTTCAATGGTTTTATGCGAGTAAAATAAGGTTTTGTAAATGCAAATCCCTAACTATATATGGTCTATAACCTATGGTTTTTTCAGTGAATATATATATATATTACCTACTGGCGATAGCCAGTAGGTATATATAGTTAGGATTTTTTCTCTATGGAACTTTTGAAAATTCTATGTCTAATAACTTTGGCGTTTGTGGACGGAATCGGCTGAAATTTTCAGGAAAATGGCACATTTTGTTTCTGAGCAGCCCCTGAAAATTTGGGGGGTTCCGTCAAGGGGGGGCAGAGAAAAAAGGGGGGTCCCAAAACGCGTTTTTCCCATTCATTTTTCCATAGGGCGTTTGGCCTCACTTTTAGCTCGAACGGCTGAATGGATTTGCACGAAACTTGGCAAAATTGTAGGGACTGTTAGCCCGATGTGCCTTTGCTGGGTCTCAATATATGTGCTCCAGTGGATTTTGAGAAATTAACGTTTAAAAAAACAGATATATCTGTGACAGCGTACCGGATAGCGCACCAGTTCGCATACTTTTTGCGTAACGGAGCTTTGCGAAGCGAAGCTGATTGGCTCTCTGGTGTCTGTCAACATTCTAAACAGTCCGGAGCGGCCGCCATCTTGTCTCTCGGTAGGATCGAGAGACAAGAGGAGGCCAAAACGAAGGGGGAAATGAAGGAAAGGGGGCAAGGTAGACCCCTTCTGACCCCCTAGGATTGATGAGGGGGATATTAAAGTGCCCCGCGGGGCCAAAAAAAAAAAAAAAAAATTGTGATTTTTTGTCGTAGAGGTGCAAATCGGTACGTGAACCAGGCAGCTAACCGGGCAGCTAACCGGCAGCGTAACGGGAGTCTGAGGACAGCTGATTGGCTGTCAACATTGTAAACAGTCCGGAGCGGCCGCCATCTTGTCTCTCGGTAGGATCGAGAGACAAGAGGTGGTGAAAAACGAAGGGGGAAATGAAGGAAAGGGGGCAAGGTAGACCCCTCCTGACCCCCTAGGATTGATGAGGGGGATATTAAAGTGCCCCACGGGGCAAAAAAATAAATTAAAAAAATTGCAATTTTTCGCCGTAGAGGCGTGTCCCAGTACGCGAACCGGGCAGCTAACTGGGCAGCTAACCGGCACCGTAACGGGAGTCTGAGGAGAAGCTGATTGGCTGTCAACATTGTAAACAGTCCGGAGCGGCCGCCATCTTGTCTCTCGGTAGGATCGAGAGACAAGAGGTGGTGAAAAACGAAGGGGGGAATGAAGGAAAGGGGGCAAGGTAGACCCCTCCTGACCCCCTAGGATTGATGAGGGGGACAATAAAGTGCCCCGCCGGGCAAAAGAAAAAAAAAATGTGCGATTTTTCGCGGTAGAGGCGCTTCCCGGTACGCCAACCGGGCAGCTAACCGGCAGCGTAACGGGAGTCCGACATCTTGTGTTTTTGGAGCGTCCGGTTTGCGTACCGGGTAGCGTTCCGGTAAGCGTAACAAGGGGAAAACCAAGAGAAACAGTAAAATAAAATTTAAAGGAATAGATTTCCACCAAACTTGGCAAAATTGTAGGGACTGTTTGTTTGATGTGCCTTTGCAAGGCCTCAAGATATGTGCACGTGTGGATTTTGTCTAATTAAGGTTAAAAAAATATATATATATCTGTAAGCGTGCTCTGGCGCGCTTACGTTACGGGTTTTGTTGGCGCTGCAGAGACAATACGTCACGTTTATGCGACATGTCATGAGGCGTCTCACGTGGCTACGTACTACGTCAGGTAATAAAGAATATATTTTACAGCTATAGATATTAGCTTTTAAAAAACCAATGAAATTCACTGAAAAAACCATAGGTTATAGACCATATATAGTTAGGAATTTGCATTTACAAAACCTTGAAAATTCACGGAAAAAACCATTGGTTATAGACCATATATAGTTAGGGATTAGCATTTACAAAACCTTAATTTACTCGCACAAAACCATAGAAATTCGCATATATAGTTAGTTGCAATAACTATATATCGCGCACCCGCAATCCACTGCTGAAGATGTCACATATTACATCATTCATGACATGGTCAGTGACATCACTGATGACATCACTGATGACATCTCAAATGACATCACTGATGACATCTCAAATGACATCACTGATGACATCACTGATGACATCTCAAATGACATCACTGATGAAATCACTGATAACATCTCATTTGACATTACTGATGACATCATTCATGTGATAATACGATGAACCTCTTCAGACTCTAATATAACCATAGATACAATCAGTGTAAACAGACACTCACAGACTGTCACTCATCCATGGAGTTACTCACACACCTAGTCAGTCATGCAAAGAATCAATCACACCTCCATTTCCTCAACTATACAGTTATACACACCTTACTTAATCAAACATATACTAACACATATTTACTCTCTTATACAATCACTGATACAAGTTCACAATGATCCATACAGCCACTCACACATTCACTGGCTCTTATGCACAGTTATTTATATATGTCAACTCTTACATGTACTGTGTTTTACATATGTACTTACTTTGACATGTAGCACTGAGAAATCCAATCACTCACCAATACACTCATGCAGACAGTCAACCGCCCATACAGCTGTTTCCACATGCACTTTTGAACCCATACATCTAGTGAATCAACTGCTCACACATCTATGCACAGAGTCACACACCTCCCAGCCACCCCCACACACACACTCACTCTCCCATACAAATATTTGGGCAACCAATCAATAACCCATATAATTACTCATATAGCTACTAATCAACACATGCAGCAGTTTACAGAACTACAGAAATAATGATGCACACATTAAGACAGTGTAGTCACTAACCCATGCACTCAGTGAGACACATTTAATCATTCTCTCATACAGTCAGTCATGCACCTACTAAATCCTTCATCCAAACACTTATACATCCACTCATTCTTCAATATGTAAGACATATTTTAACTTTACAGAAACATACAGTCACTGGATGTTGTCATCAGTGATGTCATCAGTGATGCCATTTGAGATGTCATCAGTGATGTCATTTGAGATGTCATCAGTGATGTCATCAGTGATGTCACTGACCATGTCATGAATGATGTAATATGTGACATCATCAGCAGTGGATTGCGGGTGCGCGATATATAGTTATTGCAACTAACTATATATGCGAATTTCTATGGTTTTGTGCGAGTAAATTAAGGTTTTGTAAATGCTAATCCCTAACTATCTATGGTCTATAACCAATGGTTTTTTCAGTGAATTTTCAAGGTTTTGTAAATACAAATTCCTAACTATATATGGTCTATAACCTATGGTTTTTTCAGTGAATATATATATATACACACCATAATGTGTTAAATACGCAAAATGTTACCATCTGTATCATATCATGTCATATAACCTTTAATATTTCAAGGCTATTTTAGCCATTGCTGCTTAAATGCATGTTATACTTTTTTCTACCTCATGGACCTCTTGCTAATTCAATATCTACTTCTGGGCACCACACATCACTTTATACTTAGAATATATCTGACATAAGACCCATATTTATCAATCTATATAAATGTGCAAATCTGCAATAATAAAGTGCTAGTACATAAAGTGTTCTACCCAACTAATTTCTTATTCTCATAAAAAACGCTAATATTAAAAACAATAATTGTTATATACAGTCCATGGAAATGGTAGGCGTCAAGGAATGAATAACATCCACTCCCGAATGCATAACCATGACCCTAAACCGCTGCTCATCTAACTATTACAATATACAGGGATTGGTAAGAAATCTCAAACACAGAGTAGAAAAACCTACATGGAAGAGTCTCACTGGAAGAAATAGAGTGCTGTATTACAGGAAATTATGCAGGTCTTCGGTGTTATTCAGGCCATGCGGAGACTTAGTATTTAGCTCTAACATTAATTTTGTCTCCAATTGCCTTAGGGCCCTTTTCCGATCTCCTCCCCGCCGCTGTTTAGGAATAGATGCTACCACAAAATAAGTCAAGCAGTTCAAGTCATTGTTGTGCATGAGCTTGAAATGGCGAGCTACTGGATAAGAAGAGTCGTTATTAACTATGGCACGAAGATGCTGCAAGATCCTGACATGCACCTGCAGCTTAGTACGACCCACGTACCTCAGACCACAGGTGCACGTCAGGATGTAAACAGCATACTCCGTCCTACATTTCGAGACCAGTAAGGTGTCATCAGCAAACAGAAGCACTGGGACCCTCCTGTTTGCCAGGCGCGGGGCATCATGCTTGCATTGCTCTAATGTGGTTACTAGGGCATTAAGACACACCCCTGTGCCCCTTTCCCCCGAGGACACTGGAATCGGGCCTGTCCGGACCTGAGCGAAATTATCCAGGTGAAGCCTCCTGAACACATCAATCAGATATTTCGGAAACCTCGTGTTCTTTGGAACTGCACACAGGCCCACCCTGGGAAATGGATCAAAAGCTGACTGAAGGTCAACAAAGATTACATAGAGGTGCCCACCCCCCAGTGTGACATACTTCCAATAGATGAGTTTTAATTAGAGCATTAGGTCAATAGTGCTTGTCCCAGCTCTCAATCCCACTTGGAGAGGAGTCAACACTCCTACATCCTCAACCCAAGTTGTAGTCTGGTCAGCAGAATACGACTATAGAGCCTATGTGAGCTGTTGATAAGAGTGATTGGGTGGTAATTCAACGGGAGTGCCCAAGACCCTCCTTATGGGTTGGGGCAATTTCAGCCCCTTCCCAAGTCCATGGCATGGTAAGCACATTTGTAATATTATTGAAAAAAAGGGAAAAACGAGGGCACCAAATCTCCTTCTCTGCTTTAAACAAGTCCCCAGGCACCATGTAAAGCCCAGTGCTTTCCTGGTGTAATCCAATCAATTGCCGCAGCCCGGTGCTTTCCCTGGTGTAATCCAATCAATTTCCGCTGCAACTTCACTCGCAGTGATAGGGCGGGGAACACAATCAATCTAGTGGGACGGGGCAGCTGCAGACAAGACAATGGTTGGAATCATAATTACAAGGCAGAGGAATTGGCTGTCTAAAGCTCCCAACACGTGTTGTGGATATTTTGCCTAACTATAGTATTTTTGGATTAAATATATAATACGAATGTGTAACCAGATATTATTTTTATGCATTGATCGTGTTTATTTTTAAGGTGTACAATGTTCTACATAAACTCCAACTAACTATATTAATCTTGCATTCTATCAATGTGGGTGGAATCCTCTCTCACTTTCAGTGATGTATGATGTTGTCATTTTGTTGTACCCAATAGTTAAATAAATGTGTATCTTCAACTCTCAATAGGTGGTGGATTACTCTTCTTTGGCATCTTGTAAATTCAGGCTCAAATTCATTAAAAATGTTGTGGTCACTCACGTAATCCAAAGCGTCACAAATCAGTGCAAATGGCAGTATCAGTCAACTTTTTAGCTGAAGGTTTTGAATGTGGAAATTTTGGTTTCCCACGGTGTCAAAACTGCATTGCGCCATGAAGTGCCAGACTACTGTAGAATATGCAAAAGGGATGCTTATAGGGAAGAGCAGTGCAAACGACCGTAGTTTCTTCCACAAAGCCCGATTAACTAAGACTAAATTGACCTGAAATGGCTTTATTTAAAAATCGAACGCAATTTAAACCATGTGCATATGTTCGGCAAGCGATTATAGAAGCCAGTAATGTAACTATCGCACTTTTCCAACGGGTTCCCTGATGCTAGAGCAGGTTGGTCGCACCTTATGTGAGGGGGAATGTCTTTCTATCTTACCCCCCTTATCTCTGGAGGTGTTTGACTCTCTCAGCGCCAAAATCAAGTCTGGATCTCCGGCAGACCCGCTGAAACCGGCCCAACTCAAGACCCTGGCGCCGGTTTGCCGTACCCCGGTGCTGTCCTTGATCAACCTGTCCCTCTCTTCTGGAGTGGTTCCCGTCAGATGGAAGCAGGCAGTAGTCACGCCAATTCTGAAGAAGGCGACCCTTGACCCCCTTAAACCTGAAAGCTACCGCCCTAGCTCCCTTCTCCCTTGGGCCACGAAAATAGCGGAGGCCCATGTGAAGGCCACTCTTACAGACCATCGTGGTAGGCTTAACATTCTCGACCCTACCCAGAACGGGTTCCGTGTGGGTCACAGCACGGAGACGGCCCTTCTCTCGATGGTCGAGCATCTGCGTTCCGTGCTGGATTCCGGTCGGACGGCGGCACTATTGCTATTAGATCTCAGTGCCGCCTTCGACACGGTCTCGCACAGGATTCTGATTCGGCGTCTTTAGGAGGTGGGCGTTTCTGGCTCCGCCTTGCACTGGTTTCGATCCTTCCTTACGGATAGGTCATTCCAGGTGGCGATCCCACCCGGTAAGTCGTCATCCTACCCGTTAGACCAGGGAGTCCCACAGGGGTCATCACTGAGTCCCACCCTTTTCAATCTGTATTTGAGACCGTTGGCTGCGGTCGTCAAGCGGTGGGGCCTGACCATGGTCTCTTACGCAGATGACACGCAGCTGGCGGTCACACTGAGTGGGGACTCAGACCTGGAGGCTCCCCTCCCAGCGGCAGAGATAAAAAACCTGGGGGTGTGGCTTGATCCTTCGCTGAGTTTCATCTGTCATACCAAGAAGGTGGCGGCTTCTTGCTATGGCATCATCAGAGGACTTCGACCCATCCTCAAATTCTTTGATGCACCCAAAAGACAGCTGGTGGTCCAAGCATCAGTGCTGTCCAGGCTGGACTATGCCAGCAACTGCTGATCCCCTATGTCCCCTCTCGCACTCTTAGATCACTAGGCCAGAACTTAGCAGTGGTCCTGTGTTTTAAGTTGAGCAGAATTGGTGGCCGCTCCTTTGGAGTCCTGGCAGCGAGCTGGTGGAATTCTCTTCCTCCACAAATCAGGGCCATCGATGACCTCCTTCAGTTTAGACGGGCTATCAAGACCTTTTTATTTGTTTAGCTCATCTGTTGTGTCTCTTCTCCTTTCTGCCCGCTTTTAATGCTGTGTTGTGTTTACCTTCTCAAAGCGCCAGGACGCCCCTTTGCTGGGGCAGCTGTGCATGGTACAAATAAAAATAACATAACATAACATAACATAACACATGCAGCATGTCTGCTGGACGCAACACACGCTACCTACATGATTGGCCCTTTGACAATCTTTATATGTAAGAAATCTTCACTGGAATCTATACCTCTTGTAGAAGGCCTGTGCAAGACAGTGCAGACGTGCCTTTCAGCCATGGCGGTAAGCCATGCATGTACAAAGCAGCCATATTTGGCATGAATGCCCCCAATGACATCATCATTATGCGATTCCTTGTAAATATGGCGTTGATTGTTTTCTCTCATTTGAGAAACACAGCACAGTTATTTTTTAAACTCTGTTGCGTGAAGGATAAATACATTTGGGCCACCATATTTAAAATATGTACTCATTAATTCTTAAGCACAGTCTGGTGACATGTTTTATCTCTGAGTGGCTGTTGTGAGGACTTTCTTTCACAACCTAGGAGTTCTGTCTGTAGTGTTGGTCAGAGTGTGACTTTCATTTGATACTGTACTAAATGTCTTTGACTCTTATTGCACGGGCTGCTGTCTTTGTTCTATTCTCGGATGAAGTGTGTCAATCTTTACTCCATGTGTGTGTGTATTTTCTTTCAATTCAATTCATTTCAATTAATCTTTATTCAGATACAGATGCATCCATAAAAGCACATATAAAAAAAACAGCATTAGAGTACATTAGAATGTTAAAATAAAAACAACAGCATCATAAAAACAATGTCCAATCAATGACCTGTGGACACAAGCCATCAGTGAATACTCGTGAACGAACTGCCGCTTTCAAAAACGATCCCACTCGGAAAACTAAAGCATCCCCCCCCAGCTTAAGAATTTCTGTATAGGCTATTTTATATTCAATGATGGCAGTTTTCTTAAAAAAGGAATCCAAAACAAGTTTGTATATATTTGGTAAACATTGCAGAAGAATAAAAACTCCATGTGTGTGTGTATTTTCTTTCATTGACTCCCATTTGGTGGTTTTTGCATTTGTATGACTCCAAGTGGGTGTCTGTTTCTCTTTCTTTGTATTGCATAGTCTTGTACGGCTTTTGGTATTTTTCTCATAGAGTATTGTAATGAATGTGGGACTCCCTGTGAGAGCTGGATTAACTGTTTTTAATTCTCGGAGCTGGTGTGTCTAGAATTGCTTCTCAATGATTTTCACTGGCATGTGTTACTTTTCTGAGCCTTCTTTTCAATCAATATCCAGTGAATTGTTTTGCTGAGTTTTATGAATGGCACATCTCCACCATGAGGCAGTGTGGGAGAGAATATTACAGGCTGTTTGCACCTGCTTTAGTATATACCTGGCCTCTGATGACAGAATTATATTTCCCAACTTGCACTTCTAGAGAACATGGATCTAAAGCCTGGTGACCCACGCTGGGTCGGAGCCTGGTGGCTGGGGCTGCTCATCTCCTCTGGATTACTGGCGCTCACCTCAATCCCCTACTTCTTCTTCCCACGCCAGATGTCAAAAAGAGAGGTAAGGAGATATCCCCTATGTGAAATGGTTACATTGGCGGTTCTCTTAGAATTCTGCATGAATATGTTTATTGTTCATTAGATAATTGAAGATAGGATACTGCTTTTCACAGAATGTTTTCCAAGGTCAGATATTTCCACATTCGCTGCAAACTTATTTTTTTTGAAATCGGGAAAAAGGTGTACAACCTCTATTTGGTATAATTAATCCTCTGTCTTAAGGCTCATTTATTGTATTTGTTTATTTATAAGCGCAATATTCATCCGAGTGGCTATCACAGAGCTAGGAGAGCGAAAAACCTGAGTGAGGGTAAGGTGATGTGTCTGCTTCTCACCATTTCAGGGATTTTGTATGTGATCCATTCACTTTTCAGAACTATGTTCTGTTCTTTTCACTTTCAGGAAAGTGCATTCGTACTTTCGATAGATTGAATGGTGTCTTTCTGCTTCATGGAATCAAGGATTGCATCTGTCTATTTCATTTCATAGTTCACCTGCCTGGCTATTTTGATACCACGAAATCACATGTGTCTCTTGTAATGTATACGTTTTGTTTTTGTGTCTCCACCTTAAGTCATGTGATTCTGTAATTTCAGTGCCTTACATTCTTTCCCTGTAGCATTCAATGTAGTAAATCCTCTGGCTCTTTGAGGGTCTGAAAACGTGTGTGTCTCTCTTTCAATTTCCCAAATTCTGTATCTGTCTATTCTGAGACCTTAAATGTTATCTTTTTTGTTTCTTAAATCCATTGTATCTTTAAATCCTTAAATGTGATGCCATGGCTGTTGCCTTTTTCAATAGGTCAATCATGTTTCTCCAGCACAGGATCTTTCATAGAATCACATGCTTGAATCTATGAAAGACATCTATTAGGGAGAACCGCAGCTACCCATTTTCTACCGCCTTTTAATACATCATCCTATGCCAGCGTCTTCTGTGTCTTAATTCCCGTATCTGCTTCTATAGAATGGCAATTCATCTACCTGTCTCTTTTGAGACGTAACCTGAATCTGTCTCTTTGAATAAATAAACTCATGTCTGTATCTGTCAGTGGCCTAAATCCTGCATCTGTCTCTTGCATTGCCTTAAAAATTGCTCCTGTGATCTCTCATTCAGTTTCAGTGCCTAACACACTGTGCCTGCCTCTTTCACTTGCTCAAATCCTGTATCTGTCTCTGTAATTATGTTAAATCCTCGTTCTGTCTTTCAGCCCTTTAAATAGGGTGCCAATCTCTTTAGTTATGTTACATGCATCTGTGTATTCTATTTAAAACGTGTTGAACGATCTAAAAAAGCATTCCAGAATAGTTACCACTCTGGACTACACTTTGAACAGAATCAACGTGGTTTGTTGACAGGACATTTTCTCGTGTTTCTTATTGTTTAGAAGTCTCATTGGATAGGGGTCAGCAAGATCAGAATTGAGTAATGTGCGTTTAGTGATGATCAGCTCAATGCAGTTATGGAACTGGTTGGAGCATTGTGTGTTTAGATGTGTGTTGATGACCTTTGGCCTTAGTTTCATTAGGTTTGTGAATGAAGATGTAGTATAGCAAATTTGACTTATTCTGATGTTGACTGCTCAGAGGATATGGCTTTGCTACTGAAGTAGCAAATGTTTACCAAACTATGGGGCATATTATCAAGGGGGTTATCTTTAAAAGCCAAGAAAGCGGAGATAAAATTATCTCCCTATTACCTAGCTGTCGCTAACACCAGTTAGCGACAGCTAGTAGGAGATAGCGACCATCTTGGGCCCCGCTTTGCATGTCAGTGGTATTTATCACTAATGACATGCAAAGTGGGCGTGCCAAGATGTTAGCGACTGCAAACAGTCGCTAACATCGCTATCTCCTATTACCAACTTTTGGAGATATTCGTGCTAAGCGCGATTATCTCCAAAAGCTAACACCTGCCCTGAGCAGTTCTTAGCCATGTTATCCAATGGTAGGTGGATAACATGGCTAAGAGCATTAGCTCGGTAATGCATGAATATCGCGGACTTTTTAGCGATATTCATGCATTTCGGCCGATTTTTAACGCTTAGGAGATAAACCTTGAAATTAGCAAGGTTCCTAAGCGATAAAAATCGCCGCAGCTGGGCGATAAAAATATTGCCGCTAAGCCAACATAGCGATAATTATCGCTAATTATTGGTAATATGCCCCTATGTGCCTTGGAGATGTTTTTTATGCATGAGGGTGATATCGTTGATATCTTAAAACTGGAGGCTACCCTTTTAAATATTTAAAGTCCTTTATCAGTCTCTTTTAACATTTAAGTACTCGTCCTATGTCTCTTTCAGTTCCTTAAATTCTCTTTCCGCACCTTAGATGCTTGAATCCTAAGGGCCCCATTTACAACATTTTGGCGCATGGCAACTCTGCAGGGCTACTTGCTGCACTACCGAGTGTTAAAAGAAAAGGGCAAGAATGCACTGTATCTATGAGATACAGCGCATTTCCGTTCTATTTTACAGCTCTGCCATTCAAGTGGCTGCCATGCGCCCGTGCAGGTACCGTTGCACCACGATGCAAGAGTGCTTGCATTGAAATCGGGCTGTGTTTGCGCAGGAAGGGACACCTTCCTACACAAAAACAACTAGTATGCCTGCCCTGGGCAGGCGAACGGTTTTGACGCATTTCCACATTTTCGCATGTTGAAAATCTGGGAATATGTCAGAACCTATGGGCGTTGAGTGGGAATACCCACTGTAATGTCTATGGCACGCCTCCCCATGCACTGTGAGGCAACAGAGAGACTTACGCTGCGTTGCCTTACACCATATCTACGAGGCCATGAAAAGCAATGCTGGGAGGCTTTCCGTGGCCTTGTAGCTATGGCTAAGCCTATTGCACTACTGGAACGTCAAGAAAAGTGATGATCCAGCAGCGCACTGGGCTTGTAAATAAGTCCCTAAGTGTCCAATTAGTTGTGAATCCTGTAACTATTGCACTCGATGCCTTAAACCCTGTTTCAAATTCTTTCTGTGCCATAAATCCTTTATCTATCTTCTTTTTCGCCCTAAATAATTTGCAAGTCTCTTTAAATGACTTTAAATCAAGCACCTGCCTTGTTTAATCTCTTATCATGTGTTTGTCACTTTTGAAGGGAAAATGCTGTGTGCCACCGTCAATGTCTCCAATCTTGTATGTTATTATGCAATACCTTAAATCTTTAATGTTCCTTTTTGAGTCATGAATTTCAAAACTTTATTTGGATCCAAACATCCCTCTGTCGGTCAGTTTTATTGCATAAAATTTGAGCCAGACCTTTTAGATGTTTCAAATCCTGCATCTGTTTTTTAAGTTGTCTAAATCGATGATGTAACCTTCTAGGACATTTTCATATCAGTTCTCGCAAAACACATGCACAGTGCTACCTGCTGCACCTGCATAAGACCTGCACATAGAGGGAATACTGTTATTTGCTTACAAAGTTACTTACAAAGTGTCCTTGCCTTTATCCCCAGAAACATACGTTTAGGGAGCTGGGATCTGGGCTCTGGAGCATGCTAGTGGGAACATTTTACAAACTGTAATAGCAATCTGTAAAGTAGTATGTAAGTCGAACTATGTTTTAGCCAATGTTATTGGGCTAATGTACTTATAACTTCAGAACTTAAAGAAAATCCTTTGGATGGGGATCTCAACTCCCCATATTTTAATTTTAACATTCTGCAAAGATTTGATCAATTTTACTTGCCTCGTGTTTTTCCAAAAGCCCTTTTCCGAAAATATTAATGAATTCTGGACACTTGACCAATGTTAATCAAATAATGTGCTTGCAGAAGCTTTACATTCTATCCCCGCTGTTCATTCCCTCAAACAGAATTGCAACTTTTTACATAGTTTGGTCTTCCAGCCCTCTCGTGCCTACTTCTTTTCTAATGCCTTTTATTCTCCATCCTTCTGTTTTAGTGCTTGCAAACCTGTGTGGATTTCCTTCCAGTGTCTGACATTCTTTTCCTTTTGCATACTTGGAATCTCATTCACCTTTAGGCTTCCATTCCGAGTGGGTCAAAATAAGGGAAGGTATTTACATCACTCGATTACCCAGATGACGTATTTAGTAGGTCCAAAGATTTCCACTTTAAAATGATGCATAACATATGGAATGAGTGTTTATGGGTTTTTTCTTAGCAGATACCTTTCGGCAGATTTGGTGTTCTTAATCTGCCTGGAGAAAACTGCCGGCTCCATTAATTATGACAAAACATGAATTTCGATAGCTGTAGAAGCTGCTGTTTGTGCTGGTATCAAAATATAATCCTCAATTTATAACCAGGGACTTGTGCCCACATGCATCAAAGTCAATTGCATTCGCAAACAGTGCGAATCGCAATTTCGGACGTTTGCAAATGCAATTGACTAATTTGGAATGCATCATGCATTTCGCAATTTTAGGAATCACAACCATGTTGCGATTTCTAAAATTGCGATTGCATTTAAGAAATCGCAATTTTCAGATTTCTTAAATGCAATGCATGATCAATTTTTATTTGCGAATTCGCAATTTGGAAGTGGTAAATTAGCATGAAGTTGAACTTCATGCTACTTTACCGAAAACTTTCAAATATGCACAAATTGCATTTTTGAAAGTTTTAATTAACACACACACATGCCCTTGGGGCATGTGTGTGTGTAAATTGCATTTAAAGTTACATTTCAGGGGTGCAGGGAGGGGTTCTTTGGACCCCCCCTGCACCCTTGAAATTGCATTCACTTTTTGCGAATCGCAATTTGAAATTCGCAAAATGTGAATGCCTTCCCATTCATTCCTATAGGCCTTTTGGCCCATAGTAATCAATGGGAAGGGTTTTCCTTAATTGCGATTCCCAAATTGTGAATCGCAATTAAGGGAAAAATACCGAATCGCAAAAATAAATGCGATTTGTTCATGCATTGCCATTTCCGATTTCTAAATTGCGATTCCCTAATTTTAGCAATTTAGGAATAGCAAACAGATGCAATGATGCATGTGGCCCTAGATGTCTAGAATATAACTGAAATCTTAGTGAGTGTCAGAGAAAATCCTGAGTGTGTCCTTTTCCATGCTTTGACAACTTGTTCCTGGTGTTTTCAATCGCAAGGCTTACGCCTGTATGTGCGCGTTGTGCATTCGTTACCTAAGGTCCAAGCTGGTAGTCTTTCCTATTGTAGGTTCTATACTTACCCATCTCTCCATCTGTCCAGGAAACCATATCCGAAGCCGATGCTAAGCAGAATTTGGGCACCGACAAAGCCATAGACTTCTCCTTGATAGACTTCATAAAAAGTAAGAACTTTAATTTTCCACAGCTTCCCTTGCTACACCATGAGACTAGTTAGCTCTACTATTGTTGTTATTTGTCCTTTGTACAGTGTACCGCTGCCAGTAGTATTGTCTTGTAGCACTTTGGTAAAAAGCAAGGGCTAACCTCTCAACATCTACTAGAAAACATGAAGAACAAAATCTATCTTACAAAGACCTAGTAGACATTTAGGACTAGATTTTCTATTTTTTGATGCAACGCAGCAAGACAACTTGCTGCGCTGCCTCAAATGGAAAGAGCAGGAATGCACCATAATTACTACCATATGACACATTCCTGCGCTCACATTATGCTGGCGCACTTAGAACAGCCAGGCGCCAATGCATAAACCCTTGCACCATTGTGGCCTGCATTACAGTCAGGATTGTTTTTGTGCAGGAATGGACACCTTCCTGCACAAAGCAATCTCCAGAGGCATTTTCCTCTTTCTACGTGTGCTGCAAAATGCAGCGCATGTAGGAGGAGAAATTAAAGAGGAGAGATAAAGATTTTCATCCTCGGTGCTCCTCATTTGGAAAGGCGTACCATTTTGGCGCATTCCCAGGTTTGCTAGTCTTAGTAAATCTGGGAATGCACCAAAAATCACGGGTGGATGAGTAGGAACACCCACACCTGCCCAATGCGGAGTAACGCATGGGAGAGACTTGCGCTTTCTTGCGTTACACAAGAGTCTCTATGCTACACAGAGCCATGCAAGGAGGCTCTGCATGGCATGGTAAATCTGACTAAGGGCTTACATTACCTTGTGTTGCCTTGCGTGACACAAAGTCAAAGCAAGCCCTTGATAAACCTGGAACTTATTGTGAACACCATTGCTCAATTAATATGTATCAGCAGGCAGACACATTTTAATTTGATTAGGAAACAAAAACTTTTCTTGAATCAACCAAGAAATAGCATATACAAAGCAGGAAGAAGCTGAAAAGTATAAAACCAGAAATGTTTTTAAAGTATATATATAAATAATCCAGTATTCGAACTCCTGCGCCGGAATGACGACACTACAGCATCAAACATAAAATGTAACTTTCTTTTTATTCCTTCTCGGGGCCATGACGCATTTCGGCAGGATCCCCTGGTGTGTGTATATATATATATATATATATATATATATATATATATATGTGTGTGTGTGTCTGCGGAGTGCATCCTGACTGCCGTGGGTACACGGAAACGTAATATATTTCAACTCCAGAAACAGATTGTTCAGAGACGGAGCTCCCGTGGTACGGCTTTTTTTATTGCAAATAAAATTAGCAACAGCGCATATAGACAAACAAACGTCTATGTGTTTAGGCTGAACTAGTCTTGTTCATGACGTGAACAACGCTAGTTTAGTTGAAGCACGTATACGTTTGTTTGTCTATATGCACTATTGCTAATTTTATTTGCAATAAAATAAAACTACCACGGAAGTCCCTCTCTGAACAATCTGTTTCTGGAGTTGAAATATATATATATCTATCTATATATATATCTATCTATATATATATATATATATATATATATATATATATATATATATATATATATATATATATATATATATATATATATATATATATATATATGTATATCACATCACTTTCCCTTGGTTCCTTTTCACCAGGGACTGCAGCGCTCTCAATGCTGGTTCGTTAACCCCTGCAGCAGAACCATGCCGCTTTAACATCCAAACTAAATCTTTCCAAATTGAAAAGAACATGGGGACGAACTCGCATACTCCTTATTTTTCACTTTTTATTGCCATCCTTCGAATCATGGAAACTTTCTGGAAGGCGCAGATCAACGCATTTCAGGCTACCATAGCCCTTGTTCCTTGTTCACGTGAACAAGGGCTATGGTAGCCTGGAACGTGTTGATATATTATTTTTTGGAAGCATATCACCAACTACGAGATGAGACAAAATACAATCCACTCAAAACAAATCCAATACAGAAAATGATTGAGGATACGAGACAGCACTTAGACGAATGGCGGGAAAAAGGATTAATAAATAAAGATGAATATGCATTTCTACTAAAGGAGAAACCAACTATCCCTACAATCTATTTCCTTCCTAAGGTTCACAAAACCCTAATAAATCCTCCGGGGAGACCTATTGTTTTGTCTTCCGACTCTATGTATGAAAACATCACCTCATACATTGACCAATATTTAGCACCAATGGTTCAAAACTTACTGTCACACATACAAGATACTTCTGATTTCCTGAGAGTTCTTTCAAACATAACTTGGAATCCCACATACCTACTTGTCACCATTGACGTAGTCTCTCTATACACGTCTATTTAACATCCAATAGGGTTAGATGCATGTGCCTACTTTCTAAAACAAAAAATATTGGAGAACTAGAACATTCTGCCATGCTTCCAACCATGATCAAAACATGTCTGGATAATAACATCTTTCTATTCAACCATGAGCTATTTCACCAACTTTGCGGATGTGCTATGGGAATGTCTTTCTCCCCCAACTATGCGAATTTAACTATGGGTTGTGGGAGAAGGAAGTCACATGGGCCCCAAGATACAATGATGTTATGGACAAAATTGTCCTTTGGATCAGATACATTGATGATCTGTTTTTAATATGGGATGGAAGTAAATCAGAGTTCAAGGAATATTTTAACTCCCTCAATCAAAACAACTTTGGCCTCTCATTTACTTACAACATAAATCGTAATCACATAGATTTTTTGGATATTAAAATCTATATCCAAGATAATCAGCTGCAAACAACTCTCTATCGGAAAAAAACTGCTACCAATAGCATTCTACATGCTACAAGTTTTCATCCGAAACCACTGATTCGCAGCATTCCTTATGGAGAATTTTTAAGAATGAAAAGAAATTACTCCCAAGGAAAAAATGCAGAACTTGAAATCAAAAATATTGCCAATCAATTGCGCAAAAGAGGGTACCCTGAGAAAGAGCTCAATAAAAGTAAGAAAAAATTGGATAAACTGACTGGAACCGAGCTGCTGATCAAAAAATCGAAAACATCTAATACAGAAGAAAAAGATCAACAAGCACCAAGACTTATACTAACTTACAGTAAGGAATCCCAAAACATTTGCCAAACTGTGCAGAGATACTGCCCGTTATTAAAACAAGATCATGATCTAAAGAAAATCATAGGCCCAGGACCACAAATCACTTTCCGCAAAGCACCATCCATAAAAGACATTGATTCCCCTAAGTCTCCTAAGAGTGGAGTTGTATTCTTAATGCCAAGCATGAGTCATTGTGTAATTTGCTGTCAATGATTCCCCTCAGTGTCCTAAGAGTGGAGTTGTATTCCTACTACCTAGCATGAGTCTATGGTGTAATTTGCTGTCACTGATTGCTCTCAGTGTCCTAAGAGTGGAGTTGTATTCCTACTACCTAGCATGAGTCTATGGTGTAATTTGCTGTCACTGATTGCTCTCAGTGTCCTAAGAGTGGAGTTGTATTCCTACTACCTAGCATGAGCCTATGGTGTAATTTGCTGTCAAGGATTCCACTCAGTGTCCTAAGAGTGGAGTTGTATTCCTACTACCTAGCATGAGTCTACGGTGTAATTTGCTGAATGATGCATCGATCGCGGGGCTTGGATCTTGCTGAATGAAACACACATATGAAAGTGATTGTTCAGGAAAAGCACTTGTCCTTTAGACTGAAATTAGGATGATAAAACTTCAAGGGCTGTGTAAAAGTCACAAAAACAGTTTTGGCAGACCTCTTTATGTTCCGAGTTCCTTTCACCTTGAGCCACCAATCTGCATGATGTCCATTGTAGAGTGGTTCGCTGGTCCCAGTATTAAAAGAGTGGGGTAAAGGACAGGGATTAACCCTTGTAAGTTGCTACTCAATCAGTTTTCATCTCTTTTCTCTTTAGAGTTTCCCAGAATCTTTATACAGCTTCTCCTGAACCCGATTTTCATCTTGGTGGTCCTCTCACAGTGCAGCTTCTCGTCCGTCATCGCCGCCCTCTCAACTTTCCTCAACAAGTACTTGGAGAAGCAGTATGGCACGACAGCCTCCTACGCCAACTTACTTATCGGTGAGTGCCCCAAAGAGCATGTGAGTGAGAACCATAGGAAACAACTGGGAATTCCCAGCAATCATCTGAGAAACCCCAAGCACCCAATAAAAACCCTATTCACCAACTGAGAATAACCAGGGAACCACCTGAGAACAGTAAGGCAAACAAGCTGGGGAACACCAGAGAACCAAGGGTTGAATGTACCGGCAAGCTGTCCTTGGAGATTTCAATAAACTATACCATAGAACACAGGCTCTCTTCTGCTAGAAAACGCCACTGATACTGGTCTTTTTATATTTTGTATTTATTGTTTAGTGGCACAGAAAGATATGCCATACAAAATAAGCAGGGTCTCCGAGATTGTGCAGCAATAAAGGACCATGATGTGCTACATATTTGACTAAATTGTGCAGCAAACAAAAGGTACATTTTGTGTCAAGGAAAGACACATTGTGCAGCATGTGTGAGTAGAAGCACCATATCAAGGAAAGTTCTTTGCCATTAATTTGGGATTTCGACAGAAAGACACATTGTGCAGCATGTGTGAGTAGAAGCACCATATCAAGGAACATTATTTTGCCATTAATATGGGATGTCGACAGATGTTGAAACAAACACATCCTTCCATTATAAGCACTGTCCTTTCTATCTCAGAGAGTAAATTATTTTGTGTAATGCACGCATAGTATTGCACTATGCAGAAGAAAGTACCCCTTGTACAACTTACTGTAATCAAATGTGTGCTTCCTATTTGCGTCTCTCAGTTATGTGAAACAAAATCTCTTCAATTTCGAGCCTACCATAAATCCACACTATAGTGTCTCTGGAAGCACAATTTTCTACTGAGAAACAGCTCAGCAAAATAATTGTGCGCATTACATCACATTACATCATGTGATTTATATAGAAAGATACATGTTCAAAATAGAAACTTTGATTACAGTGTTTTACAAGTAAAAATGAATTTGCATGAACACTGAAAAAAAGCCTTTATGGCAAAGAAGGAATCATTCTTTCGACTCTTTTTGAAATACATTTGAGAATTTGGCACTTTGATTCGTTCTGCAGAGAGAAGGTGCCCCTTAGTCCACCCACTGGGGATGCTAACCCCCTCTGGATTGATGGTGACCTTTGCAACTGGTCTCACAGGTGTGGCACCCTGTATGCACCCCATATATGAAGTGTATTAAATAACTTTTGAAGACTTTGAGTGATCAGCTATTTGCTTCAATCTGCAAATAATGCGGCAACTGATACATTATGCTGCAAGTGATTTCAATTCACATGATTGTTAATAATTCCACATTGGTAAAGTGCAAACATGTAACACCTAGGGGTACCCAGGCGCTGGGGAGGCCGTTATGATTGCCCAGAGTCACGTGGTGCTCAGCTGCGCTGACGCCGGGATCGAACCATGAGCCCCGTGCTCCAGAGTCAGCTGCTTGGCTGCTGCACCACACTCATCCCCTGAACTGCAGCAGTCTCGCTAAACACCTTGCAACTTACAGAAAACCAAATGATTGGTGAATGTGGTGCAGATCTGCTTCTGGCAACCATATGATAGAGGGGTACGGGCTGGAGTACGCGCTGTATATATTTAGATAAAGCTGCAGGTCTGGTTAGTCGTTCAAGTTGAACTCAGGTGAAAATGTATACATGGGATGCTTTTCAGAGCTGATTGAGGTGGGCTCACCGGTATACACTCAAAATATCGAGTAAAAAAAATAGAATTGCACTAATATCGAGTAAAAAATATAGAATGGACAGAATATCGAATGGACAGAATATAGACAACAAAAATATCGACTTTGAGGTAAATTAATATCGATTTACATAAATATAGAAAATCAAAATATCGAAGTATATAATATAAATGTTAAATATATCGATTTTTTAATAATATCACATTTTTAAAGTGTTTTTATGTTAGTATATGTAAGAAAAGTGTATATTTATTTTATAATTTATTTTAAGTAATGAATTTTATGGTATTTAATTTTTGCGTAATTTAATTCTGTAGCGGGTTGTGGGTTTATAGGGGAATAGGGTGGGAAGTAATTTAATTTAAATTGATTAAATGTTTTAATTTATTTATTGGTATTTATCTTTAATTAATTGTTAATTAATGTTTAATTGGTAATTAATTTTTATTAATTGATTAATTGATAATTATGTTAATTTTATTAATTTATTTTCTGTAGCAGGTTCTGGGTTTATAGGGAAATAGGGTGGGAAGTATTTAATTATAATTGATTAAATGTTTTAATTTTTTATTGGTATTTATCTTGAATTAATTGTTAATTTTTAATTGGTAATTAATGCAATTTTAATTGGTTATACATTTGTATTAATTGATTAATTGATAATTATGTTAATTTTATTAATTTATTTCCTGTAGCGGGTTGTGGGTTTATAGGGGAATAGGGTGGGAAGTAATTTAATTGTAATTATTTAAATTTTTAAATATTTTTATTGGTATTTATTTTTAATTAATTGTTACTTATTTTTCAATTGTTAATTAATTAATTGTAAATTAATATGTATTATTAGGTACTGATTTTTAATAAATATTTTGTATTTGTATTTTTAATTGATTAATTATTTTATTCTATTACATTGGTAATTACTTTTTAATTAATTTGTAATTGGTATTGATATATATATATATATATTTTAAATTAATATATGAAATATTTACTTTCCCTACTGTTGCACTCTCTGGAGTGGGAATAGTAATTTTTACCCCTACGCTATCCAACGCTTTCCCTACTGTTGCACTCTCTGGAGTGGGAATAGTAATTTTTACCCTCCCGCTATCCAACACTTTCCCTACTGTTGCACTCTCTGGAGTGGGAATAGTAATTTTTACCCCTACACTATCCAACGCTTTTCCTACTGTTGCACTCACTGGAGTGGGAATAGTAATTTTTACCTCTACGCTATCCAACGCTTACCCTACTGTTGCACTCTCTGGAGTGGGAATGGTAATTTTGACCCTCCCGCTATCCAACGCTTTCCCTACTGTTGCACTCTCTGGAGTGGGAATAGTAATTTTTACCCTCCCGCTATCCAACGGTTTCCCTACTGTTGCACTCACTGGAGTGTGAATAATAAGTTTTACCCCTACGCTATCCAACGCTTTCTCTACTGTTGCACTCACTGGAGTGGTAATAGTAAATTTTACCCTTTCCGCTATCCTACGGTAAAAAAATTTTATATTTTTTATTATTATTACGTAAATATATATATATATATATGTATGTATTAATAAATACATTTGTATGTTGTTTTTAACTTACATTAATTATTTATTATTTTAAAATTATTTAAGTATTTTAAGTATGTTAAAGTTAATTATATTTATTATTTAATTAATTTTTAATTACTTTAAAGCATTTTAAAAATATCGATATTTTGACTAACTATATTTTTTACATCAATATTTTCGAATCAATATTTTTGTACTTACCTGTTTGGAGATAGGAAGTTAGTATTTTGGCATTCTATATTTTTTACTCGATATTATGGTAATTCTATATTTTTGACATCAATATTGTTTCAGTGATCCGGACTCACCTCAGCTAGGATGCTTTCATGTGTAGAAAATCAGATCCTTCTGCACAGTCGGTGCTGTACACGTCTCCTGCAACTTGACCGATCGTTAAACTAGTTTCTATTTTTATTTGTCATTTGATTCCAAATGGCAATCAAGTCAAATCAACACTGCTTTATTCGATCGCTATCTGATACAATCATAAAAGCATTTAAAAGACATACAAATTATTACAAAAAGTGATAGTTAAAAAAGCACATTGTTAACCAGCTGTTTGTTCATACACTCATAAAATGCGTTTTAAAAATCATATATATAGTTTCGCAGCTTGTTTAAAAACATGATATACAAAAACTAAGCGTTTATAATTGATACTTTGGTTTTACAACTACTTAGTCTATTAAACTTATATATCAATACTTCCCTAAAATAAACCACTTTCTTTAAAAACATTGATATTCTCCACACTGAGTGTACATTATCGAGCAATTGTAGGACGTTAAACACCAGGCGGCACTGCCTGATCCCCATGGATTTTAAAATCGGATCAACCCAAGTTCTTCTCAATTCGCTATAAAATTTACAGAATAGAAATTCATGAATAGTAGTTTGATGCGAGCGATTCTCTCATGGACACAATTGCAGTATTCGGGTCCAATCATGCATTTTTGGGAAACTTACAATTCTATGGAATATCCCGAACCTAAATCTTGTCAGGGGGAATCTATCATAAACACCAGGTACGATCGTTAAATACGGTTGAATGCTAAAAGTTTTTTAAATTATCTGGTTTTGCTGGACACTAGGGGGCCCAATATGATGTCGGGCGGATTGCCCCTTCCAGGCTGGCTTTGTTTTCCCCCCGCCATATTAGTATCATGGGGGGACGTTGGCGGACGGACGTCTGCCGCTTTTCCGCCCCGGTCACCGCCCCGGTCACCTCTCCGCGGCGGCGATGCCGCCACAGAAAGGCATGCGGTCTTCACTCTGGGGGCCCCCTGCGGGCCCTCAGAGGGAAGTGTAGGTGGCGGGTGCACACTGGGGGTACCTGTGGCACCCCCTTCATTTGCAATAACAAAGCGGCAGGCATCGCACGGTGCCTGCCGCTTTGTTATTGCAAATGCTAAAAATGCAGGATGTGTCCGCCACTGTGGCGGGCACATCCTAATACCCCCCACGGGACCCACGCCCTTATGGTGGGCGGGGGTCCGCCCGTCATCCTAATGTGCCCCTAGGCTTAAAAACCTCACCTGAAAATCTTAGGGTGTCCAGCAATAAAAGGCCCTCTTTTTTAAAATCCTTTCTCTGTACCGATTGAATAGTATTAGGTTCAATAAAATATTCCAAGTGTCCCAAGTCTTGCAAAAAATCGCAGACGTATCTTAGCCTCAGGATTTTTAAAGCCCCATCCAAATTTAGGCTATCTGTTAGGATGTCCCTGTTTAAATGAGGCTCCATTTTTGTCCAAATTCGGTGCCATAAGAGGCTGGTCTCCATCTTTATGAAATCAGAAATGTGTGTTAAACCCAATTCAGCGTGGCAGGTGTATGTCGATGTACTACTTGGAACAGACAATATATATTTCAAGAAAGTGTTTTCCTCCACTAGTAGGGAGTGCGTATCAGTAAAACCCCATAGTCCAGCTCCATACAATGCGGCAGAAACACTTTTTTGCTCTATAAATCTGCAGGAGCTCGACTGGGGGTGTCCTACCTAGTTTTCTACAAAAATTAACAAGTGCAGTATTAGTTCTAGAGAAAACTAGTTTCTTAGCTAACACAGCTTGTGTCCATGAATCATTTTGTTCAAAAAGTATTCCAAGGTACGAGAAGCTCTTGGTTTAGGCTTTTTTCTGACCACCCCGGAACATATCTCTACATCCTGACTGCCACGGCCACACCTCATTATAAAAGTCTTTGAGTATTCACCTTCAGTCCAAGGTTACCCATAATAGCAATCATCAATATCATAACAAACTGTTACACTTTTGTTTTTTTTGTTATTGGATTCCAAAAAGAAATCACAAATATCATCAGAATTCATAGCTAGAGTCACATAAATCCCATGAATACCATGCATGAGTGGTGAAGTCTAGCTTATTTCATGCTTCTCACCCACAACGCATGCTCGTTCCTTGATAAATAGCTGTCAAAGTTTCCCTAAATCGGACTGAATTTTCATCCCAAACATTGCTTAATGCAAACTATTACTCTAATTTCCCTCCTTTACAAGTTTTCTTAAGCCAAGCCACAAAAATCTGGTGATTGTGTCAACTATCTTAATTGTTTTATAAATGACCACATTGTCAACATGTCTATTTAATAATTGTCTCATACGATGCTCTGCGTGAAACGAGCAGAACAAATGTTGTAGCCCTGTTGAATAGGTAAAGGCAGTCTCATGCATATTTTTTTCACTATACTCCTTAAACGAAAGAAAGTTGACTGCATTATATAATCGAGTGAAGCTACTTTACATTAAAAAACTTATGCGACCCGCTGTGTTACCTTGTCACAACAAATTACGAAGCACCTTTGATGATCGGCAAATAGTCCTGTGATCTTTATCATGTAGACTTCTAGAGCTATAATAGCTTGACTCTATAGCAGACTCTGTGGGTGAACTATATAGGATGACTTATAGAACTTTCTCCAACCCAACTATAGACAGCCTGTTAGAGAACTCCTTTGTTGCAGGTAGTAAGGGTAAAGTGATTGCAAACAGTTATTCTAGGCCTTTTGTGTGATACCTTAAAAAACCCTGATCATTGCAGTTTTAGTTTGAGCTCAGGAACCTAATCAGACTAATACACTACTAATACCAATTAGCAATTATTTGCACTTGAAATGTCCTGGACTAGAAACAGAGGGGCTTATTTTTTAAACACTGTGCACCGTCGGAACATCACTTTTCTTGACCTTGCGGCGGCGCACTGGGCCTACCCATATTTAGGAGGCCACGTAAAGCCAACCTGAGTGACTTTTCATGGCCTCGTAGATATGGTGTGAGGCGATTCAGCACAAGTCGCTGAGTTGCCTCACACTACGATGGGGAGGCGTGCCACGTAACACCCATGACATTTGACACAATCCCAGATTTACAACATGTGTAAATCTGAAAATGTATCAAAGGCCTACGCCTCCCTAGGAGTCCTGTAAGGGCTGTTTCGGTGTCTTTTCCCCCACAAAACAACCTGATTTAAAAACAGACTCCTATGCACCATGGTGCGAGGATGCCTGCGTTGGCCCATGGCAGCCATTTGTGTGCCAGTGTTGTGAAAGAAGGCGGGAATGCACCATATCTCATAAATATGGCACATTCCTGTCCTTTTCTTTTGATGTAGGGCAGTGCAGCAGGAAGGCTTGCAATGCTGCCCTGCGGCAAAATATTGGAAATGAGGGCCAGTCTATGTAACAGCAGAGTGAGGTGGCCACTCTAAAGGGTGACTAACACATTGGGCTTGACTCACAAAGATTTTGCTGTGCGTGGTTTGAGTTGCTTTTGGAATTTCTGGAATAGGCCAGTAATACTGCAAGAATAAGATTAAACCCAGATCTGTTGACTGGGTGTGAGTGTTTGATTGGTTCAGGTGCTACGTCCATCACCACCCCCTTTTGTACCGCTTTGTTCGCCATAAGTTGGCAGGGTATGCTCAGACGTGAGTCCCTTGCTCACTTTGCCACTGGATTCAAGCAAGCCTGGCTGAAGACGGCTGTAATGCCAGAAACCGGTCCTAGGAAGCTTGAATCCGGTCCAGGGAAGGCATGGCTTGGCAGTTCGGGCTGGACTGTTCCCATGAGGCACAGGGTCAGACTGATTTGCATATGGCCATGTCTGAACTGGGGTGGCAGAGTGGGTTAAAGAACGGTGATGGATAAACCCAGATCTGTTGACTGGGTGTGAGTGTTTGATTGGTTCAGGTGCTCCATCCATCACCACTCCCTTTTGTACCGCAAGAATAAGTCACAGCAAAATCTTTGTGAACCAGGCCCTTTGTGTTCTTTGGATGTCTAAAGAATAAATATATTGAGAATAATTTGAGAAACACTGACCATTAATGCAAGAGCTCTTGCAATGTTGGGCAGCCGAACAAAGCAGCTACGAATATCCTGGAAGCCAGATATCAGTGACTACAAAAACAGCTGATACTAGGCAAAGAGTACCCTGACCGGATCCCTAAAGGAAGGAAATCAGCAGAGAATTGCAAGCGGGCTGATGTTACTGACACAACATTCACACGCACTTCGCATAAAACAGACTGCGAAAACCAACCCAGGTAGACCGGAACAGGACCACTTACGCATGAGAAAATAGAGTCTGACAATATTTCCTAAATATATGGAAATGTTCAAATGTTCACAGAAAAGCATTAAAAAGGCCTTAGAAAGACTAGTGAAACAGATGTTGGCTAAACAAATGACTGAAGTATCCAGTAAAATGCAATGGAACACGTGTCGAGATAACAATTTTATAGCCAAATAAAACGAATATCATCATTTGTAATTGACAGAAGTTGTATGAATCTCAGATAAATAAAATCAGATTACATTTAAGTGAGTATTTGCCATTATAAGCAAACGATTTAAAAACTGGGGGCCTCGTCTACAAGAAAATGATGCAGGGCGGCGATGCAAGCCATTTAGCTGCGCTGTGCTGCATCACTTTAAAACCACAGGGATGAGTCATATTAACAAGAATACGATGCATCCCTGTGGTTTACCCTGCACTGGCACATAATTGGATGCCATGCCCCAGTGTACGCTCTCTTGCATCATTTTGCAAGGGTGCCTGTTCTGCGGGGATGATTGTTTTTCTGCAGGAAGGGAAACCATCCTAAACAAAAGCAATCATTAATGTTTTTTTTCCTCTTTCTATGAGGGCTGCAGAATGCAGCACACGTAGAAAGAGGATAAAACCAGGAGAAATAAAAGGGGCATATTTCCAAGGAAACTGTCGGAGTGCGGCGTTAAGCCAAGAAGCCTAATGCCGCCCTCCAACAGTTTTTAAACGCAAGGATGCACCATGTTCACAACAATACGGTGCAACACTGTGTTTCCCTTACCGCTGGTGCTAAATGTAGCTGCCTAGCACCAATGTGCAAGGGTCCCTTCCTGCACATAAACAATCAGTAATGGTGTTTTGGAACTTCTATGTGTGCTGCAGAATGGAGCACACATAGAAGTTGCAACTGATCATTTTTTTAAATGATTCTGTATGTGCAGGAAGGGTACACCTGCCTGCACATAAACTATCAATGGTGTTTTGTTGGTTCTTTGTGTGCTACACAATGCAGCACACATAGAAACAGCAAACACGAGGAGAAGTAAAGCATTTCTCCTCGTTTTGCCATGTTAAGACTAGGTTTTCCTTGGTCTTAATTTTGGCACTGCCCCATATTTACGCCACCCTTGTAAATATGGGGCAGTGTCAAAATCAATGGGTGTTGCGACGGAATGCCTACCGCCACACCCATTGCCCACCCCTTTCACACTAAGTGTAGCTTGAAAGGGGGCCTTATTCACAAGGACATGTTAAGCCATGTTAAGTGGCTTAACACTGCCTTGTGAATAAGGTGAAGCCCCTATTGCCACTGGAACATCAGAAAAAGAGAAGTTTCTGTGGGGATAGGGGCTTGTAAATATGCCCCAAAAGTATTTCTCCTTGTTGCGCCATTCCTACGCCTCCCCAGGGGAGATGTAGGATTCTGACACATTCACAGTTTTACAAAATTTTGTAAATCCTGGAACGTGTCAAGGTCCATGGATGTTGTGCGGGAACAGCAACACCCATGGAATGCCCCACTCACCTGGAGTAATGCATGAAAAGGGCTCATATTTACAAGGCCCTGAAAAGTCACGCAGGGTCAAATAAATTGACGTGCCGGTGGCACCATGGGCTTGTAAGTAAGACCCTGAATCTGCTGGTGAAAACAGAAAAGGCAGTAAAAGGCTTGGCATAACAAACTCGGATTAACTGCAACTTGGGGCACATACGTAATGTTCAGACCACCTGTTAAAGTGCCTCTATTACATTAAACAGGAATACTCCAGGAGTAAGTCGCCGCTGACATTATTCAGTAAATCAACTGAGAAAAGTCATGGCCCCTTCTGAGAATGCTTAAAGATTCAGCTAAGAATATATTTAAAGAACTACTGGGAATAGCCAGACACACCGTAAAAATACCTAGGGAATTTAAAGAGAACATACGGGGGGCTAAGCTGAAAATATATTGTTATTGTTCTGAGAACATGCTTAAAAAGCCCAATGGACCAAATCAGACTATTCAGGCAACTCGTTTTGGATATGCAGAGTCCAGCCACAAAATACCCAGTCAAGACACCATCTGAAAATATCCCAGGCATGTCTGAGACTGCACAGGAGGCATTTAAACCTACCCAGAGATGCGGCTATGAAAAACCAGGGACCCTGGCTTGAGAACGTTCTTTCTTGTTTTCTACCAAGGAACTCAATCTGAAAGCATGGTACTTATTGAACAACATATCTAACGTGTGGAGAACTGAGAAGAGTGATAGGCTCCTCAAAGCTGTGTCTAGCCGTTGTCCACATGCCCATGACCCATTGACCCCTAAGCAGATGCATTCAGCTGTCAAGCAACTCCATACATTACTTCCTTCATGTCCACATACATGTAGTCACACACTCACCAATATATTTACTGATGCATCCATTCATCAGGGCAGTGGTAAATGAGGGAAGAGCACGGAGATCTATCCACACCTATGTATGCTCCAGATACTGAACTTACTCCGATCTGCTAAATAGTATGTGCACACTCATTATTAAATACATTTTTACTTTGGCCGGACGTGTAACTGACTTTTAACCAGCTCTACAATTTTTCAGTTGCACATGATTCTTGAGAATTTCTAGATTTCCCTAGAGATTAGCCAGCCTCAAAAAATGCTTCCTTTAGCCTTCCTTGGAGCATTATCAACAAAGCCTGGGATTAACCACCCTAAGAAGATCCAAGAAGGTAAAATTAAGCAAACAAGAAGATTTAGTTGGGTAGGCTAGCATGCATGCTATGTGGCTTCTGGGACAAAGCATTTTGACTTGCCCCTCGGTGCCACTTGCTAAAGACTCAGTATAGAAGACACTCAAGCTAAACTAAGGAGCATTTGGAAAGAATGCCATTGTATTTTTTTTAAATGTCCTTTATGTTTTTAATATTCTTTCTTTCCTTTCTCCCCTATCAGGAGCAGTAAATTTGCCGGCAGCTGCCTTGGGCATGCTTCTGGGAGGCATTGTTATGAAGCGCTACTGCTTCTCGCTTCGTGCCACCCCACGCTTTGCTCTGTCTGTGCTCCTGGTCTCTGTCCTCTGCTGCCTACCCCTTTTCTTCATGGGATGCCCAACACAGCCTGTGGCAGAAGTGACCAGGTAAGCAGATGTTTGGGGATCCTGAAAGATATCTCAAGGTTTAAACCAGAAATCTTGTCAAGGAAGAGAGTGAGGGTAGAGGGACTCCCTCATTGAGCACAACGAATAATAGTGGGTTTATGTTTCCAGATATGATACTCAGGAGTCATCAGACGGCAGAGGGAGATAATTGGGGTTATTTAGGGTTTGGCAGGAGTGCTGCTCTACCAATGAGATGTCTAGACTCCCTCTCTGCTGTACCAGGTGCACCCTTACCATTAAATCCACAGTTTGCCCCTTTTGTGTTTGGCTTTTTCGCCAAAAGTGCTCCCGCCAACATGCTGGGATCTATTCCAGGAAGATTGCACAATGCCAGCCAACCTACTGTGCCATGTTGGCATTCCAGAGTGTTGAGATTTTGTTTTCCAAAGACAAGATTGTAAAGCAGGTCTTGCTTCCGTGGATGCACTGCAGGTTTTCTTTTAGCAAGTTGAGAACATTGTTTATTATTCTAGTCTTGGACCACAAACCTATGTATGACAGTACTGGAAAAGAAAAAACAGCATGAGAAGCCATGCTCTAAGTGTAGTGAGCCATCCAGAACCCATGTAGAAAGCATTACTGCAGCAGCTGGCTCATTGAAAGACGTTTTTGATGGCAGAGCTGACACTTTGCTGTCAGAAACAGGTTTGTTCTTCGGCCTTTAAATGAGGCGTAGGCCCACAAGGAGGACAATTGGAACACCTGCTAATTTTCAGGGGGGATCCCATTATTACCCTCCTCTAAAAACACCCCATAGAACTGAGACTCGGATGTCTTGTTCTCAAGATAATTTTCAGGCCCACACACTTAAGCTGCAGATTTGCCCACTTGTCTGCGAAAGATATCTTAGGTCTCTCTGAACCAGTCCCTGAAAGTTTCACTGTCTTAGCATGTAGAACATACACAATCCTCTGATGTTATGAGCTGGATCCTGGATGTTTTCAGGCATAGAGCTAGCACCGCATGTCTTGAGATGAGGTATAGCAACTGCACACGTATTGTTGGAACCAGATATCTAACTTCTTATGTGTCTAAGTGTGACAATATCGAAACAGGACAAACCAGACATGGTCTTATATTGTAAAAACATTCCACTAATCTGCTGTGATCCTATGCCTGTACTGCAAAAACACACACAGCCATTGTTAGTGGGACATTCTCAAGGCTTCTCATGACCTGGTCCAGTCTTGCAATTTGCTATGCCAACTCAAGATCTAGGATTCAGGTGTCTCCATGATGTGACTATTGTACTTTGACTAATAATTTCTTCTAAATCCACAATTGCCTAGTGGTCCTTTCAGATGTGGAGAAGTTAGTGCATGCAGTTCAAAACATGATTACTAAACCTTTTATGCTATGAGGACTGACACATACTTTGATGGGGGGGAAAGGCCAATAAAGAAACTGCCATATGCATTGTTATGGTTTGTTTTTCATAATGTGTTTTCTTTTGTCATTTTGGTTGTAATGTTCAAAGCTCTGGAATAGGTCAACAGTGCAGAAGGGATTGCACATGTCCAGTGTCAGTCTTTCACCCTGTATGCGGCACAGATGGCACAGAATACATCTCACCTTGCCACGCCGGCTGTACAAGTTTTAACACAACAGCTGACGGGAGAAGACCTGAGGTAAGTGGTGACAACGTTTACTAGATCGGGGTGATGAACGCATTGATGAGTGCTCTGATACCTCCGGGTATAGCCAGCGCTATATAAATCTCTTCAAATAAAATTTTGTTGATGGTGTTCCTATTCAGCAATGGGCTGTTTGCGACTCAAATGGGCATTAGAGTAAATATTGAAAGGCTATGCTGAAGTGTTATGTAAAAATGTCTTATCTACCCTTTGTCTTGTCCTCTGAGCACTATGTGATCATTAGGTCTAGCTTAAGAGAGATTCAATTCGCCTTTGCCACTTATGGATCAACAGTAGCTTTAGAAGGCCTATGCTACTTAGTCTTGTCATTTGTGGACTGCATTTTGGCGTATTACTTTTTACTGTGTATGAACATCACTAATAGGCAGTAACAGATATTATTTGGATGAGCTTGAAGCTGCAGAGGGTGTCAAGCGCACATTTGATGTATACAAGTCAATTTACTTCAAAGAGGTGAATAACCATGTTGGTAATCAAATTGGTGCAGCAGAAATACAAAGATAATGCAAATAAGGCAATGCTTATAATAGCATGTGGTGTGCTCCTAGAGTGATTTCACAGGGCCTAACTACATACAGATATGTTCATCTGGATTCCCTGTTAGTATTGAGTCTTGACGTTTCACCCTTTCGTAAAAAAAATGAAATGGTCTTCCTCTGGGCAAAAACATATTAAAAGTTATTGGTGTCACCATACATCAATGTTGCAACCAAAGCTACAAGAAGTTCCTAACATCAATAATCAGTAAGAATTAATAGGTAATACTTCAGACCTGTCCACCCAGCAATTGCCTTCATGGAGAACATTGTTTTTGATAAACTGTATTTCCAGGATTTCTGAGAGAATACTGGTGTGCCCTGTATTTTGGTGGGTATATTGTCCTAGTACAGGGATGCAATACAGCAGACATTTCTGGATAGTCTATATGTGTGACCTGAACATCACAGGGAAAATGGAGAGGTATCACTATGTCCTGTCAACGTTGCACATCTGTCCTCTAACACCTGAATATCTTCTTATCACCCCAAATATGAAAAAGTCTAAATTCACCCACTTGGAAATGGAATTGGTTTCTTAGTGCTAAGGGAGTTGAGGTACTGAACTTATAGGCCCACTGTTATTGCACTCTTGACCCATCTGGATCAAAGACAGTGTGGACCATCCCTCTTTCAGGAAAAAGTTTTAAACTATCTTTAACAGCACATCCCTCTCACCCAAATATTGAGAGTGGATTCGAACACACACCTATTTGTTCTGGTTTTCCATTTTATCTTTTCCATTAGAATCTTTTGTCTCTACCACCTTCTACCAACTCTCCAATTACATTACACCCCAAGTCACCATACTACTTACTCCCACCAACACACACTACCCACCTCTACTATACTGCCACAAGTCAGAATGTTATGAACATTTCACAGTGCACAGCTATCCCAAAAATGTACCATCACATTCATAACCACACCCCCAGCTCCTCTATAACACTACTATCATCCAGCACAGCACTATCACTCACTGCTTAGCACTGTTTAGCACTACAACCCTCAGCACCATTGTATCATACCATCAACTACAACTGCAACTTCTTAGATTAGTTCTATCAACTTCATACGGTAACATTGTAGTACAAAACCAGCACCTTGATACTAGCACTGTAATACAGCCCGTAACATTGCATACATACACCCACGAAAGCAGCTACACTAAGCCCAGCACCACCACACTACCACCCTCCTTCAACACTATAATACCACCCCCCAGAACTTCATTATCACCTTCAAGCAGTGCAGTGCACTAACACACCAAAACACTACTCCTTCCCAACAGCCTCTACATAATACATATACTGGTACATAGCCCTATCTCGTCCCTCAACTTCCACCCAACAAACACAAACTATCAACCCTGAATTGCATTATCTTTACCACTGCACTACATGCTCAAAGCGTTTCAAAGCTAACCCCATAACACTGCACTACCAGATACCATCCCCAGCTTATCAACCCTCACCATAATACTGGAGCCCCTAACACTACTCTTCCAATGAACTGTACATTGATATCACCGCATAGCACCAGATCAACAACCCACAGCGGCAGCCACTCTTCCTCTCCACAACTATGCATAGAACAAGTCTTCATACTCAACGTTTGCCTGTTTAAAAATATTTATCATATTGCTTTTCTCAGAGCATGGATTTAACTTGCTTTTGCTGTAACAAGGGTAGACCAACCATATCTTAATCAGCCCAACACTGCAAAAAGAAGAGTCCTTTTTTTTTAAGTTCATGGTGCATAAAGACAAAACAGTTAATTAATCACATGCGAGGTATAAAAACATCTGATACAAATAGATACTCACTCTGATATAAACAGTTAAAAACATATTACATGATGTGGGGGTAAAATACAGATGATCTTCCAATAAATAAGACAATGCAGTACATTTCAGGTTCATATTCTGTCCTCCAGCCATTTCTTGACCGGGGCCCAAAGGCATCTTCCCATCTCTCGTTTTTTAGCGCCTTTAAGATCATAGAGGCAGGACTCAATATTATATATACCTAAGAATCTAGAGATCCACATCAGATAAGATGGGGCTGTAACATCCTTCCAACAGGCTGAAATCAGAATTCTGAGCACAGCAACCGACATAAAAACCAAAGCGGCTCGTCCTCTGTCAAAACTAATTTAGAATCTGAGCCAAATAACATCAGTGTTGGGGATAGATCGATCTTATGACCTAGCAGCCCCTCCCAAAATTCATGACTGCAACCTTAACTGGGGCCAGCTGCTCACATGTAAAAAACAGATGTAGTCCAATCCAGAAGTGTTAGGACAAGTCCCAGCCAGACAGCACAAACCGTACATGGCCTTTTAAGAAATTGAGTCACACAAAGTAACGCAAGCAAAGGTTCTGCCTCTTTTTGGAGGCGCTATATTATTTCAGCTTTGGAACATTTTGGAAGTGAGGTCTTCCTCTTTAGCTCTGTTCTAAATGCTTCCAATGATGTGAGTTAGAACTCTGGTTGCTGGAGGCAGCAGCTTAGTCTGTAGGTCTGTAGTGGGAGGAAAGGGGATGCAGAGTGTTAAGAACACACAATCTGCTAAAGAAAAGGCTGTATACTCCATATATTGGCTCCACATTGTTGTCTTGGCTCTGGTGTAACTGTGCATGCACGGGTGAGTTGTCCACTCGCCCTTGATACACAAGCCCGTCAGATGCAGGCTGTGGTCTGTTTTTCAGTGATATTGATGTTGTGTACCATTGGGTGCTGGCTCCTGTGGACCTTGAGGTGTAATCACGCAGAGCACGTCAGCGTATAGTGAACTGGAGGTAGGGCAGACCAGCAGAGACAAGATAGGAGGGGGAAGCATTTGGTGCAGCTTCCCATCATTGTGTATTTGACTGGTTGAATCTGCGAAGGGCTGTGGAGGAGTCACTGCTGCTCTGCAGTTCGGTGGTGCATGTGTGGCGCTATAAATTACTCCTTTTACTGGCAAATGCTTGTGCACATCTGGTGTTTTGGATCTTACGATGCGTCTGCTCTGTTTTTTTCAAACTTTGGTGTGGAGTTCACAGAGCACTTTGAACAAGGTAGCCGTGCCATGATCAGACTGGCTGTGTGGAATTTAGCCAGCAAGTCCTCAATTTTTCTATTGTAAGATAGGCCCTCTTCTCTCAAATTGACAGCTGGATGCATAGCTGCCACGGTCTGAGATTGCTATGTGTGACAATTTCATAATTTCAGGGTCATTGTGAGTGGCATTTCAACGGTTACGAGTGACCCTTTCTCGCAAGCAAAATCAAGCAATGAAGATGAGGGAAACATATAAATATCAGAAATTACACACATTTGAGCAACGAGAAACTCAAAGAAGATCTTAAAACTGCTGCAAAGCACCAGAAAGGGAAGAAAGGGCACTAACTGGAGACAGACTGTGTGACTGCAGCTCTCAGTAACAGAGCCCAGGCTGACACTGCCGCTGCCCAGAAGATGATCTCATTGATCTGATCATTCATGACCGCGCACTAGCCTAAAAAGCTAATTTTATGGCATAGCATGTGCACATAGGAGATTATACCGTAATTCAGTATCAGGTATAATCAGTGCTAATGCAATAAGGTAAAAGAGAATGCTGGCAAGTGCAAGTGCAAAACTCAGAAGTGTTCCACTCTAAACACGTGGTAGTGCAAATATATGAATAAATAAAAATTGCTGATGGTAAGAAATCAATGTAAATCAGCAGCAGACACACAGTGAGTGGTGCTGTCCACACCACCCCTATCCCCCACCCCACCAACCCCCAGGGTGGAGCAGCAGTTGTCAGTAGTAGTCCAGTTCAAGCTGGTAGTTCACATCACAAGTCTCCAGAATGTATTGTCTCTTGTTGCATCCTCCCTCTTTTTACCCCTATCATCTTTTCCTCCCTCTTTCTCTCTCGCCATCTTCCTAGCTCTCCCTCCCTATCACCCTCTTTACAGTCTTCTTCCCTACTTATCTATCTGTCGCCCTTACCGTCCTCTCTTTAGCTCCACCTGCCTTCCCTCATAGCACATAGTCTGCAAGTCCTACCCACAGGGTTAGAGCTGTAAGATAATACATTTAGGGGCACATGCATCAAGCTAGGCAATTGTGTTTCCTTATTACCTGGGGTTCATCCTCGACTCAACGCTCTCCATGACCAAGCAAGTCAACGCCGTCTCATCCTCCTGCTTCAACATAACATAACATAACATGTGTATTTGTAAAGCGCACGTTCACCCTTGGGTATCTTGGCGCTGAATAACAGATGTTTATTGTTACCCAACTCAATGGTACTCATTTTATCGACCTCAGTTGGATGAAAGGCTGAGTGAACCCCCGGGATTTGAACCTGTGACCATGAGGTCGAACACAGGCCCCTGCAATGGACACATTTGTCCACTGAGCCACCAGACCCGGATGCGTGCTCAACAAGATCTACAGGTGGATACCCACCGACACAAGAACAACGGTGACCCAGGCCCTCGTCAGCAGCAGGCTGGACTACGGAAACGCCCTCTAAGCGGTAGCCCCGGCCAAACTTCTGAAAGGACTACAACGCATACAGAAAGCCTCAGCTCGCCTGATCCTCGAAATCCCTTGCGCAGCCACATCACACTCCACCTGAGAGACCTGCACTGGCTGCCCGTCAACAAGAGGATCACCTTCAAACTCCTCACCCATGCACACAAGGCACTCCACGACACCAGACTAACATTCCTCAAAAGATGACTTACCTTCCACACACCGAACCGCCAGCTCTGCTCTGCCGACTGCGCACTCGCTACCGCCCCCCGCATCCAAAGAACTTCCTCGGGCGGCAGATCATTCTCGTACCTCGCGGCCAAGACCTGGAACACCCTCCCCATCCTACTATGGCAGACCCAAGACCTTCTAACCTTCAGGAGGCTACCCAAGACCTGGCTGTTCGAGCAGTAGCAGCACCCCCCCTTCTAGCGCATGAGTAGTGCGCTCTACAAGTTTCCTGATTGATTGATTGATTAATAGCGATTATTAAGGAATTGCTTTTAAGGAATCTCAATTGCCTATGCATGTAGGTTTTCGCTAAAATATTAGCAATCCCTACACATTCCTTAATTGCGAATCACAAATTGCAATTCGCCATTAAGGAATACCTTCCTATTCATTACTATTGGCCTAGTGGCCAATAGGAATGAATAGGACAGCATTCGCAATTTGCGAGTACCAAATAGCTACTCGCAAATTGAGAATGCAATTTCAAGGGTGCAAGGGGGCCTAAAGACCACCCTGATGAACCCACAAAACATGCATGTGTGCACATGAGACACACACCCATGCCCTAAGGGCATGTGTGTGCACCACATGGCACTTTGAAAAATTCAATTTTATGCATTTTTCTAAGGAATTGCAAATTACCATCAACTTGAAGTTGATGGTAATTTGCAATTCCAAAATGCAAAAACGCAATCTGCAATTGCATAATGCATCACAATTAGGGAAATTCAATTTGAGATTCCCTAACTGCATTTGCAAAATAGGTAATCAGCAAACATTGCAATTACCTGTTTTGTGAATGCCTTTGGGCTTGATGCATCGCAAATAACATTTTACTGGTAGTAAACGCCCGATTCTGAGAATCGACACGTTTGCGACCAGTGTTTTGCTCGATGCATGTGCCCCCTATTCTTTTTACCCTTGTTATCTGTTTCTTTATCCTCCCTCTTCTCATCTCTCCCCAATCTTTGTATACTTTTTTTGCATTCTCCCCGCCCTCTTCTATTCGCTCTGCTCTCTATCCTCCCTCTTGGATACTATATATGGACTGCAGGACCTGTTTCTAAGCACTGCTGTCAAACACAAGGGAATGACCACATCCTGAGAGGGGAGAGCAAAGGTAAAAATAATTACACTGCAGAGTGCTGCTTTAGGCAAAGGAAACCGGAGCTCACTGCATCCATCCAAGGCGTAGAGAGGGAACTAAACAGAGTGGGTGGATGGCTTTGCTTCCAGGGTTACAAGATACCATAGAAGTTTAAAGTGACCCCAGTTTGGTTGCTCATGATTCGATCAGGATTTCTCATCAGCACCAGCTGATTGCATACAGATGCGAGCACGAGGTGAAAATATGTTGCTGTGACCGCCTCTTGCAGTGCTGTGAGCTTCAGAGTTGATGCTTATTTGCAGTTGTATATGTCGCAAACTCGACCTGAAGGTACTGGAGCAGTTTACATGAGCACCAATTACATTACACAAGAACACATCGCATTTTTTGTTGAGCACTGATAAATTAAGTGATTTGCCCAAAGCCCATGCCCAGACTCAAACCTGGTGCCCCATCTTTTAAGTCGGCAGCTCTGGCAGTTACACCATGTCCTCAGCAGTTAACTATAAAATCTTTAAGGATGCTAAAAAGCTGCACTTTGCTTTTTAAGATGTACAGTGTATAGTAATACCAAGTATATTTCTTCATAAGCCAGTTTACTATAGGACAGAGAGCAGTGACATGCTCAGTATGGCATCTTGGCAGTCCAGGCAGGCTATAGGGAAGGCCTGGCTTGGCTGCTCTCAGCTGAGAAGATTCAACTGCAGGAAACAGAAGACTCCAGAGGCACCAAGGTGGTATGTAGCTCTTTCGCAGTCTGGTGACCACTGGCAGGTCGTCTGTAGTGGAGGGGCGTGAGGGCAAGAGCTACTCTCTCGCAGTGGCGTAACGAAACTTGAGGGGGCCCCCCTGCAAACTACATGGAGGGGACCGCCCTCCCATCCTCCATGCCGGTCTAGAGCTCTCAGGCCAGCGACCCGCCATACTGCAGGGGATGCGGTGCTATTGTTACTCCACTGTCACCAATGAAGCCGTTATAAGTAACACTGGATGGTGGAGTCAAAGTTTGGGCTTAGTTCGCCAGCAGGCTATCATAGGTGGTGGTCCATTCATTACAGTGTCCCTGCCATCAGTTGGCCGGGGAAGTTTGCCCAAGTTTAGGTGGGTTTCCTGATGCAGACTCCTGTCTTGATATACAACATCGGGCCCCCTCATCGTTCAGTTTTGACAAAAGTGCATCCACTGCTCCTTCTCGTTTCCGCTTTAAAACATTAGACAATGCGACAATGCAGTATTTAAAAAACAGATCAACTACAAAGAGCATATTTTAATAATAAATGTTTATTAGTAGACAATAGCAATCTTAAGAGGCATCGCATAGCTTCATCCACACTGTGACCCCCAATTCCATCACAGTCTCTCTCTCTCTCTCTCTCTCTCTCTCTCTCTCTCTCTCTATCTCTATCTCTCTCTCTCTCTCTCTCTCTCACACTCTCTCTCTCTCTCTCTCTGTATTCAGTCTCTCTCAGTCAGTCAGTCTGTCAGTCAGTCAGTTTGTCAGTCTCTCTCTCTCTGTCAGTCTGTCAGTCAGTCGGTCTCTCTCTCTCTGTCAGTCTATCTCTCTCTTTCTGTCAGTCTGTCAGTCTCTCTCTCTCTTAGTCAGTCAGTCTCTCTCTTTCTCTCTCTCAGTCAGTTTCTCAGCCAGTCAGTCTCTCGGACAGTCAGTATTCAGTCTCTGAGTCAGTCTCTACTCTCTCTCCACTCTATCTCTCCATTCTCTCTCAAAACCCTGTCCACTCTATCTCCACTGTCTCTCTCTCCACTCTCTCTCCACTGTATCTCCACTGTCTCTCTCTACTTTCTCTCTCTCTACTCTCTCTCCACTCTTTCACTCTCTCTCTATCTCTCTCTACTCTCTCTTCACTCTCTTTCCACTGTCTCCCATCACTGTCTCCCTCCACTCTCTCACCACTCTCTCTCTCCCTTTTCTCTCTCTACTTCTCTCTACTGTCTCTCTCCCTTCTTTCTCTCTACTCTCTCTCCACTCTCTCTCTCCACTCTCTCTCTCGCTCCTTTCTCTCTCTCCACTCTCTCTCCTCTCTCTACCCTCTCTATCTCCTGTCTCCACTCTCTCACCACTCTCTCTCCACTCTCTCTCCACTCTCTCCACTCTCTCTCCACTCTCTCTCCACTCTCTCCACTCTCTCTCCACGCTCTCTCCACTTTCTCCACTCTCTCTCAACTCTCCATTCTCTCTGCACTCTCCACTCTCTCTCCTCTCTCTCTCTCTCTCCTCTCTCCACTCTCTCTCTCTCCACTCTCTCTCCACTCTCTCTCTCTCTACTCTCTCTCCACTCTCTTTCCCTCTCCACTCTCTCTCTCTCTCTACTCTCTTCTCTCTCTCTCTCTCCTCTCTCTCCACTCTCTCTCTCTCTCCAGTCTCTCCACTCTCTCTCTCTCCACTCTCGCCACTCTCTCTCTCCACTATCTCTCTCTCCACTCTCTCTCCACTATCTCTCCACTGTCTCTCTCCACTCTCTCTCTCTCCACTCTCTATCACTCACTCTCTCCACTGTCTCTCCAAGCTCTCTCCACTCTCTCTCTCTCCACTGTCTATCTCCACTCTCTCTCTCTCCACTGTCTCTCTCCACTGTCTCTCCACTCTCTCTTCTCTCTCTCCATTCTCACTCACTCTCTCTCCACTCTCTCTCACTCTCTCTCCACTCTCTCTCCACTCTCTCTCCACTGTCTCTCTCTACTCTCGCTCCACTCTCTCTCCACTCTCTCTCTCTCCACTCCCTCTCCACTCTGTCTCCACTCTCAGCCTCTACTCTCTCTCTACTCTCTCCACTCTCTCTCTCTCTCCACTGTCTCCCTCAACTCTCTCTCTTCACTCTCTCTCCACTCTCTCTCTCTCTCCACTCTCTCTCTCCACTCTCTCTCTCTCTCTCTTCTCTCTCCACTCTCTTCTCTCTCTCTCTCTCTCCTCTCTCGCCACTCTCTCTCTCTCTCCAGTCTCTTCAGTCTCGCCACTCTTTCTCTCTCCACTCTCGCCACTCTCTCTCTACACTCTCTCTCTCCACTCTCTCTCCACTGTCTCTCCACTGTCTCTCTCTACTCTCTCTCTCTCCACTCTATCTCACTCACTCTCTCCACTATCTCTCCAAGCTCTTGCTACTCTCTCTCCACTCTCAGTCTCCACTCTCTCTCTACTCTCTCTCCACTCTCTCTCTCTCCACTCTCTCTCTCCACTCTCTCTCTCCACTCTCTCTCTCTCTCTCACTCCACTCTCTCTCTCACTCCACTCTCTCTCCTCTCTCTCCCACTCTCTCTCACAAAGTAGTGTGCGTTGTCATGGGCGTCCACAGAAATCTTTCCGGGGGGAGGGGGGACATTTTTACTTCATCACCATCCCCCTTGCACCCATCTCCCCTCTGCCTTGCACCCTTCTCGCCCTCCCCCTGTAGTGTAGTTCCTATATTCCCAATAGGCTCTGCGCATTGGAATAATATATCCTGTAGCTTAGACGTAGGACTGAGGTCTACTAGGTCTCTACCGGTTATATTAGACTTAATTGTGAGTGAAAGCTAGCTCAGAGGTCACTAGAAACTTTCTTGAATAAACAAGAAGGGATTCGTTTCTGACAACCGCATAAAACATGACAACTTTGTTTCTCAAGAATAAGAAATCAAATCTCTAGAGTCGCAGAAACAATAGATAACTATTTCACTCAGTCAATCGTGCATGCTTAGTTTCACCAGAGGTGCAAGAGAAATAGAGAGACGTGCGTTTTCAATAAAAAAGTATTTATTGAACAGTCTTCTTTCTCAAGCATTGAAAATGAACTGCTACAATAGTAGAGCTTACTATAAAGTACTATGCATATAATACGAACAGTATTATAAAGTAGTACTGCAAAAGCATGATATGGTTTCTAAGCCATAAAGTGCATAAAATGTATAAAATACATAAAATACATACATTGATAAAAGGATGACTAAAATACTCAACTGGTGCTTCTAGAATACGCCTACCCCGGTGTACCTAACCTAAGTCTGGTAAGAGGGAGGCAGTATAAGAGGAGGAGTTTAATTCTAGGAGTTCTTTGCCAGGAATCTGATTCCGATAATTCTCTAAGAGGTCTAATCAGCTCCGTACCTTTGTTCTAGAATGAAGGAGGTCTTGTATCACGTTCTCAGGACTCGATTTCCCAGATACCCGCAAGGGTAGTCTGGAAACACTGGAGCTGGATTTCTCGGCAGGAGAAATGACAGAGTCTCACAGTGCGTCTGCTGGAGGGTCGGCTTCCTTCGGCACTTGCTACTGCAGGGCGTCGGGCAAGTAGATAGTCGATCTGCTCCAAACCACTGTGTGTTTGTTTAGGCAAATCAAGGCATATTTATACTTTGAAGGTGCAGAGTTTGACGCATGTTTGGACTTAATACCGTCATTCAAAGGCTCATTTCTTGGAAAACGCCAGGAGTTCTAGGAGAACTTAATATTCAAGCAGGGGGAAGTCCCGAGCTGCTGAAGGCTGTTTTTTCCAAGAAAACTTTTTTAATTCTTGGAGCTTAGTGGAAGTATCCATGCCGTATTTGGCCAAATATGGTAATGATTTCTATGCCTATATAAGGAAATGATAAAGTAACCTATATAAGGGCATGAATCGGGAAATTTATACTAGGGTCCGAGATTCATTTACAACACCCACTCCACGGATATTAAGTTCAATAAAGCTAACCTAGCAAGCACTGAACATATCTAAAGCTTGTGTTTACAATCCCACCCCAATACAAAGAATGCATTTGAACTGGGTATGCAGATTTTTTTTTAGCATTTTCTACAGTACACAATATACTTGTCTTTAATCTATTCAATGCAATTCGAAAAAATCATTAGATTACATTTATGATAATGTCTCTTAAATACAGAAGAAAGGTCGAGATCATTTCATAACATAACATGTCATAGCAATCCTACTATTAATAGGGATGAGGCCTAATTAATTCTTTTAGTCAGTTTTCAAAGATGACTTGTTCTCTAAGAATAGTTCTACTTTAAGCAGATTAGTCTGTGCCAAAAGTTCAATGTTTTTGGAAAGAGAGAAAAACTACAACTTTGTTGTGGAAATATAGTTCCAAATGTTAGAAGTCATTGTTTTGAAAAATTAAGGCCGAATTTCAGAGTTCAGAGAACACTGTGTGCATGAATCAAAAGTTATTCTCGGTGTCAGGAGAAAACATAAAGTCGTCTAGGCTGGCAAAGAAATCGTCTACCATAGTAGGTGAAATTGGAACCACTTGATCCAGCAGATCAAATGTGCATAGATGAGAAACATTGCCGTCAGCGCTTGTTGACGGGTTAGCAATAGTCATATCAGATGGTACCTGTGTGCCGGGTTTTTCTTGTACCTCACCCTCAGTTACTCTTACTGGTGAGATCTCAATGAATGCCGTCATCAGGATTTGTAGCCGTTGGGGGCAACACAATGCATGAGCCATCACAGGACCTAGCAAGGCGTCGACATCCAATGGCAGGACTGATGGAAGTGTAAGACAAATGTCTAACATGCATTCCTCTCCGCAAAGTAGGCATCGTAGAACAGGTAAGATGCAATCTTGCCAGATTGGTCTGAACGAGAGAAGCCATGTCGTATTCAGATCTCTTAAACGAGACAAGCAGAGAATCTGTTTTATCCTCTCACGATACCTCTGGGCGCGGATCGTCTTTTCCATGAGGTTCTGGGTATCGCCGGTTACTGGACTTGCCATATCGGAGCAGAAGAAATAAAAATAGTATTTCTTCTACGAGTCCCAAGATGAGAGGCAGGCCGCCGAACACAGAGTGCACACAATTTGGGAATATGCAGAGGACTGCTTCAAATGGTGCTAACAGTCCCGAAAAAATTGTCTTAAATACATGTGTGATGCTACTGGTATCAGACATGTTTAAGATTTGACTTAACATTTCTGCGAAATGTGCAGGGCAGTTTGTTGATAATAATGCATGTATCTCTGCAGAAGTACTTGCAACTTGCAAATCATACGTTTCTTTTGATGATGTCAGTGGCACAGATTTTTGCAAAAGAATAGACTTTAGTCTGCTTAAAGTATCAATTTGTATAGAAGAGATATTCAATGAAGGCCATTTTGCCGTCTGACTGTCTGACTTGCGAGCTGGATACAATACTTGCATACAACAAGTGACCATAGACGACACAGTAACTAGATAAATGTTTCCTGGCACCATGCCACAGCAGCTGTGATCATTTAATATAACGTAACTGTCATTGGCTAGGTGCCTGAAAACAGGTTCTATCAGTGTGGAGGGAGTACCGTGCAGGTGGCATGAAAGGTTATTCGCAGAACCATCGCAGGCTCCATGTAAATTAATACCCTGGCACAGAAGTGTACCACTTAGTGCATTTTTACAACTTTTTCCACTAAGGAATACTTCTTTCCCCTTATTCCAACAACTGTGTGTATATGGTAAAGTCCACGTTGACTTAATGTATTCTTTACCCAACCTTTCATACAGGCCTTCTGGTATATTCTGTAGACAATACTGAAACTGGAAAATCGTCACTGGAATCATGATGGTGCCATGAATAATCCATTCTATTACAGGTTTCTCAGAAACTGTCAATGGTAATCTTTCCAGTTTTTTAATGCTCAGCACCGTATCGTCTGCTCCTCTTTGTGCCAAAGAGATTTGTTTATCTGTAAGGTTAAACCCAGTAAACAATGATGTTGTGTTGATAAGTCTCCATGGCACGTAGCCTGAACGCAGATTTTGCAACGTCCAGCCTAGTTGCATTATAGAACGTAATTGAGACTGGCCATGTTGTAACATTAACAAGTCTTGCTCCATTATGTCAATTGCAGAGGATACAATGCTGTCCAATGAATATATTCTGGAGGACAGAGTAGTTAACCCATTGTCCACTACAGAGAGAGCTTTCTCCAAGTTAATACGACCAATTTCTCATATTCTTTCTGCAGTTTCTAATTGTGTTATCTTCCAAGCCTCATTGTACGCAGCATATATACCGGTGTATATGAAAAGTTTTTGCCGTGGTTTGCGAGGTCCCAGTAAGAAATCTCGCAAATCATTGCTTTCTTTAAGTAAAGTCGTGTTGTTTAATTTCTGAAAGTTTAGAAGTTTTAAGCCATTCAAGGCATAGTTTCCCTACACTATATGTTGTTACTATCCCTGGATCTTGTCTCTGGGAGTATCTTGGATCTGGCCTGTTAAGAATTAAACCCTGTGTTTTGTTCAGGAATCTATCTTGACAGTTATTGGTGTCTATGGGCCAGATTAACTTTTTTTTCCAATTAGGACTAGTTCTGTTCAATTTGAAAACATATTGTACGTCTATCTCCCCTTCTGTAGTTTTGTTATTTTCAGGAATGGGCTTTGGTATAGACGGTTTATTTAAATCTTTTATTTTTGCTATGCCAAGACAAGAGGTTTGTTGCACAGTGTCATTTAAAAACATTATTTGTTCAGGTATAATGCAGGCTCTGAATAAAGCTTCCAGACCTTGCACCTGCCATTCTTTTGTGCCCCAGACAGTTTTTGTCTCGATGTTGTCTTTCCAGAAGTCGTAACCCAATGTGGACAACTTAGCATTAAAGTTTGCAGAATAAATTTGTTTGGTATTAGTCAACATTGTTTTCAATCCTGTCTTATTTACATTTTTTAAATAAAACGTTTCTGGATCTGTAACATTAAACCCTGAGAAGTAAGGAAACATTTCATAAAATATTTTAGAGCAGCCTTTTTGTGGTGTTTGACAATGTTCCCATTGATTATACATAAAAACATTTCTCGGGATTGCAGATTTGTGCAAATAGTAATGACCAAAATGGTTAAAACAATACATTTGTTCATAGTCTGATGACCCTTCTAAATAGTCATGTTTAGTATATTTCGCAGAAATTTCTAAATCTAACATCATATTATTAATTGTCTCAAAGTCCCAATCATCAGAGAATCTGCTGGGTGTTACAAAGTCATTCACAGAAACCTTGAACTGATGTGGAATCCTCAGCATCTCTACCGGGCCATAGATATCATAATCAGTTCAATTCCATACTATACCTCCTGGTATAGGGTCGGTTGTGATGTTTACTGATGACAGTTCTCTTTTGACCTAGGTCTAGGACACCCCCGCGCCGCACGGCCACCAGCTGCTGCGTGCGTGTTTCCCTGCCTTCTGCCTCGCTGCCGAGCTCCGCCGCGTGACCACGCCCCCTGCCTTCTAGCGGCGTGGTCCGCGTCCTGCCCCCGTTGTATTGCTGTTTTCCTCACTGTATTTACTGTATATTGTACTTGTTGCCTGTCTCCCTGTACTTGCCGAGTTTAGCCTTCTGTTTTCCTTGCAGCGTTAACCCCTTCGTCCCCCCTCCCCGCTCCCGCTTCCTGCCACCGCCGCTAACCCCGCCCCTTTTGCCTTCTGTACCCTCCCCGCTCCCGCCTCCCAGCTGCTCCGCCCCCGCGCACTTGGCCATATATGGCTACTGTGCGACGCAGGTGAGTGTGACCTAGCTCTAGGACACCCCCGCGCCGCACGGCCACCAGCTGCTGCGTGCGTGTTTCCCTGCCTTCTGCCTCGCTGCCGAGCTCCGCCGCGTGACCACGCCCCCTGCCTTCTAGCGGCGTGGTCCGCGTCCTGCCCCCGTCGTATTGCTGTTTTCCTCACTGTATTTACTGTATATTGTACTTGTTGCCTGTCTCCCTGTACTTGCCGAGTTTAGCCTTCTGTTTTCCTTGCAGCGTTAACCTCTTCGTCCCCCCTCCCCGCTCCCCGCTTCCCGCCACCGCCGCTAACCCCGCCCCTTTTGCCTTCTGTACCCTCCCCGCTCCCGCCTCCCAGCTGCTCCGCCCCGCGCACTTCGCCATATATGGCGACCGTGCGAACGCGCAGCGGTCACGCGCAGCGGCTGCACCGATTGTGCGCCGAAGGCGCGCCAAAGGTAAGCCCGTCTACGCCCGTCCGCGCCTGGACCGCGCCCAGTGCCAGGACCCCTGGCCCCCGAAGACCCCGGCCGACCCGCCTGACGTACACCGCCACCAACCTCAGCGCACTCAACGCCGGTCGACTCCCAGGGTGCTACCACGCCACACCACGACGCACCCACGGACCCTTCAGCTGCCACGCCTGCAAGTTCACCTGCATCCGGACCTGTATCGCACCAGCACCCGCCAAGTCGAACACCAGCAGCACCCACCTCAAGTGCATCCTGCTCAACACCCGCTCCGTCCACAGACACGCCATCGAACTCTGGAACCTCCTCGACACCACAGCCCCGGATGTTGCCTTCCTCACGGAGACCTGGATGAACGCCTCTTCAGCTCCAGACATCGCCATCGCCATCCCAGAGGGCTACAAGATCACCCGGAGGGACCGCACCGCCAACCAGATGGGAGGAGGCATCGCCATCATCCACAGGAACACCATCCGTGTCACGACCAGCACCGACAACACCCTTACCACCGCCGAACACCTGCACTTCCAGATCCACACCGACCCGAAGACCACCCTCAGAGGCACCCTGATCTACTGACCCCCGGGACCACGCACCCAATTCAGCGAGGACATCGCCGACTTCGTCAGCCCGCATGCCCTCCCCTCCGCTGACTACATCCTCCTGGGAGACCTCAACTTCCACCTGGAGAACAACGACCGCAACACCAGCACCCTGCTCGACAACCTCGCCAATCCTGGACTCAAGCAGCTGGTGTCCACCCCCACCCACCTCGCCGGACACACACTCGACGCAGTCTTCTCATCCAGCACAGACATCGCCTTCAGCCACGCCACAGAGCTTCAATGGACGGACCACAGCTGCGTCCACTTCACCTTCAAAAGAACGACGACCCACCACCACCAGCAACAGGCTGCCCGCAGAAGCTGGAACAAGATCACAGCCGACCAGCTCGCCACCTCCCTGAGCCAGCACCCTCCTGCCAGCTCAGCGAACCCCAGCCAGGCCGCCGACAACCTCACGAAGTGGATCAGCAACTGCGCGGACGAGCTCGCCCCACTGAGGACCCCGCCCAGCAGACCCGGCAGCAAGAAAGCCCCATGGTTCACCGACGAACTCAAGAGCTCCAAGAAGAACTGCCGAGCCCTCGAGAAAGTCTGGAGAAGGGAACCGACACCAGACAACATGACCACCTTCAAGCTTGCCACCCGGAAGCACCACCAGCTGATCCGCGCCGCCAAGAAAACTGCTTTCAAGAACCGGCTGGACAACAACGCACACAACTGCAAGGAACTCTTCAACATCGTGAAAGAGCTATCCAACCCCAGCGCAGGAAACAACGACATCACCCCATCGCAAGACCTCTGCAACTCCCTCGCCTCATACTTCCACAACAAGATCGCGGACATACACAACAGCTTCAACAACCAACCAACGCACACCACGACCGAACCACCACCCCCCACCACCACCCTCCGCGCCTGGACTCCGATCAGCACCGAAGACACCATCCGCACGATGAACTCCGTCCACTCCGGATCTCCGACCGACCCCTGTCCTCACCACGTCTTCAACAAGGCCGACGCTGTCATCGCACCCCACCTGCGAGACATCATCAACACCTCCTTCGACACCGCCACCTTCCCTGAGAGCTGGAAGCACGCCGAACTCAGCGCTCTACTCAAGAAACCCACAGCGGACCCCACCGAACTCAAGAATTACCACCCCATCTCGCTCCTCCCGTTTCCAGCCAAAGTCATCGAGAAGACCGTCAACAAGCAGCTGGCCGCCTTCCTTGAGACGAATGGATGCCTCGACCCCTCACAGTCTGGCTTCCGAGCCAACCACAGCACCGAGACCGCCCTCATCGCCGCCACCGATGACATCCGAGCCCTGATGGACAACGGAGAAACAGCGGCCCTCATCCTCCTAGACCTCTCCGCGGCATTCGACACTGTCTGCCACCGCACCCTAGTACAGCGCCTCAGCAACGTCGGAATCCAGGAGAAGGCTCTGGAATGGATCATCTCCTTCCTCGACGGAAGAACACAGAGAGTCCGCCTACCACCGTACAAGTCAGAGGCCACCGAAGTCATCTGCGGCGTCCCTCAAGGATCCTCGCTGAGCCCCACCCTCTTCAACGTCTACACGAGCCCCCTCGCGGCCATCGCACGCCAACACAACCTGAACATAATCTCCTACGCCGACGACACCCAGCTGATCCTCTCCCTGACCAACGACCCCGCCGCCGCCAGAGCCAACCTGCACGAAGGGATGAAAGAGGTAGCCGAGTGGATGACGACCAGCCGCCTGAAACTGAACTCAGACAAGACGGAGGTCCTCATCCTGGGCTCTTCGCCCTCCGCCTGGGACGACTCCTGGTGGCCTCCAGCCCTGGGCACCGCACCCAAACCGACAGACCACGCACGCAACCTGGGCTTCATCCTGGACTCCTCCCTCTCCATGACCAGGCAAGTAAACAACGTCTCCTCTGCATGCTTCAACATCCTACGCATGCTACGGAAGATCTTCTGGTGGATCCCCACCGAGACCAGGAAGACCGTCACCCAGGCCCTCGTCACCAGCCGACTGGACTACGGCAACGCCCTCTACGCCGGGACCACCACCAAGCTCCAGACGAGACTCCAGCGGATCCAGAACGCCTCAGCCAGACTCATCCTCGACATCCCACGAACCAGCCACATCTCCGGACATCTGAGAGACCTGCATTGGCTCCCGTCAACAAAAAATCACTTTCCGCCTCCTCACCCACGCACACAAAGCCCTACACGACCAAGGCCCGAGCTACCTCAACAACCGAATCAACTTCTACGCTCCCAAACGCCACCTCCGATCAGCCAACCACGCCCTCGCCGCCGTCACTCGCATCCGAAGAGCGACAACAGGAGGAAGGTCCTTCTCCTACCTGGCCGCCAAGACCTGGAACTCCCTCCCGACCGACCTGCGCCTGACCCAAGACCACCTCTCCTTCAGGAAGAAGCTGAAGACCTGGCTGTTCGAGCAGTAACGGCACCCCCCTCCCCCCAGCGCCTTGAGACCCTACGGGTAAGTAGTGCGCTCTATAAATGTCTTTGATTGATTGATTGATTGATTTTTCAACATGTGATGATTTGTGGGGTTTTAGGACCAAGTTGATTTTCCGACTTGCTGTGTCCATTGTACTGTATTTTTCATCTATCATTTGCCCCAGGCTTAAAACTAATATTAGACAGAGCAGGAGGAAAAATGCACCTAAACCAATCCAAAATTCAGTCCATGGTGAAACCAGATATATTTTTTCAAGTTCATGAAAAAGTTCTGTCGTTTTTTTTTTTGGAGAGATTTCTTTGTTGTTGTATCTTCAGGTTCACTTGGATCCTCAGAAAAGTTATCAAAGTTGATGAAATATCCAGATGCAGTTCTGTCAATTGTTTGAATGGCATCGGGGTTTGTTAAAATTGCTGGAACTGATTTCTCCTTTGTCATGTTAGTGTATTCAGGTGCTAATTCATTGTAGACTGGTGTTTCTGGGCGAACAGATATTTGGGTTTCAAGAGGCATGAGTTCCATTGCTTTGTTGCATAGTCTTTCTTTTCTTACTGCAGGTTTATCAAAGGTGATAAGTCTTTCAGTTTGGACCTCTTGGATTGTAGCAAGATTTGACTGTCTACTACATCTTGGGAGTAAACTTGGCCTACTACTTATTATTGGCCACATGTTGTGGTTTTACCAGGTCGATGGACACAACTCTGTTCTCATTTTTACCAGCAAGGGGCGGTATTACTACTGATCTTGTTCCTTGGATTGCCAAGACAGGTACTGCTTTTCTGTAAGAAGGCCCAAATTCCTTCTTTACCACTATCTTTTCCCTGACTAGATCCCCAATCTTTGGAATCCAGACAGGTCTTGCTGGGACAGGTGGTTTATCTTCAGTGGCTGTTGGCTTTTGTGTTGTGTTACTCAGACTTCTTCTTGTTTCATTTAAGTCCCGTAAGACAGCCAAACGATCTTTGACATCAAAGGGTTTTTGTTTTACCACTGAAGTCTGACAATCAAGATCCTCGATTATCATTCTACTACCAAATAGTAGCTCATAAGGACTGATTCCCCCCAGAGAATTTCTTGGCCGATTGTTAAGACTACGTTGGACACTTATTAAATGTTTGACTCACCCATCACCCGAGCCTAATACCTTTGCTGTTATGGATTGCTTTATGTCATGGTTTTTTCTTTCCACTACCGCATTACCCTCAGGATGGAAGGGACTAGAGTACAGCAATGCAACGCCCAAACTAACCATGGCTTCTTTGTAAGCTTGAGAGCTAAACGCAGGACCCTGATCAGAATGTAACGTGCCTATTGTGTATGTGCTAATAAAGACTCGCAAATCCTTTATAACAGTTCTGGCGTCAGCCGAGCGCTGGGGCCATAACCAAATAAATCTCGTCCTAGTAGTTGTGGGGCCGCATTTGTCTGTGGGGACGCCTGCACAGCTGCCTTCACGGCTTCATCAGCCAATGAATTCCCTGCAACATGAACGCCATCATGCTGATGACTCAGTGTATGTATCACGTGAGTCTTTTGTAGTTCTTTCTGCAAAAGAACTACTTGTTACCAAAGCAACTTATGCTTGATTTTGCCACCTTTAGCGTCTTTGAATCCGTTTTGAACCCAGTTATACAGATACTCATTATAAGATTGGACGCAGAAATACGAATGAACACTATAAGTGTGGGGAATTCGCGATCAGTATTTTCAAGCGCCATCTTGAAAGCCTGTAGTTCAGCTCGCTGAGCTGTACAGTCGCCGAGTGATTGAGTTTTTGTGACCATAGGCCTAAATTTACCTTCGCGACAGTGACCTTTAACAATCGCGCACGCAGCACTATAGGCTTGTTTACCCCCAATTGCGGGCTGTGCTGATCCATCTGTATATATTATACAGCCATAAAGTTCATGAGGAAGAATTTCGGTCGGCATAGGACATTCGTGTTCATATTGGAGAAATTCTTGTGTCTTTAGACTAGGGTCAAAGAAGTATTGAACGTCTGTTGCAGCAAGAGAGTTAACCCATTTTATCCATCTCCGATGTAGAGCTTTTGAATTAGGAATGCTTGCTCTTGTCACTGCCTCTAAGGCAGGTACAGGTGTAACGATCATTATGCGTTTACCCTGTGCGAGAGCTCTCTCTTTTGCTACAGCAGTTTGAACCGCTGTCAGAATTTTCTCTGTAGAAGTGAACTTCATTTCCGCTTCTGTGTACAAGTGTGATTTGTAAGCTATTGGTACCGTTTCTCCTTCATTAAAGGTTAGGTACGTAAATCCGCATCTTCCTGGGATGACTCGGATTACAAGGTTACGCACGTTTTCGCGTGTGTCTAGTTTAGTTTTTTTGTAAAGTGTCTGTTTGTACTGAACGCAAAATTTCTGTGTGTGTTTGAGTCCAATGTGATGGTTTAAAATCAGGTTTGATTAATTCGTAGAGAGGTTTAACCCTCTCTGCGTAATTCAGAACGTAAGTTCTTCCAAAATTCAGGAAACCTAGAATTGACTGTAAGTTTTTCAGCGTTTTCTGGAGGTTGGAGCAGCGCACATTTCTCTAGAAAGTTGGCTGCCAGGCTTTTGCCTTCACTTGACAACTCATATCCCAAGAATATTACATTCAGGTGGGCAATTCTTGATTTTTTAAAATTGAATTTATACCCCTCAGAAGCGAACCCAAGTATTATGGTGTTCACTCTTTCCAAGTGCTTGTCCCAGTCGTCATCCGTAAGATAGATTTCATCGACATAAGATAATGCCTCATCATCGTACGTTTGGAGTAACTCCATTACTCTTGCTGAAAATAACCCTGGGCTATTCTTGAATCCTTGGGGGAGATGACAAAATTGTCGCTGTGTCCCCAAATTTGAGAAAGCGGTCAAATGCCTGCTTCCTGGTGCAAAATTTCGACAGAAAAATCCATTTGAAATATCTAATGTTTTATATTTTTTGCGCACAATGTTATTCATCAGTGCTGCACTGTGTGAGTTTTGTACTGCAAATGTTTTGCATCAAGAGTGTAAGTGTCTGTAATCCAATACTAGACAATATGAATTGTCTGGTTTGGATAAAGGAAACAAAGCATTGTTCATAGATGAGGTGCATGTTTCGATCACCCCTTGGTATTCAAGTTGATTTAAAATCTCCCGGACCTGTTTTTTAGCTTCTTGCTTAACGGGGTACTGCCTTTGTGCAGTGGGCTGGTTTTTTAACTGGATTTTATAGTGAGGAGATTCCTCATCCCATCCTGAGTGATTTTTTATAAATGCTGGAGCTTGGGCTACTGCCCATTTTCTGGCATATGTATATCTTTTATGAATTGGAATGTGATTAGAGAAGGCTGACATAATTATATCTTCGCCATGTGGGCACTCCTTGACAAATTCAGGTAGCCAGTCTTGTTCAGCTAGAAGTATATCATAGCCCTTAGAGAGCTTCTCCCAAAAGAGTGCTCTTATTTTTCTAGTTATGTCCCCCTCCGTCCGGAGTGTTACTTCATATAACTTATGGGGTATACTAACCCTGGTGTCTGCAGTTTCAACCTGAATGCATTCATTCAAGTCCACTGTCTCCAGATGATCCTTGCGAACTTTGGTTACTTCTGCTGCGCTGTCTAGCAGTGTCTGAGCCCACTCCCCGTTCTTGAGTTTTGTTCTCAAGATCCTCTGCATGTCTGACTTTTATGCTTGCTACCTTCTTTTTGGAAAACTGAGCTATTTTACTTTGGTAAACGGGTTCCTTGTCTTTGGACTTGACTCGTTCTTCCTTGTTTTCTGACCATCCTCTTCTTTCCGATTTTTGCGAGGAAGTCTGAAAAGATCGAGAGGGACATGTATCATTATCTTGATATCTGCCAGGTTTTTTCAAATTATCCCTATTCCTAAGATTATATCTCTTCTCAGAGGGCTCCCTTTGGGGAGACTTGTCTCTCTGTTGGGGAGTCCTTCCTCTGGGTTGAGAATATTTTTCTCTAGAAAGAGTTTGTTTATTACTCTCCCACTTCTTTTATGGAGCAGAGAGATTATTCTTGATAAATGTTTTTTCAGGATTTTCAGTTAGTTCGGGCTTCAATGGTTTTCCACCCAAACTATCTCTACCTAATTCTTCATATGATTTTTCAATAATTCTGGCAGCTCATAAGGTTGGTCTGCTACATCTGTTTCTTTTAACTTCTGGCAGATTGCCACGTATGCTGCTTCACCTCTAATGTTAGCTAATAATATAGCTGAGACCTGTTTGAAATCTTTCAGTAATTTCATACCTAGATTTAAGGCTGGTTCTATCTAGGCCATATTCATTCTGAATTTGTCTCAGAACGTCTGGTATTACTGCCATGGATGGTACACCATGTGTTTTTGTGTAGATTGATGCAAAGACTGTGCCCCAAGTGTCACAGTCTTCCACATGCGGTGCAATCCCCATTGGTAAACAGATTGTCAGAATTCTGTGTTTTTCATGAGGTTTACTATCGGGGAATACTGCCTCTATTTGAGTAATTTTTTGTGCTAGCCAAAACGGAATTTGTTCCCTTTTGGCGGGTAACTTGCCAATGACTGACTGTATAGTCTGTGGTGTAATTGTGTTCCACTGGTATGGGGTGTGTTGCGGAATTTTTATCGCTGCTTGGACTGTTAAAGTCCTCATGACATATTGAACCAATTGTCTATGTATTTTTATTAATTGTTTTAGCTGAGCTAAAAGTTCTCTATCTGACATTTCTTCAATGTCAGGATGTGGTGTATAGCTGGCTAGGACCGGCCATGTAGCTCCTGGTCTACCTAGTGGACCGAGCCTGGTAATGTGATTTTGATGTTTTAGGGCGCCTTTAAACCAGAGCTGATGCTCTTGGTAAGTTAGGGGAATTTCAACGTCCTCGAAAGGGACGTATTCCGCTGGAGGTTCCTCTATTTTGTAGTAGTGGAACTTCCGTTTTACTGGATTTGCTTGTGGAAAAGTAATCCATGAATAGAATACCTCTGTCTGCCGATATTCATGTGCCTCTATCACAAATCTAATCTTACCACCTCTCGATTATACTCTATTTTCTATAAGTTTTACAGTTATGGTTTTCCTTATATTCGCCGGTATGAATATAGCATCCGGGTCATTCTGTTGGAGAGCTGTGTCATCTAAGACTGCTTGAGCTGCTATTCTAGCTCTCTCCCTTTCGTCGTCACTCTCCGACATTTTTATTTACTAAAAGTTCTGCAGAACAATTTTCAAGGAAACAAAGATTAGGTGCACAATATTTTGGAACACTGTATCCTTTAACGTTGACTAAACCAAAAACTAATACATAGGATTCTCGTCCTACTAAGTTTTTACGAATATTATGCCCTTTCACCCACTCCAGACATCTATTGGAGTTTTTATGGGAAAGAGGGGTCTGAGTGAAAAGTATGACTGAGTTACTCTAGTATCTAGCGTTAAATTATTGCCTTACCAAACGTTGGGCGCCATGTAGTGTAGTTCCTATATTCCTAATAGGCTCTGCGCATTGGAATAATATATCCTGTAGCTTAGACGTAGGACTGAGGTCTACTAGGTCTCTACCGGTTATATTAGACTTAATTGTGAGTGCCAGCTAGCTCAGAGGTCACTAGAAACTTTCTCGAATAAGCAAGAAGGAATTAGTTTCTGACAACTGCATAAGACATGACAACTTTGTTTCCCAAGAATAAGAAATCAAATCTCTAGAGTCACGGAAACAATAGATAACTATTTCACTCAGTCAATCTTGCATGCTTAGTTTCACCAGAGGCAAGAGAAATAGAGAGACGGGCGTTTTCAATAAAAAATGTATTTATTGAACAGTCTTCTTTCTCAAGCATTGAAATTGAACTGCTACAATAGTAGAGCTTACTATGAAGTACAATGCATATAATACGAACAGTATTATAAAGTAGTACTGTAAAAGCATGATATGGTTTCTAAGCCATAAAGTGCATAAAATGTATAAAATACATAAAATACATACAATGATAAAAGGATGACTAAAATACTCAACTGGTGCTTCTAGAATACGCCTACCCCGGTGTACCTAACCTAAGTCTGGTAAGAGGGAGGGAGTATAAGAGGAGGAGTTTAAGTCTAGGTGTTCTCTGCCAGGAATCTGATTCCGATAATTCTCTAAGTGGTCTAATCAGCTCCGTACCTTTGTTCTAGAATGAAGGAGGTCTTGTATCTTGTTCTCGGGACTCGATTTCCCAGATACCCGCAAGGGTAGCCTGGAAACACTGAAGCTCGATTCCTCGGCAGGAGAAATGACAGAGTCTTGCAGTGCGTCTGCTGGAGGGTCGGCTTCCTTCGGCACTTGCTGCTGCAAGGCCTCGGGCAAGTAGATAGTCGATCTGCTCCAAACCATTGTGTATTTGTTTAGGCAAATCAAGGCATATTTATACTTTGAAGGTGCCGAGTTTGACGCATGTTTGGACTTAATAACGTCATTCAAAGGCTCATTTCTTGGGAAACGCCGGGAGTTCTAGGAGAACTTAATATTCAAGCATGGGGAAGTCCCGAGCTGCTGAAGGCGTTTTGTTCCATGAAAACAATGTTAATTCTTGGAGCTTAGTGGAAGTATCCATGCTGTATTTGGGCTGTATGGTTTAGGCCAAATATGGTAATGATTTCTATGCCTATATAAGGAAATGATAAAGTAACCTATATAAGGGCATGAATCTGGAAATTTATACTAGGGTCCGAGATTCATTTACAGCACCCCTTGCACACTTCTCCCCCTCCCCCTTGCACCCTTCTCCCCCTCCGCCTTGCACCCTTTTCTACCTTGCACCATTCTCCCCTCTGCCTTGCACCATTCTCCCCTCTGCCTTGCACCCATATCCTCTCTGCCTTGCACCCTTCTCCTCTCTACCTTGCACCCTTCTCCTCTCTACCTTGCACCCTTCTCCTCTCTACTTTGCGCCCTTCTCCCATCTGCCTTGCACCCTTCTCCCCTCTGCCTTGCACCCTTCTCCTCTCTACCTTGCACCCATCTCCTTCCGCCTTGCACCCTTCTCCTCTCTACCTTGCACCCTTCTCCTCCCTGCCTTGCGCTCTTTTACCCTCTACCTTGCACCCTTCTCCTCTCGGCCTTGCACCCTTCTCCCCTCCGCCTTGCACTCTTCTCCTCTCCGCCTTGCACCCTTCTCCCATCTGCCTTGCACCCTTCTCCCCTCCGCCTTGCACCCATCTCCCCTCCCCCTTGCACCCTTCTCCCCTCTACCTTGCACCCTTCTCCCCTCCCCTTGCACCATTCTCCTCTCTACCTTGCACCCTTCTCCTCTCTACCTTGCACCCTTCTCCTCTCTACTTTGCGCCCTTCTCCCATCTGCCTTGCACCCTTCTCCCCTCTGCCTTGCACCCTTCTCCTCTCTACCTTGCACCCATCTCCTTCCGCCTTGCACCCTTCTCCTCTCTACCTTGCACCCTTCTCCTCCCTGCCTTGCGCTCTTTTACCCTCTACCTTGCACCCTTCTCCTCTCGGCCTTGCACCCTTCTCCCCTCCGCCTTGCACTCTTCTCCCATCTGCCTTGCACCCTTCTCCCCTCCGCCTTGCACCCATCTCCCCTCCCCCTTGCACCCTTCTCCCCTCTACCTTACACCCTTCTCCCCACAGCCTTGCACCCTTCTCTCCTCCGCCTTGCACCCTTCTCCCCTCTACCTTGCACCCTTCTCCCCTCCCCTTGCACCATTCTCCTCTCCGCCTTGCACCCTTCTCCCCTCTGCCATGCACCCTTCTCCCTTCTGCCTTGCACCCTTCTCCTCTCTACCTTGCACCATTCTCCCATCCCCCTTGCCCCATTATCCCCTCCGCCTTGCACCCTTCTCCCCTCCTTCTTGCACCCTTCTCCTCTCTACCTTGCACCCTTCTCCTCTCTACCTTGCACCCTTCTCCACTTTGCCTTGCACCCTTCTCGGCCCCCCTTCCCCCCCTGCGGATGCCCATGGTGCGTTTTAACAAGAGTACTTACCTTAGGACACCATTTTGCTGCCTCATCCCTTTTCACATATGAGCTTTGCACTGGAGAATACTCTCTCTAGGGGCCCGCACTCCCACCCTTGTCAGTGTCCTGAGCAGTGGTCTGTGCTGCCTCCTGCTCTCTGGGGCCTCACCCCATCCTCTTTTTGGGCCTCCTGCTCTGACTGAAGAGAAACAATGTTAACTTGTTACATTGTTTCTCTTCAGTCACGGAGGGGCTCAGAGCAGGCTGCAGACAGCCTGCACCTGCTTTGAAGGGAGGGAGGCTTGCTTTAGCGCAAGCCTCTCTCACAGCTCTCAGAAGAGCTGAGGAGGCCCTGGGCATAGCCCCCTTTATTTACTGAAGAGAGTGGGGCCCCCCGCACCGCGGGGGCTGGGGGGGCGTTTGTTACGCTCCCCTGCTGAGACCTGGGATGTGCGTGCCCGCCCATCCGTATTGAAATCAAGAATTATAATGCTACTGGAGGGGGAGGGGGAGGGGCCAGGCAGCTGCATGGCAACCATTGAAAAGGGGTGCCTGAAGCTTTAACTTAAAGACCGCCCATTACCTCTAACAGCAACAAACAAAGAGATCGGACAGGTGTTAGCCTCTGCAAAGCTCTATAGGACACAGTTTAAAGCTTGTCCTAATCTAGTCTGCTGTTTTATCCCTTAATGTTTGTGACAATATTAGCCAATAAGGTGATGCGGGGACATTAGTGAAAATGCGTTACCCTAACACGAGATCTGTGGCACTTGGCAGGGCTGTGGACGGAGTGCAATACCATAAACCCTTCTGTCTGACTTGAAGTGGTTAACAGAGCAGTGTCACCCCTGACCTTGCGATTGTTGTATGGTGCTGAGGTACATGACTGTGTTTGAGCATGTGTGTGAGCAAGTTGTTGTGTTTGACAGGTGGAGAAGAACTCCAGAGAAGCAGCCCTAAATAGCAAGCAAGACAACAAGTTAAAAGGGATACCTGAGCCAATGGCCTGCTTAGGCTCTAAGAACCCCTGCATGATCCTTTGAATGAAAATGTTTTTAATGTAAAATATGCTGCAAAGTCAATGTTAAAATATGTTAAAGTCTCTTCAATATTCAGAAAAATATGTTTTGACTTGCTGAAGAATTAATGGACTTAGAAACTCCTGTCCACGACCTAGCAACAATGTAATTAGTGAAGAGGCTAGTCAGTTGTCCTATCCACCATAGATGAGGACCAGGTTTATATTATACATGAAGCAACAGTAGATTCTATTAAATAAAGCCCAAGAAGTTTTTGTAAGCACACATCCTGAACTCCTGTATTTGAAGTTGCTCTAATATGTGATAATGAAGAAAAAGGAGGCTTGGTGAAACAAAATGTTTGCCTTACACCACACACTTTGGTACAGCCGGAAGAAGAATGTGTTCTCATTTTCTGCTTACGCACTGCGCAACTGAGGTCTTAGGTCCTTGTGACTGTCAGGCTTACTCGTGTAAGTCACAATGTGAAAGCTGGAAAGAACTTTCAAGGCTCACCACTTTCAAAAGTCACCAGCCGCCACTGATAGCTTCTCAATAAAGGGACACAAAACATAAGAAAAATGGCGGGGCAAACCTCCATGTATAAGTATTGAGTTATACTATATTTTATGACTAACTATTATTATCAGATCTATACATTACTGACCAAATAGCACAAGTGGACATAGAGGATTTTCTAAAAGACACGCAGCTCCTTAGATTGAGGCCTGAGGACGGCCTTAGTCTGAACGTCCACTTAGAGGCCGAGGAGATAACTACGCCATTAAGGAGATACAATCAGGAAAGGGTGACAAAACATCATCTTCAGAGACTTGTATAGGTGCTTCCGATTTATGAGGAGAGTCTGTCAAGCAGTACTGGTGATGTCATTAGATGCCACAATGACCATTGACACCTTAGAGTGGGCATACATGTTTGCAGTGCTAGGCAAAATCCGATTTGGTACCAAATATAGAATATGGATTGACCTAAGCAACTAATGGCTAGCGTGCAAATGGGGCCACGTTGAACCCCTTTGTTCTAGGAAGCTATGATGTCACCACTGACATTGGAACCACTGGTCGAGCAGGTCAGAGAGGACCTTCTCCCCACCCCACCCCGCCCTTCAGGAGCCTGTGCTGGGATGATGCATAGGAGAAAAGGATTTTAACTGTATGTGGACGATGTATCACTATATATGTTCGAACCAGAGCAAATTATCAAGTTACAAGTGTTTGAGATCTTTGGGAAGTACTTGGTGGTACAAAATGAATTGGGGAAAGTGTACAACCTACATCTGGGCATTTTCGTAACTCTAGACAAAGAGACCTTTCTCAACAAATACAGCTTGCAGGAGCAGTATAGAGGAGGTGTTGAGCACTGGCGTTCTGTGACACTTTCACTATTGGGCAGGGCTGCTATGTTCAAGATGAAATCCCTGCCTAGGTTCTTTCAGACCCTTCAGACTATACCATTCGAATCCCTACTGCCTTTTTCACATAATTAGAAGCAGTTATCCCACTATTGCTATGGTACAGTAGGGCCACTTGCATCATTTTCAATAAACCTACAAATTGAGTTTCTGACAGAGGCATAGCTCTTCGTGGTATACAAAATGTACTACTCAGTCACGCAGTTGAAAGTCTTCAATGACTGGGTGTTTGCACCCTAAGACGAGGCTGCAGGCAGAATTGTTAGACAAGCCGTAGGACACGGGGCTACCTATTAGCACTATGCAGGCAGGCGATCCTTAAGGCTTTGCCTAACACAAACAGTGGTGACAATATGATGGGAAACTAGATGGGGACCCTAACAGAAGACAGTCCCTTGTCGGTTGGAGATATTCTATCAGATCTGGGAGGTCATGAGAGATTCCGGGGTCAGGGGAGGGGGTAATAGGCGTTGTTAAATTATTTCCTTCAGTGCTCTCCCTCAGAAGTACTAGATGCCAGAGACTGTACCCTATAGGTATGTGCAGATTAAGCACGCACTCGCGTCCCTCATTTAAAGGGGTACCTTACTTGCTGGATCATCCCCGTTAGAAGGTAGGATCTTAAAAGAGACCCCACTAAAGAGATCAGTATCAGTTACATGCAAAGAAGTAATGAACAACTCTCCAGATAGTGTGCAGGCATTAGGAGCAAGGTGGAACGTAGAGGCATGAGATCTGGAGTATGAGGAGTGGGAAGAGGAATTGAGAACCCCAAGGGAAGTTGCAATCCGGACAGGTTTCCGATTTATCCAGCTGCGTGATTTGCCCAGATCATAATACTTCAGGATGCTTCAGAAACGAATGGGAAGGGTTGACTCTGACAACTGTCTTAGGGGCTTTCTACAGTCTGGCACATTCTTCCATGCTGTATGGTTATGCCCAAAGATACAGCAATGCATCATAGAGATACAACAATGCTGAGAGGGAATACATGAATGCAAGGATTTGGTGCCGGGAATCGTCTGGCCTCTCTGCTAAAATATGTATACAGAACATTCGGGGGGAGGATGGTCTTCCCAAGCTCCCCAAGCTATGAGTGAGTCTGGGTTAGGCTGTTGCAAAACGTAACATAGCCAGACAATGGGGAGCGGGGGCTCTCCAGGCCTTGAGACCTGAAAGGAAGTTTTGGACTGGTGCAAGTTAGCTGAAAAACAAATCTACAAAAGTAAAAGCTGTCCTAAGAAATGGACTAAGATTTGGGAAATATGGCTAACTTTAGCGCTCTGGTTATAGCCATGTAAATAAGATGCAAATACGTTATATATGTATTGTGTGATGCAGGGAGAAGGGTTGTGACTAGTAATGTATATGTTTTGCCTGAGTGCTAGATGGCCAAGCTGCTTATGAAATTTTTATGCAGCCTTTTTGAACTACTGAACACCGAATGCTATAGTTTTAATATTAGTGAGGGCCAAGTAGGGTGGTGTAAAAGTTTGCATTACTATGTAGTACACAACATAGACACAAGGCGCCCCTTTAAAACTTACCTGGACATTGAAAGGTGTTTGTGGGTATAAGTGCGCTTTATAAATATTATCCTATCCTAGTGTGTTTTACAGCATGCAGTGAGGGTGCTGCTCAAGATTTTACATATTTATGTAGAGTGGATTGTACTTGAAGTGATTATTTTTAGGAGTTCTATCTCAAGTTTACCGGTTAGTGTAATTATTTCGGAAACAGTTTTGTTTTCACCTCTCTAGGAGCGCTAAATGCTCCTGGATGCTTAGAATCTTTCTTAGTTGGTAGTTCCAGAATATGTTGGCTTGAACTGAGAAAGTGGTGCTCCCATGGATTTCCCATTGGAAGGCTAAATAACGACCCGTAGTGCAAGCCTGGAGCATAGTGTTCTATTTGTTTGTGTTGCTTGAATTTAATTTCTAAGTGTAGTGGTCTTTTTCCTTAGAAGTCTCTGGGGAAGATGCAAAGTGCAATGAACATTGCTGCCAGAGGAGTGCTTGCATAAATGGTGCCATGTTTTCTCTGAGGTGGAAGCACAGAAGACACTCTTTCCACGGTGTTTTGGATTAGTTGAATTTCGTGCATGATAAAACTGGAGACATTAACCCGTTTGGTGCTGATGACGGCTTCCGGCCGTCATGAGTTACGGTGGGCGTGAGCTGATGATGGCCGGGAGCCGTCATGACCACGGCCGCGATCGGAATGTGCCGCACAGGCGCAGAATTCCGTCCGCAGCTAGGGGGTTAAAGTATAGGCTGTTGGCATAACAGAGCTTGGAGATTAAGAGTGTGAGGAGACATTGCAGCTTTTGTTGGTATCCAAGGTATTCTGAATTTCCATTGTGTAGAAGGTGTTCTTTGTTACTTTATAGACATTTGGTATTCTATTGAGTAGGATTTGCAGAGTCGTTGGCTACCCAAAGGCTTCACAGTGCTTAGAAATATCCGCACCATTTCTGCGTTCAGATCAAGAAAGCAGCTAGTTCACAAACAGCCAGGTTTCCAAGACTTTCTAAAAGTAGATCCTAGATTCATTAAGCTCAGTTTGCTCGGCAAGGAGTTCCATAACTTAGGGGCAGGATACGCAAATGAGCAGCCTCTCCATCTTGTCCTAAGGATTTTTAGTACTGTCATGATATGTTTGTTAACCAGCCTCAGCACCCTTGTTGGGATGTAGAGTGTAACCAAAGATTGTAATAACTGGGGGGCTCTGTTGTAATAGGCTCTAAGAGTAATACAAAGGACTTTGAACTGCACCTGCTGTTCCATTGGGAGCCAGTGAAGCTCTACCAATGCCCCTTTTTAACTGATACCTGGGGATGTTCAAAGGAAGGTGAGCTGTCACATTTTTTAGGACCTAGAGGCTTTTTGTTAGGTAGTGAGGGGATCCAAAGTACAGAGAATTCCCATAATCCAGAAAAGAGATTATCAGAACCTGTATAATACACCTTCTGGAAAGGAGATGAAGAAGATCCAGCACTTTTCTAAGCTTTCTAAATATGCCCTAACAGCTCGCTTGCTTGGGATTCCATGGTGAAGGTGTCATCTAACCAGAAGCCCAGGCTCTTTATTGGACTTTTGGGGCTGTGTGAATTCCCTAAATAGTCCGGCCAGGATGTCAGTGCCTGATTCTCAGTTTTATTGCACAGTAGCATGATCTCAGTCTTGTCCCTTTCGAGTTCGAGGCAACAACTTGCCATCCAGTTGGCCACCACCTTTAAACAGGATGCAAGTTGCTGAGAGTATGAACAATGATCTGGGGAGATAGACATGACTATTTGGGTGTTGTCTGCATATGACACTATTGACAACCCAAAGGCATGTATGATCTTTGCGAGGGGAGGCATACAAAGATTGAAGAGAGTAGGCCTCAAAGTCGAACGCTGAAGCACCTACATTTCAGAGGAGGAAATGTCTGAATAGCATGTCTGATCAAGCACTTGGAAAGTTCTACCCACAAGAAAAGATGATAGCTATCTTAGTGCACTATCTTTTATACCCATGTCTGAAATTATCTGGGTGAGTACTGCATGGTCTACTGTGTCAAATGTGGCACTGAGATGCAGAAAGATAACTGCTGAGAAGCCTTCTTGGTCTAGGAGGCATCTGAGTTCCTCCACCACAGAGAAAGGTGCAGTTTTGGTACCTTGTTTGGGTATGATGGAGACTTGTATTTAATTCCAGAAAAGAAAAAGGATGTTGGTTTATGTGCTTCTCTAAAAGTTTAAGCACTCCCTACAACATGGAGATGGGCCATTAGTTTCCCAGACATAATAGATCTAAACTGGGCTTTTTAATCAGAGGCATAACCACTGCATGTTTCCATTTAGAGGGAACCATCCCGCTGATTGAAGACCGGTTCATTAGGTCCTGCATGACTGGGAAAATGTGGAGAAGGGCTGTGTCCAAGGGTGAGCCCAACTTAACCATGCTGAATAGTTCTGAAAGATGGCTTGTTGTAGTGACGGGGAAGGCAGACAGGCTTTGTACATGGCTCCCTGAGGATTTCCTCCTCAACTGATGGTCTAAAACCTTCTCCCTATTGGGAAAGGATGAGTAGATATCTGTGATCTTTTTTAGGAAGACGTTGACCAGATTGTTACTGCAAACCACTGTCAGTTCTGGTAAAGAGCTGTCTGCTCTAGTCTCAGTAGATTTAAGAATCTGAAATTTTTATTTAGGTGAGTTGGAGGACTTATCAATCTTGGCATTGTAATAGGAAGCTTGATGTGGTCTAATCTCCGAATGATACTTCCTGGTTGCCTTCCGATACTCTTGTCTACTCAACTTATCATGATATTTCCTTGATTTCCTCTCCAGTCTTTTACATTCTTTTTTTAAGGACAGTTAATGGGAATTGAACCACAGGGATGTTGTACCTTGTCAGACGCATTTGTTACATATCTCTGGGATGACCTGGTTTAGAGAATTATTGATCCAAACGGAAAATCTAAAGGCTGCTGAGGGAATATGATCACCTATTTAAATTCTAGACTTGATGAGAACAGCTTTCTAGACCTCTGTAGAGGTATTCAAGGCCATCCATTTATAGAATGATTTGCATATCAACTGCACTGATGTAACAGGTGAGGTTTAATGATATAATCACTTCTAATAAGTGGGTTAGGTAGATGTTAAATAGGAGATCAGACATGATGGCCCATGAGAGAAGCAACATTGTTGAGTGTGAGGTGCTGGTGTGAAAGGTGCCAGCTACAATAAGTTTTGTCTTCTATCTGAGGTATGATGCAATCCATTTTAGAGCATTTTCCCATATTCTCAGATGATGGAGTCTTTGTAGTAATGTCCAATGATGAACAGTGGCAAATGCCACTGATAGGTCCAGAAGCAATAGGGTGGCCTCTCCATTCTTTTCCTTTGTGAGTTTTAGGTAATCCCATATTGATACAAGGGTTGACTCTGTGCCTCCGCCTCCTCTGAATCCACATTGCTGGTCTGATAGTAGAGACGTGCCTCGTATACAGTTGGAAGAACCGCTCAGTACAGGCAACATCAGACAAAATGTTACGCACTGATGTCACTCCAGAGAACACTCCTCTAACACTGTCCTGACTAAAGACTATTTGAGGCCGGACTTTGCTCAACAGGGAATCAACAGGAGAGACACTGTGGGACTCATTTATGAGAAATGACGCATCGCTGCGTGAAAGCAGCGATGCGTCACTTCTCAGTGCGCACTCCTAGCGTCATGATTGATGCGTCATATTTATAATATGACGCATCATGCCGCAAGAAGTTACAGATACGTCAGTATTTCTGACGTATCTGTAGGCGCAAAAGTGACGCATTGCTGGAGTGTGTCACAAAAGTGACGCAACTCCAGCAATGTGTACTTTCACATGGGCAAGTCCCATGTTGTTAGTGCTTGCGTCAGTCTTACACCTGCCATGAAGCAGTCGTAAGATTTGTGACGCATTAGCGGCCAAGAAATGGCGCAGTGAAATCTTATAGATTTCACTGCGTCACTTCCATGACCCTTTCTTGCGTCAAAACGCCCCCCTTGCATACATTATACCTGGCACAGGAATAATGTGGTGCAGGGGTTTACAAAGTGACGCATCTACCTAGATGCGTCCCTTTGTAAATATGGCCCAACAAGGCGCATTTTTTACAAGACTGGTGCGTCACAAAAAGTGACGCACCGGCGCGTAAAAGTGACACACAGCCTCATAAATGAGACCTGTGTTATTTGTGGCATAGGATTGGAGGGGATTCTCCATGTTGTACATGAAGGCCTGATTTCTGTATGGCAGGAGGATATTGCCTTGAATGTGTCCAGGGCACAGGATAGTACTCTTTCCAAGAACCAAATACACTAAACAGTCTGCTTATTTCCCACAAAGTGTGAGACTACAGGGTGTCCTGTGTCTACTCTGTGTTACAAACTAGTAACCTAATACAGGGGTAAGAAGAACTTTTGTGACAGTTTAGTTAGTCGCAATCTGACTAAGACTCACCACCATTTCACATTTTACTTTCTCTAGTTGTGTGCTGTGCTTCACGTGCACTGCACCGTTTGTGACTAACCTGAAAATTATTTGTATTCATACAGTGTTGTACTTGGGGTTTCCAACTGCAAGTATACAAAATATTTTTTTATTTTGTGGGATTCACAACTTCTGAAGAAAGTGACAACTGACACTAAAACACTGACAGAATATGGATTGTTGTCCTGAAGAAGGCTCTCGACCTGACAGTGCATTAAATCGGAGACCAAAATTGTCGATATTGTGATGGTAGGGTCATACGTGCCCAAAGAACATCAACATCATAGGGATTTTAATCCTATCAGATGGAACCCACACATTAATTTATCTGATTTGGTATCTTTTGTAGGCAGTTTTAAACAATTTCTGATCCCTTTGTATAAATATCTTAAGTCTCTACAACTCTGCTCCATTACACTTACGATTGTGTGTTTGGTGTTGTAGTATACCCAATGATGAAGCATGGAACTGTAAGTGGATGAGGGCATTATATTGAAAAGGTGTGAGATCGCTTAAGGAGGTAGAAACTAGTACTGGTTCATCAGTCATTTCTGTGAGGTGATCAAGTGATTTTCTTCAATACACCAGGAAATCTGAGCAAAAAGGTTCCATCCTAAATACTTATGCCACATAAAGTTTGGTGGATTAGATGTGTCGAGACTTTATTTTCTTGAGGAGCGATCTAATGTAGGAGGTTTTTAACCTGTATAGTTATAAACCTTGTTCCACTGACTTATTAAGTAAGCTTCTAGTAACTTCCCCAACCAGGTTGGGGGAATTATGTCTTTGAAGATTGTTAGCTGTGCTGGATCTGAAGGTGACCCATATCACCTTCTTTCAGTGATAATGTTGTGAAATTGACATACCAAGAGGACATTAAAAGTGATAGATTAGTGTTGTCCTTCCCTGGGGTGGTTGGGTCGTTGAAAGGGAGTGTTAGCTGAATTCTCCTTAAGGTACTTTTCTGTCTTATCATTTTTTTGAGACAATGTCCATGTTGTAGGTTTCAGGTACCCAGGTGACACTCATCATTCCCTATGGCCAGGGAAGCAGAGCAAGACTCTAGTTAGTGCTGCAAACCCCCACCCAGGCTGAGCTCACAATGGAAATGGTTGTGAAAGAGCTGCTGTTGGGCATGAAGAAAAGCGTGCAAGTCATGGACACCCTAGCCTCATGCATGAACCACATGAATGAAAGACTTAATAAGTTTGCCAATCGGCTGGACAATGTAGAGAGGCAGTTCTCCACGCTGAAAACAATAAAATACTGAAAATGAAGAAGGTACTAGGGATGACTCTTTCCACAAAGGAGCACCTTGAGGCCAGGTCCAGTGAAACAATATAAAGATTGCAGGAATAGCAGAATTAGACAGTGCCCACAAAATAGGGTCCTGATTTGAGCGTCTTCTATCAAACCTGTTTTACAGGTACCTCTTCTCTATGTGTTTATTGTCAAGAGGTTACATCGATATTTGTACATGGGCTCCCTCATATCCATGTGAGGGCACCCTTACATCCAGTCATTGCCTGACTCTTTGACTACTGAGATCGGATACTACCCTACGCCTGGCTAGAGAAAAGGGACACTTGGCCTATAGTGGCATGGCTTCACGCTAGTGGTCCAGGACGCCCGGATGGCGTTCACAAGTGTAAAATAAACATTTTTAAATGTGTGAAATATTTGAATCTCCAATTTGCTGTGCTGTATGTTGCCAATCTCAATATTTGCACAAAGGTAAAACTCAATTCTTCCTTGAACCAAAGGCTGAATTAACATTTGTCCAAAAAACTCTGCTGAAGGTAACCCCTACTCCACCAGTTCCCAAGAAAGGACTCCTCTTGCTGAATGATCTCAGACCTGCACTGTATCATTCCTCATCTGTCTTGGAACAGGAGCATCGGAACCTTTCTCATTCTACTCTCCGCACTCCTTCCAAAACTAGAACCACCTTGTACAGATGAGGTGTGTCAAATCCTTGCCTAGAAAGCTTTCAAGTGAAGGTGTGACAGAAACAACACAACGCTTATTTAAAAATGTCTGTCATGCCCTCTGGAGTGGAGAGAGCATATCTCCTTAGTCTAGGTCAGCTATGGAGAAGCAAATACCCTATTTTGCATACCGTTTGCTGTTAAAGACATAGGGGCTGATTCATAGAACTGATCTGAGATAAAATCCTAATACTACTTTTGGAATTCACAGAAGGAATTTAGTATTAGTAAAGTTAGGACTCCTAACTTTACTACTACTAAATTGAGACAAAATCCTAACTTTACAACTTTCTGTATTCACAAGAGGCATTTAGTAGTAGTATAGTTAGGAGTCCTATCTTTACTACTACTAAATGCCTTCTGTAAATACTAAAAGTAGTAAGTTTAGGATTTTATCTCAGTTTAGTGGTAGTAAAGTTAGGAGTCCTACCTTTACTACTGTTAAATGTCTTCTGTGAATACCAAAAGTAGTACGTTTAGGATTTTATCTCAGATTAGTTCTGTGAATCAGCCCATAATTTCCAAATCTGTTAAGACTTTGAGAACATGTATCCAAATCACTCCTAGTGCTTGAGTAGCTCAAAGACAGACGGTTTGCTTTCCAAGTTGAAGAACTAGTTATTCCAATACCACTGCTCTGAGATTCGCACTTCAATATTCAGAAGCTATTGGAGAAGGAAATATTCCATATGTTAGCTTAATACACCATAGAACTGTAATGTAGACACTCTTAGTGGGGTGTCTCCATTCTTCTTGTTCCCAAAGACCAGTAAGAATGCCATACTGCTGTATGGAGTAAACCTCACTTGGCACATCACATTGATCATTCACCTCAATTGTTCTATTGCATTCTCCAAGCTAGATCTCAACATGGACATCATTAATAGGATCTACAGGAACCAACCCATTAGCATCATCATCCCCATCTTTAGCATAGATTTGTAAAGTGTGCATAAACCCCAAATTGGCATTGAAGCACTAGAAGACAAAAGCCTGCCATGCAGATGGTAAGGAGGAAAGGACCTATAATAGAAAACTCTATTATACCTTTCCTCAGCTGAGCCTAAGAGAGGGATAATTGAACCAAGATATAAAGTGCAATAGCATTCCCCTGGGTAGGAGTACTATAGTATGTGATTGCCTTCCATGAGTAATCTTTGTAACTGGGAAATAGGCAGGCGGCTCTTGTCTTCCAAACTGAAAAAGCATATTCTTGGGTTTTAAGGGGGCGCTCCATAAATAAATAAATCCAAGTGACAGCTTTACAGTCAATTCTAGTTTGGACTGGAAGACAGTGAAGTTTCATAAGAAACAAAGTAATGTGTTCCATCAAAGAACTACCACCACACAAGTTGTAGCATTTTGAATGAATAACCTGCAGTTTCTGGGTGTTTTTAGGTCTGCCATTATCCAAGTCCTTTTAATTTACTAAATTATTCATTAACTAGCAGCCCGTCCCGACCTTGTCCGGGAGCAATCAGGCTTCCCCGACCCCCGCCTGCCCCGACATTGCCCTGCAACCCGGGCCCCCGGCCACTCCTTCCCCTGCCTGCCCCGACATTGTCCCCCGGATGTCACAAAGGCCCAGTATTGAGGCGCTCTGCATAAATCTCCATGGCAGATGCTGTAAGTCCCCGTCCCCCGCCTGCCCCGACCCCCGCCTGCCCCGACATTGTCCCCCGGAGCCTTACCTGAGTGAAGTAGTGTGGCTCACTGGTTAGAGGCGGCAGACCCGAGAGCAGAGGACGGCCCGGGACCAGGGTTCGATTCCCGGTGCGGCAGGTTTCTGGACCAGGGTCAGCGGACTCGATAATTCTCTCGCCTCGGTGCCCACTCTGATCAGCGATCACACTCGGCAACTCTGGGCATTAGCTTGCCTCATCTTCACTAACGGCCCCAACAGACCGCCGGGGATGCCTGGTCTCACCCTGGAGATACCCATTAAGGGACCATCTCTCAGGGAAGCCAGGAAGGGTTTCGCAGCGGTCAAAGCGCCTTGGGACCCTACGGGTAAGTAGTGCGCTATATAAATGCCTATACATTTACATTTACATTTACATTACCTCAGCCGATGTAAATTGTACCCTTCTGTTTTGTTGTAACTCCCCGTCCCCCGCCTGCCCCGACCCCCGCCTGGCCCGACATTGTCCCCCGGAGCCTTACCTCAGCCGATCTAAATTCTATCCTTCTGTTTTGGTGTAAGTCCCCGTCCCCCGCCTGCCCCGACCCCCGCCTGCCCGACATTGTCCCCCGGAGCCTTACCTCAGCCGCCGCTCCTCAGTTCACCGCTCCTCCTTCTGTTTTGGTGTAAGTCCCCGTCCCCCGCCTGCCCTGACCCCCGCCTGCCCGACATTGTTCCCCGAAGCCTTACCTCAGCCGCCGCTTCTCAGTTCACCACTCCTCACCGCTGGTCACCGCTCCTCCAGCCGGTCCGCTGCTCCTCACCTCCTCCCTCGCCCCATGTCCGCCGCTGATCACCGCTCCTCCCCCGCACCATGTCCGCCGCTCCTCCTTGCGCTCCTGGACGCCGCACCTCCCCGCACTCCTGACGTCAGCACGCAGGTCGCGGCCGGCGCTACTTCGAGGGGACTACTTTTTTTATATTGTAAATTTTTTAAATACAACGTATTTTTTAACTTTATATAGCCTATGTCCATCTGCACACCCTGAGGATTACAACGATGTATCGGGTGTGTGGATTGGCGCTGTGGTTCCCGAGTTTACCCGCCTCAAAGCCTCAAAGTTTGTCCTTTATAATAGTAGTATAGATAAACTTATATAGATGGGCTTCGAGATAGCCTTCCTCATCCATTGGTTTGTTGTATCATTCACAGTTTTCTTCCACCCACTACAGCATAGAAGATGGGGCAGTTATTCTACCAACTTTTGCCATTGACTAACTTCACTGCGAGTGGCGGCATGCTGTTCTTTCGCACACAAAGGAGTTCTCATAGTGCTAGACGATAATATGGAAATGAGTGCTTTTTGAGCCCAAAACAACAAAAAGCATTAGACATTCTTTTTTTAGAAAGTGGTACATCGCAGTGTTGAAATAAACATGTACTGTCAAATCCAAAATACTGGTAGAAGACACCAGCCCTATTGGCTTTGACAATGATGGTTCTTTAAGGGCATCCTCACTTTTAGTCACACGTGTGTGTATGAACAGAAATAATTATGGTCTAATAAGAGGAGGACACTCATGGAGATTCCACCAAAAACAGCAGCTCCCTGTCTGCATCTCCAGCAACGTACCACCCTATTTATAGCTTCTGCTGTGGGGAACATACTACCTGATGATCCTCCTCTGGCTTCACAATCGCCAGTGCTTAATTTGAGCCAGTGGTTGAAGTTGGGGCCCACTGGCACTCATTTTGGGCACACGTTCTAATTTTTCCTCATCAGACTTTGATCCAGAGCAAGAGAGACAAAAACACACCATGGGGAAAGAAAGAAGAAAAGAAAACTGTGACAAAGGGAGAAGCAGAAACCTGCGAGAGCAAGATAGAGAGAGAGGACTACTGGTGGATTACAGAGTCACAGCTTTGGTAATCGACATTCAGTAGTGCTGGCTACGTTAATCTGAGCCAACTTTGGGCCCCAGCACGTATTCTTTTTCAAATTAAGTACTGAGCCAGTGTGCAGCAGTAACTTAAAAAATGGTGGTGAATCAAGTGTAAGGCAACTGGACCGCAACCATGTCTAGCAGAGCTAAGGTCATAAAAAACTGCCAAGGAAGCATTGCCAGAATTCCAGCAAAAGGAAAGGCCGGAGACCCAACACCAGTGTAATCCCCCTCATCTGCTATGTATACTACATGTGAGGGTTTTGACATAATATCCCACATTAGAGGAACTTTGCAGGAACAAGGCTTGTGGTGTAAATTCTGCAATCGTATACTGGTGTTGGCAAAATTTCCATTGGCGTTTTCACCACCAAATCGGCTTATCCTACAGCAGACACAGATGCCTTGGTCGAGAAAACAATCTGCAAAGACAACAGAACGTTCACTGCCCTGTACTCGACAAATACATCAGTTGGAAATTCCACTGGTAAACTCCCACTCTGCCTATACACACGTATGAAAGTTCTTGAGAATGGACATTTTTAAGGAGGACATTTAAAAGATTTAGCCACATTCCAAAGTGTCTCAGGTACAACAATGAAATCTTGTGGTTTGGTTCTTCGGAAATGAATCATAAGGTGTTCATGAAGGTGTGCGCTGCTTACAACGAAGCTCATCTGACACTCAGTTTCAGGACATGTAAACTCAGGAGCCTGCTCTACACTCCTATGACCCAGTTGGACCTTGCGACATTGGGATCTTTCCTGGAAATGGGCAGTAACTGTCCGTTTTACGGTCAAGACACAATTTAAATTATTACAGCATTCAATTCAGTTCGTGAGACTTTAGCCGGTTGAAAATTGATTGATTGATTGATTGAGAAACAACCATTAAAGCATGCATGAAATATTTTCAAATATGTACAAGAGCTAATTTTCCAGGCCAACATTCAAAGGAAAAGATACATACAATATATTAGGATAAGGAAAGATTAAATTACAAAAACCCATTATCCTTCCAAATTACAAAGGCTATAAAAGCCCATAACAGATACATCGCCTACGCAATACAATAAAATCAGTTATTGAAAAGCATTGGGCCGCCTGAGCGTACAGCTGCACAGAGAAATGAGCTTACACAATTGCGTGTCTCCTTATCTGATAGCTGTTGGAGATAATGGTGAGATGAAATGCAGTGCCTGCCTAATGTTTCTAAGTCTCATAAATGGAGCTAGAATGTTTTTGGTAAACGGTTTATAAAAATCACAGAAAAAAAGAATGCAACAATGACTGATAAGATACATCTTTGCATAGGCATACTCTGGCTTCAAGACTGTGTTGATTCCCAAGTGGAAAACAAAGTAAATATGTAATTGTGTCATAAAACATCACTCCTTGGACATCTGATGTGGCTTAGGTAGGAATTTGTCTGGCGAGAGGTTTGTCAGAAGGTACTGCATGTTATCGTAGAACAAACTGTGAGCACCAACCAGGTGGCTGCTTTCGATTCTTTGTTGCATGAAAAGTTGACATGAAATTCCAACCTAGTGAGTCTTGGTGCGGTGCTTGCAGGGTCGGATTCAGCGCACAATTTGGCCCGGGCACTGCCAAAAAATGGCCTACATTCGCAGAGCATGCAGTTTCATGAAACACCATTTGGTTACTCTCAAATGGCTAAATGTTTTGTAAATTAAGCATTTTAAAGCTTATAGAGCTAGTAACATTGGTGAATAGCAAAAGCATTGCAGGTATGAAAGCTGGATATTTACTTGCAGTCTTAACGCCCTGCACAATTTAGTTGGATGCCCTCTCCCGAACAACTAGGTCAGTGACTCTGAACATCACATAAATCAGAAATCTAGTATCAAGTTAAGGGGAAAGGGTTAGGCTGGAATCTCGGGAAACATAACTTGAAATGATAAAAGCAAGAGAAAGAGCAGGTCTGAAATGCATCCTTTGATAATAGAAACTCTAATGACAAACAGTAAAGAAATATATTTTGCAAAATAAATTAAATCTAGCCCCCTCACAAATTTTACAGTTTTCCCTGAACTTCAATGCACTTTGCTACAAGACTTGACTATGCTAGCTACACTATGATCCACTTGGTTGGGCCTCTCAGAATCAAACCTGTGATAGCAAGAAGAGAGAAAAAATGTCTCCAAATCACCTACGGGAAACAACATCTAATGCTCACCAAAATTAATAAAATCTAGCACACTCACAAGTCTGGATTTAACCTGAATTTATGTAGATGTTGACCAAAGTATTCTCTGGGACACTGAATCTGAAAAATTAATACATTTGTTTACTTATTTGAAGACTAAACATTTTGCACAAGGTGGAAAGATATCCATTTCCAACCAGCTTTGTGCTAGACATTGATCATTTAACCAACCAGAAAGCTCAAACAGAGTCCAGTGGAACAGGGTTAGGTCAGCATCTCTGGAAACAGAGCCCACAAAGACCAAGAAATAACAGGTAATAAACTCTTGGGGTTTCTACTCTTGTCAATTTCCAGTAAAGGTGCTTTTGGTACAAGAACCTGCAACAACAAAGTATAAAGAGAGTAAGTTTACTTTTTACCATGCAGATTTAGTTTTTGGGCTGTGCTGCTTCTGGCTTAGGAGAGTAACAGACTGAAAAGGCTAGGAGAACATTTTGCAGTTCTGTATGGGAGGGTTGGACCAGCCTTCTGTCTAAGCCTCAGGGGGAGGACTGGGCTGCTCAAGACCTAAGCATGGATTCTGGGAAAGGAAAATAAAAGATTGTGGCCTAAAGAGATGAAGAAGTAGGTTGAAGCAGCAGCCTGTTAAAATGGGTCTTCTGTGTGCCTTGGAGCTGAGCTGGGCTTCACTTTCACCTCCTGCTATGAATTCTGGATAAGATCCGCCATGTGGTGGGTCCTGTAGACTCCAACTTGAAGTTATCTGATGGAAGCTGCTGACCATCTACTTTTATGTCTTTCACCTGGCTAACGTGGGCGTGCTAATCAGGAGGCGGGAAAGAAATCTATGAATTCTCACCCCCACTTCAATTCAGAAAGTGTCGTTACTGGCTGACTGAGAATGAGGGTGTGGTCAGAGCGGGGAGGCAGAAACCCACAGGCCTGCTATTTTCCTACTCATGTAGGCAGCAGAGTGAGGTAGGGATGTGGCCATATAAAGGTGTGGCAGGAAATGTGAATGTTCGGTACAGCTGGAGAGGGAAAGGAAAGGAAAAAACATCCCACTACAAATTCCTCATTGCAGGCTGAGGAGGGAGTCACTGGAAAATATGAACCCAAGAAAACGTTATCATAGCACAAGCCTAGGCCCTCCCTGAAGAACAAAAAGCACACAAAGAACATAGAAGCAGAATAGTGCATCCAACAAGGAGCACAGAAAGACTTGTGTCAGAGTGCAGTGCAGCCTCCACAACATAGAAAAAGTGGACAGTGAGGCACTAAGGAGAAATAAATGGAAATTTTGCATCAGTATTCACTGGAACACTTGATTTGTCCCTCTTTAAAAAATTGGACATTTATTAAATTTTGGCCAGGTGGGTGACATATGATCCGGCTACATTTGCCAACTGGACAGTTGATTACTGGCATGACCAGTATATTCATGTCCAGGCCGGAACGAAAATTAACAAAATCACACATGTCCCATATTTTTTTCCTTTTATCAGTAAGTGCTTTGAACAGTAAACCTAAAGGAAAGCAGTTAAAATGTTTTCTGAAGCTGCCTTAATGATCCATGACTGAGAGGGCTACTGGAATTATGCAGTTGTGCGGCTGTGGTGATTTTCGCATAACAATAGATTTGCCACATTTGTCACACAATCCATCATCTGCCCCATAATCCGCAGATTTGAACAAAAAAACATTTTTAGTTCTAGCTCAAATGGTTCAAAAGTTCTTAAAAATGCTGTGACACATGTTGCCTTGATGTGGAAGGCCCTTTGCAAAGGTTGACTGGTCACTTTTCTGTTTCTTATTGCTATACTTGGGTATTAAATGGGTCCTAATGAGATGCACCTAATGCTGAGATAGTGTTACCAAGTTTAGAAATTACAAAATAATGAAGGAATTCAATACAAAATGTGCTGCACTATGCCACATAATTTACCTTTTCTTGCTGCATAATTTATTCAAACCTGTCACATAATGTGGGCCTCCTCTGTCTCATAATGCCAGTGGCTCTGCAGATGGTTGCACTAAACGAAGGCAGAAAAACTGTAGTCAAAATAAGGACATTTCACATAAAAAAGTCCTCTTTAAGTATCATGCTCCGGCCTTTGCAGAATCATAAAACATGAACAGATGGTTATTTTTTATTGTTTTTTTTTTACAGTTCTATGTAATGTCAACTCGATCGAAGGGCATTGTAGCACTATTCATGAGCCCCAGTTGCATTACACAAGATCAGATTTATTTTTATTTTAGGGTCTGGATGATCAAATGATTTGTCCAGAATCACAGTATGTTGAGCCTATGCCAGGACTAGAATCTGATTCCCCATCTCCTTGGCAGCTCTGAACTTTGAAAAGGCTAGGTTCCACTACAGAAATTTTAACAAGGAACCCCAGGTCGATATCTCTTATTTTTACCTGCTGAGAAGTGTAAAGGGGAGAAACAGCACATTACCACAATTAACTTACCAAAACTAATCAGGACTCAAGGATCACAGACTCCTACTTCAGTTAGGGGTTCATTACAAAGCCAAAAACAACTGAATATACAAGCACCTCAAGAAGAGGTTGTAGAAATACATAGGAACTAATACAAAAACCGAATCTGTGGATTAATCTGCTCCGGTGGATCATGAACAGAATAAACAACTCCAAAAATAAAACACAAGCAAGGACTGCTCCAACATTTAAGTCAGACTTCATCTGTCTCTGGAAGTGAAAAACATTAGACTATCCCTACACTATCTCTAAGGTGACATCCCTACTTAGCATTCCCCAGGCAAAGTCAGTAAAAGGTGTCAGCTTGTGAAGACTTCCTAAGAAGCGCATTCACAGAGTAAATCAGTAGCCAAAGCTACAGAGCTTGTTCTAAGATGCTCCTTTCTAGATCGATCCTCTGACTCCAAACTTATCCTGTCTCCTTCTACCTCTCTGAATCTCTCTCTTTCAACTTTGGCCTCTCCTCCCTCGGGGTACTTTCCCTAAGTCAAAATGCAAACATGTAGAACACGCCCACAGATCACCTCAATCTAATAGACACCTCTCCTAGGTAGTTTTCCACTGTCTTCTCCATGTGCATTCTGTTGACCTTGATTCCCAGGCCTCCTCAGTGAGAAAGAACATTGGCGCCCAATTATCGACCTTCTGTTTACAATGTTGCACCTCTCCTCCATGCCTAACTCCTAAAACAAAAGACATTAGTTCTAACTAACAAAGGCTGCTTCTTTAACCTGCAACTGAAACGTGAGACCAGAACACCCTTGCATACATATGAAAATTGCTGACTACTTCTAATGCAAGAGCACACCAGGGAAAATACATTTTCCGGGCCTGCACAATTTGGCCACTGTAAGAATAAACAAATAGGCCTTTCATATTTCAATGTGAGCATTTCATTTAGGCTCTTGCCCATCAAATTATACACTTGAGTTAATAAGGCTTCACACTACAACATCTACAATTATTACACGTTCAGCAATTCTCATTATTTCTTCATGCAATATTCATCTTGGTGCACATTAAAACTAAAATGCATTCTATTACACATACATTTTTCGTTAAACAACTGCAGCATTCTAAGGATTTCAATTTCAAATATAAACATCATTTAATTTCTCTTCTGTAAGGCAAGAAATACCTTTCTATCACTTCACCTGCACATTTTAATACTACATCACAATTCTAATAATCACACGTTAATACAGCACAAGAATATATGCGGACTATCTGTGATAATGATGCACCCCTACAATTTTAGTATTAAATCTTTTTTATTGAGCAATAAACAAGCGCATTGCACCCCTCAAAGCCATCCACGCCAACCCGTATACAAGGCGGTCACAGACAGAGCCAGTGTGTACTCATGACTATCTGGCGCATTAGCTTTTACAGTTAACACAGCAAGCCGCCTACAACCCAATCGGGCCGGCCGCGTCATAAGGGGTGCCATGGAGGTGCAAGCAGAGCCTATATAAATGCGAGAATGACCAGGAAAACCAAACAAAAAACAAAACAACCCCAGTGATCCACCCACATCCCGCTCCCTCCCCTCTCCTTGTCCATGAGTCGAGCATATGGGTAACAGTCCGTCACTGACTCGCTACGAACCAGTCGGTGCAGTGTGTGCTGGGTCTCTGTGCCTGCGCGATTGTGCTCTAGGCTCTGGGAGTGGGGTGTCTGCAAGACGCAGCAGCCGTAAGTAGCGGGGATAGCTCAATTCCCTGAATTCCCCGGTCAGCAGGGTCAGAAAAGGTTGCCAGAGTGCTGCAAAGTCCGCTCCCCTCCCTGCCGAGGCCAATGACAGCTTTTCCATCCCCAGAATCGCCCAGAGCCGATGCAGCCAACCCAATTGTTGCGGGACCTGAACAGCTCTCCAGTGAGCCACAATAAACTGAACCGCTGCCCCCAGTGCTAGTGCAATAAGCCTCCCTCTCCAGGATTTCAAGGGGTACATGAGGGCATTAGGAAGGCCCAGCAGAATTTAAGATGGGAATCGAGGGAGCTAGATGAGAGTCTATCAGATCAAGGATGGGGGTCCAATAGGGCTGGAGTCCATCGCAGCCCCACAGCAGGTGCTCCAGCGTCCCGAGTTCCCCACAACCCCTCCAGCAGCGGTCGCTGATTTGGGAGTCCCACCGGTGTAGCCTCTCAGGTGTATGGTACCAATATGTGGCAACTTTGGTCATGGTTTCGATAAGACCTGTGTGGTGTGCTGAGTGCCTGGCCCTGTAATACACTCCCTCCCATTCTTTCAACGTGAGTTGGCGCCCCAGGTCCCTCTACCATCTAGCCTGGTTATAAGTAAGTGCTGGTAGAGGTCTGAGATTAGTTTTTTGTCTGATGTGTGGGTCAGCAGCCACTTCTCGTACGGGGTAAGGTGTTGTTGCGCTCCGGGCTGGATCGAGGGGTGAAGAACCCAGTGTCGCACCTGCTGGTAGTGCAGGCGATCTGTCTCAGCAATGCCGTAATCCTCTTTCACCTTGTGGAAAGGGAGGATACCTTTGAGGTCGAACATGTGTCCCACGTCTCTACAGGGAGTCGCCCTCCACGCCACGTAGGCCTTAGAGTCCAGTCCCGGTGTGAAGTCTGGGTTATCGAATATCGGAGTCATCGGCGAGGGGAAAGAGGTGAGTCCGCGGGCTACAGCCACTCTATCCCATACCCCGAGGAACGTGCTCGTGACCATCGAGGCGTATAGGTTGTGGGGTCTATGACAACGCGGTAGGAACGGGACGCCTTGCAGTGGGCGGCCTGCCACTGCTTGATCTTGAAAGAGCCAGTGTTTGCCTGACTCCAATTGGTGCCATTCCACTAGCGTACTCAGTTGTGTCGCCTGGAAGTATAATGTGAGATCTGGCATGCCTATGCCACCATGATCAGGCGGCAGTGTGGCAATGGTATGCTTAAACCGCGGGCGCCGGCCGTTCCAGACGAATCGTGCTAATTCCGACTGTGTCTTCGGAAGCCACCCTGCCGGCGGCCGCAAGGGAAGTGTCTGGAACATGTAAAGAATCTGGGGCAGCAGAGTCATTTTGGTGGGCGCGATCCGGCCGAGCCAGGACAGAGGGAGGTGCTTCCAACGCCTGAGATGGTCTCGGAGCTTCTTGCTGAGTTTTGTGTAGTTTCGTGTAGTTGGTCTCCGCGGTGGCCTGCACCGTCGGAGCCAAGAGGACACCCAAGTAGGGGATAGAGGATTCAGACCATTGCACGTCAAATTCGGCTTTGGCCTCCTCCAGGGTCTCCGGCAGCAGCGAAATATTCAGGGCCTCTGATTTTGCCACGTTTATCTTGAAGCCCGAAGCCTGTGCGAATGTGTGGAGTTCCGCAAAAAGCACCCGCAGCGACTGCATCGGGTTTGTGAGTGATAATAAGATCTCGTCCGCATATAGACTGATATTGTGTGTGTCTCCGCCAAAGGGAATGCCAGAAATGAGTTTGTGTTGCCTCACCCGTTGTGCCAGCGGCTCCATATAGAGCGCGAACAGGAGGGGGGAGAGTGGGCATCCCTGCCGGGTCCCTCTGCGATTTCAAACCGCGGGGAAGTGTGGCCGTTAACCCGCACTGCTGCATTAGGTCTGCGATAGCAATTAAATATGCGATTGCGGAGGACCTCTCCTACTCCGAAGTGCTGTAGCACTCGGTCAAGATAGGGCCAGTGCACCCTATCAAATGCCTTCTCCGCATCGATAGTGAGGAGCATACAGCCCGGTCTCGTGCGCGATCCGGCCTCGATGAGATGTAGGACACGCCGGGTATTGTCGCTAGTCTGTCTTTGCGGGATGAAGCCCGCCTCGTCAGGCTCCACCAGTTGCTGCATATATGGTGCTAGACGACTTGCTAGGATACCGGTAGAGAGCTTCAGGTCGATGTTCAGTAAGGAGATAGGCCGGTATGAGCTGCAGCTGGTTGGGTCTCGCCCGGGTTTGGGAATTACTGAGATGGCCGCTTCTAGCAGGTCAGGGGGGATGGCGCCAGGCTGATCAAACGCGTTAAAAAGGTCACGCAGGAGAGGGGCCACCTGTGGGCAGAAGGTCTTATAAAAGGCTGCTGTATAGCCATCCGGTCCTGGGGATTTCCCCACTTTAAGACGGGATATCGCCGAAATGACCTCTTCAAGGCCAATGGGCCGATCAAGGAAGGCCGCCTGCGCCTGGTTTAGGGAGGGAAGCGTTGCGCCTTGTAGGTAGTCCAGGCTGACCTGTGGGTCTAGATAGTCGGCATCATAGAAGGCGGCGTAGTAATCACCGAAAGTCGCAGCTATGGCTGCGTCGTCTGTGACTAGGGTACCTTGGGTGGACTGGAGGGAGCGTACGTGCTGCCTCTGGCGTTGTTCTCGTAGTCTGCTCGCCAATAGCTTCCCACAGCGATCTCCCCCGGTGTAGTATGCGTGTTTGAGGCGCATGGCGGCGTATTCCGCCACATCTTGGTCCAGGGCTGCCAGCATTTTTCTTTCTGTGCATAGCTGGCGCCACGCCCGCGCTGCTCCGGTGCGTTGGTGCATCTGCTCCAGTTCAGCTACACGTTGAGTGAGTTCGGCCCTCTTCAGCGCCCGTTCCTTATTATTAGCGGTAGCTATCGAGATGATCTCACCGCGGAGGACCGCCTTGAGGGCCGCCCACTGCGTGGCCTTAGATGTGTCCCCGTTCGCGTTATGCGTCAAAAATTGAGCGATCGCTGTTTTGAGTCATTCCTGTATGGTTGGGGCCTGTAAGAGACCATCCCGTAATCTCCAGCGTCTCTGGGGACTCGGCGTGGCTGCAACATGGAAGGTTGCCACCACTGGCGAGTGGTCAGATAAAGAGGCTGGGAGTATCTCCACGTCCTGAGTCTGTGTGGTTAGTTGGGAAGAGCACAAAAAATAGTCCAGCCGCGCGTACGTCTTGTGGGCTGCTGAATAGTATGTATACGCTGTCGCGTGTGGGTGAGAGTGCCTCCACAGATCCGCGAGGCCCAGGTCTGAAATGTGTGCATGTCCCGGTGTCGAGAGTGCCCCCACTTGGCCGAACCTCTGACCGGACCGGTCTGCTGTGTTGTGAAACACTAAATTGAGGTCGCCACCAAGCAGTAAGTGTGGGTGTGTAGTGGCTGTGGCCGCCTCTAAGGCTGTGTGCAAGAATTTCTCTGGGCCCTCGTTCGGTGCGTATACAGTGCCTACTAGTAATGTCTGGCCCGCCACCTGGAAGCTGTGGACAAGCAGCCGCCCCTTAATCTCGGCCTCCTTCTGTAAGACCCTCCCCTCAAAGGATTTGGCTACCAGTATCGCTACCCCGCCACTTTTTTATGGGCAGACGAGAAAAACTGCCAAGGGAAGGATCGCGACTTAAGTCTATGGTGGTCCTTCGATACTAAATGTGTCTCTTGTAGGAGGCATTTGTCCGTTTTCGAGTGTTCCAGGAAGGAAAGCACCACCTTGCGCTTGATCGGGTTAAGGCCCGCACATTAAGCGTGAGCACTGTCAAGGGGTGCGTCATGGCAGGCGTGTCGTAAAGTCAGCTAAACTCAGCACCAGGCCTGCATGTGTCAATGGTAGGGTACCCCCTCGCCAGACGCGAATCAGCCTATGAAACCAAATTGCAAAGTCAGAATCCCCTGTACAAGGAGAGCACCCTCCCCCTCCCACACCCCCCTCAACTCCCCCACTGCCCGAACTCCCACAACACCCTCCCGCCCTCCCCCCCCTGCACCCCTGTCCCAACTGTGAAAAAGTAATTATCAAACATAGTCCCAGGTCCAGACAGCAATTCAGCTGGTCCCGTGGTAGGGTGTATCGATGATGGGCAGGCAATGGCAACGGCAACCCGTCGGCTCCCCGCCTCCGCCCCCATGCCGCGCAGCGGCCATGCTTGTCGAGGACTCGACCACTATTTCTCATGTTACATTGGCTGTGTCTTTTGACACCTCTTGGATGGCGGCCGCGTGTTCCAGGGCTACTGTTTTGGGGTCAGGTCTGTTAATCTTCTTCTTCTTGCGCTTGTGTCTCACTGTTTGCCAGCCCCTTCTATCGCCCGGCAGAAGCATTGATTGTGAGGGGGCCGCACCCGAGTCGTCTCCTGATTCCTCTTCCTCGTGCGGGATGCCTAGTAGGTCACAAGTGTCTCTCAGGGATCTGAGTTGCTGCAGGGATCCATTCCACTTAAAAATGATGCGGAATGGGTGTCCCAAGGAATATGGGACCCCCTTCTCCCGCAAGAAGGCCGTGACTGTCTTGAAGGCTCATCGCTTTTGAAGGGAGATCGCAGACAGGCCCTGGAAAAGTTCCACGGTCTGTCCACGGTAAGTAGTGGGTTGGTGTTGTCGGTCAGCTTTCAAGATGCGTTCTTTGAGAGGGAAGTACGGAAGGTAGGCGAGGATATCCGGCAGGGGGTTGGATGCTCGCCTAGGAAGGCCTACCCTGTGCGCCCTATCGATCCTGATCTCGAAGTCATCCGGCTCGCCCAGTATGTCTCCGAACGGGCCTTGTAGGTAAGCTGACACATCCTCCCCTTCCGTCTTCGAGGGCATGTTCCGGACGCGTATGTTATTGCGCCTTGAGCGGTTCTCCAGGTCTTCAGTGTGGGTCTGTAGGTCCTTCTGTTGCTCCTGGAGTCTAATTATTTCCTGTTGTAGGATATGTACCTCCTCAACCCTGGTAGAGTCCGCTGTCTCCACCTCTGCTACTCGCTCCCCTAGCTCATCCATGTCTTTTCTCAGTTCTTTGTAACCCCCAGCCATTTCCTGCTTCAGTGTTTGGATGTCATCTCTGAGGGAAGCGAAGAGTGCCTCCATGAAGGCCTTCATGGCTGGCACTTCTCCGTCCGGTCGGTCACCCATTTTAGGTTGTACATTCTGCGCCGGTTTGTCAGGGCTCTTGTCTCCCTTGGCCGAACCCTTCGCCAGCATGTCCGTGATCGTGCGGCCAGCACGCCAGTTGGTTGAGGACATGGTTGAGGCACAGCCCGGGGTCTGGGGTTGCCTGTTCTCAAGGCTGTCCAGGCGCTCCCGGCGCCTACTCCAGGGGCAGCAGGAGGCCGATATGTGAAGGCCCCCGACTCGGGCCCCGTCGCCCCTCACCTCCCCACCCCGGAGGGCGGTAGGCCGATCCGCTCCTTTCTTCGCCCGTGAAGGTCGGGGGTGGAAGGTTTGCTGCGTTGTGGTGATTTGTGCAGTAGTAGATTCAGTCTCTGCACACCGGGCAAGTGTGTCGCTCTTCCGGGCACGGCGGCCGCAGGGAGCCCGGGGGTGGTTAAGCCACGGCAGCAGTAGGCGCCCAGCTCGAGTCGGGGCTTCGCCCTCGGGAGTCGCCGCCAATCCCCCCGTGACCAGCAGCCCACTCCTCTCTGAGCCGACAGTGCCGCCTGGCGGGAGCTCGATAGTGCCCCCCGCACCTCTCATGCGCCACCTCAGCTAGTGCTCCTCGCTTCCATGCGTCGGGATGCGGTCAACCTGAGCCTCGTGCTCAGTGCCCTTGTGCCTCGCTCCTTTTACCGGCCTCGGTCTTGCCAATGGGGCCAACTCGGCCGCCTCACCACTCTGTCTGTCCCGGGCAGGGGCCGCGATATGACGGGCGCCTCCGGTCCCGGCCGTCGTGCCGATAGCCCCACTAATCTGGGTCCTGGCCACTGGGGTCCACGGGGTCCGTCATGCAAAAGGCCCGAAAGCTGGGGCCTCGATTTGGCGGCGCTGGGGGGTGTCCCTCTTCCGCTTCCCCAAGCTCTCCCGTGGCCAGCAGCCTACTTCGCCATGGGCCCACAGTGCTGCACACTGGGGGCTCGATTGTGCCCCCCCGAGCCGCCCAGTCTCTACCCCCGCCAATGCTCCTCACCTCCACACTTCAGAGGGCGGCCAGCCCTGGCCTCGCGGTGGGTGGCGCTGTGTCCCGTCTGGTCCCCGCTGCTGCCGGTCTCCGCTTCGCAGATGGCGCCCACGTGGCTGCTCCACCACTCAGTCCATCCCGGGCGGGTGCTACGTCGTGCCGGTAGTCCCAAAGATCCGTGTCCAACCACCGAGGTCCATGGGGTTCTGGAGCGCGGTAGGCCCGAAAGCCGGGGCCTGGATCTGCCTCCACCGGACTGCCAAGGGGAAGGCGGAGGGTCCGAGTCTCGGGTGCAGCTCCCTGGCCAGAGTACGTAACTCGCAGTCTTTCCGGGTGCTGCTAGTTGCGAGCCTCCGGTTCTCTTCCAGCGCGGGCTGCAGGGTCGGATCAGGGCAGCGCTGGCTAGCGCGTCGCAGAGTCTGCCATTCCCTCCCTCCGCAGACCGGGTCAGCTACGCCATCGGCTCCGAAAGCTAGGTCTGATCGGCTCCGGAATTACGCTGGCAGTGCGGATCGCAGCCGCGATCACATGAGGGTCAGTGCTGCGGTTGCAGGGTCCGCGTTTATAGCTGTTTAGTGCAGAAAGCTGGAGCCGGGGCAGGGAGCCAGAGAGACCTGCGTCCGCTCAGGTCGCCATCTTGGCCACACCCCCACCCCTACAATTTTAGAGCACCATCACGCTCTATCAGTTCCACCCTCTGATGACTAGTGTCCTCACAATAAATCACACTCCCTGGAGAAAGAACCGACCACAACCAAATCACACAAATCACCACTATATTGATAGATTTCAAGATGTAACCAAGAATTCTCTTTCCAAGGGACGCAAAGCAACTCCCTACCTTACCAAAACATTTCCCACCTTGTCACAAATTCCTTCTGTGGCTAGGTCATGCACTTCATGATGTATCTCAGTAATGTTACTTATATACCTCCTCAGATCTTTACTGGTGTTAGGCATATAAGTACAGCACTGATGGACCTTCAGCATTTTACAGACTCCACCCTCTTTTGCCAGTAAAACATCTCATGCAAGACGATTTTGTATCACCATAGCCCTCATCAACACAATGTCTCTATCTACAAGTAACAATGACTGAGCTGAATTTGCTGACAACTTGTCCACTATGGTTGACAACTTTCTAATCTTGATATCATTCAGGACCACTCCCACATTTGGAATTAATGCCCCAAAAATATCTCCTACAATTTCTCCTGCACTTGCACCTCTCTTTCTTCTAGGATGTAATCCACCTTCCGAATGGTCCCAATCCTCCACATGATAGATCTTAGGAAACACTACTGCTACATAACACTTACCATACCAATTCAATGGCAATCGCGCATAGGCCTTCTTCCCCACACACAAAATATACATTTGGCACCACTTGTATTGCATCCTGCAAGAATTTCTTTGCTGTGGCCTCAATGGTGAAAGTAAGATCACATACACTCTCTCCCACAAAGACCTTGTCATAGTAGGTCTGAACTTGTTGCACACATAACTTCCCTCTCTACTCAAAAATCTAACGCAATTGGACCACTACTCCCTTTTGCCTTATGAGCTAGCTCCTCCTTGGTCCACTCAACTTTACCTCCCTTGTTGTAACTGTTTCCTATTAGTTGTTTATGTCTATCTTCTACTTGATCTATAATCTTCTTTTCTACATCTGTTAGTGAACATGTTAAGTTGTGTCGGTGTGCATAAGCTGTATCTAGGTTTACAGTAAGTATGAAATACTTCCCAATTCTATCTTCTTGTTTATAATAATCATACTTATTCAGATGCTTATAAGCTGGAACTTCTGAAAGCCCTACATCATAGTTAGAAAAATAACACTCATAATGACCCTATATTAAGCAATAAACTACAAGTAATACCATATGTCAAAGGAAGATGGTGGTATCGGATACCCTCCTCCACATACGCAGGCAACTGCATACACACATAACAGTCTCTCACATCCATCGTACTCACATAGCACCTTCGCATAGGCATTAAACGTATAATCACCTTGAGACAAATCTACATGCAACATACGACTGGTTTGATCTAGCATAGCCTTTTCAGCTCCTACGATACCCTCTTTTATGCTAGAAGTAACAGGTGTGGACGTCCCTTATACCCCACTTCCCCAACTTCTGCATTGTGTGAAAGAATTATAGATACAACAACAACTACTACTATTGTTACTATTACTCCTACAGTACATGTACCTATTACCCACTTGGACCTCCTGTTTGAACTTCCAGACTCCATCCTCGATTTGTTGGTTCAGCTCAATAAGAGGGTACACAAAAGTCTCTTTTTTCCACCTTGGATTGATGCCTAAACAGTCCAAAAACAATTCAGTGAAATCCTGTAAATTCGATTCACAGTTCAGCCCCTCTGGCTTTATTTACATAGTCCAAAGATTTCCCTAGCCCTCTTTTCTTCTTCTTACAGGAAAAATGCATAAAATGTATTATTCTTCCACTCGTACCTAGGTTATCTTCTTTAACATGTTTATTTACAGTTCACAGCTCATTCACAGTCCCTTATAATTTCAGATCCAATTTTAACTAGCACCTGCTGCAATATTTCATGATGAACAGCTGCGATCTCCTGAGCTGGTGGCTGATAAGCAAAAGTCAGAAAATATAATTCCTGAAGGATCAGAATCCGTACCTTGCTCAGGACTGGAGGTCTAGGGACGGTTATTGTCAACAATCCCTCTATTTCCAATCTAGGAACTATCAATCCCACCTCGACTTTCAGCTTGGGCGTTCTGCTGATCACTCGCGAAGACGGTCCCCACCACTCCCAGCATCTGTTACCAGATAAGTCCACTCCGGGGCAGCGTAGTTTTGACAAGGCACTCCTACTCTCCTTGACCTTCTTGGACCCTCCTGAGCTTGCTCTACTTCACTTAGTTCTGATTTTGAAGTCTCTGTCACAGGGGCAAGATGTCTCTCAGGAGGAGTCTCAAATTCAGCCTTCCTTGTCTCCCAGGCCACGATTCTTCTGTAGTGTCAGCTTTTCTCCTCTGCCCGACCATCTTGCACACCAGTTACTTCAGCTGAGTCTGACTCTATACCATTCGCAACTTTATCTTCTCCCTCAGAGTCAATACCTGGGTCTTGTGTAGCGTAACCCTCCTCAGCTTGTTCTGGTGGACCAGCTTCATCAGTAACCACCACAACTTGGCTTGCCCTCTCAAGTGACTTTTCTGCCACAGTTGGATTTTCTTCTACAAGAGAGGCTGTTTCTTCCAGGTGTCCTGAAACTCTGCGAGTATGTGAGGCATGTATGCCGTTCGGTAAGCCTCCACACTTCACCGCTGTATTGGTCACCAAGATCACCTGGTAAGGAGAAGTGTGGCTCACTGGTTAGAGCAGGCAGACCCTGAAGCAGAGGTCAGACCCGGGACCAGGGTTCAATTCCCGACGCGGCAGGGTCTTGAGCTCAAATGTGCATGGACTTGATAATTCTCGCTTCGGTGCCTGACCTAATCATGGGTTCACACTCTGCAACTCTGGGCATTAAGCTTGCTTAATCTCCACAACGGCCCCCCTGCGGCGGGATGCCTGGCTTTCACCTTGGGGATCCCCTGTAGGGGCTATCTCACAGGGAAAAGCCAGGACGGGTTCCTAAGGCAAGCGCGGAGATACCCCTTCGGGGGTCGATTCAGGTGCTATATAAGAAACATAATAATAATAATAATAATAATAAAGGTTCTCTCCAACGGCCATCAAGGCAACTTTTCCTCACATGCTTACAGATGAGCACCCAATCACCCGGACACAGGTCATGGAAGAGGTCTCTTGAGGTTGGGCCAGTTGCAGCTTCCACCTGGTGAGACACAGAACGGACTACATCAGCCAGTCCTTCGCAATAGTCAAGGATCAAATAGTCTGTGATGTTTATCAAGGCTGTTGATGGCGCTGCCGGTAACAGCATAGCCCTCCCCATAAAGATTTTGTGGGGTGAAAGACCAGTCCTCCTATCAGGTGTACTGCAAACCCTCATCAACACCAAGAGTAATTCATCCGTCCATTTCAAAGACAAAGACGAACACACTTTTGCCATCCTCATTTTCAAAGTCCCATTAATCTGTTCCACGATACCAAAAGCCTCTGGTCATTAGCTACAATGCACTCTTGACCCGCATTCGAGCCAGGTCGCCTCCCCTGCTGCCACTCAGCTCCTCCAGTCTCGCCAGTCCACCTTCCCCCTCCCCCTTTTGCCTTCTGTTTTCCGTGTTTTTTTTTCTCCCCGCCGCTGACTCCTGCAGCCACGCCCCCTCGCCACCCCGCTCCCGCCTCCCAGCTGCTCATCCCTCCCTCCCCACCTCATAAGGTAATCGCTGACGGGCAACAGAGGTGACTCCTGACCCACGTTCAAGCCAGGTCGCCTTCCCTTCCGCCACTCAGCCCCTCCAGTCTCGCCAGTCCGCCTTCCCCCTCCCCCTTTTGCCTTCTGTTTCCTGTGGCTTTTTTCAGCCCCCCGCTGACTCCTGCGGCCATGCCCTCTCACTGCCCCGTCCCCGCCTCCCAGCTGCCCCTCCCTCCCTCTCCACCTCATAAGGTAGCCGCAGATGGGCAAAAGAGGTGACTCCTGACCCATGTTCGAGCCTGGTCGCCTCCCCTGCCCCCACTCAGCTCCTCCAGTCTCGCCAGTCCACCTTCCCCCCTGCCCCCTTTTGCCTTCTGTTTCCCGTGATTTTTTTCTCCCCGCCGCTGACTCCTGCAGCCACGCCCCCTCGCCGCCCCGCTTCCCAGCTGCTCCTCCCTCCCTCTCCGCCTCAAATGATGACCGCCACATGGACGCGCAACAGACGCGCCGATGGCGTGCCAAAGGCAAGCCCCTCTGCGCCCGTCCGCGTCTGGACCGCGCCCAGCGCCAGAACCCCTGGCCCTCGCACCTGCCACAACGACAGACTCCGATACAACGCCAACTTCCTCCACGCTCTCAAACAAGACCAACGCTGGTTCCAGGCTGCCCCAAAACGCACCCACAGACCCTTCTCCTCCTACACCTGCACCTTCAACGGACCCAACCACCTCCACTGCTTACTCCTCAACACCCGCTCCGCACGCAAGCACACCGTCGAGCTCTGGGACCTGCTCGACACCACCACCCCAGACGTTGCCTTCCTGACCGAGACATGGTGGAAGGACTCCTCGGCACCTGACATCGCCATAGCCATCCCGGACGACTACAAGATCTCCTGCAGAGACCGCACCAACAGGATAGGAGGAGGAATAGCCATCGTCCTCAAGTCCACCCTTCAGGTCCACACCCTCGTAGACGACTCTCTCAACACTGCCGAACACCTTCACTTCCGGATTCACACCGACCCCAAGACCACCCTCAGAGGAACACTCATCTACAGACCTCCGGGACCCCGGGCCCTCTTCAGCGACTCCGTCGCCAACCTCACCAGCACCCATGCACTCACCTCCACGGACTACAACCTCCTTGGGGACCTAAACTTCCACCTCGAGAACAACAATGACGCCAACTCCACACCCCTGATAGACAACCTCGCCAACCTTGGCCTATGACAACTCGTCACCGAACCCACCCCCGCCACCGGCCACACGCTCGACCCCGTCTTCTCCACAAGCACCCATGTCGCCTTCACCCACACCACCGAACTCCACTGGACTGACCACCGATGCATACACTTCACCTTCAAGAAACCAACCACGCACCACCACACCCAACAACTACTGCGGCGCTGCTGGAGCAAAGTTACCGAGGACCAACTGACCACCACCCTCACCCAGAACCCACCCACCGACACAGACACCGCCGCCCAAAACTTCAGACAGTGGATCGGCGACTGTGCCAACATCCTAGCCCCGATCAAAAAACCCTCCACCAAATACCCCAGCAAGAAAGCCACCTGGTTCAACAAAGAACTCCAGATCTCCAAACGGACATGCCGGAAGCTAGAGAAGAAATGGCTCCGCACACCAGACAGCCAGGCAGCCCACAAGGACGCCGTCCGCAGACATCACCACCTCATCAGAACAGCCAAAAGATCATCCTTCAAAATCCGACTGGAGAACAACACACACAACAACAATGACGCCAACTCCACACCCCTGATAGACAACCTCGCCAACCTTGGCCTACGACAACTCGTCACCGAACCCACCCCCGCCACCGGCCACACGCTCGACCCCGTCTTCTCCACAAGCACCCATGTCGCCTTCACCCACACCACCGAACTCCACTGGACTGACCACCGATGCATACACTTCACCTTCAAGAAACCAACCACGCACCACCACACCCAACAACTACTGCGACGCTGCTGGAGCAAAGTTACCGAGGACCAACTGACCACCACCCTCACCCAGAACCCACCCACCGACCCCACCGACACAGACACCGCCGCCCAAAACTTCAGACAGTGGATCGGCGACTGTGCCAACATCCTAGCCCCGATCAAAAAACCCTCCACCAAATACCCCAGCAAGAAAGCCACCTGGTTCAACAAAGAACTCCAGATCTCCAAACGGACATGCCGGAAGCTAGAGAAGAAATGGCTCCGCACACCAGACAGCCAGGCAGCCCACAAGGACGCCGTCCGCAGACATCACCACCTCATCAGAACAGCCAAAAGATCATCCTTCAAAATCCGACTGGAGAACAAAACACACAACAGCAAAGAGCTTTTCAACATAGTGAAGGAACTCCCCAACCCCAGCGCCAACACCAATGACATCCCGCCCTCACAGGACCTGTATGACTCACCGGCCTCCTTTTTCCATCGCAAGATCGCCGACATCCACAACAGCTTCAACTCCTCATCCACCCCGTCCGCAACACTCCACGCCTCGAACACCACCCGAACAAACAACCTGATCTCCTGGACCCACGTCAACGACGAAGAGACCCGCAAGGTCATGAACTCCATCCACTCAGGACCTCCAGCAGACCCCTGCTCCCATCACGTTTTCAACAAAGCCAACGCAACTATCACACCCCAGCTGTGAAAGATCATCAATATCTCCTTTGACACTGCGACTATCCCGGATAGCTGGAAACACGCTGAAATCAACGCCCTCCTCAAGAAACCCAAGGCGGACCCCAAAAACCTCAAGTACTCCCTCCCTCCTCCCCTTTCCAGCGAAGGTCATCGATAAAATCAGCAACATACAGCTCACCCGCCATCTCGAGGACAACAGCATCCTAAACCCATCCTAGTCCGGATTCAGACGCAACCACAGCACCGAGACTGCCCTTCTCGCCGCCACAGACGGTATCCCGTGCCAGCTAAACAACGGCAAAACCTCAGCCCTCCTCCGCCTGGACCGGTCAGCTGCATTCGACACAGTCTGCCACCGCACCCTAAGGACACGCCTCCAGGAAGCCGTAATCCAGGATAAAGCCCCGAACTGGACCTCGTCCTTCCTCTCCGGCAGAACCCAGAGAGTCCGTCTCCCGCCCTTCCAATCTGAAGCCACCAACATCATCTGCGGCGTACCCCAAGGCTCATCAATCAGCCCAACCTTGTTCAATGTCTACATGGCCCCCCTCACACAAGTGGCCCGTCAGCACAACCTGAACATCATCTCCTATGCCGACGACACCCAGATCATCCTCTCCCTCAACAAGGACCCGCACACCGCCAAAACCAACCTTCACAAGGGAATGAAGGCCGTCGCCGAGTGAATGAGATGCAGCCGTCTGAAGCTGAACTCGGACAAGACGGAGGTCCTCATCCTAGGTCCCGTCCCCTCTGCTTGGGACGACTCCTGGTGGTCTACCGCACTGGGAGCAGCGCCGACTCCTATGGACCACGATAACAACCTGGGATTTATCCTCGACTCCTCCCTCTCCATGTCGAAGCAGATCAACGCCATCTCCTCCTCCTGCTTCAACACCTTCCGCATGCTTCGCAGGATCTACAAGTGGATCCCGACCGAAACAAGAAGAACAGTGACCCAGGCCCTCGTCAGCAGCAGGCTGGACTACGGCAACGCACTCTGCGCAGGTATCCCGGCCAAACACCTGCAACGACTGCAACGCATCCAGAACGCCTCAGCCCGGCTGATCCTCAATGTCCCTCGACGCAGACACATCGCCCCCACCTGAGAGACCTGCACTAGCTCCCCGTCAACAAAAGGATCACCTTCAAGCTCCTCACCCACGCACACAGAGCACTCCACAACGCCAGACCAACCTACCTAAACAACAGACTCAACTTCTACACCCCGCCCGCCAGCTCCGCTCGGCCAACCTCGCCCTTGTCGCCGTCCCTCGCATCCAATGAACAACCTGCGGCAGCAGATCCTTCTCCTTCATCGCCGCCAAGACCTGGAACACCCTCCCCACCCATCTGCGGCAGACCCAAGACCTGCTCACCTTCAGGAAGCCCCTCAAGACCTGGCTCTTCGAGCAGTAGCGGCACCCCTCCCCTCAGCGCCTTGAGACCCTCACGGGTAAGTAGTGTGCTTTACAAGTTCACTGATTAATTGATTGATTGATACAATGCTGGCTCTGGTCAACGTTCAAAGCAGCACAAAGTAATTTCTTGATTTCCCTGTGGAAATGTGTTCCTCTATCCGACTCCAATAAGGTTGGAAATCCAAACCTCGGGATCAACTCCCTAAGCAACAAATTTGCTACTGTAAGGCTATCACATCTTCTCATTGGATAAGCTTCCACCAATCGTGAGAAACCACACCACAACCAGAACATACCTCAAGCCATTGCACATAGCCATCTCAATAAAATCGAGCTGTATCCTGTTGAAAGGCCCTCCAGACCTTTTAATATAACTCAAAGCAACCACAGTCTTCCTTCCAGCATTCATCTGCTGACACATGACACACCTATGACACACTGCTTCAGCAAACGCACGAAACCGTGGATTATACTACGTTTGTCTGAACACTCCCACCATAGCATCCCTTCCAAGGTGCACTACTCCATAAATCGGTCCCACCATAGGACTTAATAAATCACCTGGCAATACTGCTCGACCGACATATGAAACCCAAATCCCTTCAACTCTTATCTCGCATCCTGCTCTGATCCACACAGCTTTTTCCTCTTCTGAAGCCTCTCATTGCAGACGCTTAAGCTCATCCCAAGTGTCTGCCATGGCTAACTTCATGCTGAGCTTGGTTCTTTCTGGGCTCTTTCCTGTATTGTCTCCAGTAAATATACACCCTTGTTCAGCGCAAAAACAGGCTACTTCGTCTGCATAACTATTTCCGAGGGAGACAAAGTAATTTCCCTTCCCATGGGCTATACATTTTACCACAGCAATCCCTTGAGGACGTTGTCAAGCTTCTAACCATTGTCTTACATATTCCCTGTTACTAATGGGAGATCATGGTGCTGTCAGAAACCCTCTCTGTGACCATAGCTGTCCGAAATTATGAACCACACCGAACCCATACTGGCTATCGTTGTAAATAGCGACTTGGATTTAATCAGCAGCCAAACACGCATGAGTCAGAGCAATGATTTCTGCTACCTGTGCGGAGTATACTCCCTGTAAACAAGCAGCTTCCACAACTCCAGAAATGGTACACACCGCAAATGCTGCTCTCAAATGACCTGCATTGTCTCTTAAGCATGAACCATCTACTAAAAAGGTTTCATCTAGCTCAAGTAGAGGTTTATCCCCAATGAAAGGCCTCGGTTTGGTACATAGTTCAGTCACATTGAAACAGTCATGGTCCTCACAATCTTCAGCATCAGCATTTGGCAAATGCATTAAAGTAGCTGGATTCAGGACAGAACAACGTTTCAAAGTCACATTCTCTGAGGCAAGTATAGCCTGTACATAGCGTGTGAGTCTATTATTTGTCATATGCTGTGTCTTGGTTCTTGTCATCAGGAGCTCAACTGAGTGTGGAACAAAAACAGTAAGTGTATAACCCATAACAATACTCTCACATCTTTTAATGCTGGCACCTGTTGCACCAGCGGATTTTAGACATCTGGGCAACACTGAAGATACTGGATCTAAAGTAGCTGAGAAGTAAGCAACTGGTCTACGGACTCCTCCATGACTTTGAGTTAGGACTGATAAAGCGCAACCTTCTCGCTCATAACAGAACAGTGAAAAAGACTTGTTATAGTCTGGCATCCCCAAAGCAGGAGCACAACATAGATCCTCTCTCAACTCCAAGAGTGCTACTATGCAATCTTGATCCCAGGGTACTGGATCACTCACATCCTTGTGCGTCAGCCTCTGCAAAGGCTTCGCCTTTAAGAAAAAGTTTGGGATCCACTGACAACAGCACCCAGCCATTCCCAAGAACATCTGAACATCCGTACTTACTTCTGTGTGGTGGGCACCATCATTTTCATAATTCCTTCAATTCGATCTGGTGATACCTTCCTTTTGCCTTTTTCTAATCGGTGACACAAATACTGAACCTCAGTCAAACAATACTGTAACTTGTTCGGGGACACCTTGTGTCCATTCTCAGCTAGATGGTTCAGTAGGGCAACAGTATCAATCCTTCAAGCATCCTCAGTCTTGGACAGAATCAGAAGATTGTCAATGTACTGTACGAGAACTGAATTCTGTGTCAGTACGAGACTCTCAAGATTCTTCTTCAGCAGCTGATTAAAGATCGATGGATTCTCTGTATACCCTTGAGGGATACGACACCATGTTAACACATGATCTTCCAGCCGAAATACAAACAAAAACTGGCTCTCCTCATGTAGAGGTTTTGAAAAGAATGCCTGACACAGATCAATCACAGTGAACCATTCAGCTTCACATGGAATCTGAATAAGTATCACTGATGAATTCGGTACCACAGGACAACATGGAACCACGATTGTGTTAACCTTTCACAGGTCTTGCATGATCCTATAACTCCCAAGGGCTGTTATTTCTCCGGCTGGAGTGCAACCAAAATATAGCAGAAACAACAGATATCCCAAGTTTCACCCTTGAAAGAAAAAACATTATATAAAAAAAGTATAGGTCCTGATGAAGTTGGATGCAAAGTTTTGTGTCCATTAAACGTACGTCGACCTGAGAGTTTGATGCCCAACTTACCAGCATAGCATTGGAGGATTGATGTTTCCGTCCCAATTTGTTTTCATCTGTGTGTGCTGTGCCGTACTGGAGAGTATGAATGTGTGTAGTGTGTGTCAATGATATGAGTGGTAAATATGTGAATGAGGTGTTAGTGTGGGGTAGATAAGTTTGTTTAGCAATATTTATGCTAGTTTCTTGAGGAAGAAGATTCACTATTTATTAATAATAAACTTGGCTGTGCATCGATCATGAGTTTTTTTGCACAGATTGTGATCTTGATAAGAAAATGTATTAGTGAAATTCGTTGATGCATTGTAAAGAAATAACAGTGTTCTAAAGTAATGCGACAATACAAATCAAGATTGTTATATGATTGCTTTTTAAATAAGTAAATAAGTAAATGAAATGAAATAATAATAAAAAAGTTTTTTTATTAAACTTATATCTTTGTGTGGAGAAATCATGAGTCAATAACCCACTGCTATGTTATATATTAGCGAGTATTAAAGTATTCCAGGTCACGTGGGAGGTTGTTCTTTAAAAACTAGCATCATTATCACTAGTCTGTAGCTCTACTCCTTTGGGCGTGCAATAGATAGTGCAGTTCAATTTACATAAAAGATCACAACCCAACAGACAGACCGGACTTGAGTCGCATACCACAAATTGTTGTTGGTCACGGAAGGTCCCTATTCTCATAGGTATTGGTTCAGTCAAAGGATTAATCCTTTTCTTATTTACCACTCCTACAACGTGAATCAATTGTCCCGAAAGGGGTAAGTTTGGAACTACCGCAGATCTCACAGTAGAGTGGGTAGCACCCATATCAACCAAGAAGGTAGCTGGGTGACCATCAACATCCGCCTCTACATACGGTCCTCTCTGATCTACCTCCAAGACTTCTCCAAGTGTACAGTCTTCCTCCCCCCTCAGACACCGTTTTTGCAATGGGTCTGAATTGTTTTCATCAAAGGTCTCAAAAAAAGCATCTGCGGATAAGTTTGGGTTCCCTGTGGGATTCTCGGTGGCTCGGGGAACTTGTACCTGCAGACCTATTGTCCCCCATTGTACAGGTCTGTGTCTTGTCACTGTATTGACAACCTCAGACGTCTGCACCACTTCCTCCTGCTGGATCTGAGTAGCTGGATTCGATCTACACTTGTGCTTCTAATGCCCGATCTTATGACAGTTGGGAAGTGCAATAGTCTTTTTTAGGGTAGCAACATCTAGCCCTGTCTTAGGATCTATGGGTTTTCCTTTTCCCTGACCTGATGTATTCTGAGTCCCTCCTTGATTATTTCCCTGCCTTCTTACTAACGTTTCTCCATTTGTCTGGGCCTGATCTTCCTTCTCTGCATGCTGCATTTGTACCAGCATGAGCTTATCCTTAAGCTTCTTATGCTTTGAGTCCACTTCGTCACTACAGTATCTGACATACCACAGGATTTCATCCACAGATTTATTCTGCCAACAAATCAAATGCTGCTGAATCAGAAAGCTAACCTCTGGTCTCAATCCTAACACAAATTTGGAGACGAACTGTCCTATATCCTTTGGGTCAAGCGTATCCAACCCACTGTACTGCTTGAAGGCTTGTAAAAGCCTCTCATAGTAGGCATGCACAATCTCCTTTGGTTCCTGAACAGTTCTGTCTATATTAACCCAATCAATATCTTGTGCGAAATCTTAGATTGTAACCATGTGATTAACTGCTCATACTTTTTCATAACCACAGGTGAAGGACCATGCGTAACAGAATCTCGCTCAGGTTCTGAAGACGACCAATCAACAGCAATTTTACAAGCTGACCACAAATCACTTAACAATATCAAAGAACGTATTCAAATCAATCCACAATACTTTTGAAATATTAACAAACCGATCAACTTGCTTGTACCACTCAACAGGTTTTTCTCTCAGCCGAGGAAAATCATTGGTAAACAGTGCCAAATCACCTCTACTCCAAGGCACATGCACATCCTTCACTCGGTACCTCTCGCAACGGAAAAGCCTCTACTCTCATTGTCCCTCCTCCTGGAGGTGGGGTTTCTCCTATGCTCTTTCTCAATTTTCTTTCCTTGACCATCTTTCCTCCTACTTGTCAAGCATGCTCCATGCGCGTATCCCTATGATCAATTCTCGAACAAGCTTTTTCAAACCTATGACCCTTTTCTCTTCTAGTTCCTGATCACTGTAATTTAACCTATGGTTTCCCTGTAGCATCTTTGTTTTAGACTAATCCACATCATACCTCTGTGCCAACTCTGACAATTTCTCATGTGCTTTCCTTGCGAGTTACATCTTTCGCCACAAACAACAATTCATCTGGCTCATAGAGTTCGATCCTTTCCAAAGACAAATTCCCACTGATTATTTACTCCACTTCTGCCTTCAATCTCACCACATCCAGCACCTTAGCCCTCAGATCCGCTTTAATTGTCCCTCGACTCAACACACTACTCAACTCTCCACTCTCACTACCTTGCTCTTCCCGCTGTTTCCCTTCCACTAAGTTCTGTGAGATAGGTTGACTCCCCGAAGCTCCCTGACTATCACTACCTACCATCATCCTTCCACTAGGGCCTCTCACTGGGGGTTCCCACATCCTCAATTCAGAGCACGAGTCAGCCAATGACCCTGTCCTCTGTGCTCTCTGTTCCACCTGTCCCCTAGAGGAATCTGCTGTGGCTGGTAACGGCGTACTTGATTCTATGGGCCCTGAAAGGTGACTACTTCCATCCGCTGTCCTGTTCCCTCCGGAACCAGCACCCTCTCCCATTGCTGACTATACTAAACTTTCATTTCCTGTCTGATCTGGATCGTATACTGACACTATAGGACCAATGGTGACCAGTACTGTAAGAGCTTCTGGTAGTCGGATAACTTTGTTAACCACATTTGTCTCCATTCCGCTCAGTGGTTGTGTCCCCATTCTCTCTATTCCTGCTGAAATACTTCCTCTTACTCCCACTGTAGGGTCCATCTGCAGCTCCCCTGTTTCCCTTGCAGAAGCTCCCATTCCTCCTTCCGAATCTGGATTATATGGAGGTGGACGTTCTGCCAATAACCTCTCTAAAAGGCTGTCACCTGTGCCGCTATCATCTTCTTCTTCTCTTCTCCTTTGGGCATCTCCTACCTTTACTAGCAATGGAAATAGTCTATCTCCCTCAATGGTGTCTACACTCCATCTTTTCGTCACTGCATCCCACCGTTCATCCTGAAATGCCCTGATAGATTTCTTCATCCTTTCCAGAATTCGATCTGTTTTCCTCACATGCGCTGCTCTTATCCATGCATCTAGCGCCTCAAACTGAGATGGTCTAGGTCAAGGTCGCAATGCAGCCATCACCGACTTCACATGATACACACATAAAATCTGAATGAGCCATAGCGTGGGAAAGCCAAATCTCCCTCCTTCTCAGTCAGCTTTTGCCAATTCTGAAGCCAAAGTATAGTATGGAGCCTTACATTCTATAAGGCCACATAATTTAGCTGGGGTATCCTCCGGTGGTGCTACTTCCCCCACTTCCCTATCTCCCCTACAAAGATCTTGGAATACTGTAAAACATTTCATGATGAAATCAACTCTTTTACCCACAGTGTTTTCGTTTTACTTTCTGATATCAATCCACCAGAACCAGCGCAACTTTGCACTAACCGACCTATCACAGCACGGCACCCTTCAACGTTACTCCTCCTCCTCACGCAGCAGTTCCCCTCCTTCACAATTCACCTCGAGCACTTTCACACGTTTCACTCATACAAGTTACTGTCAGTCCACAAAACGACCGGACAATCACTTGATCGACTGTCTGTCCACCATACGACCGGACAGTCACTCATAATAGTCCACCTCAATCTGACAATTGTCAGTCCGCGAAATGACCAGACAACTGTCCTCCACCATCTGCCCATGAACGGCCAGACGGTCACATAATTAGTTGATAGGAACCAATCGCTCGATTTTACACACACAGTAACCCATGACCTGTGTTGGTCACTTAAACACTCACTCTCTCGTTCCCTATCTCGGGTGGGTTTGTCGATGACGTCACACGACTCCCACAATCAATGGTCAAAAATTACGGCTCTGGGTCTCTTTTACAACACAATCTATCTATCCTGGGATCTTAGGCTACTTGTCGAGCCTGACATCAAAAATCACATGGACCGCGCACTCACCGTCTGAAACCACAATCACTCAACTCTCATTCCAACTCCACAAGACATCACACAATCAAATTATCACAGCAATCTAACAACATCCCTATTCTTACTCACTCCTCCACGCACCGCTGCCTCCGCCGCACCGTCACTCTCCGTCAGTTTCCGCCAAACACCGTTGTTCTCCTCTCTCGATCTTCTGGGCAACCATCTCTTGGGCTCTATGGGGTTCTCCTAACCTTTCCCTGACTCTCCCCTTACTACAGAGGTAACCGTCCTCTCACTACCAACTGATAAGGCTGGGTTCCACTACAGAAATTTTAACAAGGAATGCCAGGTCGATGTCTCTTTTTACCTGCTGAGAAGTGTAAAGAGAAGAATCAGGACATTACCACAATTAACTTTCCAAAACTAATCAGGACTCAAGGATCACAGACTCCAAATTCAGTTAAGGGTTTATTACAAAGTCAACAAGCATTTGCAATGCAATAGGTCTCGCATTACGAAGGTTTGAGGTATTGGTATTGTAAATGACAAATATTTTATTTATGTGTTGGTTTTGAAAATAGCGAAATTAATAGCTTTGTCATTTACAATGCCAATAGTTTTAACTTTCACAAACATGACACCTATAGCATTTCTAATGCAATATGTGTTGTATTTACATGACTTAGATGTATTAATAATACAAATAACAATGGCTTTTATTTTTTTTAATAATTAATACCTACATTAAAGTTATTGTAATTTATAATGACAATAGCTTAAACTTTTGTAAATAACTTTTAGGAAGATTATGTTCAGTGTATTTTATTGTGATGAAAATCCAAGAACAGAAGTGAAATATTAAAATATTTTTCTGACATTTGTAATAAATCTTGAAACATTGAGAGAACTTATTAGAACCATTTGTTGTTGAATGGTTGCTAAGAGTGATGCTGTGGCCTTCAGTGGTGCTGATTGATGCTGTGGCCTTCAGTGGTGCTGAGTGATGCTGTGGCATTCAGTGGTGCTGAGTGATGCTGTGGCATTCAGTGGTGCTGAGTGATGCTGTGGCATTCAGTGGTGCTGAGTGATGCTGTGGAATTCAGTGGTGCTGTGTCGTAGAGTGGTGCTGAATGATGCTGTCGTGTTGAGTGATGCAGTGGCATTGAGTGATGCTGTGGCGTTGATTAATGCTGTGATGTTGAGTGATGCTGTGACATTGAGGGATGCTGTGCGCTGAGTGATGCTGTGGCGTTGAGTGGTGCTGTGGCTTTGAGTGGTGCTGTGGCATTGAGTGGTGCTGTGGCATTGTGAGGTGCTGTGGCATTCAGTGGTGCTGAGTGATTCTGTGATGCTGAGTGATTCTGTGGCACTGAGTGATGCTGTGCCGTTGAGTGGTGCTGTGGTGTTGAGTGGTTCTGTGGCGTTGAGTGATGCTGTGGCGTTGAGTAATACTGTGACGTTGACTGATGCTGTGGCGTTGAGGGATGCTGTGCACTGAGTGGTGATGTGGCATTGAGTGGTGCTGTGGTGTTAAGTGGTGCTGAGTGATGCTATGACATTGAGTGATGCTGTGGCGTTGAGTGATGCTGTGACGTTGAGTGATGCTGTGGAGTTGAGTGATGCTGTGGTGTTGAGTAATACTGTGACGCTGAGTGATGCTGTGGCGTTGAGGGATGCTGTGCGCTGAGTGGTGCTGTGGCATTGAGTGGTGCTGTGGCGTTGTTGGGTACTGTGGCATTCAGTGGTGCTGAGTGATTCTGTGGCGCTGAGTGATTCTGTGGCGTTGGGTGATGCTGTGGCATTGAGTGAAGCTCTGGCATTGAGTAATGCTGTGGCATTGAGTAATGCTGTTGCGTTGAGGAATGCTGTGCGCTGAGAAGTGCTGTGGCATTGAGTGGTTCTGTGGCGTTGAGGGGTTGTGTTGGAGGGTGGAGTTGGGGGTGGAGTTGGAGTGTGGAGTGGAGGGTGGAGTTGGAGGGTGGAGTTGGAGGGTGGATTTGGAGGGTGGATTTTCATGTAGGATTTTGATTTGGATGGTGTAGTTGGATGGTGTAGTTGGATGGTGTAGTTGGACGGTGGAGTTGGAGGCTGGAGTTGGAGGGTGGAGTTGGAGGGTGGATTTGGAGGTTGAAGTTGAATGGTGGAGGTGTAGGGTGGAGTTAGATTTTGAGGGTGGAGTTGGAGTCCATAGTTGTAGTTTGCGGGTGGATTTGGAGAGTGGATTTGGAGGCTGGAGTTGTAGTTGGAGGGTGGATTTGTAGGGTGGATTTGGATGTTGGAGTTGGAGGGTGGATTTGGATGGTGTTTTTGGAGGGTGGATTTGTAGTTGGAGGAAGGAGTTGGAGTGTGGATTTGGAGTGTTGAGTTGGAGGGTGTAGTTGGATGGTGGAGTTAGAGGGTGTAGTCGGAGGGTGTAGTAGTGCTTGGATGGTGGATTTGGATGGTGGATTTTGAGGATAGAGTGGTGGGCAGGTAGAGTGGTGGTGCTAGAGTGTGGGCGCTAGAGTGTGGGCGCTAGAGTGGTGGATAGGGTGGTGGTGGATAGGGTGGTGGTGCATAGAGCGGTGGCGCATAGAGTGGTGGCACATAGAGTGGTGGCGCATAGAGTGGTAGAGTGTTGATGGAGAGAGTGGTAGAGTGGTGGAGGTAGAAGGCTGTACTGTGTGTGAGAGAGAGCGTGTGTGTGTGAGAGAGAGTGTGTGTGTGAGAGAGAGAGAGAGTGTGAGAGAGAGTGTGTGTGAGAGAGAGAGAGTGTGTGTGTGAGAGAGAGTGTGTGTGTGTGTGCGAGAGAGTGTGTGTATGAGAGAGAGTGTGTGTATGAGAGAGAGTGTGTGTGTGTGAGAGAGAGAGAGTGTGTGTGTGAGAGAGAGTGTGTGAGAGAGAGTGTGTGAGAGAGAGAGAGTGTGTGTGTGTGTGTGTGAGAGTGAGAGAGAGAGTGTGTGTGTGAGAGAGAGACAGAGTGAATAACAAGAAGCCAGGCAGCCCGGAAGACATCTCAACATCCTGTCCGATTACAAGCAGAACGGGGACACCAGCCTTCAATTTCGTAAATCCAAAGCAGTCTACTTCTTGATAAGAACTCAAGGGAGGCAGGAAGATGTGAAATACCTTCCAGTTTGAAGCAACATCAAAGGGCTGTTAAACTCGGATGCGAAGTCTACCCTTATTTGTGAATTTAAAACGCTCTGGCATTGTCAATAAAGCATTCTCAAATTGAATTGCATGGGAGAAAAAATGAAAAGCGAGTGACAGAAATCATAGCCAAGTGGAAAGAGTCCCTGTCTAATCTGTAGTAGATTCTGCTCTCTTGCATAAAAGCATAGGATGTCTTACGCCAGAGCAGCGGATTTTGAAACTGAGCAGCACCCTGTGATTCTGGGCAAATCACTTCATTTTTCCGTGTCTAAAAAAACAAACACATACAAGACCAAAAGAAACCGGAGGAAATTATACAAATGGAAGGGGAAGGAAAGAGAGACGAGGGAAATATAACGAGACAGAGAATGAAAGATGAGATGAAGGAAAAAAGAAAGGTGGTGAAGGGGGTAGCGACTAGCGAGGGAGATAAAACATAAAAGGGGAGAAGAAAAGGAGAGAAGAGAAAAGGAGGGTAGAAAGAAAGAAAACAGCAGCATGTCTTATTAACAAGACTGAGAGGCAGCGGAAGATTAATGGGAGAGAGGGCTGGGAAGAGGGAGAGAGAGAGGAAGGGCGAGTGAGAGAAAAATCAGAGGTAAATTAAGCGCAATCAATTAAGAAGCAGCAGGCCAAGGGAAGATAAGTGGGCATTAATGAGAGGCCACAGGCTTGGAGGGAGAGGATATGGGAGGGGGGGAAGGAGGGAGAGTAAACATAAGCGAGTGTGTGAGGGAGAGTAAATGAGAGGAGGGAAGAAGAGAGCGTGAGAGAGAGGGGGGAGAGACAGGAGGCGAGATCATATGGGCATTGCTGTGGGGGGTGGGTGGGCGGGGTAGCAGCAGCCTTTGATGTCTGTTGGTGTGAGAGACAAATGTTGGTGTGCGAGGCTTCCTTTAAAGTCGGGTGGGAGGGGTGGGGGAGCAAGCGAGTGGGAGGGAATGAGCATAGCACGCGCCTGCCGAAGCTTCACACTTCAATAGAGAACATACATTGGGAGAAATCCGCTTGTTCAAGAGGGTTGTTTCAACTACAATAGTTCGGAGCTATAAATAGCTCGACCTAAAAACAACAGAAGATACAAGCACCTCAAGACGAGGTTGTAGAAATACATAGGAACTAATACAAAACTAAATCTGCGGATTAATCTGCTCTGGTGGATGATTAAGAGAATAAACAACTCCAAAAATAAAACACAAGCAAGGACTGTTCCAACATTTAAATCAGACTTCATCTGTCTCTGGAAGTGGAAAACATTAGACCATCCCTACACTATTGCTAAGGTGACATCCCTACTTAGCATTTCCCAGGCAAAGTCAGTAAAAAGTTTCAGCTTGTGAATACTTCCTAAGAAGCGCATTCAAAGAGTAAATCAGTAGCCAAAGCTACAGAGCTTGTCCTAAGATGCTCCTTTCTAGATTGATCCTCTGACTCCTAACTCATCCTGTCTCCTTCTACCTCTCTGAACCTCTCTCTTTCTCCTTCGGCCTCTCCTCCCTCGGGGTACTTTTCCTAATACAAAATGCAAAAATGTAGAACACGCCCACAGATCACCTCAATCTAATAGACACCTCTCCTAGGTAGTTTTCCACTGTCTTCTCCATGTGCATTCTGTTGACCTTGATTCCCAGGCCTCCTCAGTGAGAAAGAACATTGGCGCCCAATTATCGACCTTATGTTTACAATGTTGCACCTCTCCTCCATGCCTAACTCCTAAAACAAAAGACATTAGTTCTAACTAACAAAGGCTGCTTCTTTAACCTGCAACTGAAACGTGAGACCAGAACACCCTTGCATACATATGAAAATTGCTGACTGCTTCTAATGCAAGAGCACACCAGGGAAAATACATTTTCCAGGCCTGCACAGTTTGGCCAACGTAAGAATAAACGAATAGGCCTTTCACATTTCAACGTGAGCATTTTTTAGGCCCTTGCACATCAAATTATACACTCAATTTAATAAAGCTTCACACTACAACATCTACAATTATTACACGTTTGCAATTCTCATTATTTCTTTGTGCAATCTACATCTTGGTGCACATTAAAATTAAAATGCATTCTATTACACAGAAACTTTTCGTTAAACAACTGCAGCATACTAAGGATTTCAATTTCACATATAACATGATTTCATTTCTCTTCTGTAAGGCAAGAAATACATTTCTATCACTTCACCTGCACATTTTATTATGACATCACAATTCTAATAATCACACGTTAATACAACAAAAGAATATATGCGGATGCGGACTATCTGTGATTATAATGCACCCCTACAATTTTAGAGCACCATCAGGCTCAATCACCTTCATGCCACTTTATATGTGCCCTGTGCACACACCCTTTCCATTAAGGCCTAAAAGTGGGAGGGGGTCGCTGGGGAGGCAGGCACAGGGGAACTGTGACAATGGCCCAACAGCCATAACAATGCCTGGCCCCTAGCAAGGCCCCTTCACTTACTCACCCTCCAGCAGAAAAATCAGATACTCTCCTGTACAAGTCACAACCTGGCTGACACAACAAAAGTATCCTCTAAATCCTAGAAGTGGAGAAATCCAGTCGTGTTGCTATTATATAGTTTTAACTGCCCTTGTGAGCGCGGACAAAATGCCTCTGGGATGTTGAAGTAGGGTCTGCGATTCAAGGACTTTTAATTCAAGATCCCTCACAAACCTGGAAGGAGTGACAACCTTGCCGGGTAGCTTGCCACCGCTGCTGCGCCAAACACTGCATGCACCATTGACGACGTCTCCATCTGTCTCACAACTAGCAAAACCGAAAGACAACAGGTGGATCTGAATGACATCACTGTCAGTCGTTAAGACCACACACTCAGAGTGTACTAGTCATGACACCTTGCCAAGCCTTACTTGGTGCAAAGAACACTGACACACCTGAACAAAAAACCTTCAAACAATGGCTGCCTGAATTATGCCTGAGTGCAAATGGCACCGTTTTAAGTGTGTTGATTCCACACACAATGGTCACACGCATGTGAAAACTCCCAAGAACATGATGGAGCAGAAGTGTTTTCCTCAACTTGACAAGCGGGTGACGTTATTTCTTTCAAAGCGTCTGTGAAACTGGAAACTCTGAGCACCTCTGCCAATAAACGGATGGGCGGAACCAGTCCTTCTTTTCCTTGGACTCTTAGCATCAGGATAACACTTACTGATAGCGTTTGACGGGCAGCAACAATACCCGGAAATCCATATGGCATACTCCGCAAATGCTGCTTACGTGATTCTTTTACTAGGCAAAATATTTTTAGTTTATCTATTACAAAAATGCGAAGTTTGACAGCGGACAGCTCTTCGGTGGAAGATAACTTCAGCAGAAAGTTCAAGCATCGAACGCTCAGATTTTTGGCCACGAGCCAATGGGGATGGTGAACTCTAAGGGAACTCAGAAAGCTCAGATTTCGAAGAATTCGCTTTAACAAACTCTCAGTCAGACGTCCACGACTGTCCGGATTCTGCTGAAATGTTCCACGCATCGTTACTAATACAGGCCCTCCCTTCCAAATCTATTCCTGCTTCGGTTGTTTGCACTGGACCCTCACGTGCTCTCTGCACATCTCAGCAACAGCAGAACGCTGAGAAGGAAACACCCGTCTACAAAAGGAACACGCAAAGGACTGCGCGGATTGTAGACAAGGAGCCGCGCCCTCCTTGCATCCCAGCTGGGGCGTGATTCAAAGGAAGCCACTCGTCTCAGGGGCAGATTTACAATAACTGGCGCATCCCCAGGGATGCGCCAGTTATTGTGCGCCACAGCTCCGCCACCCATGGTGCGCCTCATTTACAATGCGGCGCACCATGGGGCAAAAACGGCACAGATGCATGACGCATCTGTGCCGTAAAGGCGGCGCATTGCTGGAGTTGCATCGCAAGCGCGACGCAGCTCCAGCAAAGCTCTGGGGTGCCCTATCTGTCCAATGCTGCGTCAAGCCTTACGCCTGCTTAAAGCAGGCGCAGGGTTTTGACGCAGCATTGGCCTAAAAGTGCCTGCGTGAAATCTTGTAGATTTCACGCAGGCATTTTTGCGAGGCGCACCTGCCCCGGAACGCCCACCCTGCGCCGGAACGCCCACATGTGGAGCAGGGCTTTACAACGTGACGCATCTGCCTAGATGCGTCACGTTGTAAATGGGTCGCAGGGATGTGCCACGTGTACGACGCCGTTGCGTGACGCAACGGCGGCGCAAGTCCGACATAAATCTGCCCCTATAGAGCTTTAGCTGTCGCCCAAGTAAAGGTCACCGTCAAAAAAGTGGAGTCATGAAAGCAGTACTACCAGGGACATTTTAAGGATTTGGGGGGCCCTGGGCCAAACATATTTTGGGGCCCCTGTTCAGAACAGCTTACAATTTATGGTCCAATTTCAGGTGTTTCATGTCCTCTTTGGCTAGGTCACTTGACAGGCACACTCATCGAAATTCTGAATGTTTTGTACATCTAATATTCAGGGAAGTGATGTGTGTTTTCAATCTTGTAACAAAGCAGCAGTTCACTAATATTACTGAAAACTATATCTGTGACACCCTCCCATTTTGCATATATGAGGTTCTATTTTGTTCTAAAGGAATATTTTTATGGATGTTGCATAACATATAAACACAAAATTTCTCTGCAAATGTATGTAATAGACTCTCACACATCACCCACATTAAAAATAGATGAAAAGAAAACGGTATTTAAAACAATCTGTTGAAGAATTATTCATGGTCCTCAAGGCAAGACTCTCCCCAGAACAGAGCTGGCTCTATTAGGGGCCCCCTGAAAGGCAGGGGCCCTGGGCCACAGCCAACTTTGCCCAGGCATTAAAACGTCCTTGAGTAGTACCGGTGTTTTGGTCCAAGAAGGGACTTTGGTAGTCGTTCCTTGAATGAATGCATGAGTAAATAAGTGAGTGAATGGTGTTGTCTGATTACCTAGAAATAGGCGTGCTGGTGCTATATTTCTGGGTAAAGCCCAGAACTCTGTATGATCGAGATGCTAGCAGGGAGCGCCGCTGAGTCTGTATGTCGTAATGTAATGTTTGTAAGTATCCGTCAACATTTGTTGGAGGTCTAGCGTAAACGCAGTGAAGTAGATACTCATATTGAGGAAGGAGGGCACCGGATAAGACGTGACCACCCTCCAGGGCCACTAACGTCTAATGTTCATAACGCCCTTCTTACCCTTTAAAACGATAAAGCCTATAATAGCATATCCGTCCCCATTTGTCACTCGTTCTATGACCGACCCCTGCCTGATAAGCCTGTCCTTGGTGGAGAAAGAGCACGGGACACCAGAGGTAATAACCAGGGCACAAGTCCTAAAAAAAGAAGTGGGGGGACTCTCCAAGGTAGGCGTGATCACAGGAAGTGACATCACGGCAGGAAGTGACATCACGACAGGAAGTGACATCACGACAGGGAGTGACATCACGACAGGAAGTGACATCGCATGTAAGGCAGATCTATCATTTGCATATATTGCAAGATTTAACAATTGAAGCTGCTTGGTAATTAAGCCTGTGACTTAAGGTCCCTGTATGGAGGAATTAGCAGCCCAAATGTGGATGAAGTTTGGCGTACAACTACATTAGTCAAGCCATTAAGTGCTGTAAGTTAGGCATACTAAAACATGGGACCATGAACAAAAGTAGAATTAGTGTGTTGAAAAAAGCCGAAGAAAAGCACATACTAGAAACTACAATAGTGATTATCAAAACTATAAAATTTATTACGCTACCTAGAACATGACATTTACATTTATTAACCAGACCCTCCAGGATATCGCGATTTCGCGATTTGCAAAAAAATCGCGAAATCGTCACTTTTGTAAAAATGCCGCGATTTTTACTAAAGTGCCCGCGAAATCGGCACTTTTGTAGAAATCGCTGCATTGTTACAAAAGCAAATGCATGCCGCTATGCCGTGCCTCTATATCCTGGGGGGTGTGTATTGTGAGTCTGAGTCCGGTCGCCATGAACGGCCTGGTATTGTCAGTCCAGACGGGGTGTTAATGTCCCAGCGGATGGCCGGGCGGTGCTGCTACACAGGAGGATTAACCCTAAAGAGCGAGTGATTAAGCAGGCCATCCGCCTTCCCATTTGCCTCTGTTTGTGTGGGTGACACGGCGCGGTGCAGCTGCAGTCACAGGACTATGCAAAAGGGAATTTGAGAATTTGCATATTTTATCCATTTACTCATTGCATATAAAGTTAAAGAAATATTAATTACGCAGGACATTATGAGTCAGCCAACCATTTGATCTGTTTATGCTCTGGGCGACTGTGTGTTTACTCATAATAAACCAATTCTAGCCCAATATGCTAGCTAGGTTTTTGCAAAGTGCAAAATTGTTTAAGATGAAGACTCCTTTGTGTAATCATAATTTATAGCTGTTGGAGTTTGCTGAAAGCGTTTTACCAAAATTCTTCTCAATTTACGGTGGGGACGAAACAAATACAGAGAGATATGGTTCCTGGAAGTAAATTAACATTCACACAGAATCTGCAAGGAGGGTGTCAATATTGTCATGTTTGATTAATAGCGCCCAGCACTAAAACTACAGCGTGGAATGGGACACAGTTAGGCCATAATCAAATAGAAACTCAATCGCCGGGGACCGCAGGTGCATTTGTCTCATCTGAATAGGTCTTTGCATATTGCACCTAAGAGCCCCCTTCTGATGGAAAGACCGACATCATGTCCTGTGGTCTTGAAAACATCCCACACTTAATAAATGCATATACGGGGCTCAGTGTTAGGCGCTATGAACACTACTGAACAGTTACATTGTCATTTTGCCAGTGTTGTTCAGATGACCCTTTCAGAATGGATTTCCCTTCCTTCTGTGTTTCGTTCCTTGGGTTTTATAGTTTGCTATTGCATTAATAAGGCTATGGGCGTGGGGAGTAAATATGCATCACGTTGGGCAGGCTGTGGATACAAATCATTGCAGATTTCAACGTCATATTCGCACAAAGGGGCCGGCGGGCGAGGCAACACACATTTACAACCAAATTAATTGCAAGAGCCGAGCCGACTCTCTGTCTGGGTTTTAAGTGCTCCTGCACTTCAACATTCCAAAGAGTGCATTTCTTTAGCAGATAGAAGTGTTTCATTTTAAATGCAGCAGCTGAACTTAAGTGTTTGGTTGGAGTGTGAATTCCAGTATAGAGTGAGTTGCTGTAGTGCAACGTCGCTGGTCTTGAGGAAGAGCTGAGGGCGAAAATGATTGTTGAATGATGAACCTCCAAACTCCAGCATCTCCCCCTGAAGCAACTCCATGCCATTCTATCGCTGGCAAACCTTCCAACGTCATAAGCAGGACAGTTTCTGCCGTTCTCCCGTGAATGATGCTGGTAGCTCCTGGTGGGACGACGGTTCTAGCCCCCCCATGCAACGCGGGACGCTTGTAATGCTGTTTTGCTGCCCTGGGCTGCTGACGGGCAGTCTTTTGCTTTTCGAGGGAAACAAAGTGTCTACATTGTAAATAAACCAAATATACATAGATTCAAGTTGTTAAATAACTAAAAAACTAAGATATCTGCGTTTGTTGTAGGAAAAATGGCCAAATATAATGCCGCACAATTGCAGCTAAATTTCCATATTTGTGCCGCTAAATTTCCATTTTTGTGCCGCTAAATTTGCTAATCCATGCCGCTATATCCTGGGGGGTCTGATTAACAAGTATAATACACTGTGACCATGAGAGAAAAAAAATGCAAGGTGCACACTTACAGTTAAAGCCTGATACTCTGTACATCTGTTATTTCAGACATTATGGGAGATGTTATATTGCCACAGGATGTCTGGCCATGGAAAATGTGAGACAGCTTATATCATTGTAATTCAGGATGGTGAGTGTAAAAATTCAGGACAAAGGGTCAAAATTCAGGACACAAATTCAGGACAGGAGGTCAAAATTCAGGACAAAACTTCAGGACAATAGGTATGTTTTACAGACACATCAGAGGTCGCGCAATAGTATATAAGTAAGCCCAGACATTTCCAAAAATATTCAACCATTTGCAAACCTATCCATCATGTATCCTTCCATCTATCATTTCACTCATCCATCCCTTCATCCATCCCCTCATCCATCCTTTCACTCATCCTCAATTATCCATCCATCCATCCAACCTTTCACCCTATCCATCTGTACACTTATCCATCCACTCTTCATCCCATCCATCCATTCACTCATCCATTCAGCCATTTACCCTTTCACCAATCCAGCCATCCTTTCACTTACTAATCCTTCCACCCATCCACTCTTTTAGTCATCCATCCATCTTCCCTTTCTCTCTCCATCGACCCTTTCACTTAGCCTTCCTTCCATCCATCCACCCACCCATCCATCCATCTACTCATCCACTCATGAATCCATCCATTGCCCCTTTCACTCATCCATCTATCATTTCACTCCTTCACACATCTATTCATCCTTTTGTCCATCTACCCTCCCTTTCACTCACTCATCCATCCTTACACCCACCCTTTCACTCATATGCCCATTCATTCACCCTTGCACTTATCAATCCATCAATCCATCCATCATTTCACTCATCCACCTACCCCCCATCATCCACCCACCATCCACCCACCCACTCATCCATCCTTTCACCCACCCACCATCCAATCCACTGATCCATCCTTTCACCCACCCGCCATCCACCCACCCACTCATCCATCCATCCTTTCACCCACCCATCATCATCCATCCATCCATCCTTTCACCCACCCACTCATCGTCCATCCATCCATCCATCCATCCTTTCACCCACCCACTTATCCATCCATCCATCCCTTCACCCACTCTCCATCCATCCATCCTTTTACCCACCCATCATCCATCCCTTCACCCACTCTCCATCCATCCTTTCACCCACCCATCATCCATTCATCCATCTGTCCTTCCCCTCATCATCCATCCATCCCCTCATCATCTAGCCATCCTTCCCCTCATCATCCGTCCATCCTTTTCCCTCATCATCCATCCATCCTTTTCCCTAATAATCCATCCATCCTTCCCCTCATCATCCATCCATCCTTTTCCCTCATCATCCATCCATCCATCCATCCATCCATCTTTCCCCTCATCATCCATCCATCCTTCCCCTCATCATCCATCCATCCTTTTCCCTCATCACCCATCCATCCTTTCCCCTCATCATCCATCCATCCACCTTTCCCCTCATCATCATCCATCCATCTATCCCCTCATCATCCATCCATCCACCCTTCCCCTCATCATCAATCCTTTCACCCACCCCCTCATCAGCCATCCATCCTTCCCCTCATCATCCATCCATCCATCCTTCCCCTCATCATCCATCCTTTCCCATCATCCATCCATCCTTCCCCCTCATCCATCCTTCCTTTCATCCATCCTTCCCCTCACCCATCCATCCATCCCATCCATTTATCCTGCCCTTCATCCATCCATCCTTCCCCTTACCCATCCATCCATCCCATCCATTTATCCTGCCCCTCATCCATCCTTCCCCTCCATCCATCCATCCATCCATCCATCCATCCTTCTCCTCATCCATCATCCTTCCCCTCACCCATCCATCCATCCCATCCATTTATCCTGCCCTTCATCCATCCATCCTTCATCCTTCCCCTCATCCATCCTTCCTTTCATCCATCCTTCCCCTCACCCATCCATTTATCCTGCCCTTCATCCATCCATCCTTCCCCTCCATCCATCCATCCTTCCACTCATCCATTTATCCTTCCCCTCATCCATCCATCCTTCCCCTCCATCCCTCATCCTTCCCCTCATCCATCGTTCCCCTCTTCAATCATCCAGCTACCCTTCCACCCATACATCCAGCTATTTACATTTTCTCTCCATCCTTCCCCTCACTCATCAATCCATCTATCCTCTCTCATTATCCATTTATTCAATCTTTCATTCATCCATTCACCCTTTCACTAATTCATCCAGCCATTCACACATCCCTTCACGTACTTACACGCCCACCTTTCCATATTAATTTTGAGCTGAGCCCTTTTGAGAAGAGGCCCATCAAGAACTTCACCCTCACTGCAGGGGCCGTTCCAGGACTGGGACAGAAGCCACCCAGGGTGGAGACAGGATCCACCACAGGGAGGAAAAGAGCCATCACAGGCGGGGGTGGGCTGGAGCCACAACATGGGGGGTCAGGAGCAGGAGTCATCACAGGAGAGGGAACGTGATCCACCAGGGTGGGCACAGGGGTGGGCATGCAGTATTCTAGTATCATCTTGGGCTTCTCGCCCCCTCCTGCACAAGACAACGAGAAGACAGGCTCTCTGTCCAAAATGCCATCCCCCACTGACTTACAGGAGATACTCTGAGAGAACTGATTGAACTGATTGTCCTCCATACTTTGTTAATCAGTGTGGGTGCGATTGTGCCATTTCTTTATTGTATTACATTATGCATGTTTGAAGAACCGAGGTTTCCTTACAAACTAGTGACAGTAATTAAGCTCGGTGAAGAGAAGCAGGTGCTGCCTCGGTGTAATCAGGGGTGTAATCTGGCCGAGTCTAGGATGTTTGGGGCCCTGGGTAGAAATGGAATGTATGAGCCCCCCTCTAAATAGCAGATACAAGACGCATTCAGGGCTGTTTGCGTGTGAATGGATGCCTCCTGCTCCTGAACCTGCAGCCCCTCCCTCTCATTCACCTTCAAGCACCTCTTAACAGCTCATCAAGGGCTGGAGGTGTGAGGGTTGCCATCCCGCTGTGCCTCTACAGTGCTGCTGGGGGTGCCTGGTAACGTCCGGATTCAGCCAGCCACTCGCCCACCCGGAAATGCTTTATTTAATGTGTGCGCGCCGCGCTCCCGCATTTTATTTAATGGTGGACGCGGTTTTGATGTAGCAGGGTGGACGGCGTCCACCCTGAAAAACCCTCGGAAATAAGTGGGGGGATGCCGTCCACCCGCGTGGTACCCCGACTCGTGCCCTGGTAATAACCACTTTGATCTTTTTGGCCAGATCTAGTCAAAAATTACTGTTTTTTCTGCATTTTTCTCAATCTATACTCGTGTAAAATCCGAGATAAGAGGCGAAGGACTTTAAAGTTTTTTTTCCCCACCCACAGTGTAGGCATGCGCTCATCTGTAGCGTAAGTACATTGAAATGTAATGCGAGAGGTGTCGTTTTCCATCCTGTCCACTAGTTCGCAGTATAGCTGCATCTATATAGCTCTCAGCCTTATTACTATTATTATTATTATTATTATGATTCTTCTTCTTATTATTATTATTATTGCAGTTTTATATAGCGCAAACTTGATTGAGGCGCTTTACAGGAGCATGTTACATTACACATGGATACCTTCATTTTTTGGTAGGCACTGGAAGATTAAGTGATTTGCCCAGATTTTCTGGACGTTGAGCCGACGCCAAGACTCTAACCTGGTTCCCCAGAGCTAAAGTCAGTCGGCCGCTATGGCGGTTAGGCCACATCTTTAATGTATTTATGTTGGCTTAAAGCTGTTTCTGCTTGCACTTGAATGTAAAAGTGCAGTATAAGAGCATGTGCATATGATTGCTGATTGCAGACACACTAACATGGAGCAAACTGATGACGGCATCTCTACATTAGTTGCTAGAGGAGGAAAGGTTTAGGGTTAAGGCCGGTAACGCGAAGATGAATGATCCTCCTCGGGGACAAAGACACGTTTAAAAAACATGTTTCCAGGAAAGTCAGGGAGGAGTTGGGCGACAAAGATGGCTGACTGATCAAACTAGCGATAGCAAAGCTAAAACGTCTGTTTTGTGTGCTACTGCTAACGCATTTAGCTATAGCACATTAAAGAGAGACACATGGGAGAGAGTTTGCAGGAGGAAACAGAGAGAGCAAATAGTTGAAAATATTTCCTCACGCAGTTCAATGCCAGCTCTGGGGTAGAGGCGGAACAATACACCTAAAGAGCCAGTAGTATCAGGTGAGAGAGTCAAGTCAAGTCAGGATTTATATAGCGCGCTACATACCCGTAGGGTCTCAAGGCGCTTGAGGAGGGGGGGGGGGGAGTTACTTGTCGAATATCCAAGTTTTAAGTTGTTTTCTGAATGCCAGGTGGTTCTGAGTAAGGCGTAGGTGAGTGGGACGAGAGTTCCCGGTTTTAGCTGCCAGGTAGGAGAAGGATCTACCTCCCATGGTGGCTTTGTTGATGCGAGGTACAGTGGCAAGGGCTTGGTTGGAGGATCGTAGCTGGCGGGAGGGGGTGTAGAAGGAAAGTCGTGTGTTGAGGCATTCAGGTCCAAGTTCGTAAAGTGCTTTGTGTGCGTGGGTTAAGAGGCGGAAAGTGATCCTCTTATTTACGGGGAGCCAGTGGAGGTTTTTCAGGTGACCAGAGATGTGTTCTTTACGCGGGATGTCTAGTATGAGCCTGGCTGAAGCGTTCTGGATGCGTTGGAGTTTTTTCTGAAGTTTTGCGGAGGTGCCGGCGTAAAGGGTGTTTCCGTAGTCCAGGCGGCTCGTGACCAGCGCGTGAGTGACCGTTTTTCTAGTTTCGGTGGGGATCCAGCGAAATGTCTTTTTGAGCATGCGAAGAATGTTGAAGCAAGATGATGAGACGGCGTTGACTTGTCTGGTCATCGAGAGTGAGGAGTCCAGAATGACCCCCAGGTTCCGTGCGTGGTTTGTCGGGATGGGTGCTTTTCCAAGGGCCTCTGGCCACCAAGAGTCATCCCAGGTGGAGGGGGAGGTGCCTAAGATGAGGACTTCTGTTTTGTCTGAGTTAAGTTTCAGACGGCTGTGCTTCATCCACTCGGCTACTTCTTTCATTCCTTCGTGTAAGTTGTTTTTGGCGGTGTTAGGGTCTTTGGTGAGTGAGAGGATCAGTTGAGTGTCGTCAGCGTAGGAGATGATGTTGAGGTTGTGTTGGCGTGCGATGGCTGCGATGGGGCTCATGTATACGTTGAAGAGGGTGGTGCTGAGTGAGGATCCTTGTGGCACGCCGCAGATGACTTCAGAAGCCTCTGACTTGAAAGGAGGGAGCCGGACTCTCTGAGTTCTTCCGGTAAGGAACGAGGTGATCCATTCCAGTGATTTTCCTTGGATTCCGATGTTTCTGAGGCGTTGTAACAGGGTGCTATGACAGACTGTGTCGAAGGCTGCGGAGAGGTCGAGGAGGATGAGGGTGACTGTGTCTCCATTGTCCAGTAGAGTTCGAATGTCGTCTGTTGCTGCGATGAGTGCGGTCTCAGTGCTGTGTTTGGCTCGGAATCCGGACTGTGAGGGGTCGAGGGATTTGTTGCTTTCGAGGAAGGTGGCGAGCTGGTTGTTGACAGCTTTCTCGATGACTTTGGCCGGGAAAGGAAGAAGCGAGATGGGGCGGTAGTTTTTGAGTTCGGTGGGGTCAGCTGTGGGTTTTTTCAGAAGGGCGCTGAGTTCTGCGTGTTTCCAGCTTTCCGGGAAGGTGGCGGAGTTGAGGGAGCAGTTGATGACGTCTCGGAGGTGTGGAGCTATGATGGAGTCTGCTTTGTTGAAGATGTGGTGAGGGCATGGGTCAGTTGGGGATCCTGAGTGGATAGAGTTCATCAGGCGGATGGTGTCCTCAGTTGAGATTGGGTTCCAGTCGTTAAGGATGTTCAAGGGGGGTGAAGGTCCTGCAGTAGGTTGAGTGGGTTGGTCTCCGGGTCGGTTGTCGAAGCTGTTGTGAATGTCTGCGATTTTGTTGTGGAAGAAGGAAGCTAGTGAGTCGCATAGGGCTTGGGAGGGGGTGATGTCGTTGGAGTTGGCTGATGGGTTGGTAAATTCTTTGACGATGTTGAATAATTCCTTGCTGTTGTGGGCGTTGTTATCTAGTCGGTCTTTGACAAACAATCCACTATGCTGAGCCCAGAAGTGATTGACAAGTTTCAAGCCAATGGCTGAAAAAGGCTGGTCAAAGAAAGCCAATGGCTGAAGTGGATGGACCAAAAGCCTACTCTTTGTATATTGTTGGTGTGGTGTCAAAGCCCAGAAATATGAAGCATTGGAAAAGGCAGAAGGTCTTGCCTATGCGATATCTATTGGCTTTGTCAATATTTCTTTAGGCATGTTGTACAACAGCCTGGCTGCTGTGATACATGGCTGAAAGTAAAAATAAAAAGAAGCGCAGTGACGCGGTCAACGCTAGCCATGTAATAGTGCTTTTTAAAATGTTCCTAGTGTATGGTATGTTATGGCCTGTCATTGTATAGTATGATATGCTATGGAAAGGTATGATGTCATTGTATAGTATGGAATGGTATGGTATGGCATAGCCTGTCATTGTACAGTATGGTATGGCATGATATGGTGTGGCATGTCATTGTATGCATGGTATGGCCTGTCATTGTATAGTATGGTATAATTGTGGTATGGCCTGTCATTGCATGATATGGCATTTAAGGTTTGTTATGACCTGTCATTGTATGGTATGATATGATATGGTATGCCATTGCATAATATGGGATGGTATGCTATGGCCTGTCATTGTAGAGTATGGTATGGTCTGTTGTTGTATAGTATGCAGTGGCCTATCATTGTATAGTATGGAATGACATGGTATATCATGTCATTGTGTGGTATGATATGGCACATATGTCATGGCTTGTTATTGTATAGTATGGTATGGTATGCCTATGGTATAGCCTGTCATTTGATAGTATATCATGGTGTATTCTGTAATTGTGTGGTTTGGTATGGCGTTGTGTGGTATGGTATGGCCTGTCATTGAATGGTATGGTATGGTATGGTACAGTACGGTATTGTATGTTGGTATGGTATGGCTTGTCATTGAATGGTATGGTATTGTATGTTGGTATGGTATAGCATTTCACACTATACAGAATAATGATGTGGAGGAATAGATACCTTCATAGTAACTATAGGATACATCAAATTATCCTGTTCAATGGTGCGTCGTCCTATCTCAATTAATTATATACATCAAAAACAACACACCAATATTTATTCCTGATCCGAACACTTATTATCTTTGTTTTAATTGTTCTCAAATGCATGTAAAATTCAAAGCTAAACATAAGCAACACAACATTTTACACAAACACATACATATATTCAATTATTCAGATATTTACATATCTTTAATTAGTCAAATATTGTTTCCTACCCCCCAGTTTTCATTTTGTGTTTGCGCTCTCACTACCAGCAGTCCACTGCGAGGTAATCTCATATGCACACGAGGTACAAAGTACACCTCTAAAAACATTTAACATTGTGTATATCCAATTAAATGCAACTCTTTATTTATTTAATGGATTCCTCCAAGCACCAACTCTCGACGTATTTCAGGCCCTATTCTTTCCGTGCCTCATCAGGACAAGTGTAAAAGGAACAATCTAAAGTGAAATTATCCAAATAAAAATTAAAAACAGTTGCCTACGTGTGTAACAGGATGTGCTGATCACCAAGGCATGCATAAGTGTCCATGAGTGCAGATACATGCCACAAACATCTACCAACAATAAGTGTGACCCCCTATTGTTCTATGCAGTATGTCCCAACGTAATTAAAGGTACCGGAATTACCACCTATATTTCATGTAATCAAAAATACAACCTATAACTACCACAAGCACCCAAAGATTAGTGCAACCTTAAACAGCCCATAACTGGCCACAATGGACACTAAACTCACTTACAATGCCTCCCACGGGCAGTGATATGTATCTAGGGCGAGGTCCACGTATTCAGGGCAAAAATAGTACCAAGTTCATAAAGGTAGATCGCTGGCACACTGGAAACAAAACAAGTAAGACTGTCATGTCAAAATTCACGTCTCAAAAGAGACCATCCGATTTCCATTGCAATACGCTCTGAGTACCTCTACCGCTAGTAAACACCAGGTCCTCTTCAATGCTCTCTGTGTCACTTAGTATCACTTTTTGAGCATGTTTCCACTTCCAGCGATGTCCCAAACTTGTTGCGCCAATTCAAGAATAAAAGGGACCCGCCAGTAAGAAATTACCCTGATCATATGGGACCCACTGTGCCCCCCCCCCATTGCCTCCTCTTAAGCTTACCTATATGCCGATTTCAAGAGAGCTGGTCCCTGCCACCTTCACTTCCGGGATTCGCATTTGCGGCTCCCGAATGGCAGACAAATTTAAACAGGCACTCTCTACCCACTTATGGCCAGATGTAGGTAATCCCAGATTACCGATTCTTAAATACTGAATCATACCGATTCGGTATTTAAGAACAGGCAAATGGGATGTAGGTAATTTTTCCTAAAAAATTACCGAATCGGTAAGTTTCGGTAATTACTGAATCGGTATTTACCGATTCGGTAATTGCCATTCATTCCTATGGGCCTGGAGGCCCATAGTAATGAATGGCAATTACCGAATCGGTAAATACCGATTTGGTAATTCTGGGAAAACTTGAAGGGTGGCAGGGTGTCACTTTGACACCCTGTTGCACACCTCAATTGTGCATGGGTGCACATGTTGCAGACATACATGCCCTAAGGGCATGTATGTCTGCAACATGGCACTGTTGGAAAAGCAAAAAAAATGCTTTTTCAAAAGTTTTCATTATTTACCACCAACTTCTAGTTGGTGGTAAATAACGAATCCTTAACTGAGGAATGCACTAACTTGAGTGCTTCCTACATCCTGGATTCGGTAATTTATTGACCCGTCAGTAAGAAATTACCCTGATCATATGGGACCCACTGTGCCCCCCGCCCCCATTGCCTCCTCTTAAGCTTACCTACATGCCGATTTCAAGAGAGCTGGTCCCTGCAACCTTCACTTCCGGGATTCGCATTTGCGGCTCTCGAATGGCAAACAAATTTAAACAGGCACTCTCTACCCACTTAGGGCCAGATTTAGGTAATCCCAGATTACCGATTCTTAAATACCGAATCATACCGATTCAGTATTGAAGGACAGGCAAATGGGATGTAGGTAATTTTTCCTAAAAAATTACCGAATCGGTAAGTTTCGGTAATTACTGAATCGGTATTTGCCGATTTGGTCATTCTGGGAAACATTAAAGGGTGGCAGGGTGTCACTTTGACACCCTGTTGTGTAGAAAAAGGGTAGGGCTATGGCCTTTCTCAAGATTTGCCCGGCGCTAACCGCCTTTATACCATTCAAATTACCAAGCAATGAGGCAGGCGCCGGAGACCAGAAGGCAGGAAACAGAAGTTTTATTCCGACGGAGCAGAACACATCAGATCAGACAACAAGGTATCGTCTCGAGGTGCTCTAACAGCCTCTCTGAGGCCTAGCCTCTTATACCCTGGTTTATGACATGTGAGCATTCTTTATTGCATAAAAGACTCTTTAAACTTACGAAATGACGTCCCCATAATCCTCGTGTCAAACCCACCCCCACATACATCCACAATAGAGGTCCTCACCCTGCTGATAACAGGAGGGGGCTATCACGCGGCTGAGTGTTCCGCCGATTCTTAGGATGTGTGCGCCTGATCGTATCCCATGGGGTGGGGAGGCCATGATCAATAGTGGGTCTTTTGAGGAGGAGCGACTCCATACAATAAGGGGCAGTAAACGGTATCCCCTGGCTTAGGCGATGGCCTCGGACCTGTGTGGACAGTCGGACTCGGGGGAAGGGGTCATCAAAGGAGTAGTATTCATGCCGCGTGGACAATCAAGCGCGGAGGGATGGTTTATCAACAGAGGGGTATTCATGGAAGGAGAGGGGGTGTTGGTCAGGCGCGGGCGTGACTCCCAAGGACAGGGTCATGCAGGAGGAGAAGGGTTATGCTCATGTGAGGGAGGGAGGGGGAGCCAGGGTGCGCGGAGGATGCTTGCAGGGTCAGAGGAGCGCGCTGGCGATCGATCGAGGACAGGGAGACCATGATACCTAAAATGGCTGTTGTGCACGTTGTACGTGGGTGACAAGCTGGCGCAGATGATGTTCAGCTCGTAAACTAAAATTCCACAGTCCTCCCTTTCAACATGTCTCGCCAACTTGTCAGTTTGGATTTATCTCCATAAGGCCACGTATTTCTACTTCATAGAGGGGACTCATGTGCTCATTCCGGAAGTCCAAAGTCTTTGGGCACATACAGTTAGAAACAAGGCTGAATAAAGATGGCAGACATTGGATACCTAGACAACACCCACATAATATCACAACAGGTATCAGTACGAAGGAAAACAACTTCCAACCCCAGTCCTTCAAAGTGTCCCAAAACCAGCTCCCAAGCGACCATCCTTCTTGTTCTTGGTGACCCTCTGAGGAAAGTCTGTGGAGGTGTTCAATTGCTTTGTAGACTGAGGGCGAGTTATCTGGCACGTAGGTGCAACAGCTAGATCCGATGATGCGGCATGCTCCTCCTCGATCGGCTAGAACCACATCTAGGACAAGGCGGTTTTGAAGGGCCACAAGGCGGACCGCCTGAAGCTCAGCTGTGTTGTTAGCGAGGATGCCAGCCGTGATGTTGATTGTTGTTTCTACTGCCTGGGTCAGGTGTCGGATAGCGCGGCTGTTTGCCATTGGGCCCCACAGGGGAACGAGTCCCTTTGCTGCATCCAGGAACTGTGCTCCAGTGGAGTCGGCTTGTCCAATGTCATCTGCACGCCTCTGCCGGTGATGGTTAGCAGGGGCTACATACGTGGGGGGGAGAACGAAGGCAATGTAGCAGATACCCTTCCAACCTTTCGGGAGCCAGGTGTAAGCTTTGGTGCCACACACAAAGTACATGTATGGAGAAGCAACAAAGGAAGGGGGATCAACTGAGTCCAATGTTCTGATGATTTGGCAGGAACTGTGACCCACCAGCTGTGTTCCCTGGCCTTCGAGACACACAAGACCTGTGACATTGATAACAGACAGGGCCACGGTCAGAGTGGCGGTAGCTTGTTTTTGCAGATGAGAGAAGGTGGATCTAGCTGGATTGTGGAGCACCTGTACTTCGACACGTTCTTTGGCTGGAATGTCTTTAAGGAAGGTGGCGCCCGTGAGCGCAGGACACAGGGGAGCAGAGGTCTTTCCGGTTTTGTTCAGCCAAAACCCAGAGTAGAAGTGCGACACTGTCTGGCTGGAAGTGGCGTTATCCTTGTGGCTCTCTTGCATGAGGATCAACCAGGCGAGGCAGGAGCCGTGAACTGAGAAAGGAGAAGGGATGAAGGGGATGGAGTGTCCAGTGGCATGCGGGAGCAACCCGCAGATCCAGCAGTTCGTGGCATTTGCAGCAAGGTTGTGTTGGTGCAACAGTTGCACGAAGGAATTGTTCCAGAACTCCCTGCGTCTCTCCCGGAGCTGAGGTGACAGGGAGATCAGGTGGTGCTCTTTCATGGGGGTTGGTTGTGCAGTGGGCAGCAATGCCTGATGAGCCGGTGTGCTTTCCTCCAGGATCCAGAAGGAGGTCATGAGGAGGAGGCAAAAGAGGAAGACAATGAAGAAGGCGATTGTCTTTGATTTGTGCAAGTTGTCAGTCTTTGGGTTCCTGTAGTGGGTATTTCCGGTTGCTTCCATCATCTTCTCAACTGGCGCTTCCATCATCTTCTTATCTGGCGCTTCCATCATCTTCAAGGTGCTCGGTGGTGGGCAGAACCACAGACTTCGTTTAGCTTCTCTCCCGGTAACCCTTGGTTGTGTTTAGGTCACCGTTCTGAGATTCAACTTAGTCCGTGGCCTACTTAGCCGAAGCTCCCTCCTTTCGACGTAGGAAATACCCTTCTCTGGTTGGCACAGTGGGATCAGAGAATTTTGCAAGTTCAAGTGCCTCAGTATTGGGATAACTGTTCAATGTTGGTCGGTCTTTGTTCAGGAGCTCTTCTTGGGTGTCGACGTTTTCTGTCGTGGCCAGGGTCGCGGAGACCTTCCGGCAGTGGTGTGCGTGCAGCCAGTGCCTCTTCCCCTCCACTCGAAGCGCAGTCCGTGTGGTGATTAGCACTTGCCAGGGGCCCGTCCACCGGGGTTCCAAACTCTTGGTCCGTTGGAAGTTCCGGACTAGAACGAAGTCCCCCGGTTGGATGTCGTGGCCTGGGCCCCTGGAAGCATCGGGGATGGCCTGCTGCACCTGTTGATGAATGACAGACAACGTTTTAGTTAACTTGCACAAATAATCAGACAGTAGGACGTCCGGGACGTCATGAATGGAGGTCGGTTTGGGAGCAGTCCAGAGGTTCATCGGTCGCCCGAATACAACCTCGTAGGGGGTCAAATGATGTTTGGTGGGAGTGGAGCGCATCGATAGCAAAGCCAGTGGGAGGGCATCTGGCCATTTAAGTCCGGTGGTGGCCACTATTTTTGACAATTTCAACTTCAGTGTAGCATTATGGCGCTCCACCAGGCCGGCGGATTGGGGGTGGAAGACCGCGTGAAATCTCTGTTTCACCCCCAACCCCTTTAGGATTAGTTGGATAACCTCAGCTATGAAGTGGGGGCCATTGTCGCTCCATAAAATTCGACAAAGGCCATAGCGAGGAAAGAATTCTTTCAGTAGTACTTTGGCAGTAGTCATGGCAGTGTTGTCATGGGTTGGATAGGCCTCTACCCATTTGCTGAAGGCACATACAATGACTAGTACATACTTCAAGCCTTGGCATCTCTCTAGCTGGATGTAGTCCATCTGAAGGACCTCAAAGGGATGATTGGGGGTCCCAAACCCTCCCCGGGTACCACAGTTCCCTTCCCGGGGTTGTGTTGCAGACAGATAAGGCACTGCTGGACTAGGCGTCTGGCTGAGTCGGGGATTTTGTCGTTGTGCCAGGCTTTGGAAATGAGTTCGATCATGGGTGCAGATCCTATGTGTGCGGGGGAATGAGCCATCGTCAGTATGGGGATCAGGTATGAGTCAGGCAGCAACCATTTGTTTGCATCTTTAGTTCGCCAGCAGCCCTCATCAACCTTCAAACCCACCCCTGCCCATTTTGTCAGTTCGTGAGGGGTGCTGGCCGACTGGATGTCTCTAATCATTTCCCTTGCGTCAGTCCATTTCTCTGCTTGTGACCTGGTCACATACATGCGTGTCACCGTCCTATTCTCAGCTGTGGTTCGTGCAGTGATGTCGGCCAGTGCATTCCCTTGTCCGACTAAGTCTGTCACCTTCTTGTGTGCCTGGCATTTGATCACTGCTAGTCGTTTGGGGAGGAGAACCGCTTCAATCAGGGCAGAAACCAGATCTCCGTGAAGGATGGGGGTACCGTGGGACGTAAGGAATCCCCTTTCCCTCCACAGGAGCCCAAAATGGTGAACCACCCCGAAGGCATACTGGCTGTCTGTATATACGTTTGCGGTGGTCCCTGTGGCTATGATGCATGCTCGTGTGAGGGCTATCAGTTCTGCTGCCTGGGCAGATCGTTGTGTGATGCGGGCTGTCTCAACTACTGTTCGGGCTGTCGTTACTGCATAGGCAGCTGAAGTGGTGCCATCTGGGAGTTTGATGCATGAGCCGTCTACCCATAGCTCTCCATCGGGGTCTGTGAAAGCAGTGTCTGGGAGGTCAACTCTACTCCTAGTTTGTTCGTCCGTGAGGGTCACACAGTCATGTATGGGAGGCACGTCGGGGTCATTTTCAGGCAGGGGCAACAATGTGGCAGGATTCAAAGTCGTGCATCTCTTTAGTGTGATGTGGGGTGCAAGTAGCGTCAATTCGTACCCTGTTAGTCGTGCGCTAGTCAGATGTTGAGTCTTGGTTTGGTTCAGAAGGGTGTCGACTGCATGGGGTACTAACACAGTGAGGGAGTTGGAAAGTACGATTCCCTCGCTCTGACGGATAGAGACAGCAGCGGCAGCTACTGCTCGAAGGCAGGCAGGCAAAGCTCTGGCTACAGGATCAAGAGTGGCGGAGAAGTAGGCACAAGGGCGCTGCTTTGGACCCATAGCCTGAGTCAGGACAGACAATGCACACCCCTCCCTTTCGTGGGTGAAGAGGGAGAAGGGTTTGGAGTAATCCGGGGTTCCCAGGACGGGCGCTGAACAGAGGGCATCTCGTAATTCCTTAAAGGATGCTTGACACTCAGGGGTCCAAGGGAGCGGGAAGGGGGCATCTTTGGTCAACAGGGCAAGTAGGGGTTTCACAATGAGGCTGAAATTAGGTAACCACTGTCTGCAAAAAGAGGTAAGGCCAACCAAAGAGCGGACTTGCTTTTGTGTTTTCGGGACGGGGGTGTCTAGGATGGTTTGGATTTGATCGGGTGTAAGTTTCCTCCCTTCTTTGGACAGGAGATGGCCTAGGTATGTCACTTGTGGTTGGCAGAACTGCAATTTCTTTTTGGAAACTTTGTGGCCATTTTCTGCAAGAAAGTGTAGGAGTTGGACAGTGGCTGTGATTGCAAGTGGGGTGGTGTCGGCCGCCAAAAGGATATCATCGACATATTGGATCAACACCACTCCATCCGGTAGCTGGACGGCGTCCAGCTGTCTTTTGAGGGCCTGGCTGTAAATACTGGGACTTTCAGTGTACCCCTGGGGAGCTCTACAAAATCGGTACGAGCGGGATTTCCGGGTGAAGCCGAAGAGATAACGGCTGTCTGGATGGATGGGGATAGAGAAAAACGCATTCTTGAGGTCGATAACAGTGAAGGTGGTGGCAGTGGACGGGATAAGGGTCAGAATGGTGGTGATATCTGAGACTACGGGGTATTGGGGTACAACCACTTTGTTGATCTCTCGCAGGTCGATGATGAAGCGGTACGCTTTCTCATCTCCCTCGCCTTGCTTCTTGACAATGGGTAGGATAGGGCTGTTGCAGACATTGCTAACCACTTCTTCGACCACCCCTGCATCTACCAGAGACTGAATGATCGCTACCAGTGCCTTCTCACCCTCGGGTGATATCCGATACTGCGGGAGTTTCGGGAGCATAGCGTCCTGTCTCACAGTTATATGAATAGGGTCAATCATCATTCGTCCCACATCAGAGTCATTTTTGGCCCATAGGTACGGAGGCAGGGTATCAAGCAAGGACAGGTCAGCATCAGTTATGGAGCACATGTGTCGTGCAGGGCAGGATTTGGGTATGTCTGGGTTGTCGTACAGGATGACTCGGACTCCATCCGGGGAACACCTAATAGTAGCTCGAAGCAAAATCGGGGGCATTCTCACCGTCGGATAGTTGATACTGGTTCTGTCGGGGGCGGTCAAATGTGTTCGATCTCCCTGATCTGTCATTGTTGGTGTCGTTTGTGTGCCCTCGTCCTTGTCCCCTATTTCTCGGTCCACCCGCTACATCCTTGGGGTCCCTATTTCTGTCCATCTCTAGCAGGACCGGACACTGGGATTTCCAATGGCCGAATCCTTTGCAGAAGGCACATTGGTCATCGCTAATGTCTCTACGTCCAGTGTGGGGTGTTGGGGTGTGATCTTTAGGAGGTGGATTTCTAGGGATGGTCGATTGGTAGTTTCCCCTGTGGGGTTCCCGTCCGACCGCTATACCTTGCATCTGGGCTATCATCACTCTTTCTTTCAAATCTTTCTTCTTTTTCTCGGAAGCCCTATCATTCTCATTCTTCTGGTGCTCGTAATACTGAGCCATCTGAAGGATAGCTGCGGGTTTGGAGGCCCCCCAACTACTCTCACTCGTCTGCAGCTTTTGGGAGACCTCTTGTGAAAGGCCCTTCACATAGTTTTGTACAAACAGGTGTTGTCCGGTTGCAGTGGTCATGTCTTGGCCACTGTAGTCGGAGAACACTGTCTCGAATCGGGAGAAGTATTCTGATACATCTTCCTGGGGTTTCTGACGACAGGCCGTGACTATCGACCAATCTACCTTTTTCTCTGGGATCAGTGTCTTTAACTTTTGAACTAATTTGTCTGGGAGTTCTAATATGTCCTTTACTGGTTTCCTTCCAGGCTCTCGCTGTCTATCTAGTTCACTGAGTTGGTTCCAGGTATGTCCAAACAGATCTGTGTGGTCAGTCTTCCGGATTTGCTTCCGCACGTCAGCTGGCAGGCATAACCCGAAAAACAAGTCAATGTCCGCTAAAGTCATTATCGTCGAACCCAAGGCTGTGCCCAATTCGGTATAGAATGCTGTTGGGTTCTTTCTTAAATCGGGCAGAGTTTGTCTAAAAGTTAGGATATCTTGTCGGTCCCACGGTTGGTAAACCCAATTGTACACAACCCTCCCTTTTGCATCTGCGTGATTAATATCATCGTTTGTTCCCAGCCCACGTGGCGGAATCCAGTAAGGGGCCGCCTCTCTGATGGGCATCATAGTGTTGGCTACTTCTACTGAGGTCGTTTCAGGGACTGTAACCTTGGCTTCTGGTTTTTGTTCCGTGAGGTGGCGGAAGACCTCAAGCGTCTGCATGAAGAGCTCCGTCGCCTCACATTCAGTCCCATCTCCAACATCAATCTTCCTATACAGCGTTGTCAGTTTAGCGGGCCCTTACTTTGATACCTATCCTCATATGCGTTCAGGGTATGGTAGCTGCATCGCAAAATGAAATGCCGTCTGTGGCTGTCGGCATGCGAATTATACATGTTCATTGCGTATTCTTCGCTCTCCCTTCGTTCTACTAATGTCTTTGCTATTTTGTCAATCCCATCCCGCTCATCTTTGCTCAACCTATTTGGTCTAGCTGGTGGGTGCTTGCTAGCCTCGGGGTCATCTGGTGGTGCTGCTAATGTGGCTGGTGCGGAGGCCGTGAGGGCTGGTGCACTAGCGCTAAGGTCGTTCTCGTTCGCACTCAGGGCCTGCAGGTGTTGTTGGCAAGGGGCATATGGAGAGGGCATGTAGATGATTGGGGGACCTAGCAGTAACTCATCGTTCGCCCGTTGTTTGGAGGGCAATTCAGGGTAGAGCGCAGAGGGGGTCCTAACAGGACATTGACCTGTCGACCCTGATTCTTGGTTTTGTGTGGCTTCCTTTCTTTCTTTTATTTCTTCTTCTAGTTGCTTAGCGGCTAGGTGGGCTGCCTTTCGTAATTCTTTCCCTATTTTTGCTTCTTCTCTTTTTCTTCGTTGTTCCGTTTCTTTGCGCCACATGCCGATACTATCAAGCATAGTGGGCGTAGTCTCATTTTTCTGGAGCGCTATTTCTAATGTTTTTATTTTATGATCATCAAAGGAACCTATCAGTGGCCACTGACTTTTGAGGTCCGTTTTTGTGTATTTATGCCATAACCTAGTATAGGCAATAGCGACTAGTCCATGCTTAGTGAACATGTCCTTATTAGGGGTGCCCTCCAGTGGAGCTGGATGGTTCATCCCTAATAAGCGGTCCGGGCTGAACAGGCTACCAATCAGTGGGGAGAAGATAGGCATGACGGGTTACAACGGGGACAAAGGTCTGCACTACCTATCTTATCACGGCGGGCAAAGACTAGACAGAATATTTCTATTCTCCGTTGTTTGCAGGCGGTGAATACCTCAAAAGAACCAATATCGAACAATCAATGTTCGGTCAATCAAACAATCAATGGGGAGAATAAGTGGGTACGATGTGTTAAAGGTTTGCGTTACCCACTCTTTCTCTACCTGCAAAGAGAGACCTTGTTCTTCCCTGTTTGCAGACAGAGAATCTCCAGACAACAATCCACGAACGACAGTTCGGGAAAACAGTGGGGGAGGAAGTTAGGCACGACGGATTACAATGGGGACAAAAGTCTGCGTTACCTATCCTTCACTGCTTGCAAAGAGAGAGCCTGTTGATTCTCCGTTTGCAGACGGTGAATCTCCAGAGGGATCAACAAAGCGTAATACTAGTATTATCCAAATCAAACAATCATTTCTCAATTTGTCGTGTTTACACGACCTTACCCGGACCGCATGGACGGTTTCCTGTCTTCCGAATCCAGCGCCCGATCTTCCTCTATTCTTCGTGACGTTCGTGGCACTCCTGATGGTTCCCAGTCAGGACCGTAGATCACTCGAGAGAGGTCTGTTCGGAACTAGTGAAGGTCGGATGATCGGCTGTCAGACGAGGGTCTATCGGACACGAGCTCTCCCGATCGTTGCAGTCGTTCACTCTGTCGTCGGGACCTCTCCCACTGGATCCACGTGTCGCTGATGGGCCCCACGCATTGGGACGCCAATTGTAGAAAAAGGGTAGGGCTATGGCCTTTTTCAAGATTTGCCCGGCGCTAACCGCCTTTATACCATTCAAATTACCAAGCAATGAGGCAGGCGCCGGAGACCAGAAGGCAGGAAACAGAAGTTTTATTCCGACGGAGCAGAACACATCAGATCAGACAACAAGATATCGTCTCGAGGTGCTCTAACAGCCTCTCTGAGGCCTGGCCTCTTATACCCTGGTTTATGACATGTGAGCATTCTTTATTGCATACAAGACTCTTTAAACTTACGAAATGACGTCCCCATAATCCTCGTGTCAAACCCACCCCCACATACATCCACAATAGAGGTCCTCACCCTGCTGATAACAGGAGGGGGCTATCACGCGGCTGAGTGTTCCGCCGATTCTTAGGATGTGTGCGCCTGATCGTATCCCATGGGGTGGGGAGGCCATGATCAATAGTGGGTCTTTTGAGGAGGAGCGACTCCATACAATAAGGGGCAGTAAACGGTATCCCCTGGCTTAGGCGATGGCCTCGGACCTGTGTGGACAGTCGGACTCGGGGGAAGGGGTCATCAAAGGAGTGGTATTCATGCCGCGTGGACAATCAAGCGCCGAGGGATGGTTTATCAACAGAGGGGTATTCATGGAAGGAGAGGGGGTGTTGGTCAGGCGCGGGCGTGACTCCCAAGGACAGGGTCATGCAGGAGGAGAAGGGTTATGCTAATGTGAGGGAGGGAGGGGGAGCCAGGGTGCGCGGAGGATGCGTGCAGGGTCAGAGGTGCGCGCTGGCGATCGATCGAGGACAGGGAGACCATGATACCTAAAATGGCTGTTGTGCACGTTGTACGTGGGTGACAAGCTGGCGCAGATGATGTTCAGCTCGTAAACTAAAATTCCACAGTTGCACCCCTCAATTGTGCATGGGTGCACATGTTGCAGACATACATGCCCTAAGGGCATGTATGTCTGCAACATGGCACTGTTGGAAAAGCAAAAAAAATGCTTTTTCAAAGGTTTTCGTTATTTACCACCAACTTCTAGTTGGTGGTAAATAACGAATCCTTAACTGAGGAATGCACTAACTTGAGTGCTTCCTACATCCTGGATTCGGTAATTTATTGAATCGGTATGTTAAGAATTCAGCATTTTACCGAATCCTTAAATTACCAATTTGGTAAAATACCGAATCCTTAAAAAATGCCACCTACATCTCAAAAACCCAATACCGGTCAGTAATAGCCGAAATTCGATAATTTTGGCCGTTACCGACCGGTATTGGGCGACCTACATCTGGCCCTTGGTCTTGTGCTCCTCCTCCTCAGGTGATGGAATAAAGAAAACAGTGCTACCCTTAGGATGTATTGGAATAGCCTGTCCCCCAAATGGGCACGATTAATGCATGATGTCATGCCATATAAAAAAAACATTTCAGGCCATGCATTACTAATCAAAAGAAGAAAAACGTATGCGATATTGTGGCAATAGAATTCCAACTCGATACCCAGTGTTATCATACTCAATTACCCATTTAAAACTCAGCACATCCTGCACACTAATTACAAAATTAAAAAACAAAAACACAAATAAACTGTCACAAATCTTTAGTACAATCAGTCGAATATCTAGATGATCAGAACTTTCTCAACACATGTTTCATGTTAAAATTAGATCTTCAACCAGTCATTGCTTTATAAACAGCTCATAAACAATTTTATAAACTTTTTCGATAATTTACCTAATTATCACCATGACAGAATACCATACATTGTGACATCATCTCAGTATATCCATTCAAATCAGAGCCCAGATTTCATCATGATCCTTAAGGCCCTGCACAGCGGTTCTGTATTTTTCCATCATGCAAGCCTCTAGCCTATTGAGTGAGGCTTGTAGGGTAGCCTTATTACTAGATTTAACCACCATCAGTACTGACCATTGAATGTCATTTTCATCAGGGTTGCACTGTTGGTAGAGTTGGACTAACGGGGCGCCCTGTGTCCTGCATGGTATTCTTGATTTATGTTTCTGAATGCACATTTTCCGGTTGGGTTTTCTGCCCTGTATACATTTTTCTGCATGGGCATGACAAACAATGAATCACAGTTTTTGTATTGCAGTTGGAAAAACTATGCTGAACATGTTTTTTTTATCATTCAACATCACAAATTTGGAATCACTGGTCAGGGGGCAAGCTGCACAATTATTGCACCTGAAATGACCGACCACTGGTATGAGTCCCATTATGTCTCTTAAATCCTTATTGGTTTGTGATGGTCGTGTAGATTCAACCAAATGCTGGCGGAGATTCTTTCCTTTGCAAAAAACAAATAGGGGCCTCGGAATGTATAGAAAGCTCAATAACCTCTAATTTTAAAAAATGATTCTCTTAATCTCATTGCCTTGGGGTTATAAATTAAAACACAAGTCAGTGGATTTAAGTCTGGTTTGGATTTTGGAGTCAATAACTCCTCTCTCGGAGTAAACCATGCTTTTAATTTCTGATCTCACCAACTTTCTTGGGTAACCTCTCTCCGTTAGTTTGTTTTGCAGGATTTTTGCATTCCTTAAGTAATCTACCTTTTTGGTGCAATTATGTCTAATTCTGAGAAATTGTCCATAGAGCAAGTTCTCTTTTAAACTTCTTGGGTGTCCACTTGTAAAATGTATTGCGGTCAGTGGGTTTCGTGTACAAACTGACCTCCAGTTTTCTCTAGCTACTGGTAATCCATACATCCAAGAAATTGATCTTATCCTCACTATGTGTTATTGTGAAATTTAAATCCTGTGTTCTGGAGTTCAACCAGTTCTGGAACCTCTCCAAGGACTCATAGTCACCTTCCCACACCATCACAATATCATCAATGAATGGCAGCACCTGTTCGGTCTGCAATATAAAGGGGTTTGATTCATTAAAGATATACTGGTTCTCAAAACAATCCATTACAAGATTAGCAATCTCTGGGTCAAAACAACACCCCATAGCCACCCCTTAACCTGTAAATACAGGTTATCCTTGAAGGCAAAAAAAGTATTCTTTAAACATAAGGCAGCCAGCGAGGCAATACATTCTGTTGGCACCTGATGTGGCCGCTATCCCTGGTCTAAGACCATAACCCAGTGGTTCCCAAACTTTTTTGACCCGTGGCTCCGTCGACCTAATTGGCAGTTGGCCGTGGCTTCCCACCATTTTTTTACCGGCGCACCGCGGCGCACACTTTGGGAACCACTGGTCTACATGAAGAATCAAGCCTAGACGTGATGAAGGATTCAGAGCAGCCATCACCATTCATAACTTTATTTGCAATCACAAAGACCTTATAAAGTACATCGCAATGCATACAACACCATCATAGAGTAGCAAGCCGTCATGTACGTAAGGAAGAGAGCATTTCTTGGGCATGCCAAATACAACATTCATGCTCTTGGGTGTACTCTAGTTGCATGAATTGGGCAAGTCGAGACGCTGCTTCAGATCTGCAGCTGGAGCCCAACCTGATTGGGGCGAGGCAACTCTCCCAGGCCAACAGTGATCACACAGCACTTTAAACGAACTCGCAAAGTCTAAGCCCCTCCCTTACCGACTGCCGCATCCTCTCAAAGACTGTTGTGGGCACAGCAAAATGACAAGTTGGCATTTCCCAAGGGTACCTTCCTTCCAGGTGACGCGCAGGGGAATACTGGTGGCCTTAATTAGCAATGCTAATGTGGAAACATTTGTGTGCAATTTTAGAAGAATGAACAGATCGGGGTCCCTAAAGCTCTCAAAATCACGAGCATTCCCTTTTAAGATGCCAAAACCATCTTGGAAAATGCCCATCATATTGATAATCTGTGCACTGTACTACACGGTCACATAGATCACCTGTCTCATTTACAGGCAGAAATTCCACTTTTTTTTCTCTGTCAACACGTCTAACCTAATTTTGTCAGAGACGAGCGTGGAAAAGGGGAAATGGTTATCAGCATAACTCAGTTTACTCACAGGGTCTCCAAACACAAGGCATCCTGAATCTGGGATACATATTAATAAAGAGGTAACTGAATGGCAATTGCAGATAAAGGGGGGTTATATGTGTATTATGAAAAGACATGACTCCAAGGCGGATGTAGCTTTGACAATGTTTCTATATGTCACGCTTTATTAAAAAGTCACCCAATGCTTTTCGGTAAAAAACCTTCAGGGGTATCTATAATACAAAAAGATTCGCCTTCATTAATTCATTTGTGTTATACATATTACAAAAACTGTACTAAATATACTTGTATTCTATAGCGCTATTTAACCCAAAAAACGCTACTATTCACAGTTCCTACTACGTCACCAATTATGCTGACAGCACTTTAAACATGAGCCTGTATTTCAGTTCTCTTGCTGTCCAACCACCTCGCTTTACTAGAATTCTAGCTTTCTTACTGACAAGTTTGTGACCCTCTAATCTGGCATTGATTTACAATATTCATTTTCACTGCAAAACTGCAAGACAGCTTACCGTAACATGCTGATCTGTCTCTAAGCGAGACCATATTTAAAAGAAAATGTATCTTCTCGCGTTTCACTCTATTGCCGTCCATTTTATAATGAAGACCCACGAAATACTCCTGCTCCTCTTGTGCATAGAAACAGCTTAACTACATCAAACGTCATCTTTCCTTTACTCCACCAACTCGCCCCAGGTGAATTGTCACGTGCCAACCAGTACAGGCTAAACTCAGCACCGGATTGCTCATTGGCTTTTCCAATGCAGTTAATTCACCAAACTCCATTACCCAGAATGCCCCAAACAGAAGATAAAGTTACACTCGAACTAATCCTCCCCGTCCTGGTGAACTGAAATGCTAATATTCTATACAAAGCAGTATTTCAAGCATAAATCACCACTTGAACTGACAAAGTTAGTGCTGTGCATGTAACATTTCATGAGTGCATGATGATTACCAAGGAGCATTAAAAAAGTCTGTTGCTGAATTAATTCTGTTACATGATCAAAATAAATGTTTTTCAAAGTCTTTCATGACAAAGCAACATCACTCCTGCGTCTGCAATATCTTGAACAATGTGTTCATATTAATGTTCCAACATGTAAACCAATATTTCATCATTTCACTTCTCCTGGGTGCAATCATTCCGGTTTTGGACAGAAAGTTAATTCAACAGCAATTGCAGATTGGTAAAATGCACACCTGACATTAGCTGTAATCACAGAGCCCCCGCCCTGGCCGGCCTTATCTGCACAGACAATGGGAGTCCAGTAATTAGCAGCTCGTTACTGGGGCAGCAGGAGCAGGTAAGGCGCTGGTGCTGATGAGCGCAGCCCTGGAGGCATTCAAATGCAGAGGGCGAGGGCTGGGAGCAATTGACCTGGCAGTACAAAGGTGGGGGGGGACTTGTGGCTGCAGTTTTCACGGCCCACATCCTGCACGGCGTCGTGGCACCCCTGGCTTATCATCACGGCGCACCAGGGCGCCGCGGCGCACACTTTGGGAACCACAGCCATAACCAACACTGGTAGTGCGTCTTCCTGGGGTATATTTATATGCAGACTTTCAACATCGAAAGATACCAACGACTGTTTGTCCCTGTCAAAGGGAACATTTTAAATGTTCGCCATCAGGTCCATGTGTCTCTGATGTATGCTTTGGTTTTCGCGACAAAAGGTTTTATGAAAAAATCAATATATTTGGCCACAGGTTGCAAAAGTGAACCGTGCGCATATATTATAGGTCTCTCAGGTGGTTGCTCACAGTTTTTGTGGATCTTTGGTAAGACATATATATTTGGTACTTTCTGAGTAGTAGTGTTCAAAAACTCGTATTCTTTTTTGCAAATATATCCCCCTTGTAGCTCTTCAGTGGTCAAATGTAAAATTTGTGCTTGCAAGCGTGGTGTAGAGTTATCTTGAATGGGGCAGTAATGTGTTAAATTGTGTAGCTGCCTCATAATTTCAATATCATATACATCACTGTCCCTTAGTATGATCCCCCCACCTTTATCAGCAGTCTTAATCCCTGTTAGAGGGTTCTCTGCTAGATTTTTCATGGCAATCAATTCCTCCCTAGAGCAATTAGCATTGGTAAAAAAAACTGTTATTAACAGTATCAATTTCCTTAAGTATTTGGTCTTCAAACATTAAAACTTCACTAGGCATAGCCGCACTCTCAGGACAGAAAGATAATTTATTTTTAACCCCATTGTTGCTGCCGTCGGCCAACGGCCATCGCAAGCACTACCTTGGTAGTGCTGCGCATGTCCATTGGCCGACGCGGCCCCGCCCACACAATAGAACCCCTGCACTGCGGCAAAATTATCGCCGCAGTAAAGGGGTTAAGGCCACTCAAGTTAATCTCGGCAGTCTCATTGGTTCCCAAGCAGAATACTTTTAGTCTGATGTTACGGAGAAATTGCAGTACTTATGTCTCGGTATCAACCGGATTCTGCGTGGCCACAGGGACAAATGATAGTTCTTTTTGTAATATATTTAATTCAGCACTAGTCGAGGTATGTTTAGATAAATTATAGACCGGGATAGATTTGCTAGTGACAATCATGGCTTTATCAGCGTCTTGAACTACTGTCTGCACACCCTCCGTCTCGTCCTGTAGTACGCTTGTTCTTGGTTCTGAATTGTCCTCTCCTTTCTCCTGAGAAAGTTTTCCCCTGCTTCCCCCTGTCTAAAAAAGATTGGGCCCTTGGGTATTTGAAGTTCTGTTGATAATAATTAGCAGAACCGTGGTCAGAATCAGAGGAGGTATCCAAAAAGGTAATAAACCTCCCACGTGACAGTCCCAGATATTGCAAATATATGTATGGCCTGTCATTGAATGGTATGGTATGGTACGGTAGGGTATGATATTGTATGTTGGTGTGGTATGGTGCTGTAGGGTAGGGTATGGTATTGTATGTTGGTATGGTATGGTATGGCCTGTCATTGCATAATATAGTAAAGGTTGGATTTGGTCTGTCATTGTATACTACGGCATGGCCTGTCATTGTATAGTATGGTATGGCATGGTAGGGCATGTTTTAATATATAAGGTATGGCCTGTCGTATAGTATGGTAAAAGGGATACAATCCATTTGTGAAGCACAATACTTGTATATGTGTCTCATTTAACCCCGCAAATCCCACTATTCATCTTACTGCACAACAGCCTCTTGATACCGCATATATCTTCAAAAGGATTTGAACAAACAAATGCAGCAAGTGGCTTAAAAATGCCAAATCGAAATAGGTAAAAATATAATGCAGATTTCATAAAAATAGATTGCAGTTGCACATTTTTCACTATATCATCTAAGATATAACTTTATAAATATAATCTTTAAAAGGCCTAGTTGTTCCAGCCCCTATGAACTGCGATTATATTTGCACTCTGAAAGTGAGATCTCCTTAATAGGGTACACTCACCACGTATCAAATAGGAATATGGATACCTATAAATAAATATAATATCTAACAGATATATAGTCTATGTTAAAATTGTTAGACCTAGCACCATTGGCATGGGTCCCCCTTCCATTTTTGCTGTTGCCTCATGTAGTTTTGCTGGTGTTAGATGCTTTGGGCACTGTGCCACTGCTGTCCAGTGCCACAGTGCGAGTGCTTCCTGTTGTAAAATGATGTATCGATTAGTGATTCCATGATTGGATGTTTGGTTTACTTGTCAGACCCTGGTACAGTGCACTGAGTATGCCCAGGGCGTGTAATCCAAATGCTGCTGGCGGGCCTGCAGCACTGGTTGTGCCACCCACAGAAGCAGCTGTGTTAAATGTGTCTAAGGTCTGCCAGTGCAGAGCCTGCGTGCAGTCTGGTTCTGTCATGCTGACTGGGCAAGTGCACCCATTTGCCAGTCCCTAAATCTTCCCTTTTCTCCATATTAGTTAACCCTATGGTAGGCCCAAGGGCAGGGTGCATTATAAGTTTAAGGTAGGACAAGCCCTGATGTGTATGGCCTGTCCTAATAGGGAATTACAGCCATTTTCATTTTTCACTATTGCAATGCTACCTGTTCACCATAGGCCAGAATGGGCTGTTAGATTATTACATGTTTATAATCCTAACAGACTCAGAGAACATGGTAGAAATTCGAGTTTAGTATGCCTGGACTCAGAATGATAAAATACATCTTTTAGTGAAGTTGATTTTAACTCTCTGTGTTTGCAAATAACACTTTTAGAAAGTAGGTATTTGCTTGCCTAACCTTTCAAGCCTGCCTCTGCTAGGTTGCGTATTCATTTGTCTGGTTTTGTGAGTGACAGGGCTGGGGGATTCCAAGAGACAGGATGAGTCAGGCCAGTGGTGAATAGAGAGATCTGCATCTAGATGGGAGGGAGGAGTTGCACCTGAACCTTGAATGGGGCTGTGCCTGCTTTCCACAATGCTGGCTCCACCTCCAATGGGGCGTCTGATATCTCTGCCCTGCACTCTGAAAGGAAAGGAGAAGTCTGGTAAACAGAGTGCTCAGGAACTGGTTTGGACTGGGCAAAGGCCCCTCTCCCCTCAGAGAACAAAGGATTTTGGGGTATAAATATTGGGACCCTGATCACATAAAAATAGATCACTTTTGGACTACAAGAAGAAACCTTTACTGAGGAGAGAAACTTGAAGAAACTGAGGAGAGACTATTCCCAAGCTTAAGTGCTGCTTGTGGGATTGGCCTGCAGTGGTTGCCTTACTGCCAATGAAGGCGAAAGGAACTTTGTGTTCTTTGCTTTCAACTTGTGAAGGATCTCCAAGGGCTTGGAAAAGAGCTTGCCTCCTGCTGAAGTCTCAGGGACAACAGACTTCCAAACCCAGCTCTCCAGAGTTCTTTGGAAGTACCTGCTGCTGTTTTGGGCCTTCTGAGGGACTGAGTGTCGCAAGGAGCTGAAAGCGCGACTCATCAAAGACGACGCATGCCGCCGTTGCTGTGCCTGCCGTCGCAACTCCGAAGGAGGGTGTCGCCGCTGGAACTGTCGCACTGCACGGCATCGAGAGAAGCGTGCCCCAACGAAGAGGAAGCGTGTCGCCGTTGCTGCTGCTACCGTCGCAACTCTGAAGGAGGGTGTCGCCGCTGTAGCTGTCGCATTGCACTGCATCGAGAGAAGGGTCTCGCAACGAGGTCGGAGCGTGTCGCCGTCGCTGTGCCTGCCGTCACAACTCCGAAGGAGGGTGTCGCTGCTGGAACTGTCACACTGCACCGCATCGAAGAAGAGCACCTCGCATCCCCGAGAAGTGCGCTGCCGTCGGAGCTGCTGCCGTCACATCGTAGATGTCGCCGCTGTAGTTGTCCCATCGTGCGGAAGCTTCACGCATCTTGGGAGAAGAGTGTCGCCGCTGGAGCTGCTGTCGTCGTATCGCGGAACAAGGGTGTCACTGCTGCAGTCCACGCATCGAACCAATATCTTCTTGCATCCCCGGAGAAGCGTGCCGCATCTGGAAGATCTTTACATCTTTATTTCTTTGCAGCTGAACTTTGCCGCATTTCCCACGCTGCAACATTGCTTGTCGTTGAGGCGCAACACAACCTAAGGTACAATGATGCAAAGTGTTGCATCTAAGAACTGAACTGAACAAGGCTAAATCTATCATCTTAAAGTAACAGTATTGTGTAGTTTTGTCGTTTATGGTCTTGTGGTAAATCTATATAAAGCATACTTATTTTTTATATAAAACCTGTGTGGTGTCCATTTGTAGTGTTGTCACTTGGTTACTGTATGTGGTCACAAATACTTAACACACTGCCTCTCAGATAAGCCTGTCTGCTTGTGCCAAGCTACCAAGGGGGTGAGCAAGGGTTATTTTAGGAGTGTAATCCCCTTATCTTGACTAGAGGCAAGAGTCCCTATTTGTCACAAGTTCCTACCTGTACCAACTAGAGACCCCCAAATCTAACAAAAATTAACTATGTTTTCAAATCCTGGGTCATCGCCAAAGCTCTAGTCAGTGATAAATATGTTTCTATATTTTCTTTGAGTTTACTTCACAGTGGCATCTTACAGCAGCCATTAAAGAGTGCTACGCTCTTTTATAGAAAAAAATGACATTAGCAGTCGTCTGAATGAGTTGTGATACAGTAATACAACTATATGTGGGAGTCTCAGACTGTGGGCGAATACCCCAAAAGAGGTCTCAAATGGATTCTAAAGCAGATGGGCAAGCATCACTTAAAAGGAGTCATGGAAATAAAAATAAGCTTAATATTAAAAAAAAAGAATATTCAAAAGTCAGCGACAAAAAATAAAGGTAAAAACTCGCCAACGGCGGCACCAAAGACGAAAGAGTTGTGGTAGATGAACAATTAAATATTTGCAGAGCAACTCATCCTCAATGAGTAGACTGAAAGAGGGTACCAGGAGAGGTTCGCTGTTGACAGAGGATATATTGTTGACAGCCTCAATGTGTTCGAAAGACAGGTCGTTGATGGGAGAGTCACTGTTGACGAATGCAGCAACAAGTTTACTTTCGCTGACGAGGAATGGGTCAACGATGAAGGAAACAACGTCAACAAGAAAGATGCAGTCGACTGAAGACTCGATGTCAACAAAAATGATCCCATCCACGAACACAAATCAGCTGAAGCTGCTGACGGGCGAAAAACAGATGATAAAGGAAAAACAAGCATTGGCAACTTCAAAAGCTTCACAGAAAAGTTTAGAGATACAAGATGAGGAGGTGGAGCCAATACTAGAAACCATGCTAGTGTCACCCGGGCCACCGAAACCACCAGATAAAACGATTTCAAGACAGCTCATCTGTATTCCCATAACCAGTAGCACAAAAACAATAATTATTTTGTCAGGGAAATATAGTACCTTACTTAGAGAAATAGAAACATTTTTAGTGATAACAGTGATGAGGAGGAAATGGTAACTCATCCAGATGATTTGAGCATACAGTATATTGATGATGAGGGTGATGATAAGGAATATGGGAATTATCAACAGAGAATGGTTTACAGACATGCATCCGACAAATTAATTCAGGTACCTTTACATATGTTACATCACTGCAAAACATGATTGCAGACATTTATAGGAGACTTCGACCCCAGACAGAACAGAAAGGGCAAGAAGGCAAGACAACCCCTTAGCAGCCAATCCTGCAGCCAGATCGATACCAAAAAAACAGAAGAAACAGCAATTATCCAAGGACGAAAATCCAGATGAGAGGGTATCAGATGATGATGATGATGGCCTTCAGCGTCCCCATGGGTTCCCAACTCAAAAATCGACTATCTGTCACACAACTTCAGCACTGATGTGAATTTAGTGAAATCACTGTCGTCTGAGACAAACAGCGCCACAAATAAAGCCCTTATGTGGCAATCATGATGGAAGTGCAAATAGACCTCCTACAAGCAGTTGCAGGGCGTCTAGTTAACATAAGCTCTAAGGTGGAGGACCTAGAGAAAAGGATCTCCCAGCAAGTGGCTTCTAACCGGGGTAAATGCTCCTGCAGCTGCTCAAATCTCATTGAGAAGTGGGCCTCCCTTCCAGAGGTTCTAGCGGATAGAGTAATGATAGCAAAAAGGCATATGGAGACACCAACCTTAAATAATATCGACGATCGGGCGAAGGCCAACATTCACACTCCATGGGCAACACAGGCAGTAGGGGCTTCAACAGAACAGAAGATCACAGGTGACAACGTCAAAAGTGCAGTGCACACCACCATCATCCCTGCCAGCACCCCCGAAGCACCTAAAGGCACACAAAGCCCAAACTCTAGGGCTAGCGATGCTGCTGGAACAGACTTGCAGGAACATACCTCACTCTTAACAGACACACATGAACCCTCCCTATCCAGGAGAGCAAAAAAGAAACTGAAGAAGCAATAGAAAAAGTCAAAGCTAAAAGTGAGACAATTGCAGTCATGAAAGATCATCCAAATGCCCCTACAAGGGGACACAAAAGTCACTCAGCTTTACCCAATCTTTACTGACAAAAACTGGGGCAAAAATGCCCTTTCAGCCCCCACGTCTTTGGAAATCCAGCACGAGTCAACCCTACCACCAAGCACCGTCAGTGTGAAGGGCCAAATGTCATTAGAAAGGGCGAGTCACCCCACAGACAATGGCTCAACGGCCGGAATACGTCCATCTATTGAAGGATGATAACGATAGAGGAGATGAGGATGAAGTGACACACAGCTAGTCCAGAGCCTGTGCAACGTTATTCACTCCCATATGACATAGGAAGATTTTGAACGCCTCTGTTGCAGAAAAATCATGGTTTTTGTTCGATATTAAGGAGATGATGCACAGAACAAGATCTGTTCCTATATTGCAACATCTATGAGAAGAAGGTTTTACTATGATGAGGAATCCAGCAAGTTCATCTGTAAATCTGTCCACAAATATGAAGTGCAAGGCCTCTGAGGATGCAGCAGGGTGTATTCTAAATCATGTGCATACTGGGTCAGTCATTTCAGAAGCTGCACAATGGAGATCAAGAAATCTGTCATCTCCATGCACGGTGGCAACAGACAAGGAAGGCAGAAAATTGGACTCAATGGGGAAGAGAGTCAAGGTGCTGGCAGCTCATGCAATTAAAATTGCAGAGTCTACAGCAATTGTAGATCGATATGACAGACAATTATGGTGTGACATGGCCCCCACTCCTAGAGAAATTACTTGAGGAAGATAAGGAAAAAGCAAAGGCAATATTAAAGGATGGCAAACTAGCATTAGCATCACTGATAGATGCGACCATGGATGTATCAACGTGTGCATTCAGTCAAGTTGGAAACGCAACAGTCATGCAGAGATATGGCTGATTAAAAATCACATCTTTCAGACCAGAGTTTCAGGCACCGGTGATAGAAAAAAATTCTTTGGCATCAAGGTGGATGAAGCACTCCAAGCAATTATGGCAGACTCGGAGACTCACTTGATATGTTGCAAGATAAACAACCATATAGAGTTTATTAAAGGCAGTTCTTTCGACAAGGACAGCAGGGATATTTTTTGTGGCCTTACAGGCAGAATCCAACATACGAACAGTACATTACATATATCCAGTAAAATAGACAGCAGAGGCAGAGAGGACAAGGCTAGAGGCAAAATCAAGGGAGAGCAAGAAGTGGAAAGCAGCCTTCAAGAAATGAGGTCAAAAGCGGAAGGTTATGACTTTCTGGATAAAGTAGTCCCCGATATTCCGCTGCCAGTCGGGGAAGAATGCAGTTTTACTATGAAAATTGGCAGCACAAAATAGACAAATGACTGTGTTGGATACTGCAAGACAGGCACATGTTCTGGAATCTGTGGAGAAACCACCAAAAACTATCATGCCAATGAAGGAAAAGCGGATACACTTAAAAGAACAGCAAAAAGAAATATCTAAACTGATAATGAAATAAGTAATAGGAAAGGTGCCAATGGAAGAGATCTATGAGGGATTCTATTCAAGATTCTTTCTCATATTTAAAAAAATCAGGAGAGTGGCACCCATTATTGGATTTAAGAGAATTACACAACTATATAAAACATCAGAGTTTTCACATGGTCACATTACAAAAGATTCTACCTTTTTTAAGGAAAGGAGATTTGCCAAGTTTTATAGACCTTGAAGATGCATATTTCAACAAACCACTTCACAAAAAGCACAAAAAATATCTCTATTTTATGATGGCAGGACAACACTATCAATTCAAAGCCCAACCCTTGGGTCTGAGATCAGTCCCACAAATCTCTACAGAATGCAATGGCTCAGGTAGCAGCTTTTTAAGAAGAAAAGGGGGTATGGTATATCAATACCTGGAACCCACTTATATTATAGACTGTTCACAAATATCCATATGTCGAAGGCTGGTAAAGCTGATAAGAAACGTATATCTTTAACCATTGTTTGTGTAAACTGTATACTGACACTGACACTTGTTTAATAAAAAGAAGTTTAAAAGAAAGTTGTTCATGGTGTCTGGTCAGAAGAAGAAAATTAATTTTACATTAACGTATTGGAGCTGAGGGCTGTGAGGTTGGCATTAGTAGCCTTTCAGCGGATAGTGAGGAAATGTCTTGTTACCATAAGGGTGGACAATACAACAACAATGTATTACATACAGAAACAGGAAGGAACAAGGTAATTGATCCTGTTGAATGAGGCGTATAAGATTTGGGAATGGTCCATTGCCAACAATGTATCATTGGTGGAAGAACATCTTCTAGGAATAGACAACACGCAGGCAGCATTTAGAAACTCACAAGTGGGAAATAAACTTGCAACAACTGAACGAGATATTTCTGAAATAGGGAAAGTACTATTGGTATATTTTTGACACGGATCAGAACAAGTGCAAAACAATTGTGCGCAGGTAGTATTGCCCAGGAACACAAGGCAATGCATTCATAATTGATTGGAAAGGAAAATGTCTTTGTTTATGCCTTTCCACCAAAACCATCCATTGCCAGGGTATTCTGCAAGATGAGGAGAGAGAGTTGTATGGCAATTCTAGTAACACAAGCATAACCACATCAACATTGGTATGCAGACCTGTTAGAAATGTGTGACCAACCACTGGAATTCAAACCGAATGCAAAGCTGCTTTCCAAAGATAAGGACCAAGTGTTCCATCACAGTCCGGAATCATTACACTTCAGTGCATGGCTCATCAAGACTTAGCGTTTAGGTATTTGAATTTGCCCGAAGATTGTATGGAAATATTAAAGAAGGCAAGGGCTCATTCCACAGTCAGAACCTACGATATGAAAAGGAAATGGTTTGTGCTTTGAGCACATGAGCAAGAGTTAGATCTGACTTGCATGAAAACGCACACGTTCTTAACTTATTTATTGCATTTAGCTAAATCTGGATTGTCGTATGGGTCAGTGAAAGTTTATCTATCAGCAATTTCATGATTTTTAGGAGGTCAAATACGTTGGGCCCGATTCACAGAACTAACTTAAGACAAAATCCTAAGCTTACTACTTTTGGTATTCACAGAAGTTAGGATTTTGTCTTAAGTTTGTCTTAAGACAAACTTAATACAGACTTAAGACAGACTTAAGTTAGGATTTTGTCTTAAGTCTGTCTTAAGTCTGTCTTTAGTTTGTCTTAAGACAAAATCTTAACTTCTGTGAATACCAAAAGTAGTAAGTTTACGATATTGTCTTAAGTTAGTTCTGTGAATCGGGCCCAATATCTTTATATTCATGAAGAATAATTAAAGAATTTATGAGAGGTTTATTTTGAGAATTTCCACCTGTACAGAGGGTGGGGCCTGAATGGGAACTAAATACAGTGTTAGAAGGTTTGATAAAAGCAGCAGGTTAACCAATTCACAGAGCAACATTAAAGCATCTAACATGGAAGATCGCTTTTTTATTGACTGTTAGACGGACCGGGAGGGTCGGCCGAGGATAAGGGGAGAGGTCTCCGGGGAGAGCCGTCTCCAGCGATCGTACAGACAAGTAACTTCCCCCCCACAGACGTACGCCACACAAGGTTAAGGTTCAACGATACTTTATAGGCAATTCTTCAAGTACGGTAAAATGATACAAGGAGGTCTGGACTCAGGGGTCCCCTCGATTCTGGTCTCTGGGTTGGGAAAAGGGTAGCGGGACAGTCTTGTTACCAATGGATGAAATAGCTCTCAATCCTCGAGCTCGGCGTTCTAGATGGTCGGGCCGCGGCGGAGCCAGCAGGTCCCGAGGTGGATGAAGAAAGCGACGGTCCGCGGCGGAGCCAGCAGGTCCCGATGAAGATGGTAGTTACAAACGGTCCGCGGCCACGCCAGCAGGTCCCGACGACGATGAAGGTTACGAAGGTTGCGGCAGTGCCAGCAGGCAGGACGATAGTTCGCAAGGCAGGGCTACGGCAGCGCCAGTAGTCCGTCAAGGATGAGTTCTTCTCTGCGTCTCTCGACTTCAGGATACAACTGCCTTCCTGCTCTGGAGCTGCCCCAGTTATAGGGCTGATGCCCTTTGATGTCCGGACCCTCGCACTTGGAGGTCGGGAGGTCCGGGATGAGGGAGTTCAGACACCCAGCAGGGGGGTGGAGCCAGCGCCCGGGGAGGCTGGGGGCGAGCGCTACCTGGCGGGGGAGAGCCATCGACACCTCTTTCTCCCATTGACCTGCCAAGTAGTCCGCTCACCTCCTGGGTGGATGGTGGTGCCGGGATGTCGGAGGCCTGGCCAGGCCCAGGGTTAGGGTCGATCGGAGGCCACGCGGCCTCGTGGTGTAGTGTCCAAGATGGCGCCCAGGTTGGGCATGCGGGCCAGTAGTGGATCAGGTCCACGGGGTCGATATGTTCAGAGGCAGGGGTCCCGGAGGGGACGGCAAACGTGAAGTGGTGGTGTGTGACACTTGAGGGACCGGGCTCGGGCCTGGTCGGGCAGAGGGGGAGCGGGCCCTTTATGTGGCCTGTCCAACATGCGTCCCCCCCAGCTGAAGGCGGGGAGAGTCACCCATCCTCTTGGGGACTCTCCTCGTCGAGGCGGAAAAAGCGGGACAGGCCATCCGCGTTGGCGTGATCTGGCCCAGGCCGATGTTCTACAGTGAAGTCCATCCCTTGTAGGGAGATGGACCAACGTAGTAGTTTTGGGTTCTCCCCCCGCATCTGCATCAGCCACTGCAGGGGTCGATGATCGGTCTGTACCCGGAAGTGTGTGCCGAAGAGATAGGGCCGGAGCTTTTTGAGGGCCCATACCACGGCGAAGGCCTCCCTCTCGATGGTGCTCCAGCGTTGTTCTCGAGGTAGGAGTCGCCTGCTGATGAAGGCCACTGGCTGATCAAGGCCTTCGGGGTTCAATTGAGACAGGACCGCCCCAATGCCGTGGTCGGAGGCATCCGTCTGGACGACGAATTCCCGGCTGTAGTCGGGGGCCTGGAGCACAGGGGCGGAGCACATGGCGGCCTTCAGTTGTTCGAAGGCTGTTTGACAATCTGGGGTCCAGTTGACCTTCTTTGGTTGATTTTTGGACGTGAGTTCTGTGAGGGGCCCCACTATGGTTCCATAGTCCTTCACGAACCGTCGGTAATAGCCCGTGAGCCCCAGAAAGGCGCGCACCTCGGTCTGGGTGATGGGGGGCTGCCAGGACTGGATGGCGGCGATCTTGAGCTGCAGAGGGGCCACCAGGCCGCTTCCCACCTGGTGTCTGAGGTAGGTTACGGACCCCTGCCCAATCTGGCATTTGCTGGCCTTGACCGTGAGGCCAGCTCGCTGAAGGGCCTGTAGCACCGCTCGGAGTTGGTGGAGGTGGTCGGACCAGTGGTGGCTGTATACAGCGATGTCGTCTAGGTAGGCGGCGCTGAATCCTTCGAGCCCGGTCAAGACCTGATTAACGAGTCGCTGAAACGTTGCTGGGGCATTCTTCATGCCGAAGGGCATGACTTTGAAATGATAATGGCCGTCAGGAGTGGAAAAGGCAGATCGTTCTTGGGCCCGGGGTGTGAGGCCGATCTGCCAGTAGCCCGCCGTCAGGTCGAAAATGCTGAGGTAGCGGGCAGCTCCCATGCGGTCGATTAGTTTGTCTGCTCGGGGGATGGGGTGTGCGTCTGTTCTGGTGACCGCATTCAAGCCCCGGTAGTCGACGCAGAACCGGAGTTCCGGTGTGGTGCCGGGGGCGGCCGCTTTGGGGACCAGTACTACTGGGCTGGCCCAGGGGCTGTCTGAGGGCTCAATGACCCCGAGCGTGAGCATCTTGGTTACTTCTTCCTGGATGCAGGCCCGCACCCGATCTGGTACGCGGTAGGCCCGGTGGCGGATAGGGGGGCTGTCCCCCGTGTCCACGTCGTGCACACACCAGGAGGTGACACCTGGGGTGAGGGAAAACAGGCTGGCGAACTGCAACAGAAGGTCTCGACATTCTTGGCGTTGTCCCAGGGTGAGGGCCTCCGAGAGTCGGACCCCGTCCACGGAGCCGTCTTTCTCCCGAGTCCGTAGGAGGTCAGGGAGGGGTTCGGAGTCTTCTTCGGCTCCACTGTCTGTGGCCATCAGGAGGCTGAGTTCTGAACGCACGAAATGGGGTTTCAGCCTGTTAGCGTGGAGGACCCGGAGGGGGTTCCGTGAAGATTCCATGTCGATGAGATAGGTGACAGGGCCCTTGCGCTCGACTACTTTGAAGGGCCCCGTCCACTTGTCTTGCAGGGCGCAGGGTTCGGTGGGGGACATCACCCATACTTGTTGGCCGGGTTCGAATTCGATGGAGGAGGCATTTTGGTCATACCACTTTTTCATGTCCTCTTGACTGGCCTCCAAGTTTGCTTTTGCCAGTTCTCTGAACTGTCGGGTCTGGTTGCGGAGGGTTAGGAGGTATTTGAAGACATCTGGAGGGTTTTATAGAGGGGGCATTTCCCAGCCTTCCTTGACTAGACTGAGCAGCCCCCGTACTGGGTGTCCATACAATAGTTCAAACGGGCTGAAGCCGAGGGACTTCTGGGGGACCTCTCGATATGCGAAGAGGAGGCACGGCAGCAGCACATCCCACTGGCGACGGAGGGGCTCTTCCAACCCCCCAATCATCCCTTTGAGCGTGCGGTTGAACCGCTCAACGAGTCCGTTCCCTTGAGGGTGATAGGGGGTCGTGAATCGGTAGGTGACCCCACACTGTTGCCAGAGGGACTTCATATATTTGGAAATAAAGTTCGTGCCTCTGTCGCTGACGACTTCTCGGGGGAAGCCCACACGGGAGAAGATCCCCATCAGGGCCCGGCCGACTACCGGGGCTGTCACAGTTCGCAGGGGAACAGCCTCGGGGTAGCGGGTAGCGTGGTCCACCAGTACCAGGATGAACCGATGTCCTTGTGCTGTACGGGGGTCCAGGGGCCCCACAATGTCTATCCCGACCCTCTCGAACGGGGTGGTGACCACTGGAAATGGTTGCAGGGGGGCTTTTAGTTTGCGGCTGCTCTTTCCACTGGCTTGGCACGTGGGGCAAGATCGGCAATGCTGGAGTACATCATTCCTCATTTTAGGCCAGAAGAAGTGGGTCACTAGGCGGCTGTAAGTTTTATCCTGACCCAGGTGTCCAGCCAGGGGGACATCGTGGGCCAGGTTCAGCAAGAAGTCTCTAAAACGGAGGGGCACCACTAGCACTCGACTGGCCCCAACTCCGCGATCCTTTGTTCACTGTATAGCAGATCATTGTCCCAATAGATCCAATGTGTTCCGGAGGTATCCCCCGCGCTCTGGGCGAGGGCTTGTTGGCGGAGTCCCTCGAGGGAGGGACAGGTCTTCTGCTCTTGGCGAAACTGCTCCTGTGTGGGCCCCCCCTCTTGATGCCACTGGTCGAGGCTAGCGAGGTCCGGAGGTTGAGCTGGTTCTGGGGGGCGGCACGGTCGGTGTCTTCGACTGGAGCGACCGGGGGAGGAGGCGCCGGCCATTCGGGTTCCTCGGGTCGGGGATTGGCACGGGCGGCCATGGACCGGGTGGTGACGCACGCCCAGTCCGGGATGCCTAACATCCCTAGGTGTTCTCTTCGTTCTACGGCTGCCCACGGAGAGCTTTCAAGGTCATTTCCCAGGAGGCAGTCTACGGGGGCATCATCTCGGACCGTCACCTTCAACATGCCGGAGACCCCTCCCCATTCGAAAGGGACGCAGGCCATCCGGCACAGACTCTCCGAGTTATCGGCTGAACGGACAGGGCAGAGAATGTTTGGTAGGAACTGTTCGGGGGTCACCAGGTGACAGCGGACGGCTGTTACACTGGCCCCGGTGTCACGGAGGGCTTCGGCCTGGCGTCCATTGATGCTCACCCATTGGCTGTACTTCCGGGTGTTAGCGGGTAGGGGGACCCGCGGGACCATGTCTTTCCCCCCTAAGCATGCTAGAGCCATGGCGGCTGGCTCCCATCTTTGATGCTCTTGCTCATATTCTTCCTGCTCTTCGGAGATCTGTTCTTCCCCCAGGGCAGCAGCAGCCACCTGGCGGGGTCTTGGGCTCTGGTACTGTGGGCAATTTGGGTCGTTTGCATAGTGGCCGACTCGTTGGCATCGGTGACACGTGACATTGGCTCTGTATCCCGGTCGTGCCGGGGTGCTGCCCCGGTTGGCCGGGGGGGTGGTGCTGGTAGCGGGGGCGGCCGGAGCGTTGTCTCTTCCTCGTCCTTGGCCCCCCCTCCTCCTCGGGGACGGTGCTGACCGTGGTTGTTCCGGTTCTGTTCATAGGATCCATTTCGGCCCACTCTAGTGATTTCCCACCGGTCAGCCTCGGCTGCGAGCTGCCGTGGATCAGTCAATTTGCTGTCGAGGAGGTGCTGCCGGAGCTCAATGAAGCAATTGTTTGATAGATGCTCCCACACCATGAGATTGAAGAGTTGTTCGTAAGTTGTGACATTGCTTCCTTTGATCCAGCCTTCGAAGGCTCGGCTAAAATAGTTCACGTAATCCACCCAAGTTGTACCCGGGATGCGGGTGCAGTCTCGGAACCTCTGACGGTACATCTCGGGTGTGAGCCCATAGCGGGTGAGGAGGGCAGCTTTCATGTGGTCATAGGAGGTCATCAGATGGTCCGGGAGCTGTAGCAGGGCATCGCGGCCCTCATTGAGGAATCTCCCCCATAGACCGGCTCCCCAGTCGCTTCGATCGATCCGGTGAGCGGTCATAGCGATTTCGTAGGCCTTGAACCATTGCTGGATGTCGTCCTCTCGGAAGTACTCTCGTACGACATCCTTGGGGATGTGTACCTTCTTATCGGTTGTCCCTGGGGTGCGGGGTTGCTCGGGCACCCCTAATTCTTTGTTCTGTTTGCGTAAGTCTATCTCAGCTAATTTGCGCTCGTGTTCATATGCCAGTCTTTTTTCCTCAAGCTCCCTTTGTCTCTGTTTTTCCTCTCTTTCTTCTCGGAGACGCATATGTTCTAAGCTCAGTTTTTGTTCGGCCAACTTAAGTTCACCATCCATTTTGAGCCGGGCCATTTCTAGTTCATGTAGTCGTGTTCTTTCTCGTTCCTGGATCTCGTTTTGCGAGAGACCCGTTCTTCGCTCCTCGGGGGTCGTGGTGTCTTTTTCTACTGCTGCGGTATTTTGGTCCGGGGGTCTGACGGCCCCGGTTTCTGCCCAGGACTCCAGGGCATGCTTGAAATCATCTTTGGTACTTAAACCGGTGGTAGCGATACCTAGTTCGATGCAGAATTGTTTTAATTCACGATGGCTGTATTCTTCCAATTTCTCCATCTGAAATTTCTCGGTGGGTCCGCTTTCTTTGGTTGTCATCGTGATTTCGTCGTGGGGTGAGCTACTCTCTGTACGATTATGCGGTGATTCGGATCGCGCCGCTGGCCACCAATGTTAGACGGACCGGGAGGGTCGGCCGAGGATAAGGGGAGAGGTCTCCGGGGAGAGCCGTCTCCAGCGATCGTACAGACAAGTAACTTCCCCCCCACAGACGTACGCCACACAAGGTTAAGGTTCAACGATACTTTATAGGCAATTCTTCAAGTACGGTAAAATGATACAAGGAGGTCTGGACTCAGGGGTCCCCTCGATTCTGGTCTCTGGGTTGGGAAAAGGGTAGCGGGACAGTCTTGTTACCAATGGATGAAATAGCTCTCAATCCTCGAGCTCGGCATTCTAGATGGTCGGGCCGCGGCGGAGCCAGCAGGTCCTGAGGTGGATGAAGAAAGCGACGGTCCGCGGCGGAGCCAGCAGGTCCCGATGAAGATGGTAGTTACAAACGGTCCGCGGCCACGCAAGAAGGTCCCGACGACGATGAAGGTTACGAAGGTTGCGGCAGTGCCAGTAGGCAGGACGATAGTTCGCAAGGCAGGGCTACGGCAGCGCCAGTAGTCCGTCAAGGATGAGTTCTTCTCTGCGTCTCTCGACTCCAGGATACAACTGCCTTCCTGCTCTGGAGCTGCCCCAGTTATAGGGCTGATGCCCTTTGATGTCCGGACCCTCGCACTTGGAGGTCGGGAGGTCCGGGATGAGGGAGTTCAGACACCCAGCAGGGGGGTGGAGCCAGCGCCCGGGGAGGCTGGGGGCGAGCGCTACCTGGCGGGGGAGAGCCATCGACACCTCTTTCTCCCATTGACCTGCCAAGTAGTCCGCTCACCTCCTGGGTGGATGGTGGTGCCGGGATGTCGGAGGCCTGGCCAGGCCCAGGGTTAGGGTCGATCGGAGGCCACGCGGCCTCGTGGTGTAGTGTCCAAGATGGCGCCCAGGTTGGGCATGCGGGCCAGTAGTGGATCAGGTCCACGGGGTCGATATGTTCAGAGGCAGGGGTCCCGGAGGGGACGGCAAACGTGAAGTGGTGGTGTGTGACACTTGAGGGACCGGGCTCGGGCCTGGTCGGGCAGAGGGGGAGCGGGCCCTTTATGTGGCCTGTCCAACATTGACGATTACATCTGCCAGTAGAAAAGTGGAATTACAAGCATCATCTTGCAAAGCACCGTATTTAAAATGTACAAAACACAATGTGACACAATCATGACAAATCCAAAATGTATACAGAAAGTACCAACTATATTTTATTCAAAACAAAAGATAACATTGCGAGAAAATAAATTTAACGCCTATAACAGCAGAAAGGGCGAAGCAGTCTCTGAACATTCAATGATGTCTAAAGTTTTATTTACAGGCTACTAAGGATATAAAACAAATTGATCAGTTAATAGTTGGATATGGTTTGGGAAGGAAAGACAAACAGTCCAAACAGACGATTGCAAGATGGATTGGAACATGTATTGCTACAGCTCAAACATTAATCGATAGGCCACAGACATGGAAGGCCAGGGCGCATTCAACGAGAGCAATGGCAGAGTAAACTGCTTATTTTGTGGGAATATCATTGGAAGTTCTTTGTAAAGCAGCAAAATGGAAAACAACACATGCTTTTGTCAAGCATTATTGTGTAGACTTGCAAGGAAGCTTCGATGGAACAGGGTGTTTTGAGAACTTTGTTTACTAAAGTTAAGCCTCATTCATTTATCCCACCTTCCAAACAATGTAGTAATGAACTGCTATATTAATCTGATATTAAAGCATGTGAATAAAGGAAAGTTTCAATGCAGGAGATGGAAATAAGTAACTTACCCATAACTCCGGTAAGTCCTGCATTGGTATCTTTCAGAGATTAACATATAGCCTACCTACCTCCCGTAAAATGAGGCTTCCAAATGAAAGAATGCAGTAGTAGGGACTTGTGGTTCCGAAAATCTGAGCGTTGGAAACATCAGTGAGAGAACAGCTAAATGTGGGGCACTCTGATTGGCTGGATTTTAGATCATAAAAAGATGGGAATAGGCTGAAAAAGATGCCTGTTAGTTAATTGTAGAGTGATGCTTAAGAATGCACTGCTGCTGGTAAAATGTACTAAGGGTTCCCAGTCTGACGACGGGGAAGGATTCAAGCATGTGAATCTATGAAAGATACCAATGCTGGAGAGCCGAATTTACAGGTATGTAACTTATTTCCTTTTGGTTTTGGGGAACTACCCAATTTTATAATTATTGCTTTCTTTCTAATTTAGACTAAATTCATTTGAATATAAATTTTTCTGGAATAGCAAGAAAAATCATATTATTTGAGCATTTCCTCTTTATCTGAGCAAAAATATTTTAATTTTAGGAAACCTGCAGCTGCATTACTTTCACCCCAAACTTCTTTATGAGATGTGCCAAGTCGTAAAGCAAATTTCCCAAGACCTGTAGTACATCGTTTGCTGGCAAATTAGGTGTTTTTAGGTGACATTTTTGCATTGGTTGGTCATTGTATATCCAATAAGAAATTGTGGTTTTCCTTTCAAATGGCCTGCAAGCCTATTATACGTGAATATGCCTCTGATACAACATTTTCTTCTGGTTTATTTTTATTACCAGTTTTATATTTGTACCTAATTTTTTAACTATATACGTTTTTTACTTAATTTTTGCTTTTAAGTTCCTATTATGTTTACTTTACTTTTTTTGTTTTTTTATTAGGTAACAAGATGAGAAATAAAGCCTAAACACAAAACCTCTGTTATCTAATATAACTATTAAATATCGTTATCCAGCAACGAATCCTTAAATATTTATATATGTGGTTTGTACATAGAGCAAACCTAACCAAAAGGCAGGGACACTGTAAACGGTCCATATTCACATAAAGTCAATGAGTGATAGGAGAGGTAACTAGTTTGTGGATTGTTAATGCATTGTAGTTTCCTGTTCTTTAAAGAGGTGCATCTTCAACTCTTTGCTGAATTGGAGCAGCTTTGGGGAGGTCCTGATGGATACAAGGATGTCGCTACATGTCCTACATGAATACATTGAAAATACCGGCTTCCTTGTTTTTACTTTTTTACACTTCTTAGTCTGCAGTCTTATGGTGTCCTGACTGCAGGTGTATTAGAACCACCAGAAATGATGCGCTTGTCTGCAAGATGAACAGAGATGTTCGTCATGATGGCTTAGTTGCACCAAAGTCGCTTCAATTGATATTTAAAGAAGTACAATAGGGGCAAGATGTTGAATACGTTGAATTGTTCATGACATTATTACATAAAAATGTGCAGATTTCTTTTTTTTTAATCAAAAACTCATCGAGGACATTTCATCTGTTACAAATGAGATGTAGGTAACAAACACCTTTTTAAGTTTGGAATATTTTTTTTTAATAATAATAATGCCTTTATTGCATGATTAATTAAAACCTTCGCAAAGAAGTAAAACATTAATTCACGTAATATAGCTTCACCATTAAATAATGCTAAAAGATTACAAAATATGTTGTAATTCTGTAAAATTGCAGGGGAATAAAAACTGATAGGTAAAATAGTTCTTCATAGTTAGTAAAATAGTTCGTCATAAGGCTTGTTCTCGTGGATGGAAGCACCCCGTAAAGTGATGTTTATGGAAAGTACAAAGTTCAATGAGCTCGAAGCCGGCCCATGAAGACTGCCGACAGCCTAGCCGCCAAGGTAATATTCGTAGATCTGATGGAAACTCTAGTGGTCGGGGCTATTATACATGTCTCATGAACCGGCTGGCGTAACATAAAGACCGGTGACTTGTGGATCTTCCAGACTTAGCTTTACGTTTGATTCCCTCATAAACCGAACAAGGCTGCAAGACAGGCGGATATTACTGCCCTCAAAACAGGCCTTTACCGCCTCCCTGCAAGATCAAACCTGACTTGCAATCAGGAGCTGTTTTAGAAACTGTCTCCTTTCCACTCTCAAGCCATTGCAGATGCATAGTACATGTATTATATCTTCGTTTAGATCTCCACACAGTCTGCAGTAATTAGAGGAGATTGTTCGTTTCCATGGAGGAAGGTGGGGCTTTGCTGGTAAGATTCCCAGCCTCAGATGAAGGAACCGTTCTTTTGTTATTCTTGAAAAGCCTGTTCCTAAGTATAATTGGGGCTTTGATGACTTGTAGCTCTGGATTACGAACCTGCCGTGGGCCCTCCTGCTAAGGGTAGCTTTATCTTCTGCGAGAGATGCAATCTTTACTGATTTGTTTACCAGGACCTTGAAGCTTTTCTGGGATGAGCAGGAATCCCAAAGGTCCTGTAAAACTAGCAGCATGATTACTGAATGAAGGTAACTCATTGCTGGGCTATCATTTCTCCTTGAGATTTCCAACCACAGGTGTGAATTTAATGTGCCCGGCTCGGCCCCCTTTATTTTAAACCAGCATTTGGCGTAGGCCCCTTTCCGTGAGATTTGCTGCTTTTGCAATCCGAACTCTAGTCTTATTCGAGCTGGTGAGGTAAATTGCAGAAGATTAAATGTTATTCTTAGGGCCTTGGCAACCGCTGTGTCCAAAGTAGCCTCGTCTTTTCCTTTCATTGCTTCACTTCCATAAGTGATAGAGGGTAGCAGCCGCACTCGAAGCACTTCCAGCAAAGGGAGAAGGCTAGGGCTGTTATTTTTTGCTTGATATTTTTTAAAGCAACTGCCAATACGGTCCCTCTGTCTCGGATGGATGCTTTCTGTTTGGAAAATTAGCAATTTCTCTCAAATATGATTCCCAAATATTTGTACTCCTCTGTTGGCACCAGCAGCCGATTGTTCATTGACCGTCACGGGTAGGGTTTGTTGGGACCTTGGTTTTAATACCATTACTTTAGATTTTTCCAGATTTATAGGCAGCCCACTTTTTCCAGCGAAGGTACTTGTGGTGTTTATCAGATGCTGGAGGCCTATTGGAGTACGGCTGATTAGTAGCAGATCATCTGCAGTCAACAGATTCGATAGAGTTAAGCCCCCCAAGTTCGGGCGTGATGGTTGCACTTGTCCAGCTCGGTTGAAAGATCAGAAACAAAAAGGTTGAACAAGGTTGAGGCCAAGACACAGCCCTGCTTCAAGCCTTTGGTAGTTGGAATTTTCCTAACAAGGGTATCTCCTGCTCCAAGGGTAATCTGGACCCAAGTTTCGGAGTGAAGCAGGATTAGCTGGTTTAGAAGGATTGTGGGATTTCCCCACCTCGCTAGTTTGGCCCAAAGTATCCCCCTGTCGACGCTGTGAAAAGCTGCCTTATAGTCGATAAAGCAGACAAATAGCGGATTGTTGATTTGTTTAGAGGCGTCAGACAGAAGAGAAAGGGCGAGAATATTTGTTGAGGTCCCCAGATCTTCCTGGAAGCCAGTTTGATTGATGGGAATTGTTTTTTTTCCTGAGCCCAAACTGTAAGTTCATTTAATAAGAGCCCTGCATAGAATTTGGCTTTGATGTCAATTAAAGCAATGAGCCTATAGTTTTTTGGGTCTGGCATGGCTCCCTTTTTGTGGATCGGTGAAATAATTGATCCTTTCCAGGAGTCAGGGATTCTCTCACTTTCCAGGATGTGATTATAGAGGGGAAAGAGAGCTTCAACCCAGTAGTTCGAATCCTGTTTAAATATGATTGTCTGAAGATCGTTGGGGCCTGGAGCTCCATCTTTGCGACCTTTCTTGATTCTGCCCCCAAGCTGCTTAATTGTAAAGACGATGGGAAGGACGGGTCCTTCAGATCTGGATTGTTGTTGGTCACTTTGGTGCTCCAGTACGGCTTCCGCGGATTCGCCAACTTCTGTGTTGAAGTGATTAAGTAGGAACTTCGCCCAGATGTCCTCAGTTATATATGAGTTGATTCCTAGAGCAGATGGGTTTGCTAGGATTCGGATGGTCTGCCAAACCCTGGCGCTGTTGTTGTTTTTTGCATCGTATAATTTTACTTATGACTATTATATGATACATAAATATAGCAGACCATAATAACATGATATATTTGCTTAGTAATTCATAAATTCTCAATCAACTATAAGTGGGCCCCAAAATTTACAGAATTTCTTCTGTAAGGTGGTCCTTCAGCTCGATAAATAGCAGCTTCCAATTAATAATAATGCCACACCTGACCCCTCCAAGGGTCAAATTCAGGAAACTTTCTTTCAGTCCAGTTCCGGGGTATGTAAAGCCGAGCAGAAATTATAGCTACAAGCCTAAATATAGCACATTTAAATTGTATTGTAAATGCATTTATATAGCGCTTACTGCCCCTGATGAGGCATCGAAGAGCTTTTTCGGTGAGTAGCACGCTATTCGGGAACCCATTAAGGATTAGTATTGAGTTAGTATAGTTAAATATGAAAGTAATTTGAGTGGTGGATATGTTAGTCAGTTATTTGGATTGAGAGAGAATGATAGCAGAGGTATAGGATAGGGATAAAGGTTTGCATTTATATAGCGCTTGTTACCCCTGATGGGGTGTTAAAGTGCTTTTTTTGGCGAGAAGCATGCTACTCCGAAACCCATAAAGGATTAGTGGTGAATTAGTATAGTGAAATATGAAAGTAATTTGAGTGGTGGATATTAGTCAGTTATTTGGATTGAGAAGGATAGCGGGGGGGGGGGGGTAGAAGAGGGAAAAAAAGGTTTGCATTTATGGAGCGCTTGTTACCCCTAATGGGGTGTTGAAGTACTTTCTTGGCAAGTAGCGCTACTCCGGAATCCATAAGAATTAGTGGTGAATTAGTAAAGTGAAATTGGAAAGTAATTTGAGTGGAAATATGAAATGTTATATTTGAATCGATACCTGGCATATCACAACTAGTGGTTAGTAATAATTGATTTTGAATAAATGCAGAAATCCTTCTATTAACTTGCGACCAAAATGCTTCCTGGTTCCTAGTGTGGCAGGCTGCAAACATATGTAAATAATTCGCAAGTGCATAGCCATATCTGGGGCAGTTAGAATGTGTTAAAATTGTACACTTGAACAATGTATGTGGACTTGTAATACAAGCAGATAATCACCTGGAAATGACTCTTCAGGTTGTCACATTTGATTATCTGATGTCCCATTGTGTTTGTTGTAAGCAGCTCTGGTATGTTCACATTGCACCGAACGTCTCTGACCATTTTGAGGCAATAGTTGTGAACCTCGGAGTTTATAAATAGGCAACATAGAGATCTCAGCCTAGAGGCACTATGCAGACTCGGTTGTAAATCCCAAAATGCTATTCTATTCATAGCGAAACTATGTGTCCCGATTAAATGAAAGTGATCCTTTTTTTGCGGATATGTGTAAAGGCTATGGCTCGGATGTGTATATTCTTGCTGTAAATCTGAAATTGAGCTGGTAATGCCGTCTGTGCAGATATGTGTTAAACCGTCCTGTGCCCAGACGAGGTACAGCCGCGACTGAAATCCTCAGGAAAAGAAGATTTCCCCACAATGAAGTGTATATAGTAACAGGCAAAACACAGAAGTGATTACACCAAACTTTCCATGTTCTGCGAGATGCTTGAATGAGCTTAAACCTGACCCCTTTATGATAGCTAATCAAAATACTTCAAAAGATATCTCCCGCTGTCACAACCTATGTATGTTCTTATTGTGTTTGCATATTACATTTAACAATTGTTTGGACTTTATAAGTTCTTTATTTCTGAAGTGGAGTTGAATTGTTGGTTTGTTTTGTACATATGCCCACACGCCCTTTTTCTGAGGTTTGCTTTGTCACAGCTGCCAAAAGGGAGCAACAGTAATTCTCATTTAAACTGCTTCTTGGTGGACTGGACCGTGTGCCAGCCAGGCCTGTTACCCAGAATGCTCCATCCCCATTGCATAAACTCCAGGGCCCACGTGCAGTTCAACAGTTTCCAGTATGTCAGGAGATTTGCTTCATTTTGCTAACTACGCTGCTTTCACTGCTTTTTGTCCCCAGGTCTATACAAATTGCTCCTGTATCAGATCGGATCAGAACACAGCCCGGACAGGATCCTGCCTCGTCAGCTGCTCCCACCAGCTCCTGCCTGTGATCTTCCTCATTTCCTTTGCTGGAATGATTGCCTGCCTTTCGCACAACCCATTGTACATGATGGTCCTACGGTGAGACAGGGGCCCTGTGCAGAGGACAACAGCCCTAGCTCTGGCTACCACCTAGCTTTCTCCCACTTTGTCTCCCTTAAAATCTCTACTTTCCTTGAACCTATAATCTTTTTACACACAACATTCAATTAGTTCCAGTACTTAATTTGAGTTTGTGGTTTCCGGCGCTCAGCACCGGCACTTAATCATCAACACTGGTGCTTTTAAGGAGCACCAGTTAAGGACACTTTCATTTATGGGAGATTAGATGACTTGCCCAGAATCACAGGAAGTTGAGCTGATGCCGAGAATCGAACCTGGTTCCCCAGCGATGAAGTCGGCAGCTCCGGGCATTATGCACATCCTCTCCCCACTTTTCTGATTAGTAGTTGGTTCTGTTTTAGGAGGCACTGAAAAGGAGAAATGGTGCAAGCTGCCTCATGATGAGAGCCCAGGCACTTATTTGTTTTTAGGTCTCGCCTGTCGATGCGCATGTGCATCGAGCAAGGCGAGACTATTGGGACTTATCTACTCTTTATCCGCACTGCAAGGAATCGTGGCGATTCCTTGCAGTGCCCGTGACTTTTAAGCTCAATGCGCATGCGCATTGAGCTTAAAAGCGCGTGCACGTCCGTCTTGTGTTTACCCGCTCCGCCCCCTCCCCTTCCCGCCGTGTCGCATTTCTCCTCCCCCCTCCCCCTTGTATGCCACTCGCAACGCTCCCTGTTGCTGTCTCACACAGGTATGCGTCTCTCTCTCATGTCCTTCTCCCCCGCCCCTCTGCGCTGCTCTCTCCCCCTTGTTATTTTATTTGTTTTCTTCAATATTTTCTCTTATTTTTATTCTACTCATTTCGGTTTCTCTCTTGGTCTATCATCTGTCCATTATTACTTTGTTTTCTTTCTCTGGGTCGTTGCTATGTATTTTTTGTTAATTTTTCCTGTGCTTGTCTGTCCCTTTCTATCTCGCTCAATCTGTCTCAGTACACTTCTGCTAATCACACATCACAGCGGCAGCTGCGTGACACGAGGAAGGGCACTGTAGGCGGAAACGGTGTGCTTAGGTTTACAGGTCAAACTCCTAGTAGCGCATAACGATCAAACTCTTAGAACTGCAGGGTGCTCAGGCACCCGAAACTGATAAGAACTTATAATATTGGAATTGCCATTGTTTCGTAATCCGGGCAATTGGAAACGCTTCACTGCCATACGTTTTTATTTGTAAATGTGAATTTGCTGCATTAGCCGCACAATCCACTATCTGCTGCATACTTTGGAGATTTCAGCGAAAATATAGATGCAACTGCAGATTATTAACCATGCTTAAGACATCAAAGGTTGCTGCTCCCCGTCTGCCCCCCCCCACCACCCCAGCAATGCCGACAGCTTGTTTCTTATTCTATTCCGACTTCATCCGCTTCTGTTTCGAGATGAACACTGCATACATATAGCCACCGGCTTGTTTTACTCCATGCCTCCCTCCAGACAAAGCAACCATTTGCTAATCAGCCTTGGCCCTTCTCCAATAGGTACCATCACCCCCAACCGCACATCGATTTCGGCCTTTTTATATCCCATTAGTGATGTGCAACTTGTATCCGCTGGCACAGCGAGCATTTTATATCCATGGTCCCGAGTCCGATGTCTGCCGCCATTAGGACTGCTTACAGACAGGCTATATATATATATATTAACCACTGTACAGAAGAGGCCATTAAAATAAAATATTTTCCAGTATCTTCATTCCTCCGTCTTTATTACCCACTTTTTCTTTTCCTCATGCATTGTTCTCCCTACTGGCTAGGTTGTTTTTTTTCATCCCTTCCCCATCGCTCTCTTCCCCGTCCCCTTTTCTCGGCAGTCCCTTTCGCCTACCGCGGTATTTCCTCCTTCGTCTTAATGCCTTGCCCTGGGCCTCTTTCCCTGGGTTCATTAGTGCTGGGCGCACTGAGGCGTGAGAGGCCGCTGCTCCCATTCGTCTCATGGTCCGGCATTCAGCACGCGGCCAGGCTTCGGCTGCAGTAACACCTGAGTCTCCTCCCGTGGGGCCAGGATTTTATCTTGTTAGTGGTTGCTGTAGGTTAAGTCACTTTTGTCGAAGAAGGTGTAAATGTGCACTTTCTCTGCCACAAAAATGGATAACATAGCTTAAGCAGCAGCAATCTGCTTTTAACTAAAGTCCTAGCACTAACTTTTTTCATCAATTACTCCAAATTACAGTAGAGCATTCTTATGTTCTCTGCATCTTTAGCGAAGTACAAACTTCCATATAGCAAACACATGCCCTGCAGCGCTGTTTACTGTCTGCAAGAAACATTCCTTTTTCTAATCTATCACACCATCTATGTGTGATCTCAATTAGCCGCTAAAACAAGCTTATCTCGTTCGTATACCTCAAGCTGCGCCTTTACCCCTCCTCGTAAATGCTTCCATGACAATTGCAAACAGCCAGACTGAAAGGCGCCCTTGGCGCATATGCCCGGTACATTTCCGCAAATCTTGCAATACTTTTAGATCAATGCCAAACCACTACAACCAATACTCTTACGACACGTTCGATTATTGTACAAACAGCCATCTTAAACTAGGAACAAAGCTACAATAACAATCTTGTCACCGGACATTACCCCGCACGGCACGGGCAGCACGAGCCTTCTGCTAATGCACCTTTTATTGTGCCTTTAAATACAAATTATTTCTTCCATACTTTTCACAAGCTATACACGGGTTTTGCAGCACTTTTCCCACTAATTCCCATGATAATTTGTAACCCATACTACACAAAATACAATTTGATCATTGCTTCCTCGCTTGTCTCACCACCCATCTCCACCTTCCTCTTTCCATCACGTCACTAGCGATTATAACTATACACATGCATTGTACCAATTTCAAGTCCTTTACTACAACAATGCTCACATTTATACCCCATGTCCTGTCGCTAAAAATACAACCATGTTTACACTAGTTGCAGTACGTACAAATATTTTAAAATGACCCATTACTCACCCTCACTCACCCTCACCCTCACTCACCCTCAACCCCTCACCCACCCTCACCCTCAACCCCTCACCCTCAACCTCAACCCCTCACCCTCACTCACCCTCACCCTCACTCACCCTCAACCCCTCACCCTCACTCACCCTCAACCCCTCAACCTCAACCACTCACCCTCACTCACCCTCACCCTCACTCACCCTCACCCTCACTCACCCTCACCCTCACTCATCCTCACCCTCACTCATCCTCACTCACCCTCACCCACCCTCAACCACTCACCCTCACCCACCCTCAACCCCTCACCCTCACTCACCCCCTCACCCTCACTCACCCTCAACCCCTCACCCTCAACCCATCACCCTCACTCACCCTCACCCACCCTCACCCTCACTCACCCTCAACCCCTCACCCTCACTCACCCTCAACCCCTCACCCTCACCCACCCTCACCCTCACTCATCCTCACCCACCCTCAACCCCTCACCCTCACTCACCCTCAACCCCTCACCCTCACTCACCCTCACTCACCCTCACTCACTCTCACTCACCCTCACTCACCCTCAACGCCTCACCCTCACTCACCCTCAACACCTCACCCTCACTAACCCTCACTCACCCTCAACCCCTCACCCTCACTCACCCTCACTCACCCTCAACCCCTCACCCTCACTCACCCTCAACCCCTCACCCTCACTCACCCTCAACCCCTCACCCTCACCCTCACTCACCCTCAACCCCACACCCCCTCACCCTCACCCCCTCACCCTCAACCCCTCACCCTCACTCACCCTCACTCACCCTCACTCACCCTCAACCCCTCACTCACCCTCACCCACCCTCACCCTCAACCCCTCACCCTCACTCAGCGCAACCACAGCATCTTCACTAAATATATTTAATACACTTTAAGCTATTGGCAATATAAAATAAAATCCATTTTATTTACGTATTAATTATTGTTTTTTAAAGCCATTGATTTTTTTTATATCAATACATATAAGTCACATATAAGTCCCGTTAATACAAAACATGTTGCTTTACAAATGCTAGAGGTGTCACATTTAGAAAAATTATAACTATTGGCTCTGTAAAGAAGAAAGCTATTAATTTAGCTATTTAGAAAAAACAACACATAAATAAAAAACAAAAAAATAATTAACACCTATAGCTCAAACTTTCCTACTGCGAGACCTATTGCATTTCCAATGCTTGTTACAAATTAACCACTGAATTAATCCCCCCCCCATCCTACTTTCTCTACAGCATCCCATGGACATCAATCACCAAAATGCCAGTGCTAGAGCTAGGACCATCACATACCCACCCTTTGGCCCAGTGACATCACATTATATGAACGTTGACAGAAAGTGATCTCACGTGACCTTGATCCCAATAATTGACCCTGATAAAGTTAGGAGCTTCTTAAGCGTGCAATGATGTAAGAACACACTAGTTACCAATATATAAATGTCTATTTTATATACTGCTAGATTTTAAATAGGATGCTGACATGATAGGTACATTACACATTTGTTTTTTATTGCATGAAAAAGTATGTGTTTGTTCGAAGAGGATAATACAGTGCCACAAAAACTCAGAAAATGTGAACCAAAATTAATTATGCTACACACTGATGCTTTAATGGTTCAGCTAGAGTATACCCCAATAATAAAATGCACTGATCAATTACAGGGAGACCCACGCAAAAGATAATAAAAAAATTGTGGTTTTGTTCCAATCTACTGAATCAAGTAGATCAGAGCACCAGTCATGCTTCATGGATATCTGTCAGAAACAGACTCCGTTTCAAGGCCGCGGCTGTCAACGGGCAGGATTTTCAATCCTGCAAACTGGGAAAACCGACTCACGATAGACTTCCAGGACAGGTTTTTAATTCTGTGACTATGGTGAAATGGCAATCGAGCTCTAGCATCGAAAATTGGAGATTTGGGATTGTTTATGGGTACCGAAGCTACTATCCTGGGCATTTTGAAGGTCCCGCAAGTACATGCCCATGTTTGTGTCAGAGTCCTATGATTGAACTACACTTCTGCGTATTCTAGGCATCTTGAGTCTAACCTGAGCAGGATTTTATTTCTGGTGTTTGTTTGTGTAATAGTCCTGAGGCTTAGATACAAAGAGGTAGTTGAGGTACACTCCTAGGCCTTAGTTACACAGTGCATCCAACCCTGTATATGTTAATCCTTACTCATCTCAGCTCACATGCAGGTGCCTGAACATCTCAAAGACACATGTGGGTAATTGATTCTGGATGAGGTTCATTGTAGAAGGCTATGACCCTCAATCCAGACTGGCCTCACACTGCCTAGTTCCACTGCTTATGCCACAATGAACCAAGCACTGGCCAGAATAGTTTGCGAAGACCTGGATTATTAGGACAATTTTATTCTGATCTAACCATTGTTTCACACATTTTACTTGACAGGGTGGTGAGTCAAGATGAGAAGTCATTTGCCATTGGAGTGCAGTTTTTACTAATGAGGGTTTTAGGTAAGTTATGGTGTGAAATATTTATTGTTTTCAACAAAAAATGACTTATAACCTTCCCTGTCGCAATCATTTTGTTGAAATGAGCCATCCTCGTGTCTGGCCATGTGTGACCATGTGCTTTTGGAGTCATATGGGCATTGGGAGGATTCAACACTCCTGCCACATCAAAGGAAGGAGCGGCATTCCCTCCTTAAATGAGAAGCAGGTGGAAGTCAGTGCCACTATCTTCCTTCAAGAGAGGCATTTAGTGTAGTAGATCCCCGCATATCAGTAGCAGTTGATTAACATCAGGGATTAGAGTTCTACCAGCATGGTGACATGGTGCCACATCTTCACATACACAACCACCTGTTTGGCCATTTGATATTCCGGTTGCTGGGTCAGTGTTGAGTGCCCTTCTCACGGGGGAGGATTATCTCTCAACGTGGTGTCTGAAGCCCAAGTCTAATGGCCCAGTTCTGCTTAAGGTGGCCTTGCTGCACATCTGGGACAGTACCTTTGTGGGGGAGCGCAGCATGAAGGGATCAGGAACATATTACTTTCTTTGTTCAGACTTCCTGCACAGGTGCTGGAAGCCAGCATGTATTTCCCTAGTAGTAGCTGGCTTGCCATCCAAAGTGCAGAATAAAGAGTACTCAAAGACAGATTTGCTGATTTGATGCTCTTTGCTTCTATTGTGTATCCAAAATGATATTTCTTCACGAAAAAGGTTAAACTTCAAATTATATAAATGTAACGTGTGTCTATGATGTAGGCTAAACGATTTGTGATACCTCCTGCTTTGCAAATGGTTTTATGTTGGTGGCAATATATGGCACATATTTTGACTATCGTATACGCTTGCAGTGATTTGTTATTCTTTCTAATGAGTAACAAAATTCTCCAATTTAGTGATCAGTGTGTCTAGTATGGTGAGAGCGTAGCTCATCACCTGGTTACCACGAATCTTCATTGAGTCTGAGTTCTTCGGGGATGATGAGTAAAGGCCAATTTAATTGGATGTATGACATCACAACGCATGCTTTTACTCCTCATGCCATTACAACGCAGTTTTTACAACGCAAGTCGTTACAACGACTTGCGATCGGGGGCGCTGGATAGTGGAATAGTTTAATTTTCTATTCCAACTCTAGTCCCCGTGGATTGTAGGGAAGGTGTTGGATAGAAAATTAAACTATTCCCTATCCTACAGCGCCCTCCAGCGCAAGTCGTTGTAACGACTTGCGTTGTAATAGCTGCGTCGTAATGGTAGTGCGGAGTAAAAGTTGCGTTGTAAAGGATGTTCCCCATTTAATTGATCTATTGCGTGTCACATGAGCAAATCTATCATCTCATCTTTTATCATCTTCTAGCATTTGATTGAATCTTAGAAGCCGTGGCCTTAGTTATCTCTTTACAAATGCGTATATGGGTATTATAGTTGGATCATTTACTTGGTGATGGATGCCAGCATTGAATTGCAAATACCATTCGGGACCAAGATGTCTTTAGAGACAGAGACTTCTGGTCAGGCATTCATGGATTCAAATAGCCTTGATCATACTGTGATTGTATACGCTTATTCTTCTTCAGAATTACCTTTCATCTAATATCAATGTGATCTTGGCAGATAATCTGTAAACTCCTTCTAGTGCCCAGGGCTTTAAGTGGGCCGGGTCTCCAGGGTCTGAGCACCGGCAGTTTTTTAAAGGGGCCCTCGAAATGGGTCTCTATCGGGCTCTGTTTTGAGCCCTGGCACAGGCGGTCCGATTTTTTTCTGGACTGCAGTGACAGCAGTTTGCTGTCACTGCAGTCCGGAAAAAAGTGCCAGGGCCCAAAACAGCCCAATAGAGACCCATTTTGAGACAGCAAGCACATTGATGTGCACTGCCCACACTGCTCGCTTCCCACTAGTGGAGAAGTTACGGCATGACGTCATGCCAGGTAAGCGTTGTGGGGGAAGGGAAATCCTTTAAAGAGTCATTTTCTTTCTGGATTTCCCTTCTATTTCTGAAACGTAAGAGCAGCAACATTGTTGGATGGTCACCAGGGCTTTAATTGGAAGCTTTTTTTAATATTATATGTAACAAGCCATAGTTGCTGCTTATTTATTTTATGCAACTAATAACCATTGACAAAGCCAATAGTCTTTACTTGTTGTAGGTATGATGTTACTTGTTGTCTCACATATCTGGATGCAATGACAGAAACAGCAAAATACAAGTCGGGCGGCACACTGTGCTAAGCACAGATTTTTTAGCGTAAGTGTGTTAAAGCCACGCCCCTAATTACACTGGTCACGCCCCTTTGAGAGACCCCCCAGTTTTTTCATCCCACTTAAAGCCCTGCTAGTACCACCACAGAAATGCTTCTGGTTTTTGGGAGGGCCCGTTATTAAATCTGCGTACATGAGCCTGTTTTTTTAAGCTTCTCTTTGCCTCCCTTGTGCACCCAGACATTGATCCTGTCAAAGATGGTCTACATATTTATACAGTCCTAGCCAATATCCTAATGTGAATTGATATTGAACAATGAAGCATCAGCATGCGGGGCTGATCATTGAAATAGAGGTACAAGGCTTTGTGGTCAATTGCCGCTCAGAAGATGTGTCCATAAAGTTAGATTGCTTGTCGTGCATGTACGATTCTTTTCTTTTAATCCATGCTCCGAGGAAAGAGTTTCCATCTGAGACTCAGGAATTCGAATTAGTCTGGAAAGGTTTTCGGGCAATGTATCATCCTGAATCCTTAATAGAGGTTATGGGCATGTCAGCTCTGTTATAAGTCGAAGTATACATTAATTGCCTTATAACAGTTGTAGGAACCTTTTGACAGAACCAGGAGACAGACACTGTAACTATTCCTGAATACAAATGTTACATCACTATATCTTTCTTATGGAAAGCATTAAAATAGTTCTCTGCAGTGTACCTCCACCTTGGCGAGGAGTCAGGTATCTGAAAGAGGGCAGCCTCTTAAAGCCTCCAGAGATGTCTCCTATCACCAGCAGGAGCTCTCAAGCTGGCATCTTGTCCTTCTCGTGAGGGTGAACTGCCAAAATGACCCTGTAGCCCAACAAGCAGCAATTCAGAGATAAACCCTGCACAGGATATAGAACCCTTTCATCTAGGTGGAGGGGTGTAGCAAAGTTGGCATGGACCTTTAACCAAGTAATACAAATTAAGCCCAGTTCCTCAAATCTCTCTTCAACTGCTTATCCCATTCAAACCATTCTTCTCAATTTACACCTTTCAACCCCTTATATCACTTCCAGAAACTATTCTCAATAACATATCTCACATTTGCTGTACATCATGTTGGCATCAGAAGGGCAACCATGTACACTTATGTCTGAGATAACACCTGCCTGCTTCTTTTTTATAATGTAACCTTCATTTCTGTTCTAGCGTAATTCAGAATACTCTAAAAGTTAATATATTGTTACAATCAAAACATATCTTTATGCACTTCATGAAAGAAGATCAACGCCCAACTACAGCTCTATGTTCTGATAACACAGTACATCTTATCATCCCCAGAAGAGTTGCTTTCCAGTGCTTGCAGCATGTTAGACCCTATATGCTCCCACATATGCCCTCCTAAATGGCATGGTTCTGTCTGCACCTAGCCGAAGAACTATCAGGAGACAGGGTCTTGAATTTAGAGATTGGTCAAAAGAAATTTGTGAAGGACAACACTAGAGGTAGAGAAAAAGCGAGGAACGTGGAAGGACGGTGAAGAAAACTTAACAGTGTGACAGTGTATGGGGTGAATCTTGCTGCTTTGCATAGACAATGGGGTGCAGACAATGACTGAAAAAATGTCCTCCTATATTTCTAAGACAACCATATGGGTCAATAGGGTCATTAGCACAGAAGTCTTGAGGAGAATGATACAGATTCATGGCACTTGCTCATCTTGATTATTGCACTCAGCGGGCTAAAGAGCTATAAACCTTGTCTAAAATTGTCAGCAGATGTGGTTTTCAGATACAGATCCCAAAAATGGATATTGTAATAATCCCTATCTCTCTAACTTCCACAAGTTTTGCCAGTCACCCAAATAAAGTAGCTGCCAAATGATTCAGCTGTTTTCACTTGATTCCAGGGGGACACCTTGTCTCTAATAGTCACTCTCAGATGTCCCAGAAAATGTAGTGATGCTTGAGCTCCACTCTACATAACTTTCTTGCCCAGTTCTGCATTTTCGCCTCCTTGTAGAGATCATCAAGCTCTTTTTTGCATCATGCAGCCCACAGAATGATCTATTTGCGGTTGTCTTTACACAAAGTCACCACAGTTGTCCCATTCACTCTTCTTTCTTCAGTAATATCACCGTTGGGTATGCATTCACATCCTCAAGTATAACTCGGATGTTTCTGGTTCTATGTATATGGCATTGCTCTTGGTCCTCCAGTTGAACAAGAGAGGTGAGCACTCAGGACTAAAGCTTAAAAGTCACTAAACAAAACTGCCTTTATTTGTTGCATTAAGTTTTCCATTATCCCCATCTTGTCTTCTGTGTCCCTAGTCTTATCAATCTCTGCAAGTCTCTAGTCAAAGACCTCTACCCTGGAGCGAGTGTTGGATCCATTGTATCAAATGTGTTTCACAATAGAGTCATAAGAATGTATTCTCCTTTGGTGACTATAGAGAAGTCTTCCTCTTCATTGCTCTCAAGAATGATGGGTGGTTGCTTTTAAAAGAAATGTTCCATGGAGTGGTATCCCATTACTGTTTTCCTGCTGTGACCCTCAGTCCAGTCTGCCCTTCCTTCTACGCCCTGTCCATGTTTATCGAGTTTAGATAGTTGTCCTTCTGTCCTCCTTGGTGTTGGGATTGTCTGTAGTGGCTGACTACCCCTTCACGTTCAGCCTGAGAAGAGCTAGCAGCTGAAGACTATGTTGGGGCATCCAGCAATGGACCCGTCCTTCCGCACACGTGTCACTGGGTTTTTGTATGTGGGTGGACCTGCACACCTATGCAAGTAATGTTTATGAAAAGCTTAAACAATTCTAATGTGTTTTGTCGTTTCTGCGTGCTATCTCGCTCTCATCGCAATTGGTGATAAACGTGTATTTTTCTTGCTATCCTGCTTATCACCTTTCACGGTTTTTATCACTGGTTGGGTTATCACCCGGTAATACGTTTCACATTATACATGATCTCATTTTGTTTCGCGTACACGCCACTTTGGGAGCATCTTTTTACGAGTGAAGTGCAAATCCCACAGCACGACATTTTGGGGCAGATTTACAATAACTGGTGCATCCCTGCATATCAGCAGGGATGCGCCAGTTCTTGTGCGCCATGCCTGCGTCACCATGGAGTAGTAAATTTCAATGGGGTACACCCTAAGAAATCTCTGACCTGGGTCAGTATAGGTAGTTACAGTAAAGATGGTCAGAGTCTATCGATTCGTGAGAACAATAAATGTTAAGCAAGCAATTAATCAAAATGTAGAACAAGACAATGTTATATCCAAAGTGTGCTTATACTATTTATTCCTTAATTCAGCATAGTATAAATCGGGTACCTGGGTCAATTCCATGGGTACCTTGACACAAGAGGTATCTTTACATGCAGACACAGGAGATACAATAATCAATTACGTCATTGAAACATATGTACACCAGTAGGTGTTATTCTTATATTGAATACACCGTTTATAAACTTCATATAGAAAAACCAAACAATTTGCGCCAATTATTTACATGAATGTCGCGCTCAGAGTGATAGAAATAGGGGAATAGTTAGGTGGGATAGGTGTGATAGGAAACAGGTGAGGACTGGGTAAAGGTGGCTGTGACTAAAAACAATCACAGTGGGATAAAATAAGCCCTTTACAGTCTGTAGTTCGATCTGAAGTTCCAATATACACATATGCATAGGATTCGTATTACTCTGTAGATTTGATCCTATGATTGGAGATTGGTTGTGATCAGGTCTACGTTTCGACCCCCAGGTTTAAAGGGTAGGTTTGATCCTCATAGTGGGGTCTTCATCAGGACGGGGCAGAGCAGGAGCGCTTTAGCAGAGGCCCTTATGTGGCCGTAATGGTAGGACCATCATGGGTTCCTTTCTTTCGGGGTGGTTGCTCCGCCTTTGTTGGGATTAAAAGCTTTCCATCCAAAGGGTTGTTTCTCTTTTGTGAAGGTTCACAGCTAATTCACCGATTGTGTGGTCGTGGTTCTCGCACCACACGCGATTCGTTAAGTCTTGACAGCAGTGGCTGTCTATCAAATGCTTCTTCCTCGTTTGCCGGCCACATAAGGGCCTCTGCTAAAGCGCTCCTGCTCTGCCCCGTCCTGATGAAGACCCCACTATGAGGATCAAACCTACCCTTTAAACCTGGGGGTCGAAACGTAGACCTGATCACAACCAATCTCCAATCATAGGATCAAATCTACAGAGTAATACGAATCCTATGCATATGTGTATATTGGAACTTCAGATCGAACTACAGACTGTAAAGGGCTTATTTTATCCCACTGTGATTGTTTTTAGTCACAACCACCTTTACCCAGTCCTCACCTGTTTCCTATCACACCTATCCCACCTAACTATTCCCCTATTTCTATCACTCTGAGCGCGACATTCATGTAAATAATTGGCGCAAATTGTTTGGTTTTTCTATATGAAGTTTATAAACGGTGTATTCAATATAAAAATAACACCTACTGGTGTACATATGTTTCAATGACGTAATTGATTATTGTATCTCCTGTGTCTGCATGTAAAGATACCTCTTGTGTCAAGGTACCCAAGGAATTGACCCAGGTACCCGATTTATACTATGCTGAATTAAGGAATAAATAGTATAAGCACACTTTGGATATAACATTGTCTTGTTCTACATTTTGATTAATTGCTTGCTTAACATTTATTGTTCTCACGAATCGATAGACTCTGACCTCCGTCACCATGGATGCGCCGCATTTTCAATGTGCCGCACCATGGTGCAAAAACGGCACAGATACGCCATGCATCCGGCCATAAAAGCGGCGCATTGCTGGAGTTGCGTCGCAAGCATGAGGTAGCTCCAGCAATGCTCTGGGGGCCCCCTATTGTTAGAATGCTGCGTCAATCCTTACGCCTGCTTCAAGCAGGTGCAGGGTTTTGATGCAGCATGGGCCCAAAAGTGACTGAGTGAAATCTTGTAGATTTCACTCAGCCACTTCCTGCACCAGACCCCCCCCCCCGCGCGCAGGAACGTCTCCTTTTGGAGCAGGACTTTACAACTTGACGCCTCTCCCAGATAGGATCATTGTCTCTCACAGGGGAATATCATATATGCCATGTTTGTGGTGAACAAGTACTGACATTTTGTCTTGGAGTCCTGCATCTCTGAGACCCTAGCACATTCCTGCTGTTGTACAAATGTGGCATAAATGTGGAACAAATAAAGAAATGTGGAGCAAATGTGGAATAAGCAAGGCTCTGACCTCGACTTCCGGGTGGCTTCAAAGTTGAAAAACCAATGAACACTCACTATCCTGAGGTTGGTGCTGCCATCCGCAAGCCCACTCCGCTCTCTTGTCTGCAGAGTTCAAACAGGGAAGTCTTATAAGTGTCACGCTTAGGCTTTCCTCTTTCAATTGTGCCTGACCCATGGGTTTTTAAATGCAGTTACTTATTTTTGACTCCAGGATCAAGAATTTCAACCCACAGTTAACACCTAGGCCTCGTGGAATTTCAATTATACAGAAGTATTCACTATATTTTGTATAATCTTTGATGAGGAATTACAGCTAATAATGCGATTACACCTGCTCACTTAATTAGCAGTACAGCACAGCTGACTGGCTTGCTAACGACATCTTGGGGACATTCGGATAGATTCCCTGGGAAGGGATTCCACCCATTGCTTGCCATTGGCTTTGTGGTTTGCAACTCAAATTTGCTTGCTTTCTATTTCCTAGCTCTATTTGTTTTAGAATGTCTAGCTTGAGTGCGTCCCTTCCATTGCCCCAACCCTATATACTGTATTCTTCCACCAGTACTGGATTTCTGTAAAAAGCCCTTTAATCTTGTTCTTCTTCTCTTGTCATATTTGGTGTGCATTAAAAGACAGAGTTCAAATGTCAGTCTTTACCTTCCAGAGAGCTTGGTGTTTACTTATCCTTCTCTGACTTCAAAGTGAGAGGATTTATGTGACAATCAGGCTTGCTAGTAGGGGTGTGCTTGAGGAAGGCTGCATAATGTTTTTTTTTTCTTCTAGCATGCCACAAAATGTAAATGACTGTAAATAAACTGTATCGATATTTCAGAATATATCAGACTTGGAAAAGCACAAATGAAGCACATTTTTGGGCAATTCTGAAGTGTGGAGAAAACAAATATTTGAACACGATCAAAACAAATGAATAGACTAGGTGATGACATTTCCACACCCCACTGGTGCACTGTACATTTTTATCAGTAAAACTTTAAGTATGTGTAAAAGTAATAATCATTTCAATTGATGTCTGTAATGGCAGTGCGCTACCACATCATGCATACTCCCCTTCATCCCACTCAACTCCACTCTACACTGCACCACTCCACTATACATTATTTCCCTCTATGCCTCTCTACTATACACCATTCTACTCTATGCACTCTACCCCAAACTACTCTACTATGCACCACTGCACTCTTAGCAACTGCACTCTACACCACTCCACTCTGCACCACTCCACTCGGCAACACTGTACTCTAAGCCAACCACTCTATTAAACACCAGTGCACTTTATGGCACAAACATACGAAATTTCCAATTTTGCAATTCCTAAATAGCAAATCCGCAGCACTCGCTATCTGGGAATCACAAATTGAAATTTACGTTCATCGCGATTCCCTAACAGCGATTCCCATGCAGTTGCATTCGCTATTTGGAAATTGCAATTTGGGAAATTGCTAACTTGCAATTTCCTAATAGGAAATCACACAACGTACACATATAGACTCAATGTGGATACTCTCCTACCCACATAACTGCTGCTGTTAAAGGCATTGAAGGCCGCTGTGCATTCATCAGAATCATGGTTTCCTGTAAAGCACCCTCCGAGGTAGATACATCCCCTTTCATCACAGATGAAGATGCAACAATTCTTTCAATTCAGTTCCTGTAAATGTAGGTATGCTATGGGTACGAGTAATGGAAGTAGAGAAGGTCCACCATTCAACCCTGAACTCCTTCATCGTACATAAATGATGCCAGTGGTAAATTACCACTCCACAAAGATTGCGATTCTGCTGACCAGTAATGATGGCAGTTCTCCAAATTACTTCTGGCAGTTTGACAGAATCTGGGCTTTCCGCGCACGGAGTGAACGGATAATGCCAGTCAAATAGGAGACTTGATAAAGGTCTTCCCAGTGATTAAAAGAAGGAGGCACATATGGTGAAAAGTTTCAACTGCTTTAATAAAGAGTGACCTTGAAATTCTTGCTCATTATATAGAGGAACATCTCAAAAGAAACTCCCATTGTGATGGATGCATTATCTCTACACAAATGAGGACCGGCGCATAAAGACTCAGACTGACTAGCGGGGTGTACTCATTTTAAAATCGCCTTCCTCACTTCCTTAGGTGGGATACGAAGTGATTTACCTCTTGTGGGATCACATGAGAGGTTTTAAACTAGGAATGACTGCTAATTCTTCCAAAAAGTTGAGAAAAGCCCCAAACAATTGTGAATATTGGTCTCACCTTTAGAGATTAGGCGAATCTCCTAAGCCATTCGTTAAGAGGGATAGATATTTTATTGTCTTGAGGAAGGTGGCTTCATCCTGCTTTGTGCCACCGAAATGTATCAACGCTTGTTATTAGTGGTTAAATTTGAGGAACGAGGCGTTGCATGTAGATAGTGAAACAATGCCAATACTCTGAATGATTCCGTCAAACTAACCGTTACCAATCATAAATATGTCTCATATTGTGTCTCTCTTTGATGTTTTTAATATTGTGTGTAATAACTATTTGGATTGTTTTTAATTGTTTTATTGTGATTTCGTATACATGTGTATGAGCAAATTTTTAACGAGCTAAGATTATATTTGGATTGCTTATAATTGATTGCTCTTCCCTTTCAAGACTAGTGGAGTGGAATTTTTGAGTGCCTCGTGATGTGTGAGTTGAGAAATTGAATATAAGCTTTCCAAGAGTAACTGACAGGCATATTATCAAGGGGGTTTATCTCCGCTTTTTTGGCTTTAAAAGCCAAGAAAGCGGAGATAACATTATCTCCCTATTACCTAGCTGTCGCTAACACCAGTTAGCGACAGCTAGTAGGAGATAGCGACCATCTTGGGCCCCACTTTGCATGTCAGTCATATTTATCACTAATGACATGCAAAGTGGGCGTGCCAAGATGTTGGCGACTGGAAAAAGTCGCTAACATCGCTATCTCCTATTACGAACTTTTGGAGATCTTCGCGCTAAGCGCGAATATCTCCAAAAGCTAACACCTGCCCTGAGCAGTTCTTAGCCATGTTATCCAATGGGAGGTGGATAACATGGCTAAGAGCATTAGCTCAGTGATGCATGAATATCGCTGACTTTTCAGCGATATTCATGCATTGCGGCCGATTTTTATCGCATTTGCGATAAACCTTGGTAATACCAAGGTTTATCTACGATAATAATCGCCGCAGCTCAGCGGTAAACTTTTGTCTCTAATATGCCCCAGAATCTTTAAGCCAGTTTGACAGAATGCCAGCAATCATCCAGCCAACTGGTATTCAGAGTTAGGATTTTTTTTTCCCACATGGAATGGGTGGTATATTAACGGCCAGTTTTCCACCAATGGTAAACTTTACCAAGGGCTTTATCGCCGCATTAGCGGGACTTTTCCCCGCTAATGCGGCGATAATTTTATCGCCCTATTACCAAGCTGTCGCTAACACCAGTTAGCGACAGCTGGTAGGCGATAGCGGGCATTTAGGGGCCCACTTTGCATGTCAGCGATAATTATCGCTAATGACATGCAAAGTGCGCGTGCCAAGATGTTAGCGACTGAAAACAGTCGCTAACATCTCTTATTCCTATTAACAACTTTTGGAAATATTCGCGCTAAGCGCGAATCTCTCCAAAAGCTAACGCCCGCTAAAAGCAGTTCTTAGCCATGTTATCCAATGGAAGGTGGATAACATGGCTAAGAGCATTGTCCCGATAATGCATGAATATCGCTGATTTTTCAGCGATATTCATGCATTTCGCAGGATTTTTACCGCTTTTGAGATAAACCTTGATAATATCAAGGTATCTCAGCTGTAAAAATCCTCGGTGCTCGGCGATATAGTTTTGCCGCTAACCAAGCAATAGCGATAATTATCGCTATTGCTTGGTAATTTGCCCCACCATCCTTTGCAGAATTAGGCTCAAACTGGCCAAACAAACCAGGCATGCCAACCCCAGGCTTAGTTATTTGTTTGCCTAAGCTATAATTTTTCACATGATCAAGGCCTGTTTCTGAAAGTGTAAATGATTTTCAACCGACTTATATAAAATACTCATTATAGTTGCGAAAAAGGCAGTATGTGCCTGCTTTTATAAAAACAATAACACTCAGTTGCAGGTGATCCAGCGTTTTTGACAGTTTTCATATAAGTGAGAACTGTTTCCATTGTCTTCCCAACGCTCATGACCCAGGCCTCGCCTCTCCAGCTCTCAGCTATCACGTTTCCAAGTGTGAATTTGGCGACATGAAATCACAAGTCCAAGAACAAAAAATGCTTCAGTGTGTGAAGATCTCGAAAATCACATTCTCAAATTCAGATCCCGACAATTCTCCTATGACAGAAAGAAATCAGGAAGCCCACTGCTGTTTGTTGTATGGGGCATTCATTTCATGAAGGTGATTGTATGCAGCTGCTAAGGACGCCATTACAAGAGGCCACAAGAGGGTGCCAGATAACAACAAATTCTCTTGTTGCTAAGAGAGATGGCGCGGCCCCTATAAAATATACCATTTTGACCAGCTCCCTCACTGGACTAACATTTGTTACCATTAAGTCTGACTCAATGGTAATATAATTTCCTAAATGACCATAACACAATTAGGAAATGCTATGCACATGCGGTTTGGAAATCGCAGATAGAAAATCCCTATTTGAGATTTCCTATTTTGTGAATCTCAAAATGCAATTTCTGCTGGGTAGAAATCGCATTTTGCGATGCCACATATGCCTTTCATGTATACTGAAAGGATTTTCTGCATTTCTTAACAGGCCGAAATAGCTGTTCGGACCTTTAATAAATGCAAAATCGGTTCACACATAGGGGTCAAAGCCCCTCCACTCTGCGCCACTCTAATCTACACCACTCTACTCTACTCTCCACTACTCTACTCTAAAACAATCTACTCCACGCCACTCTGCCCTGCACCAGTCGACCCTGCTCTGCATCTCTCCACTCAACACCACTTCACCCTACACCATTCTACTCTAAACTACTGAACTCTATGCCAATGCACTCAACACCACTTTACTCATAACCAAAGTACTCAATGCCACTGCACTTTACACCAACTACTCTGCCCCATTGCACTCTACGCCACTGGACTCTACTCTGCAACACTCTACACCACTGCCACTCTATGATTTTCTACTCAGCACCATTCTACTCTACACAACTGCCCTCTACACCATTCTACTCTAAACCCCTCCATTCTATGCCAATGCACTCAACACCACTTTACTCAAAACAAATGCATTCTACACCACTGCACTCTACACCAACAACTCTGCACCACACCACTGTACACCACTGTACTCTACTCTTCAACACTTTATTCCACTGCACTCTATGCCACTGCATGAAATGCTACTCTGTTCTACTCTGCACCGCTGTACTCTCTGTCACTGCTCTCTTCACAACTATACTCTGCACCACTCTACTCTGCATCACTCTACTCTACACCACTGCACTCAATGGCACGCTACTCTGTGAGACTGCGCTCTGCCACTGCACTCAACACTTCTCTACTCTGCATGCTATGCTGCTGCACACTACACCACTGCATGCTGTGCCACTACACACTACGCCACTCTACACCATTGTGCCCTGTCACTGCACTCTATGCCACTTATTCTTCTCTGCACAATTGTACCCTATGCAACTGATCTCTGTACCACTCTACTCTGCGCCACTCTACTTTGCGCGCCTGCACTCTACAACATGGTACTCTGCAAGACTGCACTCCCTGCCACTGAACTCAATGCCACTCTAGTCTGCAACACTGCACTCTACGCCACTACATGTCACACCACTTTACACCATTGCACTCTATGTCACTGCACTCTACACCACTGTATTCTAACCCACTCTACCCTGCACCACTCCACTCTACCCTGAACCACTCCACTCTACTTTACTCTACTCTGAACCTATCTACTCTACACCACTGCACTCTATTCTGCATCAGTCTACTCTGCACCGCTGCAATCTAGGCATAGTACTCTACTGAGTGCAGTGGTGCAAAGTAGACTGGTGCATGGGTACTCTACAACACTCTGCTCAAAACCAATGCACTCTAAGCCAATCTACTGTGCACCACTGTACTTTATGCCACGTCACTCTAGGCCACACTACAACACTACACTCTATAATGCTCCACCCTCTGATGCTTTACTCTATTAGACTCTACTCCCCTCTATGGCAGTCTACTTCAATCTTTGCTGCTCTACAACATAAATGACTCCACTCTACGATGCTCTACCAATATGCCACTCCATGCCACTTTACTCCATTCTATTCTACAACATCCTGCTCCACTCTACGCAACTCCACTCTATGCTACTCCACTCTATTCCACACCACTCACCTTTACAACACTCTACTCCACTCTATGCCATTTCACTCTCCTACACTACTACACTCTATGCCACGCCACTTTACGACAATCTACTCCTCTCTGAGCCATTCTATGTAATATCCTCTATGCAACTCCATTGTATACCACTCCACCACACTCCACTGTATGACTCTCTACTCCACTCTGACGCTCTCCTCCACTCTCTTCCATTCAATTTTACTCCCCTCTACACCCTTCCACTCTACGACACTCTACACCCTCCACGACAAAGACTCTATTCCACTCCATGACACTCCACTTCATGCCACTCAACTTTACTCTACACCACCGTATGTCACTCCATAAAACTCCACTCTATTACACTTTATGACACTTCACTCCACGCCACTCTTCTTTAGCCCACTAACTTTTAGCTCTGCTGAACAGTAACCATGCTGGTGTACAACGTGGATAAAACATACTGGCAAAGCCACTAGCTCTTGCATAGGCGCGACCTATTGGCTTTGCCAATGCTAGTCTTATTATGGGAGTAATCTGACATTGGAATTCATGTGACAAACAAAACTAAATTACAAAAATGTATAGGGAGATTACTTACTTCCACTTCTTATAATAGTAACTTTTTAGACAGCTCATCCTACCACATTGAGTGATGTAAATAACAGGGGCCTCATTTATGAAAGCCTTGCGCCACCGATGCGTCACTTTTTCTCATGTTAAAAGTGACGCACCGGCGGCGCAAGGCCTTCATAAATAAGGCCCCAGGTGTACTTGACACTGAATTTACCAACCACAGAAGGATGAAAGGCTGAGTTGGCCATGCCAGTATTCAAACTCATGACCTGCAGATCACCTCAGATGGCAGTAGTGAGCAACATCTCCCTAAGACATCTCCTTAAGTAAATGTAATGCCCGTTTTCCATTTAGCAAAGCCTGATTGATGGAAGGCATGTCACAGGAGTCTCCTGGGTGGTTCCTTTTCCTGTGTAGTCATTCCGTATTAGATTAATGAGTTGTAATATACATTATTGATGAAATACCAATAAATATTTAAACATTTAGACTGAAATCATTTTATTTTATTAAGCATGTAATACAAAAGGCTTAATAGAAAAATGTTTTCGAAAAAACTAAATATCACCATACCACAATATTAAAACATGCTGCATTGTAACTGTTTCATTACAGCCCCAGGGCCTAGTCTAGCACCCCATGTCCATATGTGTCCAGATATAACTTGTTGGTCTGGGGATCTGACGTTTCCATGTTATGTTTTCTTAATTCTTCCAAGTATGCGCTACGACATGTCAGATCTGAGAGGACTTTAGGATGACTATCTTAATAACATCTGCTTTAAAAATAAAAAAAATGTACTCGCGGCCCGATCCCAGACATGAAAGTTGCATTGGGACAGGCACAGGAACTTTGTCAGGGAAAAGGACAGAGCGATAGGGGTGTAGCCAGTGATAGCAGCGGATAACGCCAGTAGGCAGCAGCCCTGAAGACTATCTTTGGGCCTTGGCACTTATGTTTTTTACAACTGCAGCACTGCTCAGAACCCTCCTGTCTAAACAGAAACTCTTAAACCATCTCCGGTGAACTAGGAACGCTACAGAGAACACACACTGTGACTGTGTGGATACAGAAAACCAGGCTCTGGGATGTCAAAATGAACTGTGCTCACGATAAAGAATTATGGGCCAACAAACCTTACTTTGCCCTCGAAATCTGGATATCTTGTGTTACAAAAATGATAGAGTCACCAGGTCAGTGTCCGCACATGCGGGGAGGATAGATCTGGTTACTGACTGGGTTCTTTGAAGGGGCCCAAACCTCAGTGGGGTTCAGAGGCACAGGAGAAACCCACTAGGACCACACAAGGCTTCTTCAGTCATTATACGCCGTGCTGCTGTTGCAGGTGAATGTATGATGGAAACTAAAGGGGCTCTGCAAGTTACATGTAGGCCCACCCCCGCTCAGACCCATTCAAGCCTGCCTCCCGTGCACAGTGCTGGAGGAAGCCCCCTAGAGCTCACTCACACACCGAACACTGAGGGCTATCATTACGCCACTGATGCTGGATCTCTGTTCAGCAGGACAATGTCTGGAACCATATGGGCCTGGGGTCAGGCTGCACTGGGTGGGGTCTTGTGTATTACTAAAGGCTGTTAGAACTGGGGGTCTCTAGTTGGCCGAGGTAGGTACCTTAGTCCAAATAGGGACCCTTGCTTCTAGTCAGGGAAAGGAGGGACACACTCCTAGATAACCCTTGCTCACCCTCTGGTAGCTTGGTACGAGCAGCCAGGATTATCTCCAAGGCAATGTGTAAAGTGTTTGCAACCACACTTCCAGTAACACAGTGATAACACCACAAATGAACACCAGACTGATTTTATAAAAATAGCAGTATCTTTATTAAAAGAAATAAGATGAGACCATACAATACAAATCCAACATATGCGTATTCGTAATATTCCACTTTGCCGGGTATTAGGCCAACAATCACTTGTAGGTTCTTGCGGTATTAATGAGCAGTTACGATGATCTAATGCAGTCCTAATGCAATGCTATGCAGTTTGTAATGGAGTTCGTAATGTAGAAAGAAGACAGTCCTTAATGCAAGTACTAATGCAGTTTGTAACGCAGGAATAATGTAGTTGGTAATGCAAGAACAATGCAGTTCTCAATACAAGAATAATACAGTTGGGGGCGCTAGAGGGCGCACGAGCTGAATGGCCGCACCTTAGTGAGGCTCCGGCTGCCTGGCATTCTTATCCTGCTGTAATCCTTTCAAATCTGCGCCCACCCGCCTGAAAAGCCCCTGGGAGAGGGGTATAGTGCTGCTGCCCACTCTGTCCGAGTTTGGGGACCCTACGACCTGCGGTTGCTGAGATAGAGCGAGCTGAAGCCGCAGCGGAGGCGCGCTCTGGTTGGGACCACACAGGCGGCGGCTTTGGAATTCATGCGACACCCCGGATCGCCACGTGGCGCGTAGGCCGGTTGCTGGCACACGCGCCAGAACTGGAAGCACCGACGATCACTGGCAGGTATCCGGGGGCCACCGGCAAGCCACACAGTGCGGAAACGGGTTGATGCCCTGAGGCGACTCTTGAGCTCCGGCAGTACCGGACTTGTTGGCGAGGCACCGGAGTACCGCTACCTCCTTGTAACATCTGCACGCCCGGGCCTCCCTGTACTGCTCAGCTACACGGCGCACATCAAGAGCCACAGTTGCACCGATCTATCGCTGCCGTGCCGGCATGGGGAAGCCGGATGGCCGGCAGCCCAAGCTGCAATTTGAGCCTGCGACACAGAAGAAGGCGACCAGGCAAACGGGGGATGTCCTCAGCCTAGAAGTCCGGCGGCGGAGGTATCGCACACGGGCCCAGATATCGCCACGATGCTGCAGGAGATGCGACAGGGCTTTGCCACGGTGGTGGACAAGGTGGACAGGCTGTCCGCCAGAATGGACGGCATCGTCCAGAAAATGGACATTCATGAGGAGCGCTTGACAGAGGCGGAACGTCGAATCTCTGAAAACGAGGATGCCACGACATCGCAGGCTTCACGGCTTCATGGCTTTCCCGCATGGACAATGTACTTAGGGTGATAGCCGCCAAAAATGAGGAGTTAGAAGCGAGGAGTAGGCGGAACAACATACGGGTCACAGGCATTCCGGAGTCGACCAACACGGGGAAAATGGAGCTCTACATCGAAAAACTTCTCACAGCAACGGTGGGCGCGGAAGCCCTCTCGAAACAATTCATTGTGGAACGAGCCCATCGTTCGCTTGGGCCCCAACCCCAGCCTGGCGCCCCGCCGAGGCCCATCATTGCGCGCCTGCTCAACTATCGAGACCGGGATGCGGCGCTGCGAGCGGCCAGGGCGAACCAAAACCTTGCCTATGAAGGAGTGTCTTTCTCTATCTACCCTGATTTTACCCCGGTGGTCCAAGAGCAACGACGGAAATTTCTGGCTGTAAAGAGGAAGCTAAGAGGCCTGAATATTGACTATGCGCTTTTGTACCCAGCCAAACTGCGGGTGACTCACCAGGGCACGCAACACTTTTTTTTGAACCCACAGCAAGTCGAGGACTACCTTAAAACTTTGCCTAAATGAGACCGGAGATCTGCGAATGCGGAAGGCGGACACGAATCTGGGTCGGAATGAATGATATTTGCTTTGATACACCCTTCTCTGGTCTGAGACGATTGATGACTTGATGTGGGGCGATTGCAGCTAGCCCCTGTGGGGCTCGGGTCGGCTGGAACTGCAGGTGGAAACGTATGCCAGGCCCCCACCCCCATACTCCCTCTCCCGCCTGGACAGAGACGGTAAGAGTGGACGAGAACGGAGTGGGGAGGACTGGGGGTGGAAGACGGTGCACCTCTGATGACCCCAAATGGGTGTACCCCACAGACCTTGCCTATTACACTTTTGGTGTTTTACTGTTGTGGGCTTTCTAGGGGAGGGGGGAGGGAGAGGGATGCTGGCGAGTTGGGGGTGCTTCAGTGGGAGGTGGGTGGGAAGCGGTGTATCCGGAATGCAGGTGCTGCATCTGAGGCGGACTGGAGTACGGCAGCGGCACTGCGCGATTGGGGTCTACGGCCTGGGTTGTTTGCCATGTTTGGGACTATTATTTGCCTAGTCCTACTGTTGGGGTGTGATGGGGGGGAGGGGACGGGGTATTTGTCGGATGTCCTGCTAATGTTTGGGGCTTGTCGGATGAGCTGTTTACTAGACAAGTGTATCTCCGCCTCAGTGGATGGGAGACCTGGGCTTGTTCTGACTTAACAGTTTGGTTTTGTTTCTTAGCATGTGCACTGCTATCTATTGGATCACCTACCTGCTTAGAGGTGAGGTGGGGCATTGGCGTTAATACAGGGGGTGGGACTGTTGGCCGCAGGGAATGGTCTGAATGGCTGACACACGACGTGCATGCTGACGGAAGCATGGATTGTCCTTTCATCTTGTGGAGGGTCTTGATTTTTCATTTATACCGTAGACTGCAGGTATGGGAGACACTTGCCTGAATGTACTCACATGGAACGTGAGGGGATTGGGGGACCATAGAAAGAGGAGGCACATCCTGGGGTATCTGGACCGCCACAAAATACACATAGCCTTTTTACAGGAAACGCACTTTGCACCTAACAGACCACATGCGTTTGGAAGCAGGTGGGCCTCATGCGCTGCGTTCTCTTCATATTCCTCTTATGCACGGGGCACGGTGATTCTGGTTAAGAGGTCTACGCCCTTTTATATGGCTGGCTCGAAAACGGATGCACAGGGGAGATACTGTTTGGTATGGGGCAGATTGGGGCGCATGACGGTGACCCTTGCCTGCTGCTATGGGCCTAACGTGGATGACCCACATTACTTTGAAACTCTGTGGGCTGCTATAGTGGGGACGGGGTCGCAACACATTATATGGGGCGGAGATTTTAATGTGGCCATTAACCCGACTCTGGACCGCTCACACCAGGCCCCGCATCACTACACGAAAGGACGGGAGGTGCTGCGTGCCATTGTGGAAGGCAACCACCTCATAGACGCATTGCGCGCACACTGTGGGCCAAGGGGGGAGGGCACACACTTCACTGCGCAGGCGAAATCTTTGGCTAGGCTTGACTATTTTTTTCTAACAGCTCACCTCTATGCCTCCCTGATATGTGCGCAGCACCTCCCCAGGACATATTCAGACCATGCCCCGGTTCATATTGCCCTGAAGGGGACGGACTTGGGCCCCCCTGCTACAGCATGGCGTATGCAGCCTTCGATGCTTTTAGATGAGGAGTTTCAGGAGGAACTCCGGGAGGAATGTTTAGATTTTTTTAAACGTAATAAGGACTCTGTGCGGGATGTTGAGACCATATGGGATGCATTTAAAGTTACGCTGCGGGGCTTCTGCATTGCGAAAGGCTCAGGAGTCCTTAAGGCTATACTGAATCGAATGAAGGCCCTAGAAGCTAGGCTGGGACGAGCGGAAGAGGCCCTCCGTGTACACCCGGATGGCGACACGCTTGCTGAGATACGTGCTATGATAACTGAATACTCAGATGAGGCTGCGCGCGAAGCGAAATTCAGGCACAAGTACTGGGTGGCGCGACGGTATGGGGAGGGTGAAAGGCCCGGGAAGGCTTTAGCTACTACAGTTAGGCTTATGAAAACGCCCACTGTCATCCTAGAATTGGGAACTGCTGAGGGGCTGCTGCTCAGAGATACCACGCAGATACTTAATGAATTTGTTCACCATTATAGCTCACTGTACACCTCAGTTAGGGCAGAGAGACTATCCTTAGACGACTACCTAACTGATGTGACGCTGGGGTGGTTGAGTGATTCTCAGAGAGCCTTCTTGAGCGCCCCGTTTGAGCTAGATGAGGTCCGGGAAGCCATCATGAGCATGCAGTCAGGTAAGGCTACGGGGCTCGATGGCATCCCCATTGAATTTTATAAAACATACATAGAATTCATGGCCTCGGTACTGAGGGAGGTGTACGAAGATGCCTTGGAAGTGGGTCACCTCCCCGCATCCATGAGAACTGCGCTCATTATCTCCCTGCTTAAGCCCGGGAAACCTGCTTCGCACTGCGATTCTTATAGGCCCCTCTCATTACTGACCTGTGATGTGAAGATTCTTGCCAAGCTCATCGCCACGCGCATAAGTCTTCTATTGCCGAACCTTATCCTTCCCGACCAAGCTGGCTTTGTCCCGGGCAGGGCGACATCCCACAACCTTCGCACCTTCTTCTCAGTGTATGATTCGGTCCACGAGGATTTGCCCATGGCAGCCATATTCCTAGACGCCACTAAAGCATTTGACTCGCTGGAGTGGGATTATGTCTTTGGAGTGCTGGGACGCATGGGTTTTCCGGCGATTTTCATCTCATGGATAAGGCTGTTGTATACGCGCCCTACGGCCAGGGTCCTTGTTAACGGGCAGCTTTCCCCAGAATTCACTATCTCCAGGGGGACTAGGCAGGGGTGCCCCCTATCCCCTCTCCTCTTCGCCATAGCCACGGAGCCTCTCGCGGCTAAGCTGAGACAACACCATAAGGATAGTGCACTGCGCTGCTTTCAGAGGCAGATCCTCATCTCCATGTACGCAGATGACATCACGCTATATGTTCGGCACCCGGGCGATAATTTGCATCCGTTACTTAGGGAATTTATTAGGTTTGGGGCCCTCTCAGGAGTACAAATCAATTGGTCCAAGTCTTGTATTTTCCCCCTCACTGCTTCCACCCGCGCATTCCAACTTGACTATCCACTTACATGGTGTGAAGGGGACTTCAAGTACCTGGGTATTCACATTGAGAAAGATAGGGAGGCGCTCATGCGGGCTAGTTATGGTACGGCAATAGATAAGGTCAGTGATCATGTCTCCAGGTGGATAACACTTCCTCTCTCTATGGCGGGGAGGGCCTCCCTTGTTAAGATGGTTGTGCTCCCTAAATTGCTTTATTTATTTCTCAACATACCCTTCTATCCTGGTGCATATTTTTTTAAGCGGCTTCGCTCAGAAATGCTCAAATTGGTGTGGGGGGGGAAGACACCCAGGCTCCGATGGGAGGTGCTGACCAGGCCTTATGCTCAGGGCGGGTTTGGAGTGCCTGATTTTGAACTGTATTTCCGGGCAGCCCAGGCACACTTCGCTTATTTCTGGGTGAGACAACCTAGGTACATGCCTCAGCTGGCAGCTGAACATTGGCTAGCACACCCCATGCCAATAGAGGGAGCAATTTACTCCATAGTGGAGGGGAGAGATAAGACCCCCAACACGCTGTTTAGCACAGTCACGGCTTGGTTACGTATTAGCGAGATGTTGGACCTGCAGTTGATATACGCCCCCCTCCTTCCCCTGGCATATCACCCACAACTGCCGCTACTGCAGGAAACTGGCTTTCAGAAATTACTGACGAAAATTCATGTACGCACTTGGGGGGATCTATATAGTAATGGCACATTTCGCACCAAAGACCACCTCTATGAAGGAATACAACCGACACCACTAGAGATCTTTTACTACATGCGCTTGAGACATGGACTGCAGGCGATTACGCCGGATTTCGCACACGAGCCCCCTGTACTGCTCCCGTTGCAGCATATACTACAATTTGAGAACCCCTGCAAACTTGTGTCTACACTATATACGTCGATCCGTGCTAATGTAGAGTACACTGAGCTGGCTGCGAGGGAGAAATGGGATAGGGAACTGACTGTACCCCTTACTGATAGACAATGGTCGTTTTGCTTGCAGCAGACAGAACGCATTTCCTCCAGCAGCAGATAAAGGATCATTCATTACAAATTCGTACATAGGTTGTATTATACGCCGGCTCGCTTACACAAATTCAGGCTGCGGGATAATGATACCTGTGACAGGTGTGGGACTCCTGGGGCTGATTTTCTACACCTTGCTTGGGGCTGTGCACGGGTATATCAATACTGGGACCAGGTGTTTCGGGCGCTTTCCACAATGATAAACATGACGATAACACCCTCCCCTGTAATGGCTCTGTTAGGGTATGTCGAGCCTCTGCAGGCGGCCCACCGCAAGTATGTGGCGATGGCTCTGTTGCTGGCCAAGCGCAGAGTGGCTTGTAGATGGGGAAGGGGAAGGGCACCTAAGTTTAAGGAGTGGATGAGTGACCTGGTGTATTGCCAGGAACAACTACATACATATGCTGACCTGCTGCCTCCCTCCTCCAGGCCCACGGATATCTGGGCCCCGTTACAATGCTATTTGATAACAGACTCTCCACTTGTTGATGATGCATGAGATAGCGTTGCTGTGCCGATGTATTGTTGGGGCAGCCCTGGGAGGATGTAGGGATGTTGCAGAGACTTAGGTGAAGCCCGTGACCCGATATAACACTTTATTTCTTCTGTATTTGTTGTCCATGCTTCGCTGCACTTGCTGTCCCCATCCTACTGTGAAATGTGTCTGTCCACCGGCCGCTTGGCTGCCACGTGGGATCCACCCTTCTGTGAATGATGTATTGCACATGTTTAGGTTGTCTGTTCTGTTTGTTCATCAACAAAATGACAAAAGTGAGACGAATTGATGTGCTTTAATATCTATGTACTGTTAATGCATTGATGCGCCGTTCTACAGCACTGCATATGGGGACTCTTGATTGACTACTCTGCTTTCTTTGTTGATTTGCACTATAGCAGCCGGCCTCCGAGTTGTGGCAGAATGCTGTGTACTCTTAACGGTACTTAATAAACGTCTTGCACCAAAAAAAAAAAAAAGTAAGAATAATACAGTTCTTAACACAAGAACAAGGCAGCTTTTTGTGCAAGAATAAGGCAGTTCGTAATGCAAGGAATAATGCTATAAGCCAATCTGCGCTGTCAGCTCAGGCACCACTAGGCCCCAACAACAGAGTCAATGGTCATAAACTTAAAGGGTTGGCCCTGGTACTGCTGGGCAGGTATGGGCCGCTCGGGGACTCAGCGCGTTTAATGCGGTGCAGCGAGAGAGAGATCGAAGCACTCCGGTACTCCTCCTGCACGCCTCCCCAGGCCACACATGCCTGCGGCTCCAGACCTAAGTCCAAGCCTTGCCTGGGGGTGCGCTGCCTCGCTCTCTCTCTTTCCCCGCTTGTCCGATGACCTGCTGTGCGGTCCCAGTGACGTTGCAGCTCCGTTGCTAGGCAACGCTGTAGCTGGACAAGTTAGGGCACTGCCTTCTCCTGCATTGACGATCTTGGGCAGATTCCACTTGGCAAACAACAGTAAATATCCCTTTCACCTTGCAGCTTCCTTAGCTTTAAGAAATCCTTTAGCACGTTGCGGCTCGGGCCGGCGGCGGCGATCCTTACCGACAACCTCAGTTACGATGATGGCTCGAGTCACAAACAGCATTGCAGCAGCATGGACGATGTTTCACGCTGCGGGGGCAATGCGGTCACGGGACACCTCGTAAACAGCACCACAGACCACACGGCAGTCTCAGGTGTGCAAAAGCACACGCACCAAGTTGGAATCTTTGATGTTCCTGAGTTTCCACAACAGGGGACCAGCTCTCATCGGGCCCTTGGAGACAAGTTACTTCGGGACTCAGCACACAGCAAAGTCCTTTCAAGGAGGGGGACACCTTACACAGCAAAGTCCCTTGTCCTCTCCTTAGTCAAATCAGAAAACTGCAGGCCAGCCCCAGAACACACAGCAAGGGCAGTCCTTCTCTTTAGTCTCTTCAGCTTTTCGTCTTTGGCAGAGGTTCCTCTTGATCACAAAGTAGTTTCAATCCTTTTTCAGTCTTGAGTTCAGTCTTGAGTTCAGGGGTTTCAGCTCTCACGCTTATACCCCTAAATGCCTATGAAGTCTTTATGTTCAGGGGGCTCTGAGCCCGATCCAAACCAGTTCTGGGCGTCTTCCTGCCAGTGCACACACTCTTTCTTTGATAGTGAGGGACTGGACCTCAGACGCTCTGCAGGAGGTGGAGCCATCATTTTGTGGCAGCAGCACACCCCTCTTCACATCAAGGGGGGTACTCCTCCCACCACACCAAATGCAGGCCAACCTGTTGCTATCTCACCTACCCCTCCCTGGTGTCAGGAGTCCTCCCCAGACCATGTGACATCCAAACCCAGATAGTCAATAAACAACCAGGCAGAGGCACACAGGATGGTTAGGACAAGAAACCATCCACTTCTAAAAGTGTGGTTTCTAAACACACAATTTAAAAAACATCTTCACAAAAATATGTGTTATTAAATTCTGAGTTCAGGCACACTAAACTTAAACTCTCCATCTTATGCCGATGGGAAGATATGCTGGAAACATGTGACACAGCATTCCCCATTCTGTCCTATGGGCAAGATGGCCTTGCAAGAGTGAAAAACGAAATTGGCAGTAATTCACTGTCAGAACATGGTACACACCTCAGTACATGTCCTACCTTTCACATACACTGCACCCTTCACAGGGGGGAACCTTGGGCCTACTATAGGGGTGTCTGACGTGCATAAAAAAAGGGAAGGGTAAGACCCTGCAAGTGGGTGCACTTGTCAGGACAACAAGGCAGCTAACAAACTGCACGTAGGCACTGCAGTAGCAGGCCTGACATCTCTTTTTAGGGCTACTTATATGGGTGGCACAAGTAGTGCTGCAGGCCCAGTAATAGCATTTGCATTACCAGCCCTAGCACACATAGTGCACGTTAGCAGGGACTTTACTAGTAAGACAGACATACCAATTATGGACAACCAATTACTACAACACTTTATACAGGGAGCTCTTGCACTTTGACAATGATCAGCAGTGCCCAAAGCATCTAAGTCTGCAACCCCATGTCAGAAAAAGGTCTAGGAGGAAGGCAAAAAGTTTAAGGAACTTTAGCCAAAAAGGGCCAAGTTCAACAAAAGCTAAGTGAGGGGAACCACAAAGTATCAAATTAGCAACAAGCCTAGAGTTCTGACAGAGAATGGAGCCCTCCAGGCAATGACCACACAGCTCACCTGCAATTATAGATAGAGGGATCATGGACAACCCTCGTCCCATCTCTGGTGAAAGGTACAGAAGGCTTCTTGGCACTCAGCATGCGTACTTGTGGAATTCATGGATTAGCTCGGGGTTTACACACAGTGAAAGTCAGCAGCAGCTTCAGGGCAGACCTACAGAACCTCAGCAGTGCATCAGACTTAGCGCCAACCTTCAGGAACTGGGAGCACACAGCCCCATGTACAGGAAGCACTACAATGAGGTCTAGGTTAACATAGATCTTCCATTTGCTGGAGCTGGACTCCATTGTTCATGCTCGGTCCTTGAAAGTTGGATATCTGCCCACTACTAGTGCCACTGTATTTTATGGTTTGACTTTCCAACTAATCAGGTTGGGGTGGATTTTACCTCCACAGAGAGCATTCTGTGTAGAGCATGTCTTTATTTGCTACCACAATGCACTACAGGGGCTTGGGCGTATGTGGCATCAGGCAGGTAGATTCTTTAAGGGTCCGTTCAGGAAGGGAACCTTGGGTTTTTATATAAAGGGGCTCTACAACAAAGCAGCAAAAGTGATGAAAAAGAAGTGGGTTATGTGCTGACCCAGTTGATTCTCCCTGGGAAGCCACACTTCCCAATCCTACATAAAGGATTCACATAAACAACAACAACAAAAACACATCTACAACATCACTTACTGCTTTATTACCAAGATAAGTGTATGTTTACTAGTCTTACGTCCACAACTGCTTATCTAGACATATCAAGCAATATAGTGATTAAGTGGATCCAGTGGATGTGATATTGTTCCCATGCGATGTAGTGAGGGTACACCTTTGCCAACCCACCAGTGGCCAACGTGATGCCCATAACCACTTTGAATAAACACAATCATTGTACAGATCTCATTTTCACACTTGCCAGTGCAGGCAATTTGGATGGATGAGCCTATTTTTACCTCCGGCACAGAGACGTCTCAGCTATATTTGTACACTATTTCTCTTCATCTAGGCTAATCTGTGGGAAAGATCCTGCTCTCAGCATGCAGAGAAGCTGATCTCCATACCCACAGGCACAGTCATGCTATGACCTTCTGATAGATACCTCTAACAGCAGGTTCCTCATCTTTAGGATATTCCACAGGCAGCAAACTGGATCCGGAAACTTTTAATAGCAGTCCTCCCCCTTACTGCTAGTTGGTGCCTTGCAACTCCGCATTGGATTAATTCCATACAAGCCCAACCTGTGAGAGCTGATATCAGTTTCTTGTTTAGCCTTAACCGCACACTCGGACGTAGAGCAAAAAACAAATGGAAGGACCGGTATGCAGTTAACTATTTTGGGACCTTTTAGATAGCTAAAAGAGACAACTCCACAGAATGGGGAGGGCAGTGAGGAATCTGCTGTTAGATAGGTTATCCACAAGAAAGAGCATTACCGAAGGTATTACTTGTTCTTCTTCCAAAAAGATCATTCTAACCACAGATACCTAATCTTTATAATAGATACCATAACAGTACCTCCCAAAGGTGGTTAGTCTATGGAATGGGCTCAGACCCGAACGTCCTGCACAACTGAATGAACAAAACAACCTTCCCATTGAGCCTGGCTGTCATGAATGTGTGCACCATGGTAAAGTCCTTTTCTGTACCGCCATACTTTTTTTGCTCCAGAGAACCTCATAAAAAGCTGATAGTACACCTGATGATCTTAGGTGTGATTGATATAAAAGCCTAAATCTGTTTTTGGGGCCAGCCATGGGGGTCTTGCCTCCTCTTTGAGGGTGTAAAGTAGGGCAAAGAATGTGTGGATGAGGATGGATTGCTGAGCGTGAAAACAAGTTCTGACTTCTGCAAAACGTCCATCCTAGTCCTCAGCACCAGCCTGTCTGGAAAACAGGTGATGTAGGGCGTTTGCACCGAGAGAGCCTGTAGCTTACTCATTCAAAGAGCTGGAGTGACTGTGATGAGAATGGCAGGCTTTGGGGTCAGAAGTCGTAACAAGCAGTTGTGCATCGGCTTGAAGGGATGAGACATGTCAGGAACAGATTAATGTCCCACTTTGGCATCACAAATGGTTTGAGAGGGAGCATGTGTCAAACCTTTAAGAAAACCCGTCGCAATTTAGATAGAATACGCACCAGAAAGTGTATTACAAAAGGTAAGTACCTTGTTCTTCTGCCTTAGTTCACAAAAATCGATTCTGAACTCAGAGTAAGGAAGGTCTCAGATATTTTATGCTGTAATGCAATGTAAGTGTAGTGCAAGTCTCCAAAAGATTGTTACAGAAACAGAGGCAGCTATAGTGTAAAAAAAGATACTTATAACAAATAACCACTATATCAAGGTTGCCTGGTGCTATGTTAAGATACGTTAGGAGATGTTATGCTGTGCCTTTCTTACAGTGGCTGCTGCTTCGGATGAGGGTGGTGCAGTGGGGGGGAATGAAAAACTAGATAAAATAAATGTATCTTCAAACGTTGCTGCCACCTCTCTCACTCGAAACTGCAGCACCTGAAGCCCCCAGTCTCCCAGGGTCTTTCAGCCAATCACAATGCTGCTAATGCAGCATAGTGATTGTTCTGAGTGGCCTGTTTGACGGCTGAGGCAGTGCCTGGGAGTCTAGGCATGTTCTCCACCCAGCTGTGCAACACAGCCAGATGGAGAACATGCTAAATGTGCATGGCGGTCTGGTCGCCATCCTTCGCACTTTGAGAGTACAAGCCACTTCTCCCCCTGCTCTGGCCAGCCCAGCCCCACCCCGCCCCGGCTCCGAGTCCCGCACAGAAAAATAAAATGATAATAATGTCTTGTTATTATAATTTTTTTTGTACTGCTTAAAGAGTAGTGGGGCGACACTCCTCCGCCTTAGCAGAAAAGCTGCCACTGCTTTCTTATATTAGGCGTTTGCTGTGACATATCAGGCGAAGGCATTCTATGAACTATTTCAGGAGCCAAACACGTACATATTAGTTACAGTATTGCAGAGGCCACCTCCACAATGTATAACACAAAGTGAATATTTTGCTACCAGGATTGAACATGTGTTATATTTCAAATATATATTTGTCACATATGTTAGATACAAGTTTGGTCCCTGCAGCCTGTGCTGCATATAAGGCCTCAGAGACACGTCCCCATGGGATGCCTCGGAGATGGGATCCATAGTATTGGCCAACTAGTAAGGCTCAGAGACAATGCTAGATGGTGGGCTCAGATGCAAGAATGAGCTTTAACCCATAAATAGATGAAAGTCTGAGAGCCGTGGCAACGTGGAGGACGTGGGACCCACAAGATTACAGGCAGCAGGAGTCTCAACTTTTGATGTATACTCTTCTTAAATTTCATGATTACTTTTACTTGCGTCACATTTTCTGTCATAATCCACATCCCTTCCTGACTTGTGTTCTTTGCCTTTCCTCTGCCTCGCCTGGACCTTTCTACACACATCCAGCATGGCTGCCAGCCCCAGCACTTTTCGGCTTTGTCATCGACTCCACGTGCCTCTGGTGGAAGCCAACTTGCAGCGAGAAGAAAGGCGCCTGTTGGTACTATGACAACGATCTATTACGAAACAGGTATGTGGCTGAGTGCCTGGGTAAAGGATACTCGAGGTACAGGTTATGGATCAAGGGGTGTCATGGTAGATGTGGTACACTTGGGTCTTCATTACGGGCAACCTATAATATCAGATGGATCCGGTAATGGGCATATCAGTGGAATGTGATGGGCTAAATCAGAATCCCCCGGTTATTCCTCTTACCTACGTTGACCCACAGAGTCCAACTCATAATGTGCATTTTTTTCGACCCAAGGAAATTCCATGCCAGCCGGTCACTGCACCTCTGGTAACCAGCATTACCAGACCCATTAATAGACAACTCGTAATGAGGGCCTTGGTGATTGTGTGTAATTGTGTAGCAATCTAAAATATTGGGGTGACTAAGATTTGAGTGGATGCCCCAAAACATACGTGACTTTATGTAGGACTGAACAATCGCATTCCACAGCAGATGCAGGGCACATCGATGGAGATGTATGAATGAGCACAACTGGAAGTGAGGGGCATTTCAAGCAGTAGGTTGAGATATCCCTGCTGGCAAGTCGCAGTGGGAGATAACCGAGAAAGAGTAAATGGCAGATGTGAATGAGTATTGGGGTGCTTGGTGGGTGTGTACAAGTGAGTGCAAGAGAAACTTTGCAGTGGTGACTAACCGTCTCCAGATGTTCTGGATGCATGTTGTAGGCGAGCTATGTCTACTATGAGTGAAGGAGTGTGTACTATTGAACACGGACGCCCTACATATAACAAGGGATTTTGGACCAACAACATTGATAACACATTGCTCCATGTGCACAATTTACAGCATCTAATATACATGGACGTTTTTAGAAAGATCAGAGAGCAGCCTCAAACCGTTGCTATCAGTACTAAAGGGGGCCCGAAATATATAAATCTATCTCAGGCTTGTGACAGCATGCCACCAACACCAGTAGTATTTTAGTAGCAAATATCGTAGGCAGGGGAAATGGGTCTTGATAATCGATTCTGGAATTTTGTCTTCTGGCTACAATATAGTTGTACCTTATCTCGAAACTGCTTCACTTCTAAGTAGTGATGCTCATGTCTTAATAACGATCCACAGAGCCTTGTTTGACCCCACTGCTCTGTGATTTACGAAAGAGGTGAAAAGCAAAGGTGGCGCAGTCATCAAACAAAATCCATGGAGTGTGTAATCAAGCTAAACTAAGTATGCACAGAAAAGGCAGCAATATCAATTGCATCTACATTTTACAAACACATTTTGAAATTAAGAACGAGATGACCCCTTTCTTAATTTCATAATGAGTTTGTAAAATCACAACATTGGTTTGATTAATTCACTTTCGCTTTCATGCACATTTCCATACTGAACAAGAAAGCCAGTAAAGCGCTAGGCTTATATAAAATATGTATCAACCTATTTAAATGCGAGCCAAGTGTATATGGCCCATATTTACAAATAATTTCCAATAATATAGCAAAAAGACAAGTGTCTCCAACGAGTAGCTTGTGAGCTACCAGTAGCTACCCAGCTAGTTGTGAGTTACTCTTCTGTGTGCAGCCCTGCCTGCGATTATAAAAGCTTTTGCTTGGTTGATTATCATTTGTATACCAAAATGAAAATACATCTATTCAAGACACAAATGCTTGTATTTTCACAATTCATTAGCTGATGACTGTAGAAAAATAGTTGAATTTTCAAAATATGTTGAAAGCTGTTATTTGAGTTGGAGAGATTTATTACTCATATTTATACCTTGGTGCCAGGGGGATTGCAGCTATGGTTTGAATACTACCCATGTAATATTTCAGTTCAAATAGTCAAAGTCTTTTTGACATTATTGATGAAACCCCTGTATAATGCACCAATGCGATCACTGCTGACACTCTTGGATGGGATGTCCACTTTTTCATCACTAGAATTAGTAGCGCGGGATGATATTCATTGAACATAATAGCTCTAGTTACAGAAAAGGTTAGAGACCCCTGCCCTATCACTAGATGCAGAAATTATCCCAGTCCATAGAAAAGCTGCACCCTGTGACCTTGACAACTGTTGTCCAGTAAAACTCATTGATAAAATATGAAAACACTTCTCTCACTTATAAGCGTAGTTTAAAACAAACATCAGTACTATTGATCAAGGGCTTTATTTAGAGTTTGGTGGACAGGGTACGCTGTACTCTATTCAGAGACTAACAAACAACCATATTTGCACCAGTGGAGCACTAGCTGGCTCCATTAGCAGAAACCTTAAGATCAACAGCCCCATAGAAATTGGGTAATCAGTCAGCAGAGGCTGGCATCTTTGGAGGTGGGGCAGCCAAATGGAAAATAAAAAAACACTTACCTTACACGTCCTTTAGCACCAATCCTCAGACCTCTTCTTCCGTTGACTGCATAGAGGGCACCAGCAAACTCCCTAACCCAATCGTGATGCCGCTCACATGCTGTTAACCACATGAGAGAAGCACCCTGATTGGAGGGAGTGGCCTCTCTCGGCGCATCCCCGTGCACTGGAGGCCTGTACTTACTCTCAACCAGCTGTCTCAGACAGCTAGGTTGAGAGGTTTAAAGTGCGCATGTCAGGTAGGCCAGAGAGACATACGCACTTTAAGCAGTGCACAGGCAGTCCTATGCTGCCACTCAGCAGGTCTCGACCCCATCCTGACACTTGGTTCAGGACAAAATGATAAAAAATTAAATGGTAATGAATTACCATTTTATTTTTCATCTCTGGTGTTTGTGGGGCATTTCAGTGGGACGACGGTCCTCCGCTCTCATGGAGGAGCTGGCCCTGCGTTCAATCTCAGTACCTCGGACCCCCTCCCTAATTTTCTTTTCTTTTTGGGTCCAATAGGAGTACATGCCTTCACTTCCCTGATGGGATGGAGGAGTACAGCCCGCCAAACATAAATGACTCCCTTTGTTTTTTGATGTCCAAACAGCCTAGCTTCATTGTTTTCGGAGGGGCCACCGTGGCAGTGTCTCTCTGAAGGGAAAGAGAGATCTCTGTCAGGCAGGTAGATCTCTCTAAATATGGTGGACTGTAGTCCACTGCAAAAACAACAGTTGATAGACAGAATGCAGAACAATGTCATACATTCATCCCAAGTCAAAGATCTAGGCCTAAATCTATCGTTTTTTAGCTCACCATGCCATTCCAGTTTGAGCCCAGCCATATCCAAATCAGTCTTGACCCTGTGCCCCATGAAATGAAATGAAATGAATGAGACTTATATAGCGCACGACTTACCCTGGGGAATCTCAGCGCTTGCTTAGGGAACCCGTCCTGGTATTCCCCTGTGAGATACCCTGGCAGGGTATCCACAAGGTGAAAGCCAGGCATCCCACCGCGAGGGGCCGTTGTGGAGATTAAGCAAGCTATTGCCCAGAGTCGCAGAGTGTGAACCCGTGAGTCGAGAAGGCACCAGAGCGAGAATTAACGAGTCCGTGGAATTTTTGAGCCCAAGACCCGCCGAGGCGGGGAATTGAACCCTGGTCCCGGCCGAACTCAAGCTCCAGGTCTGCCGCCTCTAACTCCTGAGCCACACTTCTCCCAGTTCAGACATGGCCATATGCAAATCAGTCTGACCCTGTGCCCCATGTGAAAAGTCCAGCCCGAACTGCCAAGCCAGGTCCTCCCTGGACTGGAAACAAGCATTCTAGGACTGGTATCGGGCTTTCAGCCCTCATCAGCCAGGATAGCTTGATTCCAGTGGCATGGAGAGCACGGGACTCACGTATTTGCATACCTGTCCTACTCGGGGTGACAAATGCAAAAACAGTTGATGGACAGAATGCAGAACAATGTCATACATTCACCCCAGTACAAAGATCAGGGCCAAAATCCATTGTTTTTTTGCTGACCATGCCATTCCAGTTTGAACCCAGCCATTTGCCTCTGGATTCAAGATAGCCTGGCTGATGAGGGTTATGAACCCGAAACCGGTCCAAGGATGCTTGTTTCCGGTCCAGGGAAGACATGGCTTGGCAGTTCGGGCAGGACTGTTTCCATGAGGCACAGGGTCAGACTGATTTGCATATGGCCATGTCTGAACTGGGGTGGCGGAGTGAGCTAAAGAATGACGATGGATTAAACCCAGATCAGTTGACTGGGGTGAGTGTTTGCATTGCTCAAATGCTCCGTCCATCATTCCCTTTAGTTTTGGACTGTAGTCCACCACAGCAGGAGATTAAATCCCTTCGCTGCCTTGGCCGAATAAAGTACAACTTGTTACGGGCTAAGCCCACAAGTCTTTACTATAAAACTCTTTATGTGTAAGATGGTAGTGTGGAGTAGCGAACATTATGCGTGGAGAACGCAGTGCCAAAACTCTGCCGACGAAGCGGAGTTTACTGGCCACCACTACTGTTTACCTTCTCTATCAATGGTGCAAAAGAAAATCTTACTAGTTGTATACGTTGCTCCAAATTTAGTAGGGAAATATATGCCCCTTGATTTACACAGAAGCTACTCTTCTGAGATCTAAAACTCCATTGGGGCTGGAACTACTTAACATAGTTTGTTAAATAGTTACTATAAGGATCAGGGTAAAGAGAACATAAGAGAGATTAAAAATCTCAATGACCCTGCATGATTTATATCCCAATAGTACCAAAAGTTGTTGTGTTTTTTCAAATATATAACACCCATCACAGAAATGCTTACTTTAGGAAGCGCAAAACACCATTAATCTGTAGTTTTATGTATGTATTCTTTCAATATTTCTAATTTGTAAAGATTGTTAATATAATACATTACATAGTCCTACTGCACAAGTTACTACTTGTGTAACGAAATATCTGTAAGAGACATTAGTTAGTGATAGGTTCCCTACCTTAGAATATCCCCAGGCGTCAGACTGGAGCCGGAAAGGTTTGCTAGCAGTATCTCTGTGCGGCAGTAGGTGGCATCGTGCGGCTCCGCGTCCGTCGCTGGCATCGTATGCGCTGAGATGACGGCAAGGAGACTACTTCGGAGCCACCCCTGTGCGCTGACGTCAGTTCTGCATATGACTTTCCGTGCCAGGAACGCAGAGCCGTGCCAAAAACTGACCACCGGTGCCAAGAAACTAGGGCCCTGAAAGGGATGTCCATAACCCTAGAAATCAGGTCACAGAACGGGGAGGTTGGGTGCAGCGGTAAGGAATCTATCACTAACTAATGTCTCTTACAGATATATCGTTACACAAGTAGTATCTTGTGCATCTGAAACAGACATGTTAGTGATAGATTCCCTACCTTAGAATAGATACCCAATCAATACCAACCCCGGTGGTGGGTCTGTGAACCAGATTACACCAGAAAGTCACGGAGCACAGAACAGCCAAAGTCGTCTCTCTGGCTTGACTTTCAAGGTAGTAATGCTTGGTAAACGTGTGAAGCGAGGCCCACGTAGCTGTCTGAAAAATGTCCTGCAAGGGAACGCCGCATCACAAGGCAGTAGTGGCTGCCGTTGCCCTGGTGGAACAGGCACACAGCCCCACAGGAGGCTCCTTCTTAGCCAATGAGTAACAGGCCTTGACACAGAGAACAACTCATCGAGAGATGGTCCGTTTGTGCACGGCCCGATCTTTTTTGGCGCCCACGTAGCCAACAAAGAGGTGGTCATCCACCCAGAACTGTTGTGTGACCCACGTTTCGGGTCCAGACGGTGGAGCCTCTCTTCCTCTTTCGAAGGATGCGGAGGTGGAAAGAAGGTGGGCAAAGTGATGGTCTGCATGATGTGGAAGGGCGTGACAACCTTTGGAAAGAAAGAAGGACGGCTCCTGAGAACCACCTTGTCCGGATGAACGGAAAGGAAAGGAGGTTTAGAAGAAGAGCATGGAGCTCACTCACTCTTCTGGCAGAGGTGATAGCTACCAGGAAAGCCGTCTTTAGAGTGAGAAGACGTAAAGGACAGTTATGAAGGGGCTCGAAGAGAACGCACATCAGAGACGTCAAGAAAAGGTTTAAGTCCCATTGAGGCATTATGAACGGCAAATGGAGGAAAAGTGTGCATAATGCCTCTCAGAAAACGGTTAACAACCGGTGACTTAAAAAGAGAAGGCTGTTCTGGAAGCCGTAGAAATGCAGAGATGGCCGAAATATAGCCTTTGATAGTGCTCAAGAAAGAAGGAACAGAAGGACTTCACAAAGAGGGGCAGAAAAGGGATCCACAGACTTTGCAGTGCACCATGCCACAAACTTGTTCCACCTGCAGGCGAATACCGTTTTAGTGGAGGGACGCCTGGCTGCCAGAATAACATCACAGACTTCGTGAGGAAGATCGAAAGCTGTCAACTGTCGCTGCTCAATCTCCACGGATGGAGGTGGAGGCTGGACAGGTTTGGGTGGAGGACCGTCCCTTGCTGCTGTGACAGAAGATCCTCCTGAAGAGGCAGTCAGATTGGGGGATCGATCGCCTTGCTGAGTAGCTCGGGATACCAGTATCTACGTGCCCAATCCGGAGCCACAAGGATGACTTGAGCCCGGTAGCGCCGCTTCTTCAGCACTCTGGGCAGATGTGGTATAGGTGGAGAGGCGTATAACAGACCGAAACTTCACTCGTGCCAAAAAGTGTCGCAGAGCGAGTGCCGTCTTAAAAATTCCAACGCGCAGAACTGAAGACATTGCACATTCTCTTTGGTAGTGAATAGATCTAACCAAGGCTCTTCCCACTGCTGAAAGAGACTTTGCGCCACGTCCAAGTTCAGACGCCATTCGTGATCCATCAAGCACCGGCGGCTGAGTTTGTCCGCCCTGGCGTTCAGAGAACCTGCCAGGTGTTGAACCACCAAGGTAATGCCTTGATGTTCCAGCCACGTCCAGAGGCACAGAGCCTCCTGACATAGGGTCCAGGACCCCACCCGCCCTGTTTGTTACAATACCACATGGTGGTGGTGTTGTCTGTGACCACCTGCACCACACTTCCCCGTACAGAGGGAAGGAATGCTTTCAGTGCAAGTCAGATCGCCCGAAGCTCCAAAAGATTGATATGGAGCTGGGTCTCCGCTGTAGACCAGAGGCCTCTGATCTCCGCCTCTCCCAAGTGGCCTCCCAATCCCAGGAGGGAAACATCGGTCACCACTGTGTGCTCCGGTTGGGGAAGGGAGAGCGATCTACCATTGACCCAACCGCGATTCGTGAGCCACCACTGCAATTGTCGTGCAGTGCCCTCCGAGATCTGGACGTGATCGGACAGGTTGCCCTGATGCTGCGCCAACTGGAACTTCAGCTCCCACTGCAGAGCTCGCATTTACCATCTGGCATGCTGCACTAGAAGGATGCAGGAGGCCATCAGGCCCAGGAGCCGGAGGGTCATCCTGACTGAAACCCGGCATAGAAGTTGAAAGATCGGAATCATAGCCTGAATATCCCAGACTCGCTGCTCGGGAGGATAAACCCAAAACCGCGTCAAATCCAGAGCTGCTCCAATGAAGGGGAACTTCCAAGAGGGACTCAGGTGCAACTTTGGCATGTTGATGGAGAACTACAGCAAATGCAGGCGGTCGGCCATAGTCTGAAGGTGGATGACAACTGCTTGGGGCAAGCCCGCCTTCAACAACCAGTTGTTGAGGTAGGTTGAAGACTGACACCCCTGACCTGCACAGGTGAGCTGCGACCACCGCCATCAGTTTCGTGAACACCCGAGAGGCGCTGGTAAGGTCGAAGGGGAGCACAGCAAACTGAAAATGCTCCTGGCCTACCGTGAACCGCAGGTAACGCCGGTGGGCTGGCAGGACGGGGATGTGAAAATATGCGTCCTGCAAGTCCATCACTACCATCCAGTCTCCAGGGTCGAAGGCAGCCAAGACCTGAGCCAGAGACAACATCTTGAACTTCTCCTCCCAGAGTAAGCGATTGACGTTCCTGAGGTCCAAGATGGGGCTAAAGCCCCCCTTGTTCTTCTTGGGGACCAGAAAGTAGTGGGAATAACAACCACGTCCTACTTCTGACCCAGGAACGCACTCGATGGCCCCTTTGGCCAAGAGGGCCATAACTTCCTGTTGGAGAAGCGCAAAGTGATCCCCCAACATGCGGTGGAATTGAGGTGGCATGGCTGGGGGTAGACTCGAAAGGGAGGGAGTAACCCCTCCGGACGACTTGCAGCACCCACCTGTTAGAAGTGACAGAACGCCAATGGGGAAGGTGATGTCGAATCCTGCCGCCCACTGGGTTGGGGTGCGACCCGAAGCTCAGACTAGGAAGGCTTCGAGGCGGACGTCACAGGGGCGGAGGAGGACTGAACCTCATGCCGGCCTCCGGAGCCACCTCGGTGGCCTCCACAGCCACGCTGAGTTTGGTTTTGCGCAGGCTTTTGACTGAACGAGCAGGAATGGGCACCCCTTCCATGGCCATGAAAGGAATGAAAAGTAGATGTGGCCGGGTGCGTGGTGGAAAGGCCCAAGTAATTGGCTGTAGCACGAGAGTCCTTAAAATGCTCCAGCGCACTGTCAGCCTTATCACCAAACAGGCAAGTGCCATCAAAGGGCATGTCCATGAGCGAGCTCTGGACGTCCGGGAGGAACCCGGTAGATCTCAACCAGGCGTGGCGACAAAATACCACTGTTGAAATTGCCCTACCAAGGGAGTCTGCGGTGTCTAAGCCACAACGAATGGCGAACATAGCCGCGTCCTTACCCTCGGCCACAGCCTGAGACAGCACAGCCTGGACCTCTTCCAGGCACTGAGGTAACACCTGAGCAATGGTATCCCACACTGCGTGGGAGCAGCAGCATCAACAGACATGCAGTGTTCACCGACCGCAGCCCTAGGCTGGCCGAAGAGAACATTCGCTTGCCGAACTGCTCTAGCTCCTCAGAGTCCTTATCTGGCGAAGCCATGGGAAAGGCCCTCTGGGACGTTGAAGATTGAATGACCAGACTCTCTGGCATAGGGTGAGTGGTCAGAAAGGCAGGGTCTCCCGGCGCCGGGCAATGACACCTGGCAACGTTCTTATCCACCGGGGACCCTGTGTCCGGCCGCGACCAAGTGCCCAACAAGAAGTTAGTGAGGGCGTCATTAAAGTGCAATAGTGGCTCTGATGAAGTGGACGCCGACTGGAGCACCTCAGTGAAGAGATTAGTCTTTAGGGCCACCGTAGGGAGATCAAGGTTAAGGACCTCAGCTGCCCGACGGAGCACCACTGTGTACGAGGCACCTTCCTCCATAGTGGGGGGGGAGAGGCAAACCCTAGATCAGAGGAGATGTCAAGGCCACCGGCCTCCTCCAAGTCATCCGCCCAATCCTGCTCAGAGTCACACTGATGAGCAAGAGGGTTCTCGGACCCCTCCCAGTCGTCCTCTACCTCCGCCGTATGTGGCACAGATCGCGGCAGCGGGGCAGGGACCGGGGAAGGAACAAACGGCACCGGGAACTGTGCAGGCCAGGGCCAGACCGGCGCCGTGTCCCAATCGGATCCCAGATGGGGACATAACCGTCCGGGAACCGTGCAGAGGCGGAACCAACGGCATCCACTGCGGCGCCTCAGGCGAAGCCGAGGGTGGCGGTGGGGCCGGAGCCCGCAGCATGGGACCTCTTGGCACCGTGGCCGGAGCCAACGGCGTAGGATCCTACGGCGCAGGGGCAGGAGCCGCCGGGTTTGGAGCCGCCAGTGGGGTTGACGGTCCAGCAGGATCCTGACACGCGACCGTGGGCCCAAAGGCGCCCCGGTGGGAGCTCGAGGCCTAAACAGGCGGTCCAGGGCATCAAGAAACTCTTGCACCTGTGTGGGAGTTGCTGCTGGACCCAGGTAAGGCGGGTAGGCGTGGGTCTACCAGGCTCCGAAGGAGCGGCAGTGGCGGCGCCCCTGTCCCCCTCGTCCACATCCGAGGACCGGCGGGGGGACGTCAAAGAGCGACAATGCTTCTTCGACTTCTTTTTGTGTCGTCTCTTACCCTAATCCGAGGGTGAAGATTTGGATCCCGAGGAGCGTTGATGGTGGCCCTGTGATTATGGAACCTGGACCTCGAACGCCGCTGGGACGAGTGCCGAACCGTCAGCAACTTCCGGTGCCGCTCCCTCATGTCCTTTGGGGCTATGGCCTGACAGTCCAGACAGGACCGGGAGTCGTGGTCACGCTCCAGGCAGTAGAGACAGATGTTATGGGGGTCCACCACCGACATATTGCGATGGCAGGTCCCGCAGGACTTAAAACCAGACATCCCTATTCGGACCAGAGAAGACCAACAAGCGACAAAAGTCCCAAAAAGATAGTCAAAAAGTGACTAACGTACGTGCTCTAACCGGATCTGCACTTACTGGAGCAGAAAAAGAAAGAACTGACGTCAGCAAGCAGGGGTGGCGCCTAAGTAGTCTGTGACGTCATCTCGGCGCATACGACGCCAGCGACAGATGCTGAGCCACACAACGTCACCTTCTGCTGTGCAGAGGTACTGCTAGCAAAGCTTTCCAGATCCAGTCTGACGCCTGGGGATATTCTAAGGTAGGGAATCTATCACTAACATGTCTCTTTCAGATATCTAAAGTTTAATAATCCATTAGTCCATTGTTGTGCAAAGCAAGTCAGTAAGCAGGAAGCCTCTGTAGTTCCAAACGTTTTTTAATTCTCCTTATTCAGTGATAAGGTTATTCTATTTTTTATTGTATAAGAGTTTCTTCTGTGTCATCTAAATATTTGTTCATTTTAAAAGATTCATGTGGCAGATCTAAGATGTTTATCTGTACCAAGTATTCCTGGAACTACTTTTCCAGCTGAATTCATCTCTTTTAGTTATCAAGTTTGGATTATAAGCAGCCAATTCACTGAAACACTATGCCGCTTTTTCAGGGCTCGTGGATAAAATCACTCATGTTAGTACTTGAGACTTGAAGGATATTAATCAAGGTTTCCATGAACAACAGGGAGTACTATCTGAAAACACCGCAATAAGTGTACAAAACCTTATTGTAGAGGGAACACTCAATATCTGGTAAAAATCCTTCTGTTGAAATTCAGAACAGTTCAAAACAGAGTTTTCATCTTCTGATCCATATGTGAGGAGGGAGCCAAAATTAGACTTTTCAAAAAGACCATCTTAATTCATGGTGATAGGGCATAAGTGTCCAGAGGTTAGCGATGTTTGTTGGATGTGAATAAATGAATTATTTTGGTTTAGCTGTCACCTGTTAGTGATTGTCGTTATGTCTCCTCTTTGGCATTAAAACGTTTTCTCGTGTATTACTCACTCTTCTATGTCCATTTGTCTCCCATCTTGCTAGGTACCTGGGTCTTCAGATTGGCTACAAAGTTCTAGGAATGTTTCTTCTGGTTCTTATTGGCTGTAAGTTGAAGCAGAGCAAAGAGTACAATGTGCAGCAGAAAGTAGCAGGACTCATCTGATCAGTCCTTCTGTGCCATGTGACCCAGACTTTCACAGCGCCTTGTCATGTGACAGTGCTGCAGCCTCTTCCAAGCTTTAATGTATATACCAAGCTTCGGCCTTCCAGCCCTCCTCGGAACAGAGTTATATCCATCTTTTTTTGGCAATCTCAAATACATCCTATCTGAGTCCACTTCCTTGTGGCCCTTTAAGAGGTGGACACGGACAATGGAAACAGGAAGACACGAGGCACATTAATGGTCTGTAGCCTGCACATAGATAAGGAGCAGGCTACCTCCAATCTAGCTAACCAGTGTTGTATAAAGAAATCCAAGCATACAATTATATGTATAATCTATAGTGACGTCCATTCAACTGTTTCTTTTGACCCCAATGAATCGAGACAAAATAACTCTTAGTTATTGAGGGGTCAGAAAATGATTGCCTGTTCTTCAGCAGAAGTTGAAATTTTTCGACTTTTTGTAAAAAAGCTCAGCAGGCAGGTCACCAAATGGGATCAGATGTTTGTGAATCATTGGTCAATACAAAGTGATTTGGTCTTCAGCAGGAACTTTCAAATTAGATGCGAGTTCGGGTGGCCATGTCTCCCGTGGCGCTCCAGGTCATTAGGAACACGATTTCTGCAGTGGGCCTTTGAGTGAAAAGCGAATGCATTCTGGATAATGTAGTCTTGGTTTGTATCCATTGACCAAATGAGACTATCACACCTGTTTACAAATATTTGAAGGTGAACAGCCCAGGACTGGAAAGACTGCCTAAACTGACATGGAATGAGTTGGTCAAGCTAAACCAAAGTTAGTGTCACCTGGAAGAAGAAAGGCCTCAGATTTGAGGCGAAAGGGCTATTCATTCCAGGCATTCGTTCATGTACCATTCCAACTTTGCATTCTATCGTTCATGCATATGTACCTATCCCCTCCGTTCACCCACCTCCGCAAGTAAGATAGGTCTGTTGCATGCTCTATTTATGCGTTGAATTCATTCATTCAGTCAGTCACCCATTAGTACTGCAGCTGCCACTCTATTCACTACTTGATCATAAAAACCCATCCGCTGACAATACAAATCATTTCACACAGCCACACAATTATGAATCTACCGAGAAATACTCTCCCTTATTGAAGCCCACTCACTGAAGTCTCCTGTCACACACATGTGCAATTAGACACAATGCACCCCCTCCAGGCTTCAGTCATTCCATTTCCTGTCTTCATATCCGCCCGCTAATTGTTTCTTCTCACTCTTCCTTTCACCACCAACCTATTCCTCTTCATGTCACTCTTGTATTCATGTATGTACATAGCCAGCCACTACCCACACATTCACCCATCACAAACCATTCAGAACACTAAGAGCATCATTCAGACAGAGATACAGCTACAGTACAATCAAGTACATTTTCACCTACCATCGACTGACAAACCATGCATGTAATAAGTGTTGAATCCTTGTGAGCTCATTATTTCATGGCCTCTCTTGGTACATGGACGACACAAGGCGTTGTGTGTTTGACTGCTCTATAATATTGCAAATAATTGAGATTGCTTTGAAGAGGAAGGACGACCAGCCATCACATTGTTAACTGCTCACAAATGAAGACTGCTTATCTTCTGACAAACTTGTCACATTCAGAAAATTCAGGGACAATGCAGCAAAATTCCAAAAGCAATACTATTCCCTTTAAAATGTCACAACATCCCATGTTAGTATTTAAAAATGATCTCATAATGTAAGAAATATTGGCAGACAGAAACTATACCCCGTTCAGATTTATGGTTGCATCTGCCACATTATGAACGGACACATGCTCAGACTTGTTTAAGAGAAGATTCGAGCAGGCAGGAGGTCTGGCATTGCTTTGCCAATCTTTAAAGGAGACAGTTCAGACCCTGACACTGTGCTATCAAAAGCAAATGTATTATGCTGTATAACGCCCAGTGACGTTACACAAAATGGCGGCCCTGCCTGCAGAATTTGATGAACGGTCCATAAGACTCCTATATCTTAGAGATATTTATTGGCCTTCGGCTGAACAGGGAGCCCTCACAAGCCACTGAACAGGGGTCCCTCTTAAAAGTTTGAGCCGCCGCTGGTATGTTGGGAGCACCCCCACGCCGCACGGGCTTGCGTTACACCCCTTATCGTACCTTATGCCGCACCTTTCCAAAGCCGCCAGATCTCATTCTGACAAAGTACTCCATCTCAACGCCATACTCCAAGTCGTCATATCAAACATAGCTCTGACTTTAAACATTGAATTAACAGTTGACCTATAGCCCATCCACTCCACATGTGCTCCATGCAGGCACAACATAGAAGAATGAACACAAATTGTGTACAGATGTTTTAAAACCCTCAAATACCATTGGGCTTCTTGGCAATAATGAAGTCCTTAGTGACACAGGATGTATGTTGCCACCTTGATATGAGCGCCGATGCGTGGCAGAGTTATTGCAGCATTGTTCTATTGTGTAGCCCTTTCTCTTCACTAACGTGTATGGACGCTAGAACGTGATGGAAGAACGGAAGTTGCACCATTGAAATAAATGAGCTACTGTTCGTTGAGGGTGATGCTACCAATTCCAGCATGTGTGCTACAAGGTGAGCCCGAGAAAGGGCAACATTTTGGTGCAAGATCCCTTTGCCCATGCTTCACACTAGAAGACCTGTGGGAGCCTTGCACTTGCTACCTTGCACATGCGTGCTTGCAGACAAGCAGTCACTCATTCGGTGTCAGTATCAAGCTAGCTCTATTGGTAATAATCCGTTTTTCAATAGAGTAGCGGATAAGACTTGCAAAAGTGTTTTTTTTCAAAATGGGGACCATCTTTCCAGATTTGTACATTACTAATTGCTAACGGTAAGCAGCCTCTTAATAGAGTTCATTTGATTTGAGAGTAACAATATGACTTCATGCCGCTTAGTCTTATATTAACGTCTAGTCTACATAGGCCTTATCAAGGAACATCTCTCGCCCATTTTGATTCTGAAGCAAAGCACAGGTTTGCCTGAAGTTGCTAGTCTAAAAGGACATTTCACAAACAATGAGATTTGGCAGCAGTGCTGTGGAGGGCAGTTTGCACTTACAATAGCAGACTGAAACAACTGTATACTATTACAAGGTATTGTTTCGAATCATTTGCATAGCTCTTATGAACCCTAAGTGTGGCACTTAAGCGCCTTCCCACACAGACAGCAAGCTATACCGTGTAAGGTGTGTGTTTGGAAGGGTTTTTTTTTTGTGCCTATGTGGTAAGTGTTGTAATGTCGTGCATGATGAACACCGAGGAGCAGTTATAGTGTTTTGGGAGGCAGGCCTGGTGATTTAATGGTTGGGGGTATGTGAGACATACAAGCAAAGTTAAAATTGTAATGAGGACTGAAACATATAGTGACCCACACAATAAGGGCCACGCCAGGGGCGCAATGCTTGCACACCAAAAAATTGGAGGAAATCACAGAAGGTCCAGTTATCAATATGACCATATGCACCATGCAGAGATGGTGTTGGATGAGGAAAAGAATGCCAATGGGGCCAGAATGGGGGAATTGTTGACATGGGCTAATGCCATGCACTTTTTTTTTTATAAAGGCAATGATACTGCCTACTGCTGAACTAACATGTTTTTATTTTACAGAGTTTTATATAGCGCAAACTTGACCCGAAGGTATCGGGTATCAGAGCGCTTTACATAGTACCAGTTGCGTTACATGAGGACACATTCATTTTTTTAGGAACGGGGAGATAAGTGATTTGCCCAGAATCACAGGATGTTCAACGCCGTTGCTGAGACTCGAACCCAGTTCCCCAGATTTGAGGTCGACCGCCCTAGCCGTTAGGCCAACTCCATGAAAGTACAAGGAAACAGAAGATCAAACATGGTTGGTAGCCTGGGAAAAACTGATGCATTCTTTAAAAGGCCCAGGTTCGGCCTACTCTTGCTAAGCTGAAGGAATGCAAACATTGTAAACAGCGGTTCATGCCTAAGCCCTTGTCAAGCTCCAAAATGCAAACAAGCACCAGTCGAGCAAGCCCTAATTGGGTTCCGACTCAAAACTTAGCCAGACTGGTACCCTGGACATGGGACAGAGAGAGAGAAAGTACTTGGTAGGATTGTTCGCTGACCTCACAAGATTAAATCTCTCTGTCCCAAGTTGCATTTCTGTCTTCACCCCTTCATGCAAGTCCAGTACTTTTCTTAGATCTCAGAAACCCTTGCTCGTTCTAGTTCACATAAAGTGCTATCCTCCTTCCCTTCTAGAATTTCCTCTCCGATAACTTCCACTTTATTAGTAATAAATTACATTTCAGGGTGAAAAGGAGGCAATTTTGTTAAAGGAGATCTAACCTACGTGCACGGGCTTCTAACATACGACAGCAAAAAATAGTCACTAGAACAATTTTGCACTTAACAGGCATGCCTAGTAAGTTGCTGTTGCACGGTAGAGGATATGACAGGTAGTGAGGGTGTGATTGACCTAAGACACATCCGAAGAGAACAAGGCCGAGAGAACAAGAGAAAGAAACTGAAAGAGAAGGAAAGAGAGGAAGTGAGAAAAAAAAAGTGTGCGGAAAAATGGAAGAAACAGCAAACTGATCAACAAGGTGGAATAGAGATGAATGGATGGATATTCAGAGCATGATTAGGCTTATATAAATATGTGGATGTATTTACAGAATAGACAGAGACAAGGTGGGATGAGAGAGGGACAGATATGTATTCGTATGGTGTGGTGTTAAACACTAGTGAAAAGATTAAAAGTATCGAAGTGCACACATATCGTGGAAACGTTTGGGAAAATAATTGAAACAAGTGAGTTTTGGCTAATTTTCAAAATGAAACAATGCTACATATATTAGATATGATACAAAAATGTATTATAGATAGATAGATAGATAGATAGATAGATAGATAGATAGATAGATAGATAGATAGATAGATAGATAGATAGATAGACAGACAGACAGACAGACAGACAGACAGACAGACAGACAGTGCATATGGGCCTTGTTGACAATGACAAATCATAGAGGGAAAATGGTGCCAAACGGTATCAACATTGCTAACAAAATACACATTTTATGCTTACTATAAAATCGCTCAAAAGACACACTCTCCGTCCCACTGTAAATGTATCGGATGTCAATTTTCAGTACGCTGTTATGTAAGTACCCATATCAGTGTAAAGCGCTGAGGATATCTTCTCTACCTCTGGCCAGCTCACCTCTGACTTTAACATGAACGCTACGTCACGGAAATGCGAGAGCCCATCTTCTGATGTCAGATGTGACCGGGTAATCGCTGTGCCGTGAGCAGTTGGTAGTTTTCATTTCAGTGAAAATGAGGCCCTAAGGTAACTGGGCAAGGCTGAACCTTTCATTTCTCCAAAGCCCTTTTCTTAAACCCCTTTCTCAATGATTTGTTGTTTCCTTCTCTCGCCCCCACCCTTACTCCCTCTCTTTATTATCTCTTTCCTCTTCTCGGGGCATATTATTAAGCCCCTTATCGCCGCGCCATCGGCACTTTTCTGCCGATAACGCAGCGATATTTGCATCGCCCTATTATCAAGGCCGCATTAAGTCAATTAACCTGGCTGAAATTCACGTTAATTGACTTAGCGCTGCCTTCGTAATAGGGCCCCTTGCAAGATAAACTCATCATGAAAGGAGGCGTGCAGTGGGTGTTGAGGTGGGCGTTCCACCGCAACACCCATTTACTTCGACGCTGCCACCTATTATCAAGAGAGGCGATAATAGGTGGCAGCGCCGAATATAAGAACAGGAAAGATCTGTTCTTAAGGTGGCGAAACAAGAAAAAATGCTTCATTTCTACTCGTTTTTGCTTTTTCCATGTGTGCTGCCTTGTGCAGCCCACATGGAAAAAGCAAAATGCCAAGGTTTGTTTATGTACAGTAAGGTGTCCCTTCCAGTACATAAACAAACCTCTTTTTAAAAATGCCAATTTGTAACTTACATGTGTGCTGCATGAAGCAGCACACATGTAAGTTACAAAATGGCATTTAATCTTAGTGTGTGTGCAGGAAGGAACACCTTTCTGTACATAAACAAACCTTCCCTGCCTGCGCTGGCGTTAAGTTGTACAACTTATCGCCATCGCAGGGGAAAACGCCAGGCTGCATCATATCCTTGGTAATATGGTGCAGCCTAGCGTTTCCGAAGTGGGGGAGGGAGGCGTTAAGCCAAGGCGGCTAACACATCTCTTCGCCACTTTGTTGGTAATATGCCCCTACATTCTGCCCTCAATCGTGTCATATCTGCCTTCCTTGTTTCTGCTTCCGCACTCCCTTTTTCATTTCACCATTGAAGACAACCCCCGCTCCTTATTTTGTTCAACATCAGGGCATTCAAGAAGCACATAGCCACCATTATATCTAAAGACTAAGGATATTGTTTTGAAGTATACCATTGTTAAAGGTTTTATTGAAATAAAAACGTTTTTTTACTGAAACGCTGTAAGTGATTTCATTGCTTCTTTTTTGTTTGTCTAGGCGTTTGCCAATGAGAGATTAGACCATGAGGCTGTATTATCTTTGCGCTCTTTCAACACAACGTGCTCCGTGGGCACTTTCGTGATATAATATACTTCTGTAAAACAGATTTTGCGGGCACGTGCATGCAAATGTGCACGTTATATGACATATAGGATGTCAGGAAGTGCACTGAATATAAACCACATTGAGAGCGGCGTACCGTTAGTGTGTACTGTGGGCGCCATGTGGGAGGGTGAGTGGTGAGCTAGGGACTCCCCACTAGGCACCCCTCTGAAGGAGAGCCCTGCCCAAGCCTGCAGATACTGTCAGGGCCGCTGCACTCAAAGTTAGATCGGCTGTTTTCAAATGTTGGTGCTGTTGTTGATACTGCCATCTTCCAAGTGAAGGAGCAGTTTGATTTCATGCTTCCAAATGAGGGTGTACCAAGTGCAGACGGAGACGGTGAGCCCTTTTTACATAATACACTCCTGGGATTAAAATGGATGATGAAGCTCGCTGGTGAAATATAGGCCCTTATTTATGAGGCCTTGCGTCAGTTTTGCGCCGCTGGTGCGTCACTTTTTGTGAAGCACCAGCGGCGTAAAAAATGTGCCTTGTTGCGCCATATTTAAAAAGTGACGCATCTAGGTAGATGCGTCACTTTTTAAACCCCTGCGCCACATTATACCTGCGTCAGGTATAATGTATGCAGAGGGGCGTTCCCCCGCAAAAAGCCTCGTAATAGTGACGCAGTGAAATCTATGAGATTTCATTGCGTCACTTTTAGGATGCTGTTGCGTCAAAATCTTGCGCCTGCCTCACAGCAGGCGTAAGACTGACGCAAGCCCTTTCACATGGGGCTTTCCTCATGTGAAAGGACGCATTGCTGGAGTTGCGTCACTTTTGTGACACACTCCAGCAATGCGTCACTTTTGCGCTTACAGATACGTCAGAAATACTGACGTATCGGTAAGTCCTTGCGACATGATGCGTCATACATTAAATATGACGCATCATTGGTGTCGCAAGGAGTGCGCAGTGAAAAGTGACGCATCGCTGTTTTCACGCAGCGATGCGTCACTTTTCATAAATGAGGCCCATAGGTTTTAATATAAAGGTCACCATTTAAGAACAAATGAGATGAAGGGAGTTTAGCAAGAAGGTAGCACCATTTTAGCCGGCCGGATAAACAGATTTCTTCCCACTATTTACTTTGGCACTGGCTAACTAGTAGACATTATTTACTATTTGGTCGGCAGCCTTGAAAATAGCAGGGAACTTTTCGATTTATCCAGCTACTGGCTAAACAATAGAGATTTTGCACTGCTTCGGTGGCCATGTGAATAGCAGAATACATTCACTTTTTACCTGGGCACTTGATAATTAGCAAAGGTTATGTACTATTTGGTAAGCAAACAGAAAAGAAACTTCACTTGTAACCCAGCTGCTTGCGAAACAGCTGACATTATTTACAATGTTGTCAGCATCCATGCAAATACCAAAGAAATATTTCCTAGGTGCCGGTTAAATAGCAGATACTATATACTATTTCACCAGTAGCCTGGCAAATCGCAAAAAATATATATATATTTACCCTTCTGCTGGCTAAATAGCAGAAATGATGTACTGTTTGGCTGGTGGCCTTGCAAATATAAAATAAGCTTTATTATTCACCTGGTGGCTTGCTAAATATGAGACAGTATGCAGAACTTGACCAATAACCATGCAAATAGCAGAGGAACTTCACTGTTTACGCGGTTGGTGTCCAAACATATTACATTTTGTGTGATAATACCTTAAGCAGATTTCAACAGGTACCTACCACCAGGCAACTAGAAAAAAAGGAATGAAATATATCTGACAGACACCTCCATATGAAAGTTAGGGTCCTGATGGATTATTATTTGATTTACAAAATGTGGTCGCAAACTGCACATATACTTATTGCGAATGGAATAGTATTTAAAAACCTACCTATGGTCAGTTCACAAAATACTTAATCACAGGGAGTTCCAGAATGACCTGCCAATATAACATTTATTAGGCAGGTGCCAATTTGCAACCCTCTGTGATTGGCAATAATCACAGAGATGGTGACCTGAATGGGACAGCACGCCACCATCCCCATGACTGCTGTCCAAAATGTAAACCTTTTTTTGTTTTGTATGTAGTCCTTGTTCCTTAAAGGAACCAGTGCTGCATTAAAAAAAGAGTTCCCTGAGGTTGCCAATATGATTTTCAAAGGGAAAGGATTCCTAAAGGGAACTCTTGCAATGCAAAATTACAAAAAAAATTACACAATTACGTCAGTTCAAGTAGTTAAGAGTAGGAATGGGCGGAACTCGAGGAGTTTCACTCTGCGGAGTTCCACTGAGTTACCTAAAAACTCAGCGAGATTCCCCGGAGTTCCATGAGCAGCGGAATTCTGGTCTGCAGTACACGTGAGTTGTTCGTGATCTAAGGTCTGCATGCTTGCAGAGTATGTATGCAGAATGTTCTCACAGCTGCACTCGTTAGTCCACTTTATTTTCTGCTACAGAGTGTAAATTGAAATAATGCAGTACAGAGCTGTGCCCGAGTGAGCTAAAGGGTTAACATTCATTTTTTGTGAAGGCTGAGAGAAATAGAATGGAGCCATGGTGTCAGACTCTCCTTGTGCATACCACCTATCTCACCCCAGACTGTTACAATTGAAATATATTATTGCCAGATTACTCGTATTTGACCTGATTTTATGTTAGCATTTATATAGCTAATTCATTATATATGCATACTGTATGCATACGCAACTAGTAAATGCAGATTTTACCACAGATCTGTGCCACCATTTTCCCTCTCGAAGATGCCATTTTGTATTACAATCGAAACTGTTACTGATCATTTGTGAGAAATGGTCCTTGGTAAATTTTGTTTCTTCAAAGCTGAATCTTGCTCATTAACGCATGCCTTTTCTGTTACATAGAGGCCTTCTCCCACCTGTCTAGTGGGGAGAATAAGCTAAATGACCTTGGGCAGTAGATAGCTTGTGCCAGGCTGCGGAATTTAAACTTATGTTCTGTACCCCCATTGTATTACGACAGCTACCAGGGTTTTTCCATAGTAGGTGGGCCTTTGTGGGCTCCGCAACATACATTATGTAACTTTATGCTTCTTAGCGGAAGTTCCTTGTCAGCCCTCATAGGAGGCTGGTCAGATTGGACTCCACTGCCATGAACTTTGTGAATAAACTAGTTTGTATTCTCTACTGCGCCATCGAGTCTTCATTATTGGAAGGCTACAGGAGGTCGAGAATTATCTGGGTGGCCCTATTTAAGTCACTTTCTTCAGTTGGTGTCTGAACATGGACTCCACCAGTTGGCCCATCCCACCCGTAGTCGGGCTGTGGGATTAGGGTTGCATCCGGTCGGATGGGCGGATCGGGGATCCCCATATGATAGAGCCTGGTTCTCAGGATTGCTCTGCCTGTCTGATCGGGCGGCTACGCATCTGGTGGCCATCTTGGCTGGGGTCCTGAAAAGGCAAAACCCTTGGATCTGACCATTTGGTTCGAAGAGTCGGCAGTGGATAGTAATCTTGTTTTGACCTGTGTACACCAGGTGAGTTTATCTTTATATTTTGTAAGAGCGGCACCGTCTTGATTAACCTGTTGGGTCTGTGGACCTTTGTGATATGGAGCATTTTTGAACATTCTGCAAGACCACTTGTGGAATTTGATTTATTCTTGAAAAGGCCTGGAACTAGAGCCTATCTTGTCTTGGTGCAGTCTGAGGACTGACTTGACTTGGCGCAGTCTGAGGGCTGTTTTTTAGAGCTCTTTCATTTTTGTGTGTTTTTAGTGCATGTGTGTGTTTGGAGTTAATAGTGAATGTGTCTGATGCTAGGATGCCTCATTGGAGTAAAGTGTGGTGTTTGGGTTGCCGCGGCTGTTCAGCTGAGCATCGGCTGGAGGAAAGGCAGCCTGCACCTCCAGAAGGCACTCTAAGTTTTGAGATGTATGTGAAGCACAGTATTGGCCCCTTATGTTTCGTACATTATGGCACAAGTATGTGAGGGACAATACTGAGCTTCAGTGACCATTGGATGGTACCTTTGATGAGCAAAAATTGAATTCCTTACTGGATAAATTATTCGCTAGAAGAAGTAGGCAGTCGATGTTTGATACTTTGCAAGTATGGCAGAAGGAAGCTAAGCAGAGGGGTATAAGGGCCGAGAAGGAGTCTAGGAAGAAGGTAATGCAGACAGTGGTTCAGAAAGCAGTAGCTTAAGAGAGAGAATAAACTGAACAAGGTATTGAATGTGCAGATAGGAAATTTCAATTACAATGTAATAAGTCTTATGTTGTTCAAGATGATGAGGATCCTTTTGTAGAGGATCTGCTGGAAACTCTTCCCCCACCTCCCCATGCTCCGCAGAGAATCTATCCTGTTGTTCTGCCGTCTCAGTCTTCTGTTGCTCTTCCACTTTCCTCTGGTCTGACTTAACAGTTTCGGCTCTTGCCCTGTGTGTCTCCCCTCTGGTTTTGCCACCTGCGCATGCGGTGACTGCAGGTACAACCGCAGTATCTGCTATTTCTGCTCATGTTTCTCCTCCTTCTCTTACCCCTACCACACAGCTATTGTTGACACTGTCCCCTATGTCTGTATCGTTTGTGTTTTCCCCAGCATTTCATCTTCAGTGTTGGTAGTGTTGGGACACCAGTGCGAGGGTCAGATGGAGGGAATTGGGCAGCAGCATGGGAGCAAATGGAACGGGTATGGATTCAATCTGATGTGGGTGAAGTGTAGAAAAGGCTGGTCGCAAATCAGGTAGCACAATGGGCTCGGAGTCCGATTTGTAGTGTGGAGGATATATGTAGCATTATGAAAGATTTTGATCAGTTTGCTCAAAAACATGCTCTTCAGCATATGTCAGCTACATTGATACGTTTGTGGGAACAGTGTATTGGAGGCACAGCTCCTCAAATTATTTATGATATTTGAGATCATGTATATTCAGCTGGTATGGCCCTGGCAGAAGTTCTTAGTAATGTTGGGATACTATTTAGTTATTGAGAATGATTACATCACCGTCCTCCGACTAGTGTATCCTAATTTCCGATGAGGGAGGTGCATACTATTTTTCACCCCGTGATTCCAGAGCAGCGTAACCAGAGAGGAGATGTGGGTCAACAATGGGTGGCAGCTCATTTTCAGAAACAGTGGGTCTATACCCTGTGGAAGAGATGGATTCTAGGAAAAACCCTACAGCATATTATAAAAAGTTAACAGAGGCCACCTCCTCATCAGTTATGACCTATGTTCCCTGTAAGCTATGCTCATGGGTGCGCGCGCAGCATCTCTTTTCCAGCGCCCAGTGTCTCTCCACAAGCGCACACAACCCAGATCAGAAACGGAGGCTGAAGTGGATGTGCCTTATGAAAGGCAAAGATTGTGCTGTCAGTAGAAAGTCTGCAGAAATTGAAACGTCTTCTTCTCAAATGCATTTGTGTGAGAAAGTCTGCAGAAATGAAAATACCTTCTCCTGAAATGTGCGTGTATTTATAAGAGATTTCAACATTATCATTTCAGGAGAAGGCGTTTTCATTTCCGCAGACCTTCCACTGACAGTGTGAACTTTTCCATAAAGCACACTTCCAATCATCCACTTCCACCTCTGTTTCAGATAACTCATTGGACCTCTAATCATGACGTGCTGATCCTCCCCCAGCGGCAGCAATAAAAGTACTCAGATTACAATTAAAGATACTTCATGGAGGAGTTTTTTATTTACATGAACTTCAAAGTAATTAAGACTGTTGGAAAGGATAGAGTAATGTTCTGCTTACCTATCACTTTCTTAATGCACACAATAAACACTATCAATGTAAAATATGAAAACGGAACTTCAAGCAGTCAGCGGTCCCTGAAGTCCACTATGGTGCTGCATGGCAGGAGTTGCAAGGAAGGCTTGTGAAAATATCAGTCCTTATATTACATAAAGAAACATGGTTATGTACATAAAAAGGATGCTTTAAAGGTCTGCATGAGAACAGGTGTTTCAAAGAGGGTTAGGAAAGATGAGTGAAGGGATAAGGGAACGTTATGGCAAGTTGTTCGCATAAAGAAATATGCACCCGTAAGGCTTTTTTAATGTGCTGAATGGGAACAGAATCAGAGGTAGAGGAAAGAGGGGAACATGTTGGCTGGTTGGGAACTTAACCAACTTTTATACCGCCCTAAGGCTGCTTCGAAGAGCTACATAGGGAACTGCTAAGAGACAGAGCGGAAGGTGAAGTGTAATCTTTAATATAAAACAAGCTCATCCCTCAGTCTCATTCTTCTCCCCATTCTGCACTTCAAAGTAATCTTGGGGCAGCATAACAATTAAACAAGCATCCAGCATGCTGTAATGTTCTCCTTTTCCAAATACCCCATCTTCCCTCCCCCTTAATTTCCCTTTCCCGCTTAGAAGCAGCCTTAGGATGGTACATGTACTACATGAAATTTCAGAATGCCCCAATATTTTTCTTTTCTCATCTTCCTTCTCTCCTGTCACTTCTTTCCTATTTCTATTCTCTCGTAGCAGTTTAAAGATTGCATATAAGCTATACAAAATTCTAAAATGCTATGATGTTCCTCTTTGCTCTCTCTCTCTCCTTTGGACACAAATATGTAAATATCAACTATTGATATTATGTTTATGTCAGGGGGCTCCTACCTGCCACGACTCTGATACTGATGTTCAGGGGGTTCCTACCTGCCACAACTCTGCTACTGATGTTTGTCCTTCTTCGTTTCCGCCTCGGCGGACACAGGATGTTCGTGCACCTTCCACAGCCGCCTGGGCTTACCCCGAGGCGGGGCCCTCGGCAGTGACGTCGTCGCCAGATGACCAATCATCTTCCACGACGGCGCTGATAACGCGAGGTTTCGAACAGAAGGGCGCGAACGCCGGAGCAGCACCGGAAGCATCGGACGTCTTCGCCGCTGGACGGAAGGAACCCGGAACCGAATTGCCCGAGGAGACGGAAGCAGGAGACGGGGAGAAACCGACTGCAGGAAAGCCAGGAGGCCAACGATACCACGCTTCGCCCAGCCACACTTCACCTGGAGAAGTGTGGCACCGCAAGGTACGAGCTCGTATACGGGGTCTGTTTCACTCAGAGGGAGGACCGGCTTAAGGGGCGGCTGAGAGTACATAAAGGACGGGGTTGGTTACGGTATCGCCTCGGTTTAGAGACACGACAGACGGTGGTGGTCCCTGGTGTTCCCTCACGCCCTTGCCCTACCCCTTCCACGGATCAGATAAGGGAAACAGTCCAGTAATGTGGCGTTCTCTTTCTTTCTTTTCCCTTCCACGCCACGCCATCGGGGAGTAAGAAGCAGATGTACCAACCGGGACCCCTGGCCTGACGAAGGAATCTACTTTGTGTTTCATTTGAAGTTCTGTAACGCACCAAGCTTGAATAAACCCTTCAGTACCACTATACTATCCTCTCTGGTTTATTGCTATCCCAGTATTAGCAAACCTCACAAGTGGTGCCGTGACTCAGATCCTCATTTGAACCGTCCTCTGATACAAGATGGAAGCTTTGATTCAACAAATGAAGGAAGCTCAGACAAAACTCGAGTGGGCCATAGGTCAGACCACTACTCAGGCTGACACAGACCGTACCACTTTCTCCAACGCCATGCAGGCTCAAGTTGATAATCTCGTGAAATTGGCCGAGGGACAGAATCAACTTTTGGCAGTATTAGGACAAGGTAGAAGCCACGCCCCTGGCCCCGTTGTTCCATTACAAAAGTTCACGCCAGGTGACGATCCTTTGGCTTTCTTCTTGAACTTTGAAAGAGCCGCCAGAGCCAGTGCCTGGCCGGGGGATAGGTGGCCATTCTATCTTGCACCGTTATTGACAGGTGACGCCCAGTCCGCTTATCAAACAGTTAACAGAGACGGTACTGCAGGGTATGCTGTCGTAAAAAAATACATATTGGATCGACTCGGCGTTGATGAAGAAACGCACAGACTCAAGTTCCGACAGGAACGAGGTACCCCAGGGGATCTTCCTAAAACTTTGTTTTACAAACTCAAAGCAGCTGCCGACCTTTGGTTGAAACCACATGAGGGTAACATAGACGATGTGATGAATAAAATCTACCTCGAACTATTTTTAGAGGCCCTTCCGTATGGTACGCAACGCTGGTTGAAACAACACGCAGGATTGACTCTTGAGCATGCCATCGAAATGGCCACCTCTTATGCCCGTGCTCAAGGTCGACCCCCGGTGAAAGAACCGGAAAAACCCTTGAAACCAGTACCAGCGAGAAATGAGAAAAAGTTTGTAAAACCCCTGTTTGAACCACAACGGCCACGCTTTCCCAAGCCGGAAGTACAACCCACTCAGGGACCTCAATGCTATGACTGCGGAGAGTGGGGACACATAGCGAGGTTTTGTAGTAAGAAGCCGAAAGAGAGGGAGGAAGAGCCCATGGATGTCAGTTATGCACCATATTCTCTTCTCTTTGCAGAAGAGACCGGACCGGTGTTTTACGTAAGTGTCACCATACATGGGAAAGTAGTAAGGGCCCTACTAGACTCGGGGTGTAAACACTCGGTGGTACGCCAAGAATTAGTTCCTCCTTCATGCTTAATGGCAGGGAAAACTGTACATATACGTTGTGTTCATGGGGACGTTAAGGAATATCCCCTAGCCACTGTTAGCTTGTGCACTGCGGCAGGATCTGTAACCGAGGTCGTGGTAGGAGTAATGCCTTCTCTGCCAGAACCGGTGATTATAGGCACTGACAATCCGGGGTTTTCTGTCTTGTTGAAAGATGCTTTGCAAAGCGATCCCCGGAATGCACTCCTAGTTCCTGAGCCCTGGGCTAGAGACACTCATTTTAGAACAGCGCAGTTAAATGACGCTACGCTTTCTAATGCTTGGCAGATCGCCCGTTCTGGTCAAGACCCTTCTCAGAGAACATTTCCCACGTTTATTGAAGAAAATGGGTTGTTGTATAGAGTAGCCAAACCCGGTGATATGCCCCAACTCCTGGTTCCTGTAGACTTCCGAGACCAAATCCTGTTTTTTGCACATGCGCATTTGTTGGCAGGCCACTCAGGAGCTGAAAAGACAGGACAGGCTATTTTAAAGCACTTCTTCTGGCCAGGTGTATATGCACAAATACAGCGTTACTGCCAGGAGTGTCAAATATGTCAGCGCAGGAATCCATATGTCCCTCCAGCGGTTCCATTGAACCCCCTTCCCATCATCGGAAAACCATTCGACAGGATTGGGATGGACCTTATTGGGCCCTTACCGAAATCAACTAGAGGACATTTATATGCCCTAGTCTTGGTTGACTATGCCACTCGGTATCCTGAGGCCTTTCCTCTCAGAGCAGCCACTTCGGCGGCCATTGCCCAGAAGCTGATAGAAGTCTTTTCCAGGATGGGTTTTCCTCGGGAAATCATTACTGACCAGGGAACCCCCTTTGTTTCACGACTCATGGCACAAGTTTGTAAGCAACTAGGAGTCAAACATATCAAAACCTCCGTATACCATCCTCAGACAGATGGACTAGTCGAGCGATATAATGGCAGTCTAAAACTGACCCTAAAGAAACTTCTGTCCGGGGATGGTAAAAATTGGGACCAATTGTTGCCGTTAGCCCTTTTTGTCCTTCGAAGCCAAAAGCAAGCTAGTCTGGGTACGTCCCCGTTTGAGTTGCTGTTTGGTCGGGCTCCCAGAACCTTGCTCGAAATTACGAAGGACAGCTGGGAAAAGGAGGGAGTTCAGGAAGCCGAGGCTCTCTTCGACTATACACGACAACTACAGTCGAGACTCCACAAACTTAGAACACTGGCCCATGAACATCTATCGGTAGCTCAAAAGAAACAAAAGACCTTTTACGATAGGGGAAAAAAATGGAGGGAATTGGATGTAGGTGACTGGGCTTTGGTATTGTTACCCTCCTCCACTCACAAACTAAAAAAAAGAGTGGCAAGGTCCTTTTGAAATTATCAGGAAAATAGGGAAGACCACCTATGTGTTAAGACTAAAAGGGAATAAGACCCAGATGTACCACATCAATCTCCTAAAAAAATGGTTGGGTAAACCCCCCCAGTCGGTACAAACTGTTGAAAACGTCCCTCATACAGTACATAGCACCCCTGTTAATCCTGAAATAACGGAAACTCAAAAGGAAGAGATTATGGCCCTACTTCTCCAATACAAGGATGTCTTTTCTGACCAACCCGGGAAGACCAACATTGCCGTTCACACGATTCCCACTCCCCAGGGTACGGTAGTGAAACAAAAGCCCTACAGAATACCGGAGGCCCGTAGACAGGCCTTTCAAGATGAAATCAACCAGATGCTACGTTCTGGAGTCATTGTCCCCTCGAAAAGCAACTGGTGCTCTCCAGTGGTTTTAGTTCCAAAACCGGATGGAAGTATCCGTTTTTGCATTGACTTTCGAGCTGTGAATAGGGTTTCAAAGCAGGACGCCTACCCACTTCCTCGTGTGGATGAACTGTTGGAGCGTCTTGGTGAGGCCCAATACATTACAAGCATTAATCTCACCAAGGGCTACTGGCAGATTCCACTACATCCTGCAGATCAGGAGAAAACGGCTTTTTCCACCCCCTCAGGTCATTTTCACTTCACTGTTCTTCCATTTGGCCTCCATGGAGCTCCGGCCACGTTCCAAAGAGCAATGGACACTGTCCTATCCTCACACCAGCAGTATTCATCCGCTTATTTGGACGACATTGTGGTCTTTAGCAAAACGTGGGAGGAACATAAAGTGCATCTGGAGAATATACTCTCTAGTCTACGCGATACAGGGTTTCACATCAATGCAAAAAAGACCCGAGTCACCTTCAAAAAAGTGAAATACTTGGGGTACGTACTTGGTAATGGACTAATTGAACCTCAGACTGAGAAAGTCAAGGCTATTCAGGACCTTTCCTACCCCAAGACCAAGAGAGAGTTGAGGGCTTTCTTGGGTTTAGTGGGATACTACAGGCGGTTTATCCCACAATTTGCTGAATTGGCAGGACCCCTCACGGACTTGTTAAGGAAGACGCAGTCGTCTCCAAGTCTACCTGCTCCTGGTCCTAAAGAGTCGACCGCCTTTCAGGCCTTGCAAACTGTCCTTACAACGTCTCCTGTGCTGCTTTCGCCTGACTATGGGAAACCTTTCATTCTGCAAACGGATGCCTCTGGGGTGGGTATAGGGGCTGTCCTTTCACAGGAAGATTCAGATGGACTTGAGAGGCCGGTGCTTTTTATCAGCCGCAAACTCTTCCCCAGGGAACAGGCTTATTCCACCATTGAAAAGGAGTGTTTGGCTGTCCGCTGGAGTGTGGAAAAACTTCGGTACTATATTGAGGGTCGTCCTTTTGTTCTGTATACAGATCATGCCCCTTTGACTTGGTTACAGCGTAACCGTGGCCACAATGATCGCATTCTTCGGTGGTTCCTTGCCCTCCAGCCCTTTCAGATTGAGGTCCGTCATCGCAAGGGTCGTGATCAGGGCAACGCTGACTTTCTGTCCCGGTTTCCTCTTTCCCCCGATCGGGGAAATCCTGGGGGGAGGATGTGTCAGGGGGCTCCTACCTGCCACGACTCTGATACTGATGTTCAGGGGGTTCCTACCTGCCACGACTCTGCTACTGATGTTTGTCCTTCTTCGTTTCCGCCTCGGCGGACACAGGATGTTCGTGCACCTTCCACAGCCGCCTGGGCTTACCCCGAGGCGGGGCCCTCGGCAGTGACGTCGTCGCCAGATGACCAATCATCTTCCACGACGGCGCTGATAACGCGAGGTTTCGAACAGAAGGGCGCGAACGCCGGAGCAGCACCGGAAGCATCGGACGTCTTCGCCGCTGGACGGAAGGAACCCGGAACCGAATTGCCCGAGGAGACGGAAGCAGGAGACGGGGAGAAACCGACTGCAGGAAAGCCAGGAGGCCAACGATACCACGCTTCGCCCAGCCACACTTCACCTGGAGAAGTGTGGCACCGCAAGGTACGAGCTCGTATACGGGGTCTGTTTCACTCAGAGGGAGGACCGGCTTAAGGGGCGGCTGAGAGTACATAAAGGACGGGGTTGGTTACGGTATCGCCTCGGTTTAGAGACACAACAGACGGTGGTGGTCCCTGGTGTTCCCTCACGCCCTTGCCCTACCCCTTCCACGGATCAGATAAGGGAAACAGTCCAGTAATGTGGCGTTCTCTTTCTTTCTTTTCCCTTCCACGCCACGCCATCGGGGAGTAAGAAGCAGACGTACCAACCGGGACCCCTGGCCTGACGAAGGAATCTACTTTGTGTTTCATTTGAAGTTCTGTAACGCACCAAGCTTGAATAAACCCTTCAGTACCACTATACTATCCTCTCTGGTTTATTGCTATCCCAGTATTAGCAAACCTCACAGTTTAATACTGACATTTAACCAGTTATGAAGTGCTTGTGATTTTCACAATTTGGTAATAGAGACACAAACATTAAATTGTCAAGCTTGTATGTAGTTTTCATTGGGCATTGTTTTGCCCTCTTGCAATAGCAAGAACAATTTTGTTTGTAGGTAAAAAAGCCCTTTGTTTCACCGTCATCAGTGATGGCATACCTGCTGTAAAGCATGCTTTCCAAAACCTAAAATGTATATAAAAGCACATCTGATACAGCGGGTAAGTTATAATATCTAGTAGCTTGGTTGAAACCTCGGTAAAAAAGGGTATTTGCCAACATTGTCTTGATTTCAATAAATGTTTTAAAAGTATATAGGCAGAAGTCCCCGGTAAGACAGACAATTATTGGGGGAATAGAAAAACTACTATATCAGCTGTTGGGAAATTACCAGTTGACATGCTTACTGCTAATGTTGATTAGATGTGAGGTGAGTTTGTTGTATACAATCCACCAGAAGTTAAGTAACTTCTTGCTCTGAGGATTCCACCTAACACTACTATTAATAAGATGGTGAACATTAGGAGACAAACTCTGTGTAGTACAACGGATGCATGGAGCGGAAGACGGAAGGAAATGAGGAGATATGTTGGATCAGATGTCGAAATGCACAGGTATTTTGTGTGAACTCACATTTTGTCATAGCAGAGAAATTGGAAAGTGATCTATTGCTGCAGTATCTTTAGCATTATTTTGGATGGGAAACGATTTTGATGAAATTACAAGTGTTTCACATTTGATTATTACATGCAACTAAACTGAACCAAAATGCACCCTTTTACTTTGATTTGCAAACAAATCTTTGGAGTGAGAAACACCGCTGATTTTAGTATCTAATGTGCTTCACTCCCTTATTTTGCAATATTTCACATGTTTTTGGTGCACACAGCCTAGGCTGAAATGCACAAAGACCCTTCATTGCCGCACACAAATGAAAATAATTAGAGGGAACACTGGTTATGACCCTTGCAGATATTGAGATGTTTTTCGGGCTGTTGGTGCCGGATGATATATGGAGGCAGGTCCTTACACAGGACCATAGGATGGAATTGGGTGGCTCTTGGGATGAGATTAAGGCATGGGATAAGGAGCAAAAGTCTGGTGAAAAACCTAGGGCTGAGATTCTGGATTTGCCGAGTCATATTATCACTTATATGCATTCTCTTATCCCAGCCAGATGAGTAGATTGGGATAAGCTGACACCATGTCATCAAAAGAAACAGGAGAGTGTGTCTGATTTCTTTACTCGATTTGAAGGGCTGTTTTTGGATTTCAGTGGACAACATTTGTCAGTCGAAGGTGGTGTTCCTTTGTTTGTTAACAGACTTCGGAGAGCACTTGGACTACGTTCTCACCTTCGGTGATATTGAGTATGGCTCAGTACTATGATCATCGAGAAATAAGGAAAAGGACAAGGTGGAAAAGAAAAGTAAGGATTTGAAAATGAGGGTGTTGCTACAGCAGGTTGCAAGAGGGTCCGGAAGGGGACAGGGCACTGGTCCGGCTCAGAGGCCACGGGGTGCCGGTAGGGGTGGTGCACTCCTAGGGCCGAATTAATGTGCGGGTTACAAAAAGGAGGGACTTTGGAGAATTGAGTGTCCAGATTTGTTACAGAAAGTTGCAGTACTTAGAGGGTGGGGTTCGGGTGGAAGGGGCCTGTGGTTGTGTAGTCGTATAAAATAGAGAGGCAGGGATGGTTATATAGGGGTTTTTAATGATTAAACAAAAAAATATATATATGTGGAAGTGAAACAAAAGGTCCATGAAAGTCAATAATTCAAATAAACCCGAGGACTCCTTGTCCTTAGTCTCTAGGGGCCAGATGTAGGTAATCCCCAAATACCGAGTCCTTAATAGTGATTTTTACCGAATCGCTATTAAGGACTCTGTATTTCCGATGTAGGTAAAAAATTGGTAAAAATATAGATTCGGTAATAATCGCTAAAAATGTGCGATTTCCTACAAATCGGTAAAAAAATTACCGAATCCCCATTACCGAATCGGTATTACCGATTCTGTAATACCGATTCGGTAATTAGCGATTCGGTAATTCAAAAAGTCTGTAATTGTCGAATCAGCCAATCCTGTGCATCCACATGACCTCACAATCAGGAAGTGGCCACACCCATGCAGGTGCACTGAATCTGTAGCTGTTGGAGAGACAGGGAGCAGGAGCAAGAGCAGAGGAGCTTCACAGCCACCACCCAGCCAACACAGAGGAACTGCACCATGGCCTCACAGGAGAAGGGGAAGGATGCTGCCCGAAGGAAAAGGAAGCACAAGTTCAGTGAGAGGGAGTTGTAGGTCCTCATAGAGGAAGTTGCAAAGACCATGACCAGCTCTTTGGCAAGAGATTAGTGAATGTCCCTGAGTCTCAGAAAAGGAGCATTTGGCTGGCAATTCAGCAGAAGATCAACGCGATTGGCATCAGACATCGCACAACTGAGGACTTAAAAAAGCGATGGTATGACCTGAGGGCACGTGTGAAGGAGACGATGGTTAACCGGCAGAAACAAGCGGGGAAGACAGGCGGGGGAAGCTCCACAGCGCCTGCTCCTACTGCCCTAGACCAACTGGTAGAGTCCACCCTCCAGCCAGAGAGCGTCAGTGGCATCGGGGACGTGGATAGCTCAGCAACAGCATCCTAGAGTCAAGATAAGATGCATGCACAGCATGCTGTCTTCCCTATCAACTGGTAGCAAATCAGCCAGTCCTCAATAAGCATAGGCATGTCACACACATCAATTGATGAGATAGCGGAGGACAGACAGCTAGAATGTCAGTTGTGAAATGTATTTACATACAGATGCTGGCAGAAAAACGAGTAATAGTACATTCTGTATCCATAGGCGGAACAGGGCCCCAGGCTGCAGAAGGGGAGACTGGCGATGCTTTCAGGGAGGAAAACATAATTGAGGAGGAAGTCATGTCACCTGCAGACACTACACCAACATCCCCACCACCACCACCATGGTCAACGAGGTACACAGTGGCTACACTCCAGGAGATAGATGCCATAGAGGACGACAGGCAGGAAGCCCAACAGACCACACCGGGCAATGAGACACAGGCATCTGGGGCACAGTCCCCCGTGGAGGAAACCACCACAGGTGCCCGTAGACGGGACAGAGGGCACAGAGTCCTGACGCTGATGGATCCAGTGTCTTCTCTGGACTGGAGGGGCAGATGCTCAAAGTGCAGGGCCTGCAGGGGAAGACAATGAGGACAATTCAACGACAGATGGTGGCTAACAACAGGAAGGTTGACGGCATGAAGGAGGCCATCTACTGCCTCAACAATACTGTGGCAGAGGGAATAAAGGAGGTATCGGAGGCAGTGAGGCAGTTATGTGGCAGAATGGATGGTGAGCGCACTGCAAGGCAAAGAGATAGGCAGGTACTTGCAGGCTTCACCAAGTCCATGAACAGGCTGTGCAATGCAACCCATGTGCTCAGTCGTAGATCTGTTGCCATGCAACTTGAAATGGCAAAGTGCAGCCGTGAGGTTACTCAGAGCCTGGTCACAGTCGCCAGTGCTGTAGAGGTGATGCAGACTAACCAAATTGCTGCCACTGGTACAGGGGATGGGGACAAAAGTGAGGAGGCAAGCAGTCCCATCACTGAAACCCCCCCTTTCCAAAGAGCAGGAGATGGCCCACTGCAGCTGTGATGTTGCAAGGGGGCTGGTCACAGTTACCAGTGCTCTGGAAGTGCTCCAGACCTCCCAAATAGCCGCAACAGGTGCAGGGGATGGGGGTAAGGTGAGGAGGCAACTAACCGCAGCAGCATCACACCCCCGATAACTGAGTCCAAGAGGTGCAGTGAAAGGCATGGAGCTGCCACAGGACAGACCGCCAGGGAGGACAGTGTGCCCAGGCAACACGGCAGTGCTGCGCGTGGGCGCAGAAAATAATGACAGCCATCACCTGGCATTGTGAGATGGGTGATGTAACCCATTTAACCTTTTGAATGTTTAGTGAATATTGATAAGGCATGTTGAGGCCTTCATGGTGTGGCGGTGTGCTGTGCTAATGCCTGAGTTAAGGTTAATAAAACACCGTCACGCAATTAGTGTTACTGGCTTTGTCTCATTACTTACTCAGAAATAGTTACGTGTGATCTCAGCCCGTCTGTGTCTCCCAGCTGGTGCTGCTGCCATACCTGCTGCGCTGTGCTCTGGCTGTGGACAATCCTCACCCTCATCCTCTGAGTCAGTTAGTTCCACTGCTGTTCCTTTCTTTATGCAGCATGGCACACGTTGCTATAATTTTACAGCAGAAAAGGGCGGTACTGCTGTGCACCTCCACTTTTGTGGAGGCAGCGGAACCTGCTTTTTAAGAGACCAAATGTGAACTCCACAACATTGTGCGTAGATCTATGTGCCGCATTGGACCACCTCTCCCTTGGGGAAGATGGGTTGAGATGTCGAGTCAGGATTAATGCCCTCACAGCATATGCACTATCACCTGAGTGGGAAAGGAAGAGCCATTAATAACAGTCACCAACACATTCATCCAAGGTATTCATCAGGGTGTGTCACATTGATTTACCTAGCAGGTATCCTTCCCCAAATTCACCCCCAGCCATACGTGTGTAGATCCCACTGTTCCTGAATATGTAGGAGTCATAGGTGCTCCCTGGAAATTTGGCTAAGATGTCGGTGATGATGTGGTCCGCATCACAAATTACCTGCACGTTGATAGAATGTGTAGATTTGTGGTTTTAATATATGTACTCTGTAGCTGCAGGTGGGAAGATTGGTATGTGTGTCGCATCAATGCACCCTATTACATGTGGGAACTGTGCCTTTTGATAAAAATCCATCTTGTTTTATGTAGTTCTGCCTGTGTGCTGGGGGACCTTATATAGTGGTGCATTCTTTGCATCATGGCATCAAGGAAAGTTTTGAAAAAACGGGACAGGCAATTCTGTGACACACCACCTGTCACAGCTATCATCCCCTAGTAACTACCTGATGCAAGTAGGTGCAGGCTACAAAGCACCAGAACATGTGGTGGTGTAGCGTGCGCCCTTGGTGTCTGATGCTCCAGGAGTGGGTGCAGGTCCCGTATCAGGTCTAGGATGGTTTGGGGGTGAAGCCTGTACCTCTCATGGATTTCAGCCTCAGTCATTTGGAAAAATATAATGCACAGTCTGTACACGCGTTCCTCCCGTCTCCAGATCCTTCGTCCTGCTGCTTGCATCTGAAGCCGCCGTGCAATGACTTAGAGGGCCGCCAATGTGTTCATACTGTTGCATAACTCTAATTGGCAGACTCAGCTTGTTTACACTTTCCGCCGACATCTTTTTCATTGGCTTAGCACATTAGGCCCAAACATACACTATTAATAAAGGAAACATACACAGATGTTAATTTCTTAAATACAGGATTGTCACTGTTCACCACCCACTTCTACTCTATCCCATGTTAAATTCACTTTCTTTAAGCAAAAGTATTAGCAGCAATGTCTTCTTTTGAAGTTCAGGCAAGCATATGCCAGGCATGTGGTGCCTCATGACCTAAGGTTAGTAATCTCTGTGCATGCATGAGAGTTTTCCCCCTCAAATGAGTTAGACACATGGTTATTTACACGGTTCTGGTTTGCACGTACGCAAAGTGTTTTTTGGTTTCAAGTGGGATTTGAGCTGCGTAGCAAATTATTCTTTGTTATTCAAGCGTGCATAAAGCTCTTTTCCCCATATGTAAATGTTGTGAGCCTGTTCATTTTCTCTTATTTACTATTTCTAGTTATTAGTACCTGTTAATGAGAGATTGATCCAAGCAAGCTTCTTTTCCTTGAATCCTTGCTCCATCAATCCCCCCTCTGATGGCATTTTAGAGCCATCATAAAATACCCATCATTACAAAGTGCCATCATTATCATTTAATCTTGGTACCTACGTTGTTTTCTACTCATTCTTTATTTCTTTTTTTTGTTTTCATTTCTTTCATCTTACCATACAGAATTTTTCTCATTTCCTCTAACTCTATTTCCTCCCTTTTTCTCTTTCTTTCCATCCGTCTATTCTTTATTTCAATCATTGACCCAGTTCTCATTTTTCCCTTGCAACATTTATAGGTCATTACTATTATTAATATCACTAATGCTATTGAAGTCAGAGGGATGAATATTTTCCCTAATAAACTACCTTCAAAAGTTACCTATTTTGGAAAGACTTTTACTGAATCTTTCCCACACACCGTCAACCTCCACTTGGGTCAATTCTTTATGAATCTTTGTAATATTCTTGATATATTCCTCAATACCTTTACTTTTATCTGGGATAAATGTACAGCATTGTTGAACTTTCAACATGCCACAGACTCCACCTTCTGTTGCCAATAGAATATCAAGGCCAAGTTTATTTTGTAGTACCATAGATCTGATCGCAACCATTTCAGTGTTGATCATTAAGAATCCTCCAGCAGTATCTGTTGATAAACGATCAACTACAGTGGACAATTGAGGTATCTAATGTGAATTCCATATGACTCCAACTGACGGTATCAGTGCACCAAATATCACCTACTATTTCTGAAAAACGTGCTCTTTTATTTCTTTTTAGTCCTTTACTTATGTCATTCAATTCATTGTTCTTAGTGATGTGGTATACCTTCGGAAATACAAAGAAACGTAACAACTGCCATACAATCATGCAGTTAACCTATAATAGGCGTTTTTACAGCACACATAATAAATTCCCGGAAGTACAGGATCAGTTCCCCCTTTTAGTCCCTATTCCCCCATTATTAGGAATTTATGTTCACATTTGCTAGTACCAATGAAAATACTATTATACTCGGTTTTTAATCTATGTAGACAGAATTTCCCTGATTTTGACAAGTTCAGGGACATTGCAGCATGAGTCTTGCCTTTTTTATAATCTCCTTCTAAAGCAGCCCATGGAGGTACATGGGACTTTTGCTCAACAGTTTTCTTTTGGAAATCCTGCCTTCTTTCTTCTACTAAACTAAACAAATCTTGTTCTTCATCACGCAAAAGACACGTTAAATTATTTCTATGAGCATGTGTTATATCTATGGGATTTGTTGTTAGAAAAAATTCTCCCATAAACTCTGCATTTTTACCACTAAGTATTGGATTCATATTTCTTCTAATAGGGATGTCTGAAAATACTAAATCCATGTTACTATAATAGTATTGCAACTTACCAGTAACGTAAAACAAACTGGACATAACACTACACATCACACCATAGGTTAATAGAAGATATTGATAGGTTACACCTTCAGAGACAGAAGTAGGAAGTTTCATGCAAACATAACAGTCACACATCCATTGTATCCATGTAATGATAAAGGAGTTTGGTGAATACATTTAATGATGAATCAATACTAGATTCAGCATGATAATACATGCTTTTATCCATTTGTTCTAAATCTGTAGTAGTAGTTCTCTTAGTAACCACACTCACTCTTCCACTAGTATTTGTGTTTTTCTGATTATTAGTAACCATTAGGACAGATATCACAACTGTTAATAATAACCACATCAATATTAGTATTGTAATATTACATAGGCAACATTAAACACATTGTTGTTTTAAGTTAGGTTTTGGGTGTTCAGTCACTTTTACTTCTGCCATTTTAGCATCTAAAAATGTATTTCTAAAATTTCTTTTCTAAAAATGTTTTGGTAAAATTGTAAAAAGTAACAGCTTTGTGTGATCCCACACTTCAAAGGCTTTCAGCTTTCGGTCAATCCTTATTCCTTTTCAATCTTTTCTTCTTTTAATATTTTCTCATTGAATTCACCCTTTGTTCAAAAGTCTTTCTTTTAGGTGGTCTCAAATCCCTTTCATCAGATCCTTCAACAATGTTATTTTCTGGTTCTCCGTTTAGATCAAGATTTTCAAAATCTTCCAATATAATACAGGTCTACTCTGGAGCCTTATATTTTCTATTTGGTTCCCTCGCTCTTCTTGACAATCTTAATGATCTTCTTCTTGTTTGTTCTTTCTCAACCTGACATGATACCTCGTTTACTTGCTCTGTCCCTGTTTTTCTTCATAGGAAGTATTTCAGTCTTTTCACTCCACTCAGCCAGTGATCCCTTTTTAACTCTTTTTGTCTGTACTGCCTTTTCACCTTCTTCATCTATTGCAAGGGTCCTTTTATTTTCTCTTTCTTTTGGTTGGACTTGTTCTGAATTTTCTGCTTCTTTTCCTTCTTCTGACTGAGCTTGATCTGGATTTTCTTTAGGAGATTCTTTTATTCTTTGTTCACTTTGTTCTGCTCTTTCAAGCTCTAACTCTTTCTCAGTCTCTACAGCTGTCTCTTCAGTTCCAGTAGCTGGTGTCCACTGTACTTGACTTGTACTTGGTTGTTCTTCGTCAATGCATTCTTCAGAGTCTGTCTCTCTGATTTCTTCGATTTCACAACTCTCAGCTTCTGGTTCTTTTCTTTGTTCTACCAGTTGCTGCTCTTGTTGTGCAGGTGGACTTGGGATTCTTTGGGTATGACTGGCATGGATCCAATTTGGTAAGGCAGCACACTTCACTACTGTTGTCAAAATGATTTGATGAGGTCCTTTCGACCTGGGTTCCAAGCACGATTTCCTCGTATGCTTCTTTATCTTGACCCAGTCTCCAGGACACAAATCATTAACTTGATTAGGCTGTACTGTGTTTGCATCTTCTCCAACCTGGTGAAACACAGAACGTACCAGATCAGCTAGTCCTTTACAATAGTCCAACACTAAATCATCAGTTATATTAATGTTTCCAGGTACAAATGCTTGTCTCATTGCTCTTCCCATGAGGATTTCATGCAGACTTAATCCTGTTCTTCTGTCAGGAATGCTTCAATGGCTCATTAATGCAATGGGCAAAGCATCAGGCCATTTCAGGCAAGTGGATGCACACTCCTTTCCTAACCTGGATTTTTTTGCACCATTGAGCTGCTCAACCACTCCAGAGGCTTCTGGTCGATAGGCGCAAAGTAATTTCTGTTCAATTTTGAAAGCTTCACAAATTAGTTTAATTATCTCATTATTAAAATGAGGTCCTCTATGTGATTCCGAAGTGACTGGAAATCCAAATCTAGGTATGAGCTCTATTAATAGTAGTTTGGCAACTGTAACACTGTTGTTCCTTCTCGTGGGATAGGCTTCTATCCATAGAAAAAATTGACAAACAATGACAATGACATACTTCAAACCGTTGCATGGTGGCAACTCAATGAAGTCTAGTTGCAATCTTGTGCATGGTCCTTTTGCCTTTTCAATTTTTCCCCGATTGACCACTGTCTTCCTCCCTGGATTTTGCAGTTGGCAGGTCAAACATCTTTGGCAGAGACTCTCTGCAACAACCCTAAACTTGGGATTAAACCACGTCTGTCTGAAATGTCTAATCATGGCATCCCTCACAACGTGTGCAGTTCCATGGTATACCCTAGCCATTTGTGATAACAAGCTATCTGGCAATATTGGTCTACCACGTGGACATACCCATAATTCATCGTCAGCCCTTCTTGTGCAACCTGTTTTAATCCAGTGTTCCTTTTCTTTCATGTCTGCCTCATCCTGTAATTGTCTAACTTCATCCCATGTTTCAAAAGCAGAGAAAAACATTTGTTGGCAATTGGAAACTTCTTTTTCCATCCCTCTGTTCAAAGACAGTGGGGCATAGTCTCAAGGACACATCGCAAATTTATCGGCACTTTAGCGCAGCAAAAGGTGCGATAGATCTATTGCCCTATTCTCAAGCTGGTGCAAACTGCTGACCGCCAGTTTTCCAGCGATAGCTGCCGCAAAAAACATTGCCACGGATGAGAGCGATAACTAACGCTAATGATATGCAGAGTAGGGTTCCTGTGCAAAAACACACACAAACACCACTTCGCAATATTCTTAACAACCAGCCAGATCTGTGATGCAATAAAAAAAACTGGCGATAAGGCGCGTTAGCAGCAGGGATTTAACATCTGCCTTTTACTGGTGTTAAGCAGGATGACAACCTGCAGTATGAAAGGGAGCCCAGCCCAGAGCCACATCTGAAGAGCAACACATGTCATGGAGCTACTGATCATGCAGCTCGGAGACCCAAGAGGGCCACAACACCCACCGCCACCACACCCAGGTCCCCCGCCCCCCCCCCGGACTACCACTGAGGCAGCGCAGCACAAGACAGCTGACCTTTTGAAAACTGCATGGCCTCTCAGCCACTCAATTGCAGAATGCGTGGAGAAGTTGGAACCAAGTATGTGTGAAGGAGGCAAGTCACCCATGAATAAGAATGTACACAATACCAAGTGTGGCGGTGATGGGCCGGACAGATTTCAGTAAGCAGACCACAGACATGTCCATGAGGACACATACTGCTGGTGTTTGTAGTGTTGTGGACAGTGGACTCAACCATGTTAACTCAGGCAGTGAGGAAGACCTTGGTCATGTAGCCTTGTCGTCACCCCCGTAAGCGTAAGCTGAGTGGGCTGGTCTGGCGTACGCCAGTCCAGTCAAGCGTAGGTGTGTGAATATATTGGTTAAGGCTCTGGGTGTGGCCCATTTCCTGAATGGCCAAAGCGTCTGCCAGGGCGGCGCCCCTCACCCTGCCACTAGTCCACCGCCGTGACCCCTAGCCCCCCCAGGCAATCACTGGCTTCCACGACACAGGCTCTCAGCGCACCCAGCGGAACAGCACTACAGAGTTATGTGTGTGCTGACTACATCCTTCAGCCTGCACTGCAGTCTCACTGCAGGGCTCACAATTCAAATCGAGTTTATTCATGGCAAAGTCCAGTAGGCAACAGGCATTGCTTCCAGTGTGGCCTGCCCGGAAGATGCATCACCGCAGGCTGCGCATCCGCTGAGCGCTTTAGGTGCCTCAAACTCTGTGCAGCTCAAGTCAACGCCACGTGGCTTTGAGCCCTTGCTGACCACTGCCTCTGGCTTACACTGCGGTCAGCAAGGGCTCACACATATCAAATTCAATCCTGACCTACAAGGACACACCATCATCGCTGGCTGCGTACATGCTGAGCTCATCAGGTGCCACTAAGTCTGTGTAACTCAAGTCAACGCCGCGTGGCTGTGAGCCCTTGCTGACCGCTGCCTCCGGCCTACACTGCAGTTAACAGGGCTCACACATATCAAATCCAATCCTGACCTGCAAATACATGCCACCTTCACCAGGATCACCTTCACCAACAACTGCCAGGGTCAGAGAAGTCTTACAGCCAGCCTATCAAAGTTGCTCACACCTATCTTGGATGCCATCATCAGCTAGATACCCTGCTCAGCTCTTCAGGTGCCACTAAATCAGTGTACCACAACTCATGGACCCTTTATAATTGAGTTTTGTGCTGTGGACAGCTGACGCAACAATGTCACCTCAGGCAGTGGGGAAGACTTGGGATGATGATGATGAAGATCAGGCAGGTATACCACACCCCACTGCAGCAGGACTATCCCGAAGGGACACAATCATTAACAATTTCTTCACATGAGCACGCTCATCTCTGGTGGCCCTCCCTCTGTGCAGATAAAGTCATTGCCATGTGGTGGTAGGCCAGTGCCGGCCGCAGAGCATCCGGTGCCCCTACCTGATTGTACCACAAGTCATGGACACTTTACGATTGAATCTTTGTGTGTGATCCGAAGATCACTGTTCTAGTTGTTGCCAGCACCAACCACTCCCTGAGGGCTGGCTTACACTCATCCCACACCCATCTAGCACAGGCGTCACTGGACATGTGAACCTGGTAATAAAAAGGGTCCGGGCTCATGTGCCCATAGCCAATCCCACTATCTATCCAAGTGTGTCCGTGTGGTCATTATGTATGCATGATGGCCCAGGTCCCTACCACATTACATTGTGCTGTGGACAGCGGACGCAACCATGTCACCTCAGGCAGTGAGTAAGACCTTGGACATGTAGCTTTGTCATCCCCCCGGTAAGCGTAAGCAGAGTCGGCTGGGCTGGTGAAAAATAGTCCAGCACAGGGGTGTGAAGTCTTTGCCCGGGGCTCTGGCTGTGGTTCAGTCCTGGCCTGGACAAGGAAGTAACTAATGCGTGTGTCTCTGCTGTAGTATCGGCGCCACCCAGCGCACAATCGACAATGTTGCAAGGTAGCATGCACCCGGAGGGCGGATTCACACGAACTGAGAAATGAAGGAGCGGAAGACTGCTTGGGGTCTTGGCTCAACATGCCACGTGTTGTGTGTATCTGTAATGCCGCATCATGAGCCAAATGGCTAGCCCTACACGCAGCGCGGGTACAGACTTGCATGGACTCTACATCTGTATCCACCCTGTCCTTACCTTAGGCCTACACTCAAGTGGCCGCCCACCTTCAACGGTCAACATCACAGTGTTGTTGTCAGGCTTGTGGACATGCACAGACAGGCATGTCAATGGTGTGCCATAGGAGTGCAAATGATGCAACCGTGCACCGCAAACAAGTAAATAGGCTCGGGGGAGAGAGGAGCAGCTGTGAGACAATGTAACAAACAGTGATGCCGCACATTTGCCACATGCAAGACATGTAGGAGAGTAGGGTCTGCTTCCTATGGTCACCCCCACTTTTTGCTGTGATTTTCTGTTTTTTTACTTTAGTGTGGCAGTGGGCCAGCTGATCAGATCCACAGCCCAGCTGTTCTCTCTCTAAATTGATACCATTGACATTAGGTACATACCTGATTGGGTATTGGGTCACCTTTGTGAGCCCATGTATAGTGTACCATAGGTACACAGAGCATAGGCGCATCCAAGGCCTACAAGGGGCTGCAGCATCTATTATGCCACCCCTGGCTGGCCATCCAAACTGACACCACAGGCTGATCACTCAGCTTGGGTAAGGTGGTGTAATCACCCCTTACTTAGATATAGTAAAACTATATCTACCCAGTCATATAGACACATATGCACCTATAAGTCACTCCTATGGTAGGCCTCAACAATCCTGGAGGCAGAGTGCTTGGTTTTATGTGAGAGGGTGCCCTAGCTTGAACTGAGCCCCTCTGCAGCTTTCGGAACCATCTCCTTATATCTGTTCTAATATATAGCCATACCATATACTCTTAAGTGCATTATAATCCTCGCGGTTAACGCTAACTTTGGTTTGGCTTTATCAAAACATGTCGTGTAAGGTGTCAAACACTTTGGAATACTACCCCCCGCTTATTCTGGTGGCAGGGGTAGCATTCCACTCTTCTAGAGGGAAAAGACATGTATGTCACTGCTTTACCCGGTTAGCCCCAGCATCACAAAATGGATGCTGCTGCCACAGACACACGTCTGACCTCCTGCTACTGGATTAAACTACGGCATGGGAGGCCTGGACAAAAGGTTTCCTGTCCACGGAGGTGCCAGCACCTCCCCAGACAGGCAGATGTGTATTGGGACAGGGAGGGCTGCATCAGTAGATGCTTTTTGAAACACTGCCTAGGGCACACAAGGTGCTCCATGCATAGCCCGGTTCAAACCAGTTGCTGGGGCACTCTAGCCCTGCTCTGGCGCGAAACTGGACAAAGGGAAAGGGGTGTAACCACCCCCTTCCAAGGTCCACCCATAGGAGGGACCTAGGCAGTTAATCCAGCCCCTTAGCTTAATATGAGTATAGGAGCTGTGTCCCCAGGACTTTAAATTTTCCTGGAACAAAACTGTGATACAGAACTCTTAGACCTGCGAGGTTCTATTCCGACTAGAAGACTGAAGACATCTCCCTTGTGGTCAAGGAGTGACCACCCTGTGCCAACGGGCACAATCAGTAACGCTCCCACCGGAACCCGAAGACTCAGCGAAACAGAAACTGGACTTCCAGACTTCTCTGACTCCGACCCACATCCACAGCAAAGCTGAAACCCGTGGCGGACATGAGAGACGTGGGACAGGACACCCTGGACATCCTGCATTTTGCTAACAGCTCGACTACCAAGGTACCCTAGCAGTTGTGCATTGGGGTACTGAAAGCCCCAGACCTGAGTGCTATTTGCACTGAAGCTCAGCCCTCCACACTCCATGAGTGCTGCGTGGGGCCCGCTCTTGCAATTCCGCTTGACGCATCTTTCCAGTTGCTAGCCTGTTGGCTAGTGAGCCCCCTGAAGACAATCCTTTGAAACCAAACTGCTTTCCTGGTGGCTCCAGGTTTGCTCCAGCTTCCCTGCAAAGGAGAAGCTTCTCAGACCTTGCTGGTCAGACCCGAAGCCCATCTTCACCTCCTGCATGGATTTCGTTTGCCAAGGTTTGTTGGGTCCAATCTGGATACCGACACCGCAGTCAACTAGATACTTTGTGGGACAGCTCAAATCCAGCTCCTGGTTGTCGTCGACACCTCCTGGTCCTCATGGCTGCAGAGACAAGCTTCACCTCTTCACCTGAGATCATCGCATTATCGCCTGGTTCCTTCCTGGTTACTGGCTAGTGACCCAGACTCTGTCCCCTCTGCTTTCACGTTCTTCACATCTTCGATCCACCCTTGGATCCACCTGACACTCTTCCTCTGGCCGCCTGCAGTACTTCTTTGCAGATATCCATTGAAAGCATCGATGAAACCCGACACCAAAAGGCACCTATGCACCCGGCTTCCCTGGGTGAGGTAACACGAGTACTCCAGTGCTCCCGTGGGTCTTGACTCTCGAAGTGTCCTAGTCTAAAGGGGTTTTTTCGTAGTCCATCCAGAAGTGCCCTTAAACAGTAACTTTTACGATCTCCATTATAAGTCAATGACAACTCGCGACTGTGTTTAGACACTGCACGCGTCTCCCGTGGGGCTCCTACTTCCTTACCTTTGGTTGTTTAGTGTAGCCCCAGCGATTACCTAGGACCTAGGCCTACTCACTGTTTCTGTCGTGGTTCTTATACCACTTCTTTAGTATATGGTTTGTGAGGCCCCTAGGGCATAACTGTATTTGAGTAACTTGTGATTTAATTTTAACTCTGACCTCATAAAGAGTGCAGAGGGGTTGTGTTAGAAATATATACATATATATATTTGATATATACCTTGCGTTGTGTCCTTTCATTTGGTATTCAAGGGATTATAATTGGTAAAACAGCTTGCTTCACATGCTCTCTGAAGTCTTAGCCTATGACGGCTGGTCCATGCTACCACTAGGATAGCTTGTCTATAAGGTTGACTTTACAACCACCATCAATAAGGGTCATTTAGACTGGTGCCCATTAGAATAGTGGACATCATATGCCAGGCTAACTTCTCACATTGGTGGCAGCGGTGGGATAAGAGCTTGCTGTTGTTTTACCATATAATCTTAAGATATCATTTGAAAGATCACATTAAGGTACCTGTAGGTACATATAAATCAAGTTCTTATGATACTTTAAGTTCTACTGAACTTAGCAGTTGTAGGTGGACGGGATTAGCACACCCTGACTAAAGCTGCTAGAGAGGTTCTAGTAGAACACATTTAGTGTCTGTAGGTGCACACACCACACCTCACTGGAAAATGTCCTTTGAAGCAGGGTCTATTGAGCCTCTGCAAGAAGTGAACCCACCCAGGATCCCTTCTAAATATGACACATTCACTTTTCATGAGCCAGAAGGCTGACACAAGGACAGAGTCGAACCTTTAACCACCTGGTAGATATTTTAGTGGAGTATGATGTAGAAAAGGCATCTACCTCTGAACAAACAGGTAGTACAGAGGGGGGCCATCCCTCAACAGAAGATCCCACTGGTGAGAACCAAGGGGATTCTGATGATTATGTGGATGCTAACCAGGTCGAAGTCAGGGAACTGAACCAGGTTAACCTAGGACCATTTGGGACTGGAGGAGGAAGAATCCAATCCAAACCCCTAAGTAGGCCTAACCCTGAGCACAGAAGAGGCAGGTCACTCTCCAGTGAGTCCAACCACTCTGATGACTAAGTAGGGTCCCATGCCTCAGCTCTGGCAAGAATGTCTTCACCCCAGAGAAGAGAGCAAAAGGCTAGGTTGAGGGAATCCAAGCTTAGAATCAAGAGGCATGAAGTTGCCCTTGCATAAGAGACCCTGGCTCTTGAGAGAGAGAGGAAATTGTGTGGGCTAGAGCCCACTGGTGGCAGCACAGTACCTAGAGATAGGGAAAGGTCTTATGACCATAAAAACCTAAGTAAGATTGTCCCTCCCTACAAGAGTGGGGATGACATCCACAAGTGGATAACTGCTTTGGAGAGGGCCTTCAGAGTACAGCAGGTACCCCAGAGTCAATGGGCAGCAATCTTATGGCTCCCCATTTCAGATAAAGGAAGAGACAAGCTCCTGACAGTTAATGAACAGGATGTTGACAACTACTATGTCCTGAAGAGTGCTCTGATAGATTGGTTTGGCTTAACTGCTGAGCAGTAGAGGTTGCTGTTCAGAGACACCCAAAAGACACAGACTCAGGACTGGACTGACTTTGTAGATTGTGCTACTAAGGCTCTGGAAAGCTGGTTACTGGGCAGTAAGGTCAATGACTATACAGGATTGTATAATTTGATTATGAGAGAACAGATTCTTAATAATTGTCAGAACCAGTTATTGCATCAACACCTGATTGACTCTGATCTGACCTCTCCCCAAGAATTGGGTAAGAAGGCAGACAAATGGGTCAGAACCAGGGTGAAGCAGAAGGTACAGAACCAAGGTGGTGATCAGAAGAAGCAAGACCAAAAGGGGGGAGACAGCAAAAGACCAGACGTCTTCTCCAGGTCCACAAAAAGCTTCTAATGAGGGGGGTTCTAAGAAATCCAAAAGGAAAGAAGGTCCAAAGAAAGCATGGTGCAACTTTTGTAAGATTAATACTCACTGGAACAGTGATTGCACCAAAAAGGAGGCAGCTCCAGCCACCATTGCCCCTAAGGCAACTGTTCCCCCTAGTGCAGCTAATAATGGTGGTTCTCAACCAAAGGTTTTAGTAGGGTTAACCCTGGGAACTAAGGTGGATTCTGGCCTAGTCAGAATACCCACTCAAGCTGTTCTTGTCTGTGATGTGGACATGGCTATGTCCTCTACTGTGAGCCCCAGTAACTTGGGTAAGTACAGACAGACTCCTTTAATTAATAACAAAGTGGCTCAGGCCTACAGGGACACCTGTGCCCGTGTCACAATGGTGACACCCAGCTATGTGGACCCTGGACAGATAATACTAGGTGACAATTACCTAGTGACTAATGCAAGCAATGTCACTACCACCCATAGTATGGCAATTGTTAATTTCTCCTGGGGAGGGGTAACTGGCCTCAAAAGAGTTGTTGCTAGTTCAGACCTCCCTGTAGAATGTTTGCTTGGCAATGACCTAGAATCTTCAGTCTGGTTTGAAGTGGAGTATAGGACTCATGCAGAGATGTTTGGTATATCAGCACATGTCCCTGCTGTGACCAGGTCACAGGTCAAAAATTGCAACACTGAACAGGCCCTGGATCCTGAAATAATGGACCAGTTGCCTACCTGGAGGAGAAGCAGCTGGGTTAAGGCAGTGCCTTCCCCCTTGCCTCAGAGTGAGGATAAGCCTTCAAAGGAAGCTGATTGTGAGAACCAAGAAGGAAATGTCCTAGAAGAGCTTGAGCCTGATCACGTTGAGTTTCTTGGGACAGGGGGACCTTCAAGGGCAGATCTGAGGCAGGCGCAGTTGAACTGCCCTTCTCTTGAACCCCTCAGACAGCAAGCTGCTGCTGAGGCTGCTGGGAATGCTAATGGAACCCATAGAGTGTATTGGTATGAAGGGCCCCTGTATTCAGAGGCTAGAGACCTCAAACCTGGTGCTTCCAGGAGGTTGGTCATACCTTTGGCATTCAGGGGCTTCCTTCTTACATTAGCCCATGATATTCCCCTTGCAGGACATCTTGGCCAGAACAAGACTTGGGACAGGTTGTCCCTCACTTTCACTGGCCCCACATGTCAGAAGACACCAAGGAGTTTCGCCGTTCCTGTGTCACCTGCCAAGCCAATGGCAAATCAGGTGGCACAACAGAGCCCCCCCTAATACCACTACCTGTGGTGTGGGTTCCCTTTGAAAGAGTAGGGATTGGCATTGTTGGACCAATGGATCCCCAAACAGCCTCTGGGCACAGGTTTATTCTGGTGGTAGCTAAGCATGCCACCAGATACCCAGAAGCTATTCCCCTAAGGACCACAACGGCACCTGTTGTGGCAAGAGCCCTCTTGGGAGTTTTCTCAAGAGTGGGTTTTCCGAAGGAGGTTGTCTCAGACAGTGGTGCAAACTTTATGTCTGGATATTTGACTGCTATGTGGAAAGAGTGTGGAGTGAACTACAAGTTCACCACACCCTACCAGCCACAGGGCAATGGTCTACTTGAGAGATTCAACAAGACCTTAAAGGGCATGGTTAAGGGTCTACCTGAAAAGCTTAGGCGGAGATGGGACATCCTACTGCCCTGCCTTTTGTTTGCTTACAGAGAGGTCCCACAGAAGGGGGTTGGCTACAGCCCTTTTGAACTTCTGTTTGGGCACCCTGTAAGAGGCCCCCTTTGTCTGGTGAAGGAAGGATGGGAGTTATCTCTCAAAGCTCCAAAGCAAGACATTGTGGATTAGGTACTTGATCTCCGCTCCAGGATGGCTGAGTATATGAAAAAGGCATCCAAAAACCTTGAGCCTAGTCAGGAACTCCAAAAAGCCTGGCATGACCAAAAGGCTGTGCTGACTGTTTACCAGCCAGGGCAGAAAGTGTGAGTGTTGGAGCCAGTGGCCCCAGAAGCTCTCCAAGACAAATGGTCTGGACCCCACACTTTTGTTGAACAAAAGGGAGAGGTAACATATTTGGTTGATCTTGGAACTCCCAGGAGCCCCCACAGGGTGCTTCATGTCAACAGATTGAAACCATATGTTGACAGGGCAGACATGGGCTTGCTCATGGCTACAGATGAGGGACAGGAGGAGGAGAATGACCCACTCCCAGACCTGCTTTCCCAGAACCCTGATGATGGTTCAGTTGATGGTGTAGCCTTGGCAGGCAGCCTCACTGACCAACAGCAACAGGACTGCAGACAATTTCTACAGGCCTACAGACATATGTTTTCTCTGACTCCAAGTCAGACTACCTGGTGCACGCATGAAGTGGACACTGGGGACAGTCTGTCTGTTAAAAGTAAGATTTACAGGCAACCTGATCATGTCAGGGACTGTATCAGGACAGAGGTCCAAAAGAAGGTGGAGTTGGGAGTCATTGAGCCCTCAGAGAGCCCTTGGGCCAGTCCTGTACTCCTAGTGCCTAAACCTCCGCCCAAGATGGTAAGAGAGAGATGAGGTTTTGCGTGGATTACAGAGGCCTCAATGCTGTCACTAGGACAGATGCCCACCCAATACCAAGAGCAGATGAGCTCATTGACAGATTGGCTTCTGCCAAGTTTTTGAGTACATTTGACTTGACAGCTGGCTACTGGCAGATCAGACTAGCTGATGATGCAAAAGCCAAAACAGCATTTTCAACCCCAGGAGGTCATTATCAATTTGTGGTAATGCCCTTTGGTCTGAAGAATGCACCTACCACATTCCAAAGGTTGGTGAACCAAGTCCTCTCAGGTCTGGATGACTATTGTGCAGCTTATCTTGATGATATTGCTGTCTTTAGCTCCACTTGGGAAGATCACCTGATCCACTTGAAGAATGTTTTGGAGGCCCTTCAAAAAGCAGGCCTAACTAACAAGGCTACCAAGTGCCAGATAGGGCAGAGCAAGGTTGTATACCTGGGCCACCTGGTAGTTGGAGGTCAGGTTCAACCATTGGAGAGCAAGATCCAGACCATAAAGGACTGGACTGCTCCCACCACCCAGACACAGGTCAGAGCTTTCTTGGGCCTGACTGGGTACTACAGGAAGTTTGTCAAACGTTATGGGTCCATTGTGACACCTCTCAATGACTTAACTTCAAAGAAAATGCCAAAAAAAGTTCAGTGGACAGTAAGCGGTCAAAAGGCATTTGATGACCTGAAGCAGGCCATGTGCACTGCACCTATTCTGCAAAGTCCAGACTACTACACAGAATTTGTTGTTCAGACAGATGCTTCTGAATTGGGTGTGGGTGCTGTTCTTTCACAACTGAATAAAGATGGTCAAGACCAGCCATTAGCTTTTATTAGCAGAAGGCTGACCCCTAGAGAGAAACGTTGGTCAGCTATTGAGAGGGAGGCCTTTGCTGTGGTTTGGGCCCTGAAGAAGCTGATGCCATACTTGTTTGCTACTCACTTCAAGATTCAGACAGACAATAAGCCCCTCTTGTGGCTAAATCAGATGAAGGGTGAAAATTCCAAACTGCTTAGGTGGTCCATTTCCCTACAGCGGATGGACTTTACAGTGGAACATAGACATGGGACTGACCATGCCAATGCAGATGGACTCTCCAGATATTTCCACTTCGAACATGAAGACTCAACTGGTCAAGGTTAGTTTAATGTCCCTACTTTGGGGGGGGGGGAGGGGGTTGTGTAGGCGAGTAGGGTCTGCTTCCTATAGTCACCCCCACTTTTTGCTGTGTGTAACCAGGAGGGTCGACGGGTGGAAGAAAACGACTCCTTTACGAAATGGTGGGTTACTGATCCCTCCCCTCCTTCCCTTCAGGATGATCGCGAGTCATGGCAACTGTTGTCAGGAACCGAGGAGAAAGAAAGCGGCTCCTTTAATTGGGCGTACAACGAGGAGGATGACACGACCCTACGTGACGTTGGTTACACGGCAGTGGTGAAAAACCAGGAAGGAAATTGGATAGCGTGTGACGACACCGTGGAGGAGAACGAAGGAGTTGCGAGGAGATAGGAGGACGAGGAAAGCAGAGCGCTGAAGACAGGACCAGAAGTAGACGAGCCAGGAGGCCAACGACCCAGCGATTCGCCGTGCCACACTCCCGAGGGAGGAGTGTGGCTGCGAAGGGTACGGCAGCGGTTTGCGAGCTGGGTGGGCAAGCGGGTGGTACACCTCAATAGAGCAAGATACAGCTACGACTGCTCTTGTACATAGCTCTTGTACATAATTGTATATGTTCCTACTCCCTCCTCCCTCGTCTACCTCCCTTACCCTGCACACTTTCCCCACTATGTACCTCTGCACAACCCGGAATAAAGAGCACAAGTCTGAACAGCGGTGCCCCCTCACTTACTGGGTTCCCCGGGGCGTATCGAAAGAGACCTTGAGTCTTAATGGTCCTTTCTCTTTTGTTTCCATAACTACCCTGACCAACGAGAGAGAACTAGAAAACCAAGACCCCTACCTCGGACAGGAGAAGACCACTTCCCAGGTAAGACCGGAAGAAGTCTAGAGCCATCACGATCCATCTGAGTTTGCTCGGGAAAGATTGATATTCCGCAATCGGAACTCCTTGTTGAAAATAAAACCCACTTTAGCCCGAAAAAGTTTCAGTTCCCTCACTGTACCCACGTCACAGTTGGTGTCAGAAGTGGGATCGGGTAGTTCCCACCAGCAATCACTGATGGAACAGGTTATACAACGCTTGATACAGGGACAAGAAAAGCTGGAGTGGGCAATAAAGCACCAAATATCAACCTCCGATGCGGACAGGGAAATGTTCAAAACCACCATTAACGCCCAAATTGAAGGTCTGAAACAAGTGGTGCAGACACCAAGTAGTGGTCATGTTACTGAAAGAAGAACACCGATGCCTCACCCTGCAGGCGTGTCTTTGCAAAAATATGTGCAAGGGGAAGACCCAAACGCCTTCCTATCGAATTTTGAAAGGGCAGCCCAGGCAAGTGGGTGGCCTGAGGCCTGGCTCCGTTGTTATCGGGAGAAGCACAAGCGGCCTACCAGGTGGCCAACCACGCCAGGAAACACCCCATATGCGAAAATCAAAGAGGTTATACTTGATCACCTCGGCTTGGATATAGAGGCATATCGAGTGCGTTTCCGGAAGGAAAAGGGGATCGCTGGGGAAAATCCTAAGACCCTGTTCCTAAGGTGGAAGATGGCCGCAGACAAGTGGTTACGGCCCGAACAAAGGAGCAAAGAAGAAATTATGACCAGCATCTACCTAGAACAATTTATGGAGGCCTTGCCTTTCGGGACCCAAAGGTGGTTAAGGCAACACTCTGGGTTGACGGCGGCCCAAGCCGTTGAAATGGCCACAAATTATTCACGAGCCCAACCCCGCTCCATTCCGTGGGACTCTGAGAAAAACCCTAAATCGACAGTGACTATAATGCCGGATAAAAAGAAAAACGAGCCAATACCGCAGAAACCAAGATCAACAAGGTTGGATATGACCCCACTAAAGGGACCACAGTGCTTTGAGTGCGGCGAATGGGGCCACATAGCCAGGTTGTGCCCCCGAAAGAGACCTCTGGAAGAGCCTATGGAGGTGGGGTATATCCCCAAGGCCGTTATGTACACTGCGGAGATGGCCCCCTCTTTTTATGTACGTATACTGATAAACGGAAGGGGTATAAAAGCTCTATTAGACTCAGGGTGCCGACAGTCCGTAGTCCAAAAGAAATTGGTGTTACCATTGCAGATCCTTCCCAAAACTCTGGTACACATAAGATGTGTACACGGGGATGTAAAACCGTATCCTGTAGCCCAAATCCACCTAAGAACCGAAGGTAGACCCCCTTTCTCAGTCAAGGTGGGAATAGTAGAAACCCTCCCTGAAGACTTAATCATAGGGGTAGATAACCCGGACTTCATGTCTATGTTCAGATCGAAGATTCACAGAAGATAGGAAGACACCTCCCCAACACACGCTGCCTTATTAACAACTGAGCCCTGGATGTTGGATAGGAGATTTAAATTCGCTCAATCCAATGATGCCACCCTTTTTAATGCCTGGGAAGCAGCTCACATAGCCCAAAACCTACTGACAGTGACATATCCCCGGTTCACAATTAAAAAGGGATCTCCTATATAGAGAGGGAAAGGCCAATGATCCTCCCCAACTAGTGGTGCCCAAAGACTTTAGAAAGCAAATATTATACTACGCCCACTCACACCTCACTGCAGGACACTCAGGGGCTGAGAAAACAACCCAGAATATAACAAAACACTTTTTCTGGCCAGGAATTTATAAAGAGGCTGAACAATATTGTAAACAATGTGAGGTGTGTCAAAAGAAAAGCACTTACAGACCTCTGGGAGTCCCACTACAACCCCTACCTATCATAGGCAACCCTTTTGAGAGGGTCGGGATGGACCTCTACCACGGACTTACAGAGGACACACGTATGCCTTGGTAGTGGTAGACTACAACACCCGATTCCCGGAGGCCTTTGCTCTACGCTCCCCTACATCGAAAAACGTAGCGGAAAAGATGTTAGAATTATTCACCAGAGTAGGATTCCCCAAAGAAATCCTAACCAATCAGAGGACCCCATTCGTTTCTCGAATGATGAAGTCTGTAAAATGTTAGACCTACACCAAATAAAAACGTCTGCTTATCATCCTCAGACTGACGGTCTTGTCGAGAGATATAACCGTTCTCTCAAGACCACGCTAAAAAAGATGTTGACAGTAGAGCACAAAGATTGGGATAAACTATTACCGCTGGCTCTATATGTACTCCGGGCTAAAGTGCAGAGTAGCCTAGGTTGTTCTGTCTTTGAGATGCTGTGTGGCAGACAGCCCCGCTCTCTCATGGAAATAACAAAAGAAGCATGGGAGCAGGAGGAGGAGGTAGAGCAGAGGACTCTATTAGAATATACCCAACAGCTGAAGTCAAAACTAGGGAAGCTAAGAGACTTGGCTTATTCACATCCGGAACAAAGCCAACAGAAACAGAAATATTACTATGACAAAGGAAAGAAATGGAGAAGGGAGATTGGGTTTTGGTACTCCTCCCCTATTCTACTCAGAAATTCAAAAGCAAATGGCTAGGTCCCTATCCTATCGCAGAGACCTTAGGTAAGACAACATACAAGGTGCAGGTCTCTCCATCAAGACAGCAGAGCTTTCACATCAGTATGCTAAAAAAAGTGGATAGGGCCTCCACCTAAGTCAACTCATTTTGGACTACCAGTAATGGGAAACCAGTCCACATTAGAGCAATTGCCCATAAATCCTGACTTACTTGAGGAAGAAAAACAGGAGCTTCTAGATATCCTAAAACCTTTCTCTCCCATGTTCTCTGACACCCCCGGGCTGACCCATGTAACTGAGCATAGAATAGAGTCAGAAGAAGGAAAAATAATAAAACAGAGAGCATACCATATACCAGCATCCAGGAGACAAGACGTAAAAAGGGTAGTACACGATATGCTTAGACTCAGCGTCATTCGGGCCTCGCATAGCAACTGGTCATCATCTATAGTGATGGTGCAGAAACACGATGGTTTAACAAGATTTTGTATGGACCTCAGGGCATTAAACGCCATTTCTGCATTTGATGCCTACCTCATTCCCAGGGTGGGTGAGTTGGTAGAAAGGATAGGGGAATCTCGCTACATAACCACCTTAGACTTAACAAAAGGCTACTGGATGGTTTCCCTGAGGGAAGAGGATAAACGAAAAACAGCCTTCGCCACAGAGGAGGGGCTGTTTGAGTTTAACGTCCTCCCTTTTGGCCTACATGGAGCCCCCGCAACGTTCCAAAGGCTGATGAACGATATCCTACACTCCCATAAAGAATACTGTTCAGTCTATCTAGACAACATAGTCATCTTCAGTAAAACATGGAAACAACACCTAGTCCACAGAAGGCAAATACTGATGGCACTCCAGGTAGTGGGTCTACATGTAAACGCCAAAAAGTCACAAGCAGCCTATCCGAAAGTCAAATACCTAGGGTTTATGTTAGGCAAAGGAGTAATAGCACCCCAAGAGGAAAAGGTGAAGGCCATTGTACAAACCCCTTTTCCTACCACAAAGAGGGAGCTAAGAGCATTCCTAGGCCTAATAGGCTATTACAGAAGATTTATTGATAAATTCGCTGAAGTTGCCAGTCCTCTAACCAAACTCATGAAAAAGGATGTAAGCCCCGCCCAACTGCTTCATCCCTCCGAAGAAGCGAAAGAAGCGTTTCAGTTCCTCAAAGAAGTTATAACAACTAGTCCAGTACTGATACCCCCCAATTTTGACAAGTCTTTTACCCTAGCTACAGACGCCTCAAATACAGGCTTGGGGGGCTGTATTGTCTCAAGAAGGTGAAGATGGAACGGAACATCCCGTTTTGTTTCTTAGCAGGAAATTGCATCCCAGAGAACGTAAGTACCCAACCATAGAAAGGGAGTGTCTGGCCATTTGATGGGCTATCGAAAAACTGAAGTACTACTTAGAAGGTCGCACCTTTATACTGTACATGGATCACGCTCCCTTACAATGGATGCAAAGAAACAGGTCCCAAAACCCCAGAGTCCTAAGGTGGTTCTTATACCTACAGCCCTTCTCTTTAATCATAAAACACCGAAAAGGGGTGAACAATGGCAATGCTGACTTTTTGTCCAGAACACCAGGTCTCCCCGAACGGGAGAATCCAGGGGGGTGGAGTGTAACCAGGAGGGTCGACGGTGGAAGAAAACGACTCCTTTACGAAATGGTGGGTTACTGATCCCTCCCCTCCTTCCCTTCAGGATGATCGTGAGTCATGGCAACTGTTGTCAGGAACCGAGGTGAAAGAAAGCGGCTCCTTTAATTGGGCGTACATCGAGGAGGATGACACGCCCCTACGTGAAGTTGGTTACACGGCAGAGGTGAAAAACCAGGAAGGAAATTGGATGGCGTGTGACGACACCCTGGAGGAAAACGAAGGAGTTGCGAGGAGATCAGAGGACAAGGAAAGCGGAGCGCTGAAGACAGGACGAGAAGTAGACGAGCCAGGAGGCCAACGACCCAGAGATTCGCCGTGCCACACTCCTGAGGGAGGAGTGTGGCTGAGACAGGTACAGCAGCGGTGTGCGAGCTGGGTGGGGAAGCGGGGTGGTACCCCTCAATAGAGCAAGATACAGCTACGACTGCTCTTGTACATAGCTCTTGTACATAATTGTATATATTCCGACTCTCTCCTCCCTCGTCTTTCTCCCTTACCCTGCACACTTTCCCCACTACGTACCTCAGCACAACCCGGAATATAGAGCACAAGTCTGAACAGCGGTGCCCCCTCACTTACCGGGTTCCCCGGGGCGTATCGAAAGAGACCTTGAGTCTTAATGGTCCTTTCTCTTTTGTTTCCATAACTACCTTGACCAACGAGAGAGAACTAGAAAACCAAGGACCCTACCTCGGATAGGAGAAGACCACTTCCCAGCCAAGACCGGAAGAAGTCTAGAGCCATCACGGATCGATCAGAGTTTGCTCGGGAAAGATTGACATTCCGCAATCGGAACCCCTTGTTGAAAATAAAACCCACTTTAACCCGAAAACGTTTCAGTTCCCTCACTTTACCCACGTCACACTGTGATTTTCTGTTTTTTTTACTTTAGTGTGGCTGTGGGCCTGCTGATCAGACCCACAGCCCAGCTGTTCTCTCTCTAAATTGATACCATGTACTTTAGGTACATACCTGATTGGGTACTGGGTCACCTTTGTGAACCCCTGTATAGTGTATCATAGGTACCCAGAGCATAGGGGTCTAATCCGGATACCGACGCTGCAGTCAACTAGATCCTTTGTGGGACAGCTTGAATCCAGCTCCTGGTTGTCGTCGACACCTCCTGGTCCTCGTGGCTGCAGAGACAAGCTTCACCTCTTCACCTGAGATCATCGTGACATCGCCTAGTTCCTTCCTGGTTCCTTCCTGGTCACTGGCTAATGACCAAGACTTTGTCCCCTCTGCTTTCAGGTTCTTTACATCTTCGATCTACCCTTGGATCCACCTGGACACTCTTCCTCAGGTCGCCTGCAGCACTTCTTTGCAGATCTCCATTGAAAGTATCGACAAAACCCGACACCAAAAGGCACCTATGCACCCGGCTTCCCTGGGTGAGGTAACACGAGTACTCCGGTGCTCCCGTGGGTCTTGACTCTCGACGTGTCCTAGACTAAAGGGGTTTTGACGTAGTCCATCTGGAAGTCCGTGTAAACGTCTACCGTGGGCCTCCTACTTCGTAACCCTTGGTTGTTTAGTGTAGCCCCAGCGATTCCCTAGGACCTAGGCCTACTCACTGTTTCTGTCGTGGTTCTTATACCAATTCTTTAGTATATGGTTTGTGAGGCCCCTAGGGCATAACTGTATTTGTGCAACTTATCGTATGCTAATTGAGTAACTTGTGATGTACTTTTACCACTGACCTCATAAAGAGTGCAGAGGGGTTGTGTTAGAAATAAATACATATATATTTGATATACACCCTGTGTGGTGTCCTTTCATTTGGTATTCAAGGGATTATAATTGGTAAAACAGCTTGCTTCACATGCTCTCTGAAGTCTTAGCATATGACTGCTGGTCCATGCTACCACTAGGATAATTTGTCTATAAGGTTGCCTTTACAACCACCATCAATAAGGGTCGTTTAGACTGGTGCAAGGTGCCCACAAGAATAGTGGACATCATGTGCCAGGCTAACTTCCCACAAGACATGTCAAACATGAATCCCAAAGTCGCACACTAGGGATGAAAGCTCCTTTGTTTGAACTATCAGGTGGAAGCACATCTGCACCTCCCACCTTGGATTTGCATGTGCTCGGCACCCCCTGACAGATACTATAGCAGCTGATGGTGACAACTCCCACACTCCGCACAGCCCGACGAAAGATCAACGTATACACACACAGAAGTCCTTGCTCGAAATTATCTTGCATAGAATGGCCTTTACACTTATTCCCACACCATCCCAGGCATACAACTGTTGCACACTAAAACAACTCATTGATCCGAGCTGTGGCATTTCATCCACAGAACTGGCGTAGGTCAGAACAGTGCTGCTTCAACCAGAGCCACTAACGCAATGGCGGAACATCCCAGACACATGCACAACCCTTGTCACGTGGAACTGTACTGAGCACGTATGCTGCATTTACTGGGGGCACTGCCATTGGCAGTGCTGCGGATCAGTTAATGGCTAAGCTTCCGCCTTTCTAACGTCACCTGCGATTAGCCTGTGTTGCATTTCGATCATGCATATTCGAGTGGTCCATGGATGTCTGCCTAGCCAACCGGATGGTAGCTGAACTGGATTTTGACATGTGTGTGTGCCCCCTGTTGGCCCATGACCAGGAGTGTCACCGTGATACCCGTTTATGGGATGCCTTGATACTTGGCATACATGCTGGCAGCTGGACCTGGGAGATTGCACAAATCCTACTGTGCAGTTACCACATTGAACCGCTCCCCTATTGGGCTGTGGTGCTAATTAGAATTAGTGAGGCGGACTGTTCATCTAGAGAACTCTTTAAAATCTACAAAGAAATCTCAGTTGTCTCAAATTCCAATGTCCCGGAGACTGACCCCGTTTGGAATGTAATAAGGTGGCAGAATATTTTGCCAACAAGGTTAAAAAAATATACAGCTCTTTCTCCACTTGTCCTGCTGATGGAGAAACCTTCGTAGAACTGAAGGAAGTGCCACTGTTGAATTCGGAGCCGAGGTTAGAGTGTTTTACCGTACCGCCCAGTAAAGAACTTGAAACCATCTGCACTAGTGTAAAATCGGGCTCGCCACGCGATCCCGCTCCTCCGAGGGTCCTGGGTGCAAGCATAGTGGCTTTAGAACCTTACATCCGCCCTGTCCTTGTAACATCTTTTGACTCCCAGACCCTTCCGATAAACTGGAAAAAGGCAATTGTGTTACCTATTAGAAAAAGACCTAATGTAAGCCATGATGTCCTGGAGAACTTACAACCTGTTTCTCTGCTACCCTATACTGCGAAAGTTGCAGAGAAAATTGCAAATGTGCAATTGATGGCATTCGCGGAGAAGACTAATCTCCTGCACCCCTCCCAAACGGGGTTCCGAAGGGGCTTCTCTACTGAGACGGCCTTATTACGAGCCACCGAAACTCTACATCAAGGAGCCGACGCAGGCCTAACCATAGCACTGGTCATGCTAGACCTTAGCGCAGCGTTCGACACTGTAGCACATATCACCTTGCTACAGTGTCTGAACAGAGGAGGTGTGACTGATAGAGCACTCGGTTGGCTAAAATCGTTTCTGGCGGGCAGAAGCTTTCAGGTCCAACGGGGCTCGTTTCAGTCTGAGGAGAGGGTATTGGAACAGGGGGTGCCACAAGGCTCTGCTTTGAGTCCTACCCTGTTTAACTTATATATGGCCCCCCTGGCTGAGTTAGTTCAATCGTTCGGCGTAGAGACTGTCTCCTACGCCAACGATACGCAGCTCTTGCTCACCCTCACCCAAACACCTGCAGCTGGAGCCAATAACTTCCGAGCCTGCATGCAAGCACTGGCCACTTGGATGGATAAGCACTGTCTAAAACTGAAAGGCTCCAAGACAGAAGTCTTGGTGGTTGGTGGTGATCAACGGCTCTGGAAATGTGACTGGTGGCTAAGTTGCTTAGGGTCTATGCCGACACCGTGTCCTGAAGCCATGAACTTAGGGATATGGATGGATCCCATACTTTCTTACGAAACACACATCAACCGCTTAGTAGGCAAGTGCTTTGGAGTCCTAAAGACTCTCAATAAAACCCTGGACCTCCTTCCTTTGGAGTCTCGGCGCACTATGACCCAGGCACTGATTACGTGACGCCTCGATTATGGGAATGTCCTCTTCCTGGGAGCTTCTAGTAAAAGCATAGGACGACTCCAGATACTGCAAAACTCTGCAGCCCGCCTAGTGCTTAGACTCCCAAGAAGAGCCAACTCCAGAACCGCCCTGGAGGCCCTCCACTTGCTCCCAGTGACAAACCCTCCTAATATGTCGTCGGATCATCTGGCATAAAGCTCCCGGCTATCTGGCAGGTCTGGTTACCTGGTATGAGCCACGCAAACCGCTTAGATCGGGCGGCATGGGCACTCTTGTGACCCACCGCTATAGGAGAGAAAAAATGGGAGGTCGGTCCTTTAGAGTGGCGGCTGCTATAGGATGGAACAAACTTCCCATCAGTCTCCGCCTGGAGCCTTCGGAAACTATTTTCCGACGTCAACTGAAAACTCATCTGTTCTACTCATAAGTCTACATTAATGTCTTTGGCCTCGCTCTGTTCTCTCCCCTGGCGAGTTTCTTCTCTCTTTCTAGCGCGGGGACACGCCGGGATGGCGTAACCATGGTGCTCTATAAATGTCTTTATTATTATTATTATAATTGGTGAAAGGGGGTGGATGCAGCACATCTGTCCGGACCTGCTGATGGATCGCCTCGCCATCCTGTTTGGTGAAGTCGACAACGACCTCATGTTGGAAATGATACCCTATGAAGCTGCAATCGCCTTCAGGTGTGTAACTAAGTACCTGCAGCCACAACAGATTGGAACCCATTGCACATGTCCCAAAACCTTGTTGCATCTTGGAGATCTGGTCACATATCTCACGACAACAGTGAACATGGTTGCATTCCCCTGGACTCCAAATACATGAGCGGACAACAAGGTGGGTCAACACACACCTCTGAAAGGTGAGGCACTCCCCCGGAGTGGACAGAGGCACTTGGCAACGTTCCTCATTCTGACATACTGCTGCATTGGTCTGCATGTTGTGGCACTTATCTTGCCTGTACTGCCACGCATATGCTAATAAAGTCTACGCACCTTCACTTGTATTCAACTGTGATGAGTGTTGATTTGAATGACAATGTGTGTCTCACTGCCTATCTGGGTCACGGCCATACATGCACATTGATAGCATTAACCGGGGAGTACCTTTTTGTGGAATCACTGTCCCTACATTTATCCATACTTTCATACTTAATTGATCATAGCCATGACACATCTGTGTGAATTAGAATGTTAAATTCACATTCAGTGGAGTGTTGAAGCTGGACTAGTATAGGGCCATGCAAACCCCACTTTACATTGTTGCCCTGTGGAGGGCCAGCCAGAGTCCTATAGGGATTGACAAGTTCATCAGAAGTGAAAGACTTCAGTCCTCAGTGTGATTGCTGTGTTATTGGTAACCAAACAAAATGTGTCAGTCCATGTCAAGGTCCAAGGCGAGGGTCGCTGAGTGTATCGGGGGACAGTGGAAGGTGTTATTCCAGGGCATGATGCAGAGGGCAGAACCAAGCTGAAACCGGCCATATGGCAGAGATGAATGCTACTACTTCATTCTTCATCCTCTGATGTGTCAGGTGCCTCACATGCGGGTGGTGGTGTTTTGTATGCATCACTGTATGGCAGTGACACATCAGGGGCCGGAGGTGGAATGTCTGCCGCACTATGTGACACTGCCACTTTAGGGGGTGGAGATGTGGATGGAGTAGTAGCAGCAGCATTCATCCGTACCAGGCCTTGTGGTGGAAATGCCATGATGAGGATCTGCAGGGCATGGAAGATCACAGCTATATCTCGCTGGTGTGCAGCCGTGGGAAACATTCTTTCCACCTGCATCCGCTCCAAGCTCTCCATCATTCTCCTTATGTGTCTCAACTCCCAGCTGACATCGCTGGAGCCACTAGGACTAGACAGTTGTTCTTGGCTCATAGTCATGACTCCAATGATGTCAGCCATGGAGTGTGGAGAGCTTGGAGCGGGCAGTGGGTGTACATTAGGGACTCTAACTGGTCCCTGATGGAACTTAGACACCCACGTACGGCATTTGGTTTGGCTGCCATGAGGTCGAACCCCACCCGCAGCTGGTCAACCATCTTCTCCTGGCACCCTAACACACAGCGTTGGAATGCCATGTGTTGTTCATGGGGGTCCTGGGAGACAGCCGTGGTGGTGGGTGCTTCCTGCTGTGTGGTCTGTGCAGGGGTGCGGTCTCTTTGATGCAGATGGGCTGCCCTACTCCTGGGTGTGGGGTGCCAAGGGTCTCCATGAGCTGTTGGAGGGCGTCAGTGTCAATGTTGGGGAGGTCCTCTTCATCATCAGTGCTGTGTTGTTGGGTCTGCTCTCCAGGAGGTGTTGATTCTCCCTCTGCAATGTGAAGGGGAGATGCAGATTGACATTGTGTTGACAGGTATGTTCACGCATTGTATACATTTACTGACAGACTGCATGACAATGTACATTGTGGCTGTTTTTGAGGAGATGCCTATTTGATGCGGGACAGTTGACATTTCTACACCATCAGGGATGTGAGGTTGTATTTGTACATTTTCAACTCACAGTTTCCTGCTATGCCAAATGTGAATGCCCCTTTTCTACACACAAGTGGCAGCAGTTGTGTCTTCTGTTCTGTTTTGAAAGTGTTGCAGTTTGTACCACATTGGTGTCAATGTCGAGGTGCTCTGATTCTCATTTGTGTGTGCTGCATTGTGGGTGAGTTGCCCCTTCAGCTCTGATTTGGCTGGGCCTTGTCCCTTTCAGGTGGTGTGCCTTTCACTTCTGTGCTTATACAGTGCTGAGATGTTGCAGACTTGGGTAAATTGGGCTCTTGGTCGGAATTGTGACTCTTGGGCATGGTTTGTCCGCAGATGTGCTATACTTAATTATGCATGTGTGCCATTGTGCCCATATCCCCGTCCCCCCAGTCGTTACTCACCCTGTTGCTGTTGGCTCAGTTCATGTTGTGCAGTGTCCGGTCCCTCAACCCCTGCCACCGTCTCCCCAATGATGGTACCAGGCTGGTCCTCCGTGGGGCTTGCGGGGCTCTGGTTGTCCTCTGTACTTGCTTCGGCTACCTCCATGGTACTTCGCAGTTGAATGTGTTTTGTTTGTTTGGGTTTTTGTTGCCGCTTTTATAGTGATTTTTCCTGCCTGACTTGTGGGACCTGCAAGCCTGATGCTGTTTATTGCAGAATTTTTTTATCGCAGTTGGGCCCATCACAACTTTTTTCACGTTCGGGTTTAGATTTTTATTGCTGTCCCGGTAATTTTATCATAGACATTTGACACGTATTTGGGACACTATCGCATGTTACCGTCGTGTTGTGAATATGACGTTAACACAGAGTTATTTTCACGGGATAGTGGGCGATATGAAAAATTGCGTTAACCTATTTTTGGCAATGATTATTGCACGTTCTTGAGAATATCCTCCATTGTATTTCTTGCACAAAATTGTGCCACTTGGTCTGTGTACCAGTCACCCAGTGTCACATAATCATTTCCTAACTCATGTGTGGTACATTTGACCACTGCAATTTCTTTTGGCAACTGCAATGCTTCCAATAGTTCTTTAACATCTTTGCCATTTCTTATGGGAGATCCTGAAGAAGTCAGAAACCCCCTCTGTAGCCACAATTGGCCAAATTAATGCACAACCCCGAAACCATATTGACTGTCGGTAAATATGGTTACTCTCAATTTCTTTCCAATTTTACAAGCCTTCGTCAAAGCGAACAGTTCAGCTATTTGTACAGACTTGACTCCTTTTAAACAGGAAGCTTCTATGATACCTGACACTGTGCATACAGCATAACCAGAAATTAATTCTCCATTTTCTCTTCTCAAAAATGACACATCAACAAAAGTACAAAGTCTGATTCTTCTAGTGGAACGTCAAGGAGATCAGGTCTTGGCTTTGTACACATTTCTGTCACATCCAAACAATCATGATCAACTTCCTCTTTCACTTCTTCACAATAAGAATTGGGCAACAATGTTGCTGGATTCATCATGGTGCATCTTGTCACACTTACATTTTCAGCGCCCAAAATTACTCTTTCATACTTAGTCAGCCGACTAGGGGTCAATAGCTGAGTACAAGTTCTTGTTAAAAGGGTCTCAACTGAATGTGGTACATACACCTTTATAGGCTGTCCCATCACAATTGATTAACTCTGTTCCAGACTCACACAAGTAGCAGCTACTGATTTTAAGCATCCAGGTAATGCTGCAACCACTGGATCAAGAGTAGCAGAAAAGTATGCTACTGGACGTCAAGACAATCCATGTGTCTGGGTTAACACTGAAAGTGCACACCCTTCCCTTTCACAACAGAACAAAGCAAACTCTTTCGTATAGTCTGGCATTCCCAATGCTGATGCTTGACACAAACAGCTTTTCAATTTTATGAAGGCTTCTTCACTTTCATCATCTCCCTCAATCAGATCCGTCATATCTTTTTGCGTTATCCTTATTAAAGGTTTTGCAAGTAGTGGAAATCCACTTATTTATTGACAACAGTATCCAACCACTCCCAAAACATTTGCACTTACTTTTTAGTTTTAAGCATGCTCATTGTCGAATCACTTTTATTCTTTCTTGTGCTACCTTTCTGACTTCTCTCTCTATCTTATGTCTAAGATATTGAACTTCTTGTTTGCAAACCTGTAATTTCTCTGGGGACACCTTGTGTCCTCCTTCTGCCAAATGGTTCAGTAAAGCTATTGTGTCGGTGACACAAACTTCTCGGGTCTTTGATACCACCAATAGGTCATCAATGTACTGAACTAAGACTGAATTTTCTGGCATAACCAAAGTCTTACATTTTTTTTTCAGAATCTGATTAAAAATCGAGGAACTCTCTGTGTACCCTTGAGGAACATAGGCAAGATGGCGCCCACGCGAGTGGACGCGTAGTCTGACCGCTCCCTGCTCAACCTGCAAGCCGCTTCTGACTAAGGAAGGGAGGAGAGGACGGGGGGGAGGAAGATTGCTGGGTTAGGAACGCCAAAATTGCCGTAGGCGCTTACCAAACGTATCTCGGCAACGGAGGCGGCAACGACGGTGGTAGAGGCTGGCAGCTGCGGTCATAGGCGGAAAGCGGAGTGAGTTCCTGACAGCTTCTGCCGGGTGTGGAGCTTTTTGCAGCGGAGTGTTTGAACACAGGAGTTGCTTCCGGTGGGGATTCGGCGTGGGCGGGAGCGGTTTACAGGTGCAGAGAGGAGAATTCTATGACCGCTCTAACTGCTCCCTCTGCTCCCTTTGCTTTCGTGGCTGAGAAGAATTACAAGACCTCTTATCGGGGGAGCCTAGGAGCACAGGAATCATGCCTCCAAAAAAGAGCAAGGGGAAAGCATGAATAATGGAGGGGCAAGGTGAAAATGGAGCCCCCCCCAGAGGTGAGCAGAAGCGTGGCTACCCCCCGCAAACAATTATTAAAAATCTAAAAGGTTTACAGGATAATATGAAAGTAAAAACAGGGGGAGTGGAAAAAAATAAAAGCATACCGGCAATTTTTGCTGCTGCAAAGGACAAGTCTAAAGGGAGGAAAATCTAGACTATTACTGAGAAGGAACAGACCACCACAATGGTTACAAATGCAGGAACAGATGTATCAGTGTTGGTAGACAACAGTTCACACAGTAATAATGTTGCAAAAGGTCTGATATGTCCGAATCCCGCTGGGACAGTGGTTGTAAACTCTCACACGTCTATAACTATCAACTTTGACAATCAAAGTAAACTACAGACTCGCAACAATGGAAATTTTGATCATGATGATGATAATGACCCCCTGATACCAGCAGGGGGGGGAGGAAGGTCTAAGTGTACAACAGGATGCGGAATCTGGAGACTTTTACTCTTAGTCAGAACAGTCGCTACCTTCATCCTGCGAGGACTTAGTCTTACAATATGCCCAGCATATGAATATGGAAGGGGGAGCCCTCATAATAGTATATGCTTGGATGATTCAGTAGATATAGTTGCCAGTAGTCCATCTACAGTTCGTAAAAATGCAGAAAAAAAGGTAAATAATAAGGGCGAACAAGGCACCCAACATCAATCTCAAGATGGGCCCCTCAAGGGTTTGGACGAGGAAATATTGTTGTCAATGATTTATAAATCCATAATGTCCTTGCGCGATGAAACTAGAGAAGAAAACCAGAGGGTTTAGAATCTCTGTCAAAAACTACAGAATTTGGTTCGCAGATTAGAAAAATCACAGGTGGACTTTACATCTAGATTTAATGAGGCTGAGACCAGCATTTCAAATGTAGAAGATGAAGTAGCGCAACAAAAAATAGCCACAAATCATTACAGACGAAAAAGGAGGATATGCAATGGAAGTTAGCTGACTTTGAAAATGGAGCGCGCAGAAATAATCTGCGGGTTCTCCAAGTACCAGAAGGAAAAGAGGGCCAAGATGCTCATAAGTTTATAGTGGATTTATTTAAGAATGCCTTTCCAGAATTAAGCAAATGGGACTGGGACTGGGAAATTGAGAGAGTGCATTGGTTCCCTTTCAATACTCGAGTACGTACAGGGCAACCTGCAGGAGACTCTGGTGGACAAAGCACGGTTAGACCTAGGGCATTGTTAATTTCTTTTAATAATTTCTTGGCTCGCGAGGATGTTTTCAAACTTGCTTGCCCAGACAAGCGGAGAACTGGCCCAGGCTTTGAGTTTTTTGTAAGACCTGATTTTTGCAGATACACCATGGAAAGCCGTTGGCAGCTTCGCCAATTAATTACACTGTTTCAGGCTAAAGGGGCACAAGTCTATTTAATGAATCCCGCAAAATTGAAGATAATATACCAGGATCGTACACAATTTTTTCTACAGCGGGAGTTGCTAAAGAGTTTTTGAATAGCATCCATTAAAGTATTGGCTAATTGACTGAAAATTGAACCTGGACTACAGATTTCATGTACTGTTGTTTTTCAATTTAGTACTCTCCTGTTGTCTCTTTCGCTTCCTAAGTTTGGAGATAGTGCATCATGGTGGATGATTATCATTTGCTTTATAGATATTTTTTGTTCTCCTGTATATGAATGATGATATTATTTTCTTGTTGGCTTGTGGGCAAGGGTTGGGAATTTGGCATCCGGCATCTGAAGGACCATACGTCCTAAAGCCTTATAAAAGGGAAGGGTAGGGCGGGAGGGGGGGGGTTTGTGGTTCTGGGGAAGAGGGAGGTAGGGGAGGTCACGGTGGTGGGGTAAAAATGGGGGAAAAAATTCACAGTTTCAACATAAGAGAGTTAACGAAAAAGATACAAAATTTTCTTGTGGGACAAAGGTACTGTTTAGATTGTTGCAGTTTTACCAGGAAAATTGACATGAAGCTTGTTGGCGTCTAGAGATATTCGAATATGTTCTTTAAATGTCTCTGGCTTAAATAATATCAATAAAAGAAATAGGGTAGCTGCTGAATTGCGTTACATTCACCCGGACATTGTTTGTGTTCAAGAGACGCATTTACCATGGAGTAAGCACCATTTGTTTTCCGAGTTGGGATTTTCTGTCCTAGCCTCCTGCCAACAATCAGTAATGACTCGGGGGTGGCCATGTTAGCAAAAACAAACATATTCATTGCTCGTCGAAAATTAACAGACAAACTAGGCCGCTGGGCTATAGTTGAACTCGGCGGGATTTTCAGGAACTTTACTTTATGTAATATCTATGGGTCTAATTTAGACAAAGCAGAAATTTTGGAAGAATTGCATATTGAGCTTGCAACATGGCCTACCCCGTTAATTATTTGTGGGGACATGAACATCAATTTAACCAGTCAAGATTTTGTGGGAGGGCCAAAAAGCTATAAAGGGCGAAAACCACAGGTGTTTAAGGCGTTGTTTAATATATTAAAGGACCATGGTTTGATAGTTGTATGGAGCACATTATTCTCGACAGACCCCGGATATACGTTTAATTCCTTTCCTCATAAAAAGATGGTGCGGCTAGATTATTTTTTTGCAGGTGCCACTTCTTTGGCCAGGGCTGGAATGCAGATTTACTCTAAAATTTCATCTGACCACTCCCCGATTGTATTAACATTGTCTGGCTGGGGGGAAACTGGTAGACTTAAACTTTTTACCTTTGACCGGAAGCTTTGTGTTAACGATAACTTTATAGAACATATGACCAGGTGGCTAAAGGAATTTTTTGATAATAACAGAAGCTCAGCTAGTATCAACATAGTCTTCGATACCTTTAAAGTGTGTCACTTTTATTCTTTCTTGTGTTACCTTTCTAACTCCTCTCTCTATCTTATGTCTAAGATATTGTTTACAAACCTGTACTTTCTCTGGGGACACCTTGTGTCCTCCTTCTGCCAAATGGTTCAGTAAAGCTATTGTGTCTGTGAAACAAGATTCTCGGGTCTTTGATACCACCAGTAGGTCATCAATGTACTGAACTAAGACTGAATTTCCTGGCATAACCAAAATCTTTAAGCATTTTTTCAGAATCTGATTAAAAATCGAGGGACTCTCTGTGTACCCTTGAGGAACTCGGCACCATGCCAAAACACGGTCTCTGAAATGTCAAGCAAAAAGATATTGGCTATCCGGATGCAGTGAAATCGAAAAGAATGCTTGGCACAAATCAACCACAGTATACCAATGGACATCCTACAGTATCTGATAAAGAATCACTGCAGGACTTAGTACTACACGGCAGCATGGTACTACAATTTTAATAATTTTCCTCAGATATTGCACTATTCTATATTTTCCACTTGGCCTTTCAAGTCCCATGATTGACGAATTACAAGGACTGCTCAATATTTCGTTTAAAATACTCTGTTCAATCATTTGGTCAATTACTGGGGCAACTCCTGCTTTTACTCCAGGGCTCATTCTGTATTGTGATGTATTTGGATATATTGCACCTTCTTTTACCACAATTTTGACTGGGTCTACCTTTGCCGTTAGACCAATTTCTTTTCCTGTAAAATCCCACATATCTGACCTCACTGTGGTTCTCAATTCATCAGTAAATCATTTTCAGTAAGAAGGGAAAACATCTCATCCACTTCTGTTCCCTGTTTAGCTGTTCATCAGGTGACTGGGGTGCTAATCTGCTTCTTTGAGTCTCCTACAACTTGGATAGTTTCTCCCGATAGTACCCTCTTTTATGTCAGCAACATGCCGTGTGATCAAGCTTCTGGAAAGAGGCGAAATGCGTCAAGGCGATTTGCTGGGCGAGCATGCTTGCACAATAAAGCACTGAGACAATAGCACCAGGAAAACGGGTCTGCTCATCGTCATTACCCGTGAAGGGTGTCTTCGTGTGGCGAGAATTTTTCAATGTATTTATTATTATGTATCTTTTAAAAAAAAATGTAAATTGCTAATTCTTGATTCGGTCAAACTTATTATTATATATTTATTTAACTCCCGAGGAATTGTGTAGGACTGTCTAATATATATGGTTCATTCAATATATTGTCATGGCGTAAGAATTATGTATTAATGTATTGTTTTGAATTATAATGCTCTGTGTCATGCACTTTGATGGTTTTAATTTAACTGAATAAAGTTATATCTGAATTTGAATTTGAATTTGACGTCCCTAGATTGAGAGAAAAACTAATTGAATGGTACAAGCAGGTAGAGATATTTTTCAAGGTTTCAAAGGTTTTGTTGAAGGATTTGGATGGTCTGTTTGACATAATTGTACCAATAGATTTGTGGACAGAATGTAAAATTACGGTTGATTGGCCAATTGAAGAGTATCCTAGAGACGCAAAGACAGGTGCGCCTTCAGAGGATGTAATGAAGAAATATAATCAAGTAATTACTTTTCGGAAAGGGAAAATTCCCCCTAAAGAAACAGATTGAGTTAAAATAGACAGAACTCAAGAACCTAAGGACTCGGTGCATGTGTACTATGAAAGGCTGCTACCGGTGTTTAAGCTGTATAGTGGATTTGAGAACATTGGTGATAAAGATTTGGGACATTTTGTATATAGGTTTGTCTATGGGCTAAGATCAGAAATTAGCCAGATGATTCAGCGGCACATGCTTTGCTGCCAAAGTAAACCGATCGATGATATTCTGAAGTATGCAAAATACTGCAGCGATGACATTGATGCAAAGCATAAAAAGTTAAAAGAGAAAATGATGTGGGCACAAGTGACGATAGTGAAACGCCAAGAAGCAATTTCTGGTTCTCAAAATGATAATCAGATGAATGGACAGAATCAGAATAGTCAAGTGTTGAATGAAAGCAAGGGAAAGGGACGAATGATTAGAGAAAAAGCGAAAAAGAAATATCGTTGTCATGGGTGTGGAAAACTTGGACATTGGAGTGTAGAAGTATTCAACAGAATAATGGGGTAAATCAAATTTTAAATCCGCAGATGCAGAATAAGGTGGTTGTGAAGCAACAGCAACAGACAATTATTCCTCAGTTACAGGTGCCACAAGCCCCTTTGCCCAACAATGTGAACGATCAGGTGCAGAGGTGCAGTGTGATCACCGGATTCCATGGAGAAAGTGGTAAGAATACATAGACCGTTCAACAATATTGGATGCAAAGTGATGCAAGTGAATTGGGAATCTCACAATGATGGTGCCTGAGGGGGGAGGAGTGCGTGCTTGGCGCATCCTTGCAAGTAGATCAATCAGGTCCATTTGTTGATGGAAAGAATGAAGGAAATTACATCACTTTCCTAGTGGATACTGGTGCTACCCCTACTACTGTAAGAACAGCAGAAATCCCAAGCCTACCCCTCTCAGGACCGGATGTATGACGTTACAACGCATGATTTTACCACGCATGCCTTTACAACACGGTTTTTACAATGCATGCCTTTACAACGCATAGTGCTTTGGGGAGCTGAATAGTGAATAGTTTAATTTACTATTCCAACTCCAGTCCCCGTGGATAGTAGGGAAGGTGTTGGATAGTAAATTAAACCTATTCCCATATCTAGAGCGCCCCCCCAGCGCAATGCTTTGTAATGGTTTGCGTTGTAAAAGTTGCGTCGTAAAGGCACTGCGTGGTAAAAGTTGCGTTGTAAAGGTTGTTTACCCTCAGGACCTAATCAAGAATTTGCAATTTACATCGATTTAAAAAAAAAAGGTTCATAATGATAAATAAATAGCTCCATATAAAACACAGTCCATTCTACGATTCCATGAGCCTATTCCTGCATCTGATTGCACCTATTATATAGCTTGCAACCCCAAAACACATCATAGGTGATGCCAACATTTGCAAGTACGCCAGCGCTGGCCTAACTTGTTAAAAATGTTGGCCTTTTAGGAGGGGGATAATACATTTCCTAGGTAATGACACAGAAAAATCACGGAAAAATATAATGTGGAGAATATTCTGTTCAGAGAAGTTGTCACAAGGACAGGGACTTAACGACCCTTCTTCAAAAAACCCTTTCGGGAATGCTAGTAGCCAAGGAACCATATTATGCTTAAATCTAGTTAAAGCAAATAAATGGAAACGTTTATCTATCTATACTACTAGTATAAAGAGAGAACAGAAACCTTTTGGCAAGGTAAACACGGGAACCACAGCGCCAAGCCACACACCCAATACATTGTTGGAATCCTCAGGGTGTGTAGATGGACATAGGCGACATAAAATTTTAAAAAAACATAAATTAAAAAATTAAAATTTCAAAACAAAGTAGTCCCCTAAAACTAGCGCCGGCCGCAACGTAGCACTGACCGCGACCTAGACGTAATGACGACATGCGGGGAGGAGCGGTGACGTGCGGCGAGGAGTGGCGGTGAAGTCCGGAGCGGGCGGCCTAGGTAAGGCAAATAACGGCGAGGAGTGGCGGTGAAGTCCGGAGCGGGCGGCTCAGGGAAGGCAAAGGCAGGCGAGAGGCGGGAGGCGCGAGGCGCGAGGCGGGATGCGGTATGGGCAATGTCGGGGCGGGCGGCGAGACGGGAGGCGGGAGGGATGCGGTCTGGGCAATGTCAGGGCGGGCGGGAGTGCACAGAGGCTTAAAATGCTGCCCCCAGCCCCCTTCTGCCCTGGGCAACGCCGGGGCGGGCTGCTAGTATAAGATAAATACGGTTGAAATGGTCTACCTAAGCTCAACGTGACAAAACTGCTCGCTGTAGGTTTTACTAATTCCCTTTCGTACCCTAATCAGCATGATCTACCCAAAAACTGCCGCTTCAAGTCTCCGGTGGCTGACTTACCCAGAGCTCTGGGGGTCAAAAAAAAGGTCAGGACAGCCAATAGAATCCATCTGAGACTTAATGTAACATATCCAAGGTATATCTAGTCCCTTGTCTAACGAGGTGCAGTCTAAGATGATCAACTGGTTTAGGTTAGGGGGTGGTTGGGCCCAAATTCTCAGCCAGCACATTAGGGGGGAGACCGCAATCTGGTCCGAAATAAAACCAGCTCCTTGATCCTCATGCAGATTAAAAACAGGGGTAAAGGCCGCGACCGACAGCAGTCTACGGAGAATGTCTGACATAATATCGACAGACAGAATATCGAAATGCAAAAATATCGGAGCAAAAATATCGACAGCAAAAATATCGGAATCCTATCTTCATTAAGGTAAATACAAAAATATCGAAAAAATAATATCGTAGTACAAAAATATCGGAATCAAAAATATTGTTTTTTTAAATGTATTAATAATAATGTAAAAAGAATTTTAAAATACATATAATTTTACAACTATTAAATAAAAATATTAAAACAACATTAAAACTAATACATATACATTTAAAATAAATAAAACACTTAATAATTTAATGTAATTTAAAAAATTTTCATGTAATTTATTTGATTTAATGTAATATTTTTTTGTTTTTACCCTGTACGCCTGTACCCCAAAAACCCAAAACTGACCCTGAACCCTAAAAATATCCCTGTACCCCAAAAACCCAAAACTGACCCTGAAACCTAAAAATACCCCTTTACCCAAAAACTGAAACTGACCCTTATCCCTAAAAATACCCCTTTACCCAAAAACTGAAAACTGACCCTGAACCCTAAAAATACCCCTTTACCCAAAAACTGAAAACTGACCCTAAACCCTAAAAATACCCCTTTACCCAAAAACTGAAAACTGACCCTGAACCCTAAAAAAACCCCTTTACCCATGAACTGAAAACTGACCCAGAACCCTAAAAATACACCTTTACCCAAAAACTGAAAACTGACCCAGAACCCTAAAAATACCCCTTTACCCAAAAACTGAAAACTGACCCTGAACCCTAAAAATACCCCTTTACCCAAAAACTTGAAAACTGACCCTGAACCCTAAAAATACCCCTTTACCCATGAACTAAAAACTGACCCTGAACCCTGAAAATACTCCTTTACCCAAAATTAATTAATATTATTTAATTACCAATTAATTATTAATTAACAATAACAATAAAGTAAATATATTAGCACATTTGCTGTAATTAATTTAATTTAATAATTAATATTATTTTTCCCAATTAATTAATTAAGAATAACAATAAATTATATATAAAAAAATTACTATAATTAATGTAATTAAATAATTAATATTAATTAATTACCAACTAATTAATAATTATAAATATGTAAAAAATATATTAATTAATTAACTAATTAATAGAAATTAATTACCAATTAATTATTAATTAAAATATGTACAAACATATATCAATTAATTAATTATTATTAAATTACTTCCCACCCTATTCCCCTATAAACCCATAACCCGCTACAGAACATATTTATCTATTAATCAATTAATTAAAAATAATTAAAATTTATTTCTCAATTAATTAATTAATAATTCCTACTAATTAATAATTAATTTAACATAATTAAATTACTTCCCACCCTATTCCCCTATAAACCCACAACCCGCTACAGTAGTAAAAGACAATATTTAATTAAATTACATTAAAGATAAATAATAAAACATAATAAATACAATATAATATACACTAAATTTATTTAAAAATTGATATTAGTAACATCGAAGTTATTAATTTCGATATTATTGACATCGATATTTACAACTTCGATATTACTGATATCATACCAATATCGATATTAAGACTGTCGATATTACTTACATTCGATATTTTGTCCCATCGATATTTAAACTTCGATATTTTTGTATATCGATATTTAAAAATCGATATTTTGTCTGTGTACCATCTACGGAAGAAGGTGTTTTCCACCACCTGAATTTCACCAGTTTCTATATATCCCCATATTTCACTCCCATAGGTCACCATAGGGATACACTTAGCATTATAAATCTTCATGAGGGCCCGGGAGCGGTTTAGAGCCAATTCTTTTTGCAAATTCTACAATAGCCCCCAATGCTCTAGCTAGTGTGTTTCTTTTATTTAGGCGTTGCGTTAACCACATGCGCCTATCATCAAAAAGAACTCCCAGGTTTGGGAAGGCGGGGACCTTAGTTAATTCCGTATTCTTACAATAGAATTTAGCCTTCCTTGCTCTACCAGAGCCAATGTACATAGAGTGTGACTTTTTAAAATTTGTGACCAAGTCCAGAGAGTCCATAAAATCAATAAAACAATCTAAAAGAATTTGTAGCCCTCTTGAAGTCCTAGCCACCAAAACCGCATCGTCCGCATAGAGCAATGCAGGGATAATTTTTGTACCCGCTCTTGGGATGTCATTTGTAAAGGACAAAATATCCTGTCTACTCCACGGAACATGAATATAACCACCACCGTGAACTTCTCTCTTCGGACACATCCTTTCAAACCTTTTCTACTTCTTTCAACGGAAATGTAGATACCTCTTCAGTAACTGCTTCATCTCGTTTCCTTGTCCATCTACTTCTCCATCGATTTACATCTCCCATTTCTTCAAAAGGTGTATGAATTCCCTTATTTGTAATCTCCTTCCTGAGGCATTCAAGCTTTCTAGGTCCTTCTCAGTAAATTCTGATCTATAACTATAGGGTTTATGTAGTACTTTTGACTTTTCTATATATATTCCAAATTCGTAAGCTACTTCCGCTATTTTCTCATGAAAATTCTTTGTCCTCCAAGTTATACTTTTGCACAGAAACAACAACTCTTCATCTCCATATGAACCTAGTCTGTCAAGACTTATTGTACCAATGATCATTTCTTCTAAATCCACCCTTAACATGCTTACATCTATAGTTCCTTGGTGGCGTTTTCTGTTTTTCTAATCCTTTTGCCCATTCCTCCAGATCTTCAGGAGAAAATCCAGCAGAACTGCATGCCACTGGAGTGACAGTTGATATTGCATTTATGGGTGAAATTCTCTTTGGGGTTTCAGTCACAGTCTCAATATTTGGGAGATCCAATAATGAAACGTTTGAATCACTCTCACTAGTTTGATCTTCTAGCATGACTATCTCCTTTTTAGCACTATTCTGTGAGAATACCACATTTTGTGATTTTGGTTTACCTCGTTTATCGATAATCAGACAAAATATCGAAAAAAAAATATCGTAAAGACAAAATATCGAAGAAAAAATATCGAAGGTCAAAAATATAGGGAAGCAAAAATATCGGATACAAAAATATCGTAATAGGTAAGTAAGTAAAAATATCATAAACAATTATATCGTTTGACAAAATATCGACAATACAAAATATCATGTAGTAATGGAAATAATCAATAGTATAGGAAAAAGTAAAATAATTGTACATAAAATGTTGTTAAAAAGGTGTATCCTAAAAAAAAAAAATGTTAAAAAATATTTTTTTTTTTAAAACATATCTAGGTTTAGGATCGGGTAATTGGGTTTATAGGGGATAAGGGTGGGGAGTGTATTAAAATGTATGTAAAAAAACCTAAAATAATAAAGATATGTAAAAAAAATTTTAATAATATTTTTTTTTTAAATAAATATTACAAAAAAAAATAATAGATATCTAGTTATAGGAGCGGGTTATTGGGTTTATAGGGGATAAGGGTGGGAAGTAATTTAATAATAATTAATTAATTAATATATATTAGTCAATATTTCTAATTAATACTTAATTGGTAATTATTTTAAAATAATTAGTTAATTAATTAATTTCATATTGTACATATTATTAATTACTAATTAATTGGTAATTAATTAATATTAATTAGTTAATTATATTAATTAGGTTAATTGTTTTTAAATATATAGTTTATTTTTGTGTTTATTAATTTGGGAAAAATAATAATAATAATTTAAATTATTTAATTACAGCTAATGAGTTAATATATTAACGTTATTGTTAATTAATCATTAATTGGTAATTAAAAAATAATAATTAATTTTGGGTAAAGGATTTATTTGAGGGTTCTTGGTCAGTTTTCAGTTTTTGGGTAAAGGGGTATTTGTTGGTTTCAGGGTCAGTTTTCAGTTTTTGGGTAAAGGGGTATTTTTAGGGTTCTGGGTCAGTTTTCAGTTTTTGGGTAAAGGGGTATTTTTTGGGTTCAGGGTCAGTTTTTAGTTTGTAGGTAAAGGGGTATTTTTTGGGTTCAGGGTCAGTTTTCAGTGTTTGGGTAAAGGGGTATTTCTTGGGTTCAGGGTCAGTTTTTTGTTTTTGGGTAAAGGGGTATTTGTAGGGTTCAGGGTCAGTTTTTGTTTTTTTGTGTACAGTTGTACAGGGTAAAAATATAATTAATTTACATTCAATCAATTAAAGGAAATTAAAAATATATAACATTACACTAACTCTAATTTACTGTAGACTGGAGTTGGAATATTATTTAATAATTAATTAGTGTCCAGCACCTATTAAAATTTAATGTAGACTGGAGTAGGAATATTGATTATTATATAATTAGTGTGCAGCACCTACTCTAATTTAATGTACACTGGATTTGGCATATGAATAATTACATTATTAGAGTCCAACATATACTCACATTTAATATACAGTGAAAAATTATTAATAAGATTGTTATTTTCTAGTAAGATAATGATACAAATAGTTCAACATGATTGTAGAATTTTTTTTTTTATTTATGTTTCGAAAAAAAAATGTTTTTTCATACAAATTTTTTTTATTACATTTGCTTTTAAAACAATTTTTTATAAACACAATCATAAACAAATATACAGAAGCATTATTATTTTGTGAACTTTTTTTACAAAAATGAACATTCTTTATTATCTCTTTTACATATTGTTATTTCAGAAAAAAATGTAGAAATATCACAAGTATTTTTCTATTAAGATTTTTTCAGCTTCATTTGTAAAGAACAAATATTTATAATATAAGTCACACATTTTTTTACACTTTTTTACATTATTTTAATTTGTGACAATGTAGTTATATTTCAAGACATTGTTAACATAAACATTATTGTTTTCATAATATTTAATTATTACATTCATTTACATATTTGTTAATGAAATCATTGTAGGATTAAAGAAAATATTTTTTAACAATAATATAAACTTACATTTTTTTTCTCCATATTTTGTTAAGTATAGATATTATATTTTAAACTTGGGACTATTTTATTGCATTTGGGTGCTTTATTTTGTAACCGGGTTAGGTCGTTTTGGGTTATTTGGAAGAAGGGCTGATCGCGGTTGGGAGACACTTCACGCCGCTTCAGGTAAGGTTGATTTTATATGTTTTATGTGTATTTTTATGATGTTTTTAGACTAGTGACCTTATATTTAGTGTTGTTGAATGTGAGGGAGTTATGTTTTAGATTTGGAAAAGAGATATTTACTTATGGTATATACACGTAGTGTTAGTTAGTTATCTATTTATTTATAGAGTGAATTTTTGTCTTTTAGGGTATATTTAAAAGTTAAATCATCAATGTTAATATGTTGGTATCTAATTACTAGCTAATTAATGTGGGTGGGAATGTCTGTTTTCTATGTTTTTGTCATAGGTGTACGCTACATCGGAAGTTCCGTTTTTTTTTCAAGGAAGTGTTTGTTTGTTTAATTCAACACTGATTTACAAACACTTCTTTACATTTTTCGGGTTTCCAGGAGCGTTTCTTTCTATTTTTTTTTACTTTTTCGGGATTTTTATGGTAATTCGATGGCTCAGGACCACGTGGATTTCTTAATTTTGTAACAGTTGTATTTTTACATTTTTATTTGGGTTAATTTTGCACTACCTGGATTACTTTGGTGGAGAAGGACGTTATTGGATTGACAACATAATTGGTAAGTCATTGCTTTCTAGTTTTGTGTGGGTGGGTAATATCATATTTATTATGGAATTGTTTTTTACTTGTTATTTAGTTTTAATGTGTGCATATATTATAATAATATCTTTATATATTGCATACATTAAATGCTTTAGAAGCTCACGTTACATATTTTTGCATACTTAGGTGATACTTTTAGTGTTTTATAACATTTTGAGAATTAAATACAGTAGTGTTTTGGCTATGATGTTTAGGTATTCTATGCCTTTTGTACTAGGGTAAAGTTTTACTTGTTCTTCCAGGTACTTGTGCATTTGTTTATTTTGCTTGGATGTTTTTGGGACAAGTTCTGTTACCGATTGGTCCATTCTAAATTCTTGATAGCTCTGTTCTTTCTGTAGGCATTTAATGAAATTTTCTAGAGTAGGTTTGGTTCTGCCAGTTGATTGTACAAATGCATTGTGCCAACCTTCCACTGCATTGTTAGTTTTTGATTCTCCGTTAAGGGTACTATTGTAAACGTTCCACCAGGGTATGAGGAATTTTGGATTTCGTCTGTGGCCAGATCTGTGGAGTCTGCCTACCCAGGTGTCTTCAAAGTAATCAAGAAATGGACTTAATCTAGCTTCATTTTGTTTGTAGAATGGACTGTCTATAATAATGTTGTAATGTTCAGCTACATCTGTTTCAGGGACATAGGCAAGTGCAATGAGTTTTTTGATTTGGAAAGCAAATGATGAGTTTGTAGCATATTCAACACTTAGGGTAGTTTTTTGAAGGTGTCTCCATAAACACTGGTTGAAATGATAATAGCAGCCTTGAATGCAGGTATGGGGGTGGATTTTTAGAATAGTTGAGAGCATTGCATGCTCAAAATCAAGAATGATTTTTTCTGGAGAAAAATCATTAGTTTTTTGTTTTATGATATTTAATAATTCCAGATATGTTGAATTATTTTTGTTTGGCAATAGTGCATATAGCAAAGGGATGTTGCAGTTGTGGTAGAGGCCATGTATTGTGTACAATTGGAAAAATGGTTTGGGACAGATGTTAAATGTTCCATCCATTATCCAATATTGGCTTTGCTGCAGTTTAACTAAATTCATATTGGTACCAAAAATTATAAGCCTTTTGTCATTGTTTTCGTTGTCATAAACTATAAATGGTTGTTTATTTAAAGTTATTATTTGGTTTGCAGTTAAATTTATATCCTGATATGTTCTGGGAGATGGTGTTGTAGCAGTAGTAGCTTTTTTAGTTCGTGCTATAGTTCTTTTTAAGGACAGGATATTTGGCATTTGGGTTGTGGCTGTTTTTGGGATTTTAGGAATGGCTTCTTTTAAAATGACATTTGTTTGCTTTTGGGAACCTGTACTAGCTTCTTTTATATTTTCCAAAGCTGTTCTAACTTCTATTTCAGTAACATTAGGTGGATGATTGTGTTCCCTAGTATACAGTACTGTAGCTTCTCTAGTTGTTGTTCTTCCATAGCACTTGTTAGAATAATATTTACAACATTTCCAATTAACTTTCATGCCATATTGCTTTTCTTGTGTATACGTGTAACCCATGTAGCATAGTAATAGTTTTCCTTTCTGGCTGGTCACAAATTCGGCTCCTTCGGTCATTTTGTACTTTGTATATCTATAAAATATATATATAATAGTTAAAGTCAAATTAAATGTGATAAATAATCTATGTTAGTGATAAGTAGGAATGTTGATACTTACGTGTTTTAGAATTTACAGCAAAACTTAGGAGTTGCTTGCTTCTTTAGTTGGGGATAAATGGTTGTGATGTTGTTGTAGCTGTTATGAAAAACATGAAAGTAGTATATTATTAATTAATGTTTAGGTACATTTGCAATGTTAAAGCTCATTTCTACTACAAAAGTGTATCTTCATGATTTACATTGTGAAGGTACTTACATATTTTTTTAGGTTGGTATTTGGCAGTATAATTGTTTCTTCAGTTTCTGGAGAGTAGTTTGTAGTGTTATCTTAAAAAAATAAGGAACATATGTGTTAGAATAATCACCATGTTGGTACGTTTTTTATAATACATTATCTGGTAATTATGTTCTTTAATATACTTACTTTGTGATTAGTATCAGTATTATTTAGAATGTGGAGTTCTGTATTATGTCTGTATATCTATTTGCCGTGTTTGCTATGTAAATAAACAATATATAATAGAAAATAATTAGAACAGTTATAAATGTTTGTATGGTTTTTCCACATTTATTTCAGTTGCATAATACTTACTTAGTAAAATGTATTCTAGAAATAGTACTGATGTCCTTAGTTCTTTAGTAGTGCAGTTTCAGTAGTAGAATCTACAGAAAAAAAGACATATGTGGGCCACAACTGATTATTTCTGTGTGTTTAGATTTATGTGCACATAATGAAACAATGTGAAATTACTTACATAGTTATTAGAATCTGTATTCCTATGCTTTGTTCACAGTTATTTTGAGTTGAATATTCAGTAGTTGTAGTATCTAAAAAAATAGTTGTATGTAATTATTTAGCATGTTAAGTAGTATGAATAGCAAAGGGGCACTGGGTATTTAGCAGGTAAAGGAGTAGTAGTAGCAAATAATGCAGTTTCTATTTTATGTACTTACTTGGGAAAAAGTATTGTAGAAATAGTACTGATGTCCTTAGTTCAGTAGTAGTGCAGTTTTCAGTAGTAGAATCTACAGAAAAAAAATATGTGGGGCACAACTGATTATTTCTGTGTGTTTAGATTTATGTGCACATAATGAAACAATGTGAAATTACTTACATAGTTATTAGAATCTGTATTCCTATGCTTTGTTCACAGTTATTTTGAGTAGAATATTCAGTAGTCGTAGTATCTTAAAAAAATAGTTTTATATAATTATTTAGCATCTGAAGTACTATGAATAGCAAAGGGGTACTGGGTATTTAGCAGGTAATTAAGTAGTAGTAGCAAATAATGCAGTTTCAATTTTATTTACTTACTTAGTAAAAAGTATTGTAGAAATAGTACTGATGTCCTTAGTTCAGTAGTAGTGCAGTTTTCAGTAGTAGAATCTACAGAAAAATAGAAATATGGTGTGCAAAAGTCATTATTTCTGTGTGTTTAGATTTATGTGCACATAATGAAACAATGTGAAATTACTTACATAATTTTTAGAATTTGTATTCCTATGCTTTGTTCACAGTTATTTTGATTAGAATATTCAGTAGTGGTAGTATCTAAAAAAAATATTTGTATATCATTATTTCGCATGTTAAGTAGTATGAATAGCAAAGGGGCACTGGGTATTTAACAAGTAAGTAAGTAGTATTAGCAAATAATGCAGTTTCTATTTTATTTACTTACTTAGAAGATGTAATAGTAGGTTGATAGTCTGGTTCTTCTAGTTGTTGTGCAGCAATTCGGATAGAGATGAATCTCCTTCAGTGACTTTTGGCAAGTAGTTTGTGCTTAGATTTTCATTGCTTATATAGGGGAGTGTCAGTAGTAATTACTTTCCTATTGGTTCATTTAAAAAATTTGGGTTGTGATTGGTTAGTTAGTATATTTGAATTTCAGTTGTGATTACTTTGTATTAGAAGTGAAAAACCAAAAATAATTCTAAAAGTATACAAACTAGCATAGAATATTTTTATATGTGTAGGTGATATAATTATACCAATAGGAAATATTTGATGAATTAATAGTGTGTCTATAGTATTAATGAAAGTATTGTATGTTTATTTTGATGTGCAAACATGTAAAACGTTAATTAATTATGCTAACAGATGCTTATAAAAAGTCGATATAGCTTATAATCCGATATTGATGTGCACGATATTTTTGAAGTCGATATTATAGTTAATGTCATTATTTTTTGTAGAAAGCGATATTTTTGTATTCCGATATTAATGTAGTCGATATCACAGTAAACGATGTTTTTGTATATCGATATTAAAAAATCGATATTTGTGTATATATCTAGTTAAGTATAGGAAGCCGATATTTTTGATTTCAATATATTTGTTCTGATATTTTTGTACATCGATATTGTGGATTTCGATATTTTGTCAGACATTCTCGTTTATCACCATACAATGGAATAACAGGACCAATAGTTACTGGTACTGTCAGTGCTTCAGCATTTAAACCGTAATGATTTATTTTCTGAATGATCTCTTCTTTGGTTTTGTTTAATGCATCCCTTTCTTTTTCTTATGGTGCTCGAATGACTGTTGGATCATATAGACCTTGTGGAACAAATGGAGTTCCCATCATGGGGGTACTTGGAATTGTATCTCTAGCACTTTCCTGATAAGGCGGAGGTCATTTTACTAAAATATCTTCCAACAACTCATCATCAGATTCATCACATCCTATTCCTGCCACACCAAGGCATTTCGTTTTTTTCTTTACATTTTCTCCCTTCTTGATCCTTGGCCATTAATACTGGATACAAACCCTCTATTACTACAGCCTTTCTCCATCTTTTCATTTGACCTTCTCGAGTGTCAAATGGGTATCCGGGTAAAAATCCTCTATTAACTCTCCTGTCTCCTCTGTATTTCTCATGCTTAAAAGCCTCACCCATTTTTCCAAAGCCTCATACTGTGTTAACCTAGGATTTGGTTCTAACAAATACATCCTATTTCTCAAATTCTGAAGAATTCTTACATTAAATGTACCATGTTCAGGGAAAGCTAAAACACCATCTTTTGTATACTCCGCCCAATTCTCCAAACAAACACACTCATGATATCCACTTTCCATCATCATAAAAGAACAAGCATATAAGGAGGTGGCATAAGAAGTCCCTCCCTAGTTACTATGCGCTTGTCTTTGCTAAAGAAATTCTTAATCTTATTAATCAACTTCTTTTTCTCGTTCTTTTATGTAATTCACTTGATAAATTCCAAAAACTCTTCCATGTTCTCATGAAGCCTGTTAGCCAACACTCGTCCAATGCCTGCACGACTCACACCAACAATCCAATCAAGGCTCACTACGTATTGCCTTCTTAACCCAATATCAACACACTACCTGTCTACTGACCAATCAGAGCTTACAATGCACACACTTGTCTGATCAATGCCAGCGCGGCTCTTGTGATGTCAGTATTACTCCTACTGACCCTCCCTTTACAATCTGCAGTTTTCTCACGCCCGCAGCTTCAACTAATACCAGCTCTCTGTGACATCAGTAGGCCTCCTGCTACTGACCCTCCCTACAGAAGGTGATACAGCAATGTCTTTCTACTTTTTCTTTATAAAAAATTCTTGTTAGTAACAACATAAAAACAGCGCTACTCAGTCTTCTCCGCTAAGCCAAAGATAGTTTCTTCACTTGCTTCAAGGAGAAAAGTTCCACTACAGCGGCGTATCCTATTACCACGCTACGCACTTTAGTTGAGACATTACGTATTCCTTACCAATCCACGCTAGATGCAGAGTTGATAGCCCTTTTGCAAGCATGTGAATTGAGTGAAGGACTGGCTGTCAATATTTATACTGACAGCCAGTATGCTTACGGATTGGCCGTTAATTTTGGACAGCTCTTGGCAGAGAAAGAGTTCTTGACTTCACATGGCACAAAGATTCAGAATGGTCCGCTGATAGAAATGCTTTTGACAGCCTTGACACTTCCCAAACAATTGGCAATAGTGAAGTGTAGTGCCCATAAAGCAATCACTGATGATGTGGGGAGGGCAAATGCTTTTGCAGATCAGATAGCAAAAGACACAGCCAGAACAAAAAATGACGAAAATGTTTGTGGCAGGACCTGCTAGAAGTGTACCAGATGTTACCATGTTTGAAAATTCGTTAGAGAGTGTTAGGGAAATACAGAGTGAGGCAAAAATTGAGGAGTTGGCAGTGTGGCGGGAAAGTACAGGGCGTTTAGCTGACGAAGGGTGTTGGACTGATAAATCTGAGAAGCAGAGATGGATGTTGCCTGATGCCTTGACACTTCCCAAACAATTAGCAATAGTGAAGTGTAGTGCCCATAAAGCAATCACTGATGATGTGGGGAGGGCAAATGCTTTTGCAGATCAGATAGCAAAAGACACAGCCAGAACAAAAAATGACGAAAATGTTTGTGGCAGGACCTGCTAGAAGTGTACCAGATGTTACCATGTTTGAAAATTCGTTAGAGAGTGTTAGGGAAATACAGAGTGAGGCAAAAATTGAGGAGTTGGCAGTGTGGCGGGAAAAGTACAGGGCGTTTAGCTGACGAAGGGTGTTGGACTGATAAATCTGAGAAGCAGAGATGGATGTTGCCTGATGCATATGTATTTCCCGTAGTTACAATGGCACATGGTCCAGCTCATATTAGCGCTAAGGGAATCTGTAGGTTATTGGATCCTGTGTAGCAAAATGATGATATCCCAAAAGGTGCTATGCACCTAGTGAAACACTGTATGATATGTATGAAGCACAATCCTGGAAAAGGTACCTCTACACCTTCGGGTAATTTTGCGCCACCTTCACTCCTTTTCGAGGTACTCCAGATGGATTAGATAGAGATGCAACGAGTTATTAATTCGAAATATGTGCTAGTGGTTGTCTGTGCATTTAGTAAATGGATTGAAGCTTACCCAAAGAAAGAAAAGACAGCCATGGTGACGGCGATGGCTCTTATTAAGGAGTTCTTCCTGCGCTACGGTTTTCTCCATTAGATTTGGAGTGACAACGGAAGTCACTTCAACGCAAAAGTGATCCAATTGGTGTGCGATGGTCTGCAAAGCGAGCAAAAATTCCATGCAGCAAATCATCCTCAGTCAGCCGGCTTAGTTGGGTAGTACAATGGTACTCTCAAGCTAAAATTGGCTAAGATTAAGGAAAGTACTGGGTTGCAATGGCCAGATGCATTACCCCTTGCTTTATTGTCCACCAGAATGACAGCCCAATCTAGAACTTGATTACCGCCATTCAAGGTGGTCTTTGGCCGTCCCCCAAATGTGTGGGGCGTCCCTAGACCAAAAAAGTTTTCTGAAATTGATTATCCTCTATTAGTCAATTATTCATATGATCTTACTAAAAGTTTACATTCTATTCATCAACAGATACATGAAGCTTTGCATGCAGCACCAGAGGGGCCCAGGCATACCATACGGCCTGGAGAATACATCCTTGTTAAGAATTTTTAGAGACGAGACAGCTTGGAACCCAGATGGAAAAGTCCATACCTGGTCCTGATCATGACAAGGACGGCTGTGAGAGTGGACGGCCAGAAGCATTGGATCCATACTTTCACTGCCGGCGAGTGCCACTCCCCCTCCCCTATGACCGGTGGGTTCAAGAGGGGATAGGGGACCACGAAACAGAGAAGGTTACACGTTTTGTTCCCTTTTCCAACACCCAGCTGACTTGGGCGCAGATGGAGGAAGAGAGCGAGGCAGTTCTGAAAGCGTTAGTTCCCTCAGAAATTTGGGCTGCCCAGGCTTCTTCTTCATCAGATTCACAGGAGCCTAAGTCTCGGTCTCCAACGCCCCCAGATTTTCAGATTCTTCTCCCTGATCAGACAGTGCCTGGAGTAGAAAGGTATCATTTGCGTCCTCAATGGAAGGATAATGCACCAAAAGAGAAGTGAGCGTAGCAGGGATGGACTTTGTGGATAAGATTAGTGAAATTGCCCCTTTTTTCTGCTTTTCCCCATTAGACTAGGGATCAGAAGATTGGTGCGCTGTCCGTGACGCAGGACAGGATAAGCGTTGTGTTTATTCCTGCTGCTCAGTCTAGAATGTTTGTTGTGAGAGCTGGTTAGAATGTTGAGTGTGTAGGACTATCAGTTGGATGGAGGGCTGAGCGGCAGGAGGCTGCTCCTGGTGGGGTTTCATCTTCTTATTCTTAACCTACCATCTTACTTAAATAAAGTACTTACAAGGTGGTTGTGTTTGGAATGACATACACCCATTGTTTTACTGCATATCTGTCATTTTTTTATCATTCGGTGTGAGTCAATGTTTGTGGTGTGTTGAATTTTAATATACCCTTTAGATTCTCTAGCGATGGGAACTCATGTTCACAGGGTGGTGTGTTCCCTGTTGAGTTAGCTTGTGGGGTAGTGTAGTTAGTTGTCCCTGTTTTATTTCAAGAGTGTTTCATTTCATTTTGTGTGGGCTTTAGGAGCTGGATGTTTCAGTCATGCATCAAAGGGATTTATGTTTTCCTTTTTAAGTGAATTTTACCTTATGGGAGTGCCCCGGTTATGGAACATGGGGAAGTCCGTTCCCCATTACGTGGTCATTGTGGGGGCTATGTGGCCCAATTACATTGTTAAGTAGTTTTGGGAACCTAGTGTCCCAGTGCTTGATCATAGGTACATATGTGACCTATTACATGGACTTTCCGACAGCTGTGCGCTCCTAATTTTGAGTGATATGTCAGCCTCACCTAAGTGACGTGACTGTTGTCACATTTGCAAGTTTTTTATAATGTGTCTATAATTGATGGATGTTTCTCTGTCACACCGTGAGTTGGGACCTTTTTGCCTCTTGCTGACCTGGCCAGTCGGTTTATTTGGTTTTTGGGTTTTGTATGTTGTGTGTTGGTGTGGTAATGTGTTGGTAATTTCGATTTGTGAGTAATGTTTTGTTTGAGGAAGGAAGACGGTGGTGTGAATGTAATTCGCTGGTTTGCGTAATTTGAGTGAGTGAATGTGGTTTGAGTGAGTGAATGATAAATTGCTGATCTTACCTTATTTCATGTTAATTTCTGAAGTTGCCTGATTTTACTTGCTCTCCGCAATTTTATTCCTCTTTATTGTTTTTCGATTAAAGAAGGGAGATGTGTTGTATTTATTTCTGCTGCTCAGCCTAGAATGTTTGTTGTGAGAGCTGGTTAGAATGTTGAGTGTGTAAGACTGTCAGTTGGATGGAGGGCTGAGCGGCAGGAGGCTGCTCCTCGTGGGGTTTCAACTTCTTATTCTTATTCTTAACTTACCATCTTACTTAAATAAAGTACTTACAAGGAACTAGAAGAACTATGCTACTTTAAGTTGAGGGCATCTTCCAAGGAGGTGGAGCACCCTATCCTGAGAACAGTGAACATTTGCTGATGGGCTGCAAACAGTGTGGCTCCACTGTGAAATGCTCAACAGCACCACCAAGGATTGAACAATAGAAGCCTGCCAGGGAGGCTTGTAACGGACCCTGATCTTTTCAAATGTTTTATATATTTTTTTTATGTCCTTTCTATTGTTGGTTCTATTACATTATGTCTCTTTAGGGTGATTCTATTTGGAAATCTATAGTGAACATGTATCTGCTTGGTCGTCCCATTGTAGAAGATGAACAGCCTTTTGTTGCCCTGTGACCGGCGCAGCACAGTTTCGATTGGTTGTTCAAAAATAAAATGTTCTGTATTGTTTTCATATTACTGCACTTGCTGGTGGGAGGGGGATGTTTTGGGTCCTGGAGTGTTCTGGTGATACCCCATCATGTGCTTTATATAAGATTGTCTTTTCAGATCGTAGTAAAAGAGCTATGCAAAGGAATGTTTTCCTTGATAGGCACAGGAAGGTTTTTGGATATATCACAGCTTGCTATCCCACTGATTCTGTTACAGGCTTATGGACTGCTTACCCATTATTGTTGGTGAATTATACATATGTTCGTCCTCCTCATTTTGTAGTGGCAAAAGGCGAATTTGGTATGGGATACCCTGGCCCTTGTCTGTATAATAGAAAACCTAGAGGGACAGGGTACCCAGATTGCATGCCTGAAATGTATTGTGATAATCTGTATATTGATAAACGAAACGTCAATTTGACAGGTTGGCATTATCAAGATCTGACAGCCCCTCTGTTGTATATTGTTTTAGATTCCAAATGGATTTCCCCGATTCATGCCCTTATATAGGTACAAATCACACTGTCCTTATATAGGCATAGAAACCAAGCCCTTATTTAGGCATAGCCCATGCAGCACAAATATAGGCATGGCTCTTCCATCCGTTCACCAAACGTCACAATGATTTCTTGGAAAACCAGATTAAGCCGTCAGGGACTTCCCCTTGCTTGAATATTGATCTCTCCAAGAACTTTGTTAGTTTGACAATGAACAACTATTCCCAAGGGGTTCATTCATGACGTTCATATGCCCGACTTTACGTCAAAAATGGCATTCCTAAACACCTTCAAGGTATAAATATACCTTCACTTGCTATAGCAAAATACTGTGGTTCAGAGCAGTTTGACGACCTACTTGCCTGACGCAGCTCGCTACAGCAGGTGCCGAAGGAAGTCGACTCTCCAGCTGATGCACTGTGTAGGAAGCTGCCCTGCTCTGCTGAGAAATCCAGCTCCAGTGTTTCTGACTCCCCTAATGGGGTGTTGGGAAATTGAGTCCCGAGACTGAGATACCAGACCTCCTTCATTCTAAGGTATGGAGCTGATTAGAATCTAGAGAAACCTTTGCTAGATTCTTGGCAAAAACTAAACCTATGTAAAAGACAATACTTACTTCTTTCCACGTACTAGACTTAGGTTAGGTACATTGGGGTAGGCGTATTTTAGAAGCACCAGTTGAGTATTTTAGCCTGTGTATTTATGTATGTATTTTGTATGGCTTAGAAACCATACAATGCTCTTAGAATATTATTTGATACTATTCTCACTGTACGCATTACACTTTGCAGTCTTACTAACAATTGTAGCAGTTCACTTCTCTTGCATGAGAAAGAAGACTGTTCAATAAACCTTTGTATTGAAAACGCCCGTCTCACTATTTCTCTACAACTCTGTAGAAAAGAAGCATGCACGATTGACTGAGTGAAGTACTTATCTATTGTTTCCACGACTCTGAAGATACGTTTTATTCTTGGGGAAAAAAAGTTGTCATGTTTATCAGAAACGAATCCCTTCTTGTGAATTCAATTAAGTTTAGTATATTCGATAGAGACCTAGTTGACCTAAGTCCTACATCAAATCTATAGGATATATTATTCCAATGCGCAGAACCTATTGGGAATATAGGAACTACACTACAACTCAAGAGGCAGGTATTTTTCCTGCGTGTTGCCCAATCATAAATAGTACTGCTGCATATTTGCATCTGAATTGTTCTGGATCAATAGAATACAAAAATATATTGCATTTAGGAAAAAAGGATGACCTTAGTATGGAGGGCAGAAATACTAGATATGCTCCATTGGATTATGATGGTCCGCTTTATGCATGTAAGGAGCCAAGAGCCGATTCCGCAGGAGTGCCAGGAACCGATGTCAGACCCAACCCATCCGCCCTACATCTATTGTGTCTATCAAACACTAGAACACAATGGTGATATAGAGGGAAAGGAGGGAACAAAACAAGGAAAGAAGGGGAAGAAACACTGGACTTCTTGGACGGTTATCCCTCTCTGGCGGAAGCTTGCACTAAAAGGAATGGTTTGGTTAGTACAATAACAATCAACAAGCAAGTAAAACCTTTCTTCACAAGTGTTGTCTATGTACCTGGTTCTAACAATATGTAACCAATATTCTGATGAGAACAATATTGCCGAACCTTCAATGCGTCTAGGTACCATCAAATGCCTGCTGTAATATAAGGCTATTATTTGCCAGTTGTTCAAATCACCTATGAGTAGGTATAGGTATCTGCACCAGGCTTACCCCTAAAGGCAATAGGCTGAACTGCGTGGTAGGATGGCAACACTATACGAACACAGCCAATAGAGTATCTGCAATAACAATAGGCATAGGAATCAACACCATCAATATAAACGGGAAAAAATGGTAATTGATAATAGTGCGCTACAAGCGCATTACCAGATCTTCTCCCCCTTGCACTGTGACAAATGCCAGCGTCCAGGAAATCCAGCAACACAACGGATATAATGAAACCAAAAAATAAAGGGGATGGTCCTGACAAGCGAACCACAACTCCCACAATCCCACAGGAAGCCCCAATAACCAATACCCACAAGTCCGGCCGTTCGACGGAACCTTAGTCCGGCCGAAAGACGGAACCGTAGGAGAATGGACCCGGAGTCCCCTATAAAACAGAGCGCTACGCTTTTCACCTGGCTAATTTGCCTCTGCTACGAGTCTTTGGAAAGATGTAATATAGGCAGACAGGTCCTTAGTTCCTTGTTTGAGGGACAACAGTTCCGTGTCAGCGGAGTGCGTAAAGGTATGCTTATCAAAGAGTTTCTTCAACTCCTGTCTAAAGGCTGAATAGTCCTGCAACAGAGGATCATTTCTCTCTATTAAAGGTATGGCCCAATTAGCCGCTGAACCTCCCAAATATGAGATAGCAAAAGCTACCTTCGATTGATCAGTCGGAAAACAGCTTGCCTTACACATAAAGTGCAACTGGCATTGGCTGATGAATGCAGCAAACTTGGCGGTGTCACCAAAAAAACATTCAGGTGGAGCTAACGGAACAGTTTGAGGAGTAGATATGTTAATGACCTGAGACGTAGGGCTGGGACCTGCTCCTCCCCTCTCGGAATCTGTCCGTCTCTCTCTCTCTGTAATGCGTCAACCCTATGAGATAGAGCTTGGGTTTCTATCTGAAGATTCCCTAACATATTGGCCAAATCTTCCATAGTCACTTAGGTCATGGCACTCGGGCAGAAAAAACAATGTGGGCTTCGCGCTCTGTAAGGAGCCAAGAGCCGTTTCTGCAGGAGTGCCAGGAACCGATGTCAGACCCAACCTGTCCCCCCTACACCTATTGTGTCTATCAAACACTAGAACACAATGGTGATATGGAGGGAAAGGAGGGAACAAAACAAGGAAATAAGGGGAAGACACACTGGACTTCTTGGATGGTTATCCCTCTCTGGCGGAAGCTGGCACTAAAAGGAATGGTTTGGTTAGTACAACAACAATCAACAAGCATGTAAAACCTTTCTTCACAAGTGTTGTCTATGTACCTGGTTCTAACAATATGTAACCAATATTCTGATGAGAACAATAGAGCAGAGCAGAGCTCTTGAGGCGGAAAGCCGAGAGCAGGAACATTTTTTAAAGATCGCTTTTAAAACTTGTTGATTGTGATAACTTGTACTTTTAAAAGAACGCTATTTTACCTCTTGGCTCCCCACGTGATTCCCTCCCCGCGCAGCCGAGTCAGGCGCTGCAGCGGGTCGCAGGAGAATCGCCGGGACCCCCGGGCCACGCCCATTGAAACAGGCCACGCCCCCATCACTATTAAAGCGCGCCCTCCCGCCTGCGCTTGTTGTAAGCAGAGCTCTTGAGGCGGAAAGCCGAGAGCAGGAACATTTTTTAAAGATCGCTTTTAAAACTTATTGATTGTGATAACGTGTACTTTTAAAAGAACGCTATTTTACCTCTTGGCTCCCCACGTGATTCCCTCCCCGCGCAGCCGAGTCAGGCGCTGCAGCGGGTCGCAGGAGAATCGCCGGGACCCCCGGGCCACGCCCATTGAAACAGGCCACGCCCCCCTTCACTATTAAAGCGCGCCCTCCCGCCTGCGCTTGTTGTAAGCAGAGCTCTTGAGGCGGAAAGCCGAGAGCAGGAACATTTTTTAAAGATCGCTTTTAAAACTTATTGATTGTGATAACGTGTACTTTTAAAAGAACGCTATTTTACCTCTTGGCTCCCCACGTGATTCCCTCCCCGCGCAGCCGAGTCAGGCGCTGCAGCGGGTCGCAGGAGAATCGCCGGGACCCCCGGGCCACGCCCATTGAAACAGGCCACGCCCCCCTTCACTACTAAAGCGTGCCCTCCCGCCAGCGCTTGTTGTAAGCAGAGCTCTTGAGGCGGAAAGCCGAGAGCAGGAACATTTTTTAAAGATCGCTTTTAAAACTTGTTGATTGTGATAACGTGTACTTTTAAAAGAACGCTATTTTACCTCTTGGCTCCCCACGTGATTCCCTCCCCGCGCAGCTGAGTCAGGCGCTGCAGCGGGTCGCAGGAGAATCGCCGGGACCCCCGGGCCACGCCCATTGAAACAGGCCACGCCCCCCTTCACTACTAAAGCGCGCCCTCCCGCCAGCGCTTGTTGTAAGCAGAGCTCTTGAGGCGGAAAGCCGAGAGCAGGAACATTTTTTAAAGATCGCTTTTAAAACTTGTTGATTGTGATAACGTGTACTTTTAAAAGAACGCTATTTTACCTCTTGGCTCCCCACGTGATTCCCTCCCCGCGCAACCGAGTCAGGCGCTGCAGCGGGTCGCAGGAGAATCGCCGGGACCCCCGGGCCACGCCCATTGAAACAGGCCACGCCCCCTTCACTACTAAAGCGCGCCCTCCCGCCAGCGCTTGTTGTAAGCAGAGCTCTTGAGGCGGAAAGCCGAGAGCAGGAACATTTTTTAAAGATCGCTTTTAAAACTTGTTGATTGTGATAACGTGTACTTTTAAAAGAACGCTATTTTACCTCTTGGCTCCCCACGTGATTCCCTCCCCGCGCAGCCGAGTCAGGCGCTGCAGCGGGTCGCAGGAGAATCGCCGGGACCCCCAGGCCACGCCCATTGAAACAGGCCCCGCCCCCCTTCACTACTAAAGCGCGCCCTCCCGCCAGCGCTTGTTGTAAGCAGAGCTCTTGAGGCGGAAAGCCGAGAGCAGGAACATTTTTTAAAGATCGCTTTTAAAACTTGTTGATTGTGATAACGTGTACTTTTAAAAGAACGCTATTTTACCTCTTGGCTCCCCACGTGATTCCCTCCCCGCGCAGCCGAGTCAGGCGCTGCAGCGGGTCGCAGGAGAATCGCCGGGACCCCCGGGCCACGTCCATTGAAACAGGCCACACCCCCCCCTATTCCGACATATAAGAATGTGTTGGTTTCGGAGGCGCAGCGGACGGGCGCAGCGGGCGCGCCGGCGGTGCGCCGAAGGCGCGCCAAAGGCAAGCCTGTCTGCGCCCGTCCGCGACCATACGGGACCAGGGGCCATTATCCCTGGCTCCCACATAACCCAGGGCAGGACGTACAGCTCAGCAGCCATCCACAACATAGGAAGCACAACTGCTGTTCATTGCACTCACATCTATGCACCATCGGAGCTTCCCCCTCACTGCCCTGATTGCAAACACTCCTTTCGCAGCACCACCCCGCCGGCCGCGTCACAGAAATACTGTATGTATGTACTAAATTGTCGATCCTTGCCGAAGCATAGCACACAAATTTCCCTGTTGCTTGAGGAGCACAAGCCAGATGCTATCTTTCTGACAGAGACATGGCTCACATCCCAATCTGAGCCAGACATAGTCTCAGCCCTACCCGCTGGTTTTCAAATCCTTCGATTAGACAGGCCAGAAGGGAGAGGTGGAGGTCTGGCAATCATACTAAAAGACCAGTATCGCTGCCGAACTACAGCTGAAATCATTCCTGAGTGCGAGAGTCTAGAATTCAGCATGGATTTTAATGCGAACAGTACCTTCTCCGGCACACTGATATACCGCCCCCCGGAGCCTGCAAAACTGTTCCACAGGTCTCTCCCAGAAATCATAGCAAAAAGACTTATGACTTCTGCTAACTACACGGTCTTAGGGGACCTTAATTACCATTTCAATTCCCCTTTAGATCACATCGCTACGGAATTAATTGATGACCTAGGAGCCCTTCAATTATCCCAGCTGGTTACAGCCCCTACTCATGAGAAGGGCAATCTACTTTATCCAATCTTTAGCAATTGCACCGATTTGATAGTGGATCAACCCCCCCCCCCCCCCCCCCCCCCCCTGGTCGGACCACTTTTTAATCCCGTTCACTTGGCTTACATACAAAACCCCCCTGCCGACTCCCCAAGTCACAACAAGGAGGAATTGGGCAAAACTCCCCATGGAATTCTGGACATGCAACCTGGACTCCACCCGTCCACTTCCCTGCACAGACCCCAATGTGGCAAACAAAAACTATGAAGGTTGGGTCACGAACTCTCTGGACACGATTCTCTGTAGGCAACGAGAGAGAGCGTGGCGTCTAGACTTCCTACCAGAAAAAAAGGTACAATACAAAGAGGCAATCAAGGCCTACAGAGAAGGGGTCAGGGCGGCCCAGGCCACCTACTTTTCGGACAAAATTATGGAAGCCAAATCCAAGCCCAAGGAAATCTTTCACATAGTAAAACAATGTACCAAAGTCAACACTGCTCCTCCCTTGACCAAAACTCAGGAACAATGTAATGAGCTTGCGGAATTCTTCCACAACAAAGTCTCTAAAATCTACTCCACCTTCCCAATAGCAGCCACAATTCCTGATGTAACCGACCTACCTTCCCCAAGACCCCCTCCTCCCTCAGACCAGCCAAGTCTTGAGCACTTTCCCCCACTAGACCTTGACACCCTTGGCAAAGTGGCACGCCAAGTCAAATCGGGCTCCCCTCGCGATCCAGCTCCACCGGAAATTCTGATACAAGCAAGCCAAGCCATCTTGCCTGTAATTTTGGAGCTACTAAATTCCTCCATCTCCGCCTGTACAGTGCCCACCGCTTGGAAGCAAGCCATGGTGCGGGCGTTACTAAAAAAACCCAACCTGGATCCAGACGACCACTCCAGTTACCGCCCCATCTCACTGCTCCCCTGGGCAAGCAAGGTTCTGGAGAAGTACATAAACGCCCAGCTTGTCCAGTTCCTTGAGAATAACGCACTACTAGACACGTCCCAGACAGGCTTCAGACCGAAGCACGGTACTGAAACCGCCCTGTTAGCGGTTACCGAAGAATCACGAAGGGTACTAGATCAGGGAGGATCAGTGGCAGTGATCCTCCTTGATTTAAGTGCAGCCTTCGATACGGTCAGCTATGCCACCTTGCTGAACCGTCTTTATAACATCGGAGTATCAGGCGACGCATTGAGGTGGTTCAACTCCTTCCTGACCAATAGATCTTTTCAGATCTAACCACTAAGCTGCGGAGTACCGCAGGGCTCCTCCTTGAGCCCTGCGCTATTCAACGTATACATGAAACCACTGGCTGGGGTCGTCGAACCGCACGGTATCAAAACCATATCGTACGCCGACGATACCCAGCTAGTGGTCTCGCTGGCACAAGAGAACAACAGGCAAACTCCGGAAGGCCTGCTGAAATGTTTAGAGGACGTCAAGGAGTGGATGACTAACTCCTCCCTCAAACTAAACGGAGATAAAACAGAGCTCATGCTCCTGGGACCAGCCTCGCCAGTGCCTTTCACTTCCTTATGACGCCCCTGTCTGGGCTCTCCTCCCACCCCTAAGGAAAGTGTAAAGAGCCTAGGAGTATGGCTGGATAAAAATCTCTCCTTCTCCACCCAGGCCACCAAGTTGTCCGCCACATGTTTCGGCTTACTCAGAACCCTGAGGAAGGTTCTCCCGCTTCTACCATTGGAAGCCAAACAGGTGGCAGTACAAGGCCTGATCCAGTCCCGTCTAGACTCAAACAATGCCCTATATGTGGGGGCCCCTGAGATGACTCTTCGGAAGTTGCAGGTGGTACAGAACTGTGCAGCCCATACTCTGCTACAGATCCCGCGAACCCAGTCAGCTAGACCCGGACCAAAAAGTCTACATTGGTTGCCAGTAAGGCAGAAAGTGGCATTTAAGGCACTATGTATTGCGCACCGGGCCTTCTGGAAGACAGGCCCAGCAATCAATGACAATCTAGTCATTTCTTACCACCCAAATAGAAACCTTCGCTCCACGGAGGCTTTCCTGGCGGTGATTCCCAGAGTAAGGAGAGCCAGGGCCGGAGGCAGGATGTTCTCCTTGAATACCTCGAAGCTATGGAATGCACTTCCTCTACAACTCCGGTCCAACTCGAACCTGCTCTCATTCCGCAAACAGCTGAAAACCTTACTGTTTGCCAAATCCACCGAGTTCTAATCTCTTCTGCACCGCCCATCTCTGTTTACTTACTCAGCGCTTGGACGCCCTTGGGCAGCAATCGCGCTTAACAAATCCATATACAATACAATACAATACAACAATACAATATTGCCGAATCTTCAATGCGTCTAGGTACCATCAAATGCCTGCTGTAATATAAGGCTATTATTTACCAGTTGTTCAAATCACCTATGAGTAAGTATAGGTATCTGCACCAGGCTTACCCCTAAAGGCAATAGGCTGAACTGCGTGGTAGGATGGCAACACTATACGAACACAGCCAATAGGGTATCTGCAATAACAATAGGCATAGGAATCAACACCATCAATATAAACGGGAAAAAATGGTAATTGATAATAGTGCGATACAAGCGCATTACCAGATCTTCTCTCCTTTGCACTGTGACAAATGCCAGCGTCCAGGAAATCCAGCAAACCAACGGATATAATGAAACCAAAAAATAAAGGGGATGGTCTTGACAAGCGAACCACAACTCCCACAATCCCACAGGAAGCCCCAATAACCAATGCCCACAAGTCCGGCCGTTCGACGGAACCTTAGTCTGGCCGAAAGACGGAACCGTAGGAGAATGGAACCGACAAAGGACTTCAAAATAGAAAGGGGAGCCTCGGAGACCTTCCGCAAAGGGTGATGGTGGAATGCCGAGGGAATAGCCTCTAAGGGAGGGACGCGCGAAGCAGAAGAACAGGACTCGCAGGCTAACTGAATCGAGCTAGCAAGTCTTTCAGGAAACGTAGGCAGAAAGCTACGAGTAGGCTCCGGAACAATGCCCACATCAGGAAGCAAACGGAGGTGAGAGCGAGGCGAGGCGGAAGTGACGCGTCGAAAAGGAGACGAGAACACTAGAGCGCGAAGCGAAGTGTAGCGGGGAGATCAGGCTTTAATGTCCTGCCTGATCTCCTCGCACATGCGCCATTGCGCCCAACCATCACGGAAGGGGATCGCATTGTCCGTGTGCTCTCTGGCGAACTGGCAGGCGTGACAATGCACACCCTGGTTTCTATTTCCTATCAAATGGTACATATTCTAATATGTACAACGCCACAGAGGATGTGGCCTTGGGAATGGTTTTACCTCTTGGGGGCTCTTTGCAAGTACAGTAAACCAAATACAAAACAGGTAAAAAGAACGTTGAACTATGAATTTTGTGAAGGTGTTACTGATTTGAAAGTCAACAATTACAGTAAAGGTATTACTTTCAAAGGTCTGAAACAACTTTGCAAACGGGCGGAAAGGAACTGGAGGAAGGATTACTCAGCTACTAGAAAAAATTGAATACAGATTAGCTCTTAGAACCTATAAAAATCAGCTTAAAATTGCGCAATCTGGTTATTTTGAGGAGAAAATTCAGGATGCGGCCAAGAAGCCTAGAGAAATTTTTTAAATGTTTCAAGCATTGGTTACCCCCCCGTGTCCCAGCAGTGTTAGTCCTTATCCCCAGAAACGCTGCAACGACCTTGCCTCATTCTTTGCAGCCAAGGTTACGAACATCTATTCTGGTTTTTTGCCAGGGGCCCATTTCCCTAGCGCAACCAATTTTGAGGACATGATGCCCTCTAACGTCACCATTGACCCCTCGGGAACCCTCGACGCCTTTCCATTGCTTGACCTGGCCTCTGTTGAGAGACTTGTTGACAACCTTAAGTCAGGCTCCCTGTTAGACGTAGCTCCACCCTCGGCTCTCAGACAGGTCTCGGGACGGTCTTTCCTGTTATATTGTAGGTTGTAAACTCTTCCCTGGCAGAAAGCGTGGTGCCTCCGGCCTGAAAGCTGGCCAGAGTCAAGGCGCTTTTAAAAAAGCCTAACCTTGACCCTGATGATCTATCTAACTATAGGCCCATTTCGCTGTTGCCAGGGATAAGTAAAATAGCTGAAAAACACGTTAATCAGGTTCTATCCTCCTTCTTAGAGTCCAAGGGAGCCCTTCATTCCACCCAGACGGGTTTTAGAGCCAAACAAGGGACGGAGACTGCCCTTGTGTCATTGGTGGAGGTGACCAGGAGGATTGTAGATGCCGGAGGCTGCGCTGCAGTGGTACCTCAGCGCGGCCTTCGACACGGTAAACCATCCCCTCCTGATTCAGCGGTTGAGCCAGGCAGGAGTAGCCGGAACGGCCCTGAAGTGGCTCCGGTCCTTTCTGTCTGGGAGATCTTTTTCTGTCTTTGAGGATGAGGTGTCATCTGAACAACTCCCACTGCGTCACAGCGTTCCCCAGGGATATTCTCTCAGTCCAACCATGTTTAATATCTACATGAGACCATTGACTGAGGTGCTTCATCTGGTCACCTACGCCGATGACACGCAGTTGGTTGTCTCCCTGTCGAGGGAGAATACCACAGACCTGGAGATTAATAATCTGACACCCTGCCTTTCCAAGGTGTTAGAGTGGATGACTGCCTCTTTCCTCAAGCTAAATGGGTCCAAAACTGACATCATGCTCCTGGGATATAAAACCCCCATGAATCTTGACCCTTGGTGGCCAACCAGTCTGGGCCCTCCTCCAGCCCCTAAGAACCAGATTAAGACCCTCGGGGTCTGGCTTGACTCCACTTTAGGATTTCAAGTTCAGGCCAAAAAGGTTACGGTGACTTGCTACGGTCTGCTTCGGGTCCTTAGGAAGGTTTTGACTCTGCTTACTTTCGAGGCCAGACGCTTGCTGGTCCAGTCGTTGATTTTATCACGGTTGAATTATGCGAATGCTGTCTATCTCGGGGCCCCCGCAGCTACCATCCAAATACTGCAATTATTACAGAATTGTGCTGCCCAGCTAATCATGAACGTTCCCAGATGCAGTTCGGCAAAAGCTGCACTTCGGTCCCTTCACTGGCTGCCCATCCAGGAAAGGATCTTGTTTAAAACCATGGGTATGGCACATAAGTCCATCTCTAACACTGGCCCCACTATTCTGGCTCCCCTATTACAGCGACATCAATCTCTTAGACCGTTGAGATCTAATCAGGGTAATCTCCTAGTAGTTCCTAGGGTGAAGCGGGCGCGCATGGGGGGCCACCAGCTCTCCTTTCAAGCAGCCTAATTCTGGAACCTTCTCCCAGATAACATCAGGCTTGAGACCAACCATCTGGCCTTCAGGAAGCGATTGAAGACAGTCTTGTTCCATTGAGATCCCACCAGCTCTCAGGTCACACAGCGCTGGGATGCCTTAGGGTAGCCATGCGCTATATAAGAATGTATTCATTCATTCATTCATATATATCCTTTCCTCTATTATCACATTTGGTGGCACTGCCATTGCCAGGGGTGAATGAGCTAGAGAGTATTTTGGGTGTAAACTGCAGATTCTGTCTAATTCTATAGTGGCAGCATTACATGACATCACCACCCAGTTAGAAAGTATGCACATATACTATGAGCAAACGAGATATGCAGTCAATTTTATTTTAGCTAAAAGCGGTGGTGCCTGCGCAATGATAGGAGAGCAGTGTGTGGTTGGTATCACGAATATGGAAAATATTACACAACATATTTTAGATATTTTGGAAACTGTTTGAGGGATGTAGAGTGATAATTGGAGCTGGTCCTTATTTGGTGGTTGGGATTGGATTCTAGAAAAAGTGATATATTTCAATGTCCTCTTAATTTGTTGCTGTGTTTTGATTCAGTGTCTTCCCTTATGCTGCTTATACCATGCTACTCATCTCTCTCCCAAAAGGATTTCAGTTCATGATACAAATGCAACAATAATGCTTCAAAAGGAGATTGATACAATTCTACAATTTGATTTTTTTTTTTAAAGCAGTTTTTATTGTAGACACACACAATTCTCTAGGCATGAGCGGATTTTGCGGATTGGCAATCCGCGAATTTGCGGATTTGCGAATTTGCGGATTGCGAAAATCCGCAAAATCCGCGGATTTTTTTTTTTATGTTCGCACGGGTTTCTGCAAGTTCGCGAGGGTTTTGTACAATTTTGCAAATTGCGAAATTGTACAAAACGCGTGCGAACTTGCAGAAACCCGTGCGAACACAATGTGCCCCTTGTGTGAATAAAAGGTCAGAGAAAGATCAGTTCAGCAGATGAAGAGAAAGAAGCTCCTGGTCACAGGAACAGCACGGGCATTGCGCTCGTGAAAGTCAAGGATGCAAAGGCCTCTATCCAGCATCACAGCTGATTTTCCACTGTAGACTTGGGAAGAAGGCACACCTGTCCAGCCTCGATGACGCTCACGATTGTTTTTGGGCTAATGAATGAGTCACTGAATCCAGCATCACAGCTGATTTTCCACGGTAGATTTGGGAAGAAGGCACACCTGTCCAGCCTCGACGACGCTCCTGATTGTTTTTGGGCTAATGAATGAGTCAATGAATTTGAGCATCAACTAGTTCGAGCGACCATGTGTGTGTTACTATGCAATCGCCCCGAAGGGCGCAGGGGTCCCTTGAGTGAGCTGCAGACCTGTGCAAAGCCATGCAACTATTTTACAATGACGCCAGCAAGCTGCCAGCGCCGTTGTAAAATAGTTACAAAGTTAGCTTGCACAGGAAGCACTTAGATAAAATAAAGCAGCACCTGCTTCGTTTTATCTAGTGGTTCCTGTGCAAGCTAACTTTGTAACTATTTTACAACGGCGCTGGCAGCTTGCTGGCACCATTGTAAAATAGTTGCATGAGTGGGGGTTCAACTTTTGAACCCGTTACGTTCGCGGATTTTTTTTTGCGGATTTTGCGGGAAATCCGCAAAATTCGCGGATTGCGGATTTCCCAAAAATCCGCAAAATCCGCGAGCGTAACGGATTTCCCGCTCACACCTACAATTCTCAGGCCACTGTTCATACATATACAGTATCTATCAGGGTGCTGTAATCTAGTATACTATCTTCCAATTTACACAGCCTGCAGGCCCATATCCCGAAGGCCGGGCGGCGACAAGATCTCAGCTCCCACATGCCCGTCATCACTTCCACAGGAGTATCGTCTCGCAGTAAGGTGTGAGTGTCTACTTTTAGGTTCTCAACAAAACAACTATGAAACTCCCCCCCAGGTCCCCCCTAGCCCCCAAGAACAACCCCCCCTGTGTCCCCCCCCCCACCATCCGCTTAAGGGTCCCTTGATGTGTACCTCTAAGCTCGGTCGCCAGTCACCTCCCACTGCCGGCTCTCTACTCTCTGAATCACTGTGTGTTGCTGCCCCTGTCCGCGCTAAGGACCTCCAGGTCATCTTCCATCTCACTATCCCTGAGGTCCTGCACCATCATCTCCCAGGCCGTCGCCTGTTCCAGCGCCCTCGTGTCCGTGGTTGTACGCGCCATCGGATATCTATATGTACTATCGCAGGCTGCCCATTTCAAAAATTCGTTGCGCCACCTCCTGTGCGTTGGGTCCACCCTTGCCTTCCAATTCCTAGTTATCTCCCGCTTGGCTACCATCAAACCCATATCTATGAATTTACTTGAGAGCTTGTTTTTGGGGGTGTGCGGGAACCAATGCAGAAGGCACGCCGCTGGGTCGAAGTCTACAGTCCGGTCCGTCACCTCGTTCAAGGTCACTCCCAGGTCCCGCCAGTAGTCACTAAGGGCCGGGCAAGACCAGAGCATATGTACCAGCTCAGCACCCTCCGCTCTGCAGCGGGGGCACACCGCGTCCGTTGCGCCAAAGTATCTCTGAATCCTCCCGGGGGTCATATACGCCCTGTGCAAGATATAATAGTGAATAATTTGAAACCGCGCGTTCCTCGTGCTGTTGCGCGCCCGCCGTACCAATTGTGCCCACGTCGTGTCAGGTATGGGTTTGCCTAAGTCGGTCTCCCACTTGAACTTCAGCGTCTCTAGGGGCGGTAAGTGTGCCCGTAGCATCCTGCCATATAAGCAAGTCACCGCCTTTATCGTTCCCGCCGCCATCATGGTGTATTGGCAAGCCATAGCTGTTTCTGGCTCCGCCAGTCCCAGTCCCCAGTGCTTCTGAATCGCCCTTGTTAAGGCTGCGTGGAGGAGATATCCCCCACGTGGGAGGTCGAAGCGCTCCTGGAGGGCTAGGAACGGAAGGAGCTCCCCGTTTTCATAAAGGTCTCCTATCACCTGGACTCCTGCCTCCTCCCATTGCTGTAGGCGGGACCAGTCGCCCCCATGCGGTAGCGCCGTCAGCATGCCCAGTGGCATCTCCGGGGCGTAAGGGTGTTTTACTCCCGCACGCTTCTGCGCACGGTTCCAGCACTGCCGAAATGTGTTTTGCTCAAGGGTCAAGTCTCGAGCAGCAATTTTCTGTCTTAAAGCAATGTAGGCCAGTACATGTCGCGGCGTAACCCGCAGCCGCCCATCCTCCGGTAGACTCGTGCCACTTCTTGCGTGAACACCTGGAGCTGGGCAGCAAGGTAATAGAGCTCATAGTCTGGGACCGCCAGACCCCCCTCATCTTTCGGGCGGGTGAGTGTCGCCAGAACCACTCTGCACCTGCCCGCCCCCCATAGGAATGTGGTCAGCTGGGTCCGAAGGCGGCGGAAAAAGGAGCTGGGAATCCAGATCGGGAGCGTCTGGAAGTAGTATGACAGCCGCGGCAGCGCCACCATCTTCAGGAGGGCTATCCTACCAGCAATGGACAGTGGAAGCGTGGCCCAAAAGGCCATACTGCCCTTCAACCCCCTGACGCATCTCTCTACATTGCCCTCGAACAGAGCCGTAGCCGAGTGATATACATAGGCGCCAAGATAATGGAGACAAGTCGGTTCCCAATTAAGCAATGGCCGGTGGTCTGGGCGGGCTGTGCCCTCCCGCAGTGAAAAGAGGCTCGTTTTGGCCCAATTGACCTGCAGCCCCGATAGCCTACCAAAGCGTCCTAGCAGCTCCTCCGCGCCGTCTAGCTCTGCCGCATCCTTTTCAAGGAACAACAGGAGGTCATCGGCGTACAGCGAGATATACTGCCGCCCATCTCTCGCTTGCACACCTGCGAAGTACCGCCCTTTCCGGGCCTCCGCCGCTAATGGCTCAATCGCCAGGACGAACAATAGCGGGGATAGGGAGCAACCCTGTCGGGTGCCCCTCTCCACCGGGTATTGATGGGAGACCGAGGTCCCAACCCGCACTCTCGCCACCGCTGCTGTCTAAAGCACCTTCGTCCATCGGATATAACCCGCTCCCATCCCAAAGCGTTCCATGACCATATATAAATAGTCCCATTCTAGACTATCGAACGCTTTTTCGATGTCGACTGAGAGGGCGAATGGAGATCCATCGCCCTCCCGCGAGTCTTCCATGAGGCGGACGAGGCGCCGAATATTAAGCGTCGTGTTTCGAGCGGGGATAAAGCCATTCTGATCCTCATGAATCAGGGTGGGCATGTGCGATAAGAGTCCCGCCACCAGTATAGAGCTTAAGATTTTATAGTCAGCAGTGAGCATTGAGAGCGGCCTATAAGACGCAGGGCTGCTGCCGTCTCTGCCAGGTTTCAGTATTGGTATCACGATTGCTTCCCGCATCGATTGGGGGAGCCGACCGGTAGTTCCTGCTTCCTTGTAAACGGAGAAGAGCCGCAGCGCTAAGGCGTCTACATACTTGCCGTAGAATTCAACGGGTAGTCCATCTATCCCCGGCGTCTTATTCCGGGCCATGGTCTTGATAGCCCGTCTAATCTCCCCCAGGTCAACGTCTCTCCCCAAGTCCTTCGCTTGCTCCTCATCTAAGCGCGGTAGGGTGAGGCCATCCAGGAAAGCCGCCGCCTCCTCCACTCGGTCACCCTCTATACTTCCGTAGAGCCTCGCGCAGTAGCTCTGGAAGCCGTCCACTATGGCCGATTGGGTGTAGGATAAACGTCCCTCCCCGTCTGTAATATGCAAGATAGGGGAGCAGCGTTTCGTGGGGTTTGCAAGCCACGCTAGCAGAGTGCCCGATCTATCCCCCTCGACATGGGACCGCAGTGCATATGCCCGATGGTCAAAAGCCCGAAGCCGTTCCATTTCCACCGCCACCGCCTCCCTAGCCGAGCCAACCGCCTCCTGGAGCTCCGGACGGCCAGGGCGTTCCCTCTCCGCGTCCCGTAATTTCGCATCAGCCCTCTCCAGGTCCGACAGCAACACCCTTCTCGTGCCCACGCACTGAGTTATACACTGTCCCCTCATCACCACCTTAAAAGCATCCCATTCTGTTGCTCTAGAGTGCGTGGACCCCTCGTTAACGGTAAAGTACTGCGTCAACCCCTCTTCCAGAGCCGCTCCGAATAGCGGATCCTCTAGAGCAGGGGTACTCATAGTACTCCCCGCGGGCCTGTGGCGGCCCGGCAAGCCTTTCCTAGTGGCCCGCGGACCCCCGAGACATCATACCTGTCTTTTACGTTTTGTTTTTTTAAGTGTCTGCAGCAGTACGAGAGACTCTGCTGCTCTGTGGGAGCTGCCGGCCGGGCGAGACTCTGCTGCTCTGTGTGAGCTGCCGGCCGGGCGATCCTAGCAATGGCCAGAGTAAAGCTGCAGGGGCCTAAGAAGAGGTGAAATACAAAGGCCACATTAACATGCAAATGGTCTTTTAAAGACCTGTTAAGTGCTCGGGTGCTGCTGTGAGTGTGTGTGCGCCCCGGCTGGCACACAGGCAGGGTGAGATGACAGAGGGTGACAGAGGGAGTGGGAGGGAAAGGGAGGGGGAGGGGGACGGAGAGTGAGTGAGAGGGAGTGAGTAAGTGAGAGGGAGTGAGTGAGAGGGAGGAGGGAGTGAGTGGGAGGGAGGGAGTGAGAGGGAAGGAGTGAGAGGGAGGGAGTGAGAGGGAAGGAGTGGGAGGGAGGGAGTGAGAGGGAGGGAGTGAGTGAGAGGGAGGGAGTGAGAGAGAGAGAGAGGGAGTGAGAGAGAGGGAGTGAGAGAGAGGGAGTGAGAGAGAGGGAGTGAGAGGGAGGCAGTGGGAGGGAGTGGGAGGGAGGGAGTGGGAGTGAGGGAGTGAGAGGGAGGGAGTGAGAGGGAGGGAGTGAGTGAGGAAGTGAGAGGGAGGGAGTAAGTGAGTGGGAGTGAGTGATTGATTGGGAGTGAGTGAGTGAGTGACTGGGAGTGAGTGAGTGAGTGGGAGTGAGTGAGATGGATGGAGTGAGTGAGAGGGATGGAGTGAGTGAGAGGGATGGAGTGAGTGAGAGGGAGGGAGTGAGAGAGAGAGAGGGAGTGAGAGAGAGGGAGTGAGAGAGAGGGAGTGAGAGGGAGGCAGTGGGAGGGAGTGGGAGGGAGGGAGTGGGAGTGAGGGAGTGAGAGAGAGGGAGTGAGAGGGAGGGAGTGAGTGAGGAAGTGAGAGGGAGGGAGTAAGTGAGTGGGAGTGAGTGAGTGATTGGGAGTGAGTGAGTGAGTGACTGGGAGTGAGTGGGAGTGAGTGAGAGTGATGGAGTGAGTGAGAGGGATGGAGTGAGTGAGAGGGATGGAGTGAGTGGGAGGAAGGGAGGGAGTGAGAGGGAGGAGTGAGTGAGTGAGAGGGAGGGAGTGAGTGAGTGAGTGAGTGAGTGAGAGGGAGGGAGGGAGTGAGAGGGAAGGAGTGAGAGGGAGGGAGTGAGAGGGAAGGAGTGGGAGGGAGGGAGTGAGTGGGAGGGAGGGAGGGAGTGGGAGTGAGTGAGTGAGAGGGAGTGAGTGAGTGAGAGGGAGTGAGTGAGTTGGAGGGAGGGAGGGAGTGAGAGGGAGGAGTAGGTGAGTGAGTGAGAGAGAGGGATGGAGGGAGTGAGAGGGAGGGAGGAAGTGAGAGGGAGGGAGTGGGAGGGAGGGAGTGAGTGAGAGGGAAGGAGGGAGGGAGTGGGAGGGAGGGAGTGGGAGTGAGTGAGTGAGTGAGTGGGAGGGAGGGAGTGAGTGGGAGGGAGTGAGTGGGAGAGATTGAGTGGGAGGGAGTGAGTAAGAGGGATGGAGTGAGTGGGAGGGAGGGAGTGAGTGAGAGGGAGGGAGTGAGGGAGGGACTGAGAGGGAGGGAGTGAGAGGGAGGGAGTGAGTGAGAAGGAAGGAGTGGGCAGGAAGGAGTGGGCAGGAGGGAGTGAGAGAGAGGGAGTGAGAGGGAGGGAGTGAGTGAGAGGGAGGGAGTGAGTGGGAGGGAGTGAGTGAGAGGGATGGAGTGAGTGAGAGGGATGGAGTGAGTGAGAGGGGTGGAGTGAGTGAGTGGGAGGGAGGGAGTGAGTGAGAGGGAAGGAGGGAGTGAGTGAGAGGGAGGGAGTGAGAGGGAGGGAGGGAGTGAGAGGGAGAGAGGGAGTGAGAGGGAGGGAGTGAGAGAGAGGGAGTGAGAGAGAGGCAGTGAGAAGAGGGAGTGAGAGGGAGGGAGTGGGAGGGAGGGAGTGGGAGGGAGGGAGTGAGTGAGGGAGTGAGAGGGAGACAGTAAGTGAGTGGGAGTGAGTGAGTGAGTGGGAGTGAGTGAGTGAGTGGGAGTGAGTGAGAGGGATGGAGTGAGTGGGAGGGATGGAGTGAGTTGGAGGGAGGGAGGGAGGGAGTGAGAGGGAGGGAGGGAGGGAGTGAGAGGGAGTGAGAAGGAGGGAGGGAGTGAGAGGGAGGGAGGGAGTGAGAGGGAGGGAGGGAGTGAGAGAGACGGAGAGGGAGTGAGATGGAGGGAGGGAGAGGGAGTGAGGTGGAGATAGAGAGGGAGGGAGATGGAGAGGGAGGGAAAGGGAGGGAGACGGAAAGGGAGGGAGACAGAGAGGGAGAGAGAGGGAGGGAAAGGGAGGGAGACTGATGGGGAATGACATGGAGGGAGCGGGAGGGAGACTGATGGGGAGTGAGATGGAGGGAAAGGGAGGGAGACTGATGGGGAGTGAGATGGAGGGAAAGGGAGGGAAATGGAGAGAGAGGGAGGGAAAGGGGGAAATGGATGGAAAGGGAGGGAGACGGGGAGGGAGTGAGAGGGAGGGAAAGGGAGGGGGATGGAGAGGGAGTGAAAGGGAGGGAGACGGAGAGGGAGTGAGAGGGAGGGAGAGGGAGGGAAAGGGAGGGAGATGGAGAGGGAGTGAGAGGGAGGGAGAGGGAGGGAAAGGAAGGGAAATGGAGGGAGAGGGAGGGAAAGGGAGTGAGACTGAGAGTGAGAGGGAGGGAGACGGAGAGGGAGGGGGAGAGAGGGAGGGAGGGAGAGAGTGGGAGTGAGAGAGAGTGAGTGAGACAGTCAGAGTGAGACATAGGAAGACAGGAGAGAGGGAGGGAGAAAGGGAGAGAGAGCTATAGAAAGGGAGAGAGAGCAATAGAGAGGGAGGGAGACCGAGAGAGAAAGAGAGCGAGAGATGTGTGTATGCCAGGATGGCTCAGTGGACGAAGGCGCCCGCTGCAGGGACCTGTGATCAACCTTATGGTCAGTTTTATGTTGTTGCTCTAGCCCCGCCCCTCCCCCACTGATCCCGCCCCCCACCGATGCGGCCCTCGGACACAAACCAAACTGTAAATTTGGCCCCCGAGAGAAAGTTTGTGAGTACCCATGCTCTAGAGTCTCCGGTCGGAGCCTCCAGGTCGGCACCCTGGGCTTTTCAGTCGCCCAGTCTAAGTGAATCAGGAGCAGGTTATGGCCCGAGATCGTCCTTGACAGGTATTCAGACCAGGCAACAGATGGTAACACTTCCCGCAAACATAATATCGCATCCAGCCTGACGTGGAGATCGTGTAATCCGGAAAAGAACGAGTAATCCCGTTCGGTTGGGTTTTGCGTCCGCCATGCATCAGTCAGCCCCCAGCTCTCTTGCCAATCCCGTCTACCCTTGGCGATGCGGTGTACCGGGGAGTCCCTCAGGGGTGGGTGTGATCTGTCTAAATGCACTTCTGCTACTGTGTTGAAGTCCCCTCCCATGAGTGTCGGGCCCACTAGGAAACTCGCCAGTGTCCCCGATAGACCTGCATAAAAGGCCAGTTGTTCTACATTTGGGGCATACACACTGCACAGTACAATAACTTTCCCTCGCAACCTGCCCTCTACCGCCACATATCTCCCCTCTGGATCTATCAGCTGCCGTGTCAATTGAAAGGGTGTCCCCGCTCTTACCCATATCAGGGCTCCCCTAGCGTAGGCCGAGTAAGAGGTGTGGAAGACCTGTCCCCTCCATCTTCTCTGCAGTGCCACCCCTTCCTGCCTTGTAAGATGAGTCTCTTGTAATAGCGCAATGTGAATCCCTCTCCTCAGTAGGTGGGCGTGCACTTTATGCCTGCGTTGCATCGTGTGTAGGCCCCTCACGTTCCAGGTTACGCATTTCAGTACATTCACACTAGCCATTGTCCCGTAGTACAAGGTTCTGCCTCCTTCCCATGGTCGTTCCCCTGCGGACGGTGGACCCTCCCCAACCCCAAACTTGAACTCCCAACTGTCCAACCCCTAAACATTCCGGGGTCAGCATCTGTAAACAACCCCCCTCAGCAATCCCCAACTGTGTTCCCCCCCCTTCCCCCAGAACAGGCCCCAATATCGAGATACCAGACCCCATCCAAACTGTCTTACCTGAAGTACCCCAGGTGACTAATGCACGGCCGCAGCCGTGAGTGCCTTAAGGGCTAACGGAGCGAGGCTTCGCCCAGGAGGGAAATCACTGGGGATAGATTCTGTTTAGGTAATCAGAGGCAGGAATCTGAATCAATATTGTTAAATATACAAAGCTTCTGACACCATGGATTACACAGGTTATTTTTTGTTCAAGTCCTATTTATTGACTGTGAACGCTATTTGTCTTAGCACATTATTTTGGGGTTCAAACAGGTACACATGGGGTGTGAACAGCTCAGCTTAGAATATCTCCTTATGACATAAAGTACATTCACTATTTACAACAACATGTAGAAAACACAGTTACAAAATTACAATGAAAAAATTAATGAATTCAAACGATCAACAAAAAAGAAAAGTGAGTTAATGTGACAACAAAATCCTATTTACGAATGGTATTTCAAGGTCCTACCATAAATCTAAGAGAGATTATATTAGTGTCCCAGGGGAATATTATCAATTTGTCCCTCAAAGGGAAAAGTTAGTTATCCTGTATCATGCCAGGGACAGTCATGTATTCAAAATTATTAGATGCCTGATTGTGAGATACGTCTCTCACTATATGTCCCAAGTATTAAATTAGATCATATGGCATATGTCTCTCCTGGCACTGGAGTTGAGCCTACGCGTTTCGACCTGGATAGAAATCTTGACAGGATGGAAAATTTAGGCAGGTCTTCATCAGGGCTCGCAGTAGGTGTTGGGGATCATCATGTCACACCTACGGGAGATTTTTAAGGGGCATGTTTTAGTGGTTGAATATGAGACATGGGACCAGTTACAGTGCTTATAAGTGGTATTTACAAATCAGTGTAAATGTTAGTTGTTTGGATTGGAGATCACGTACCCGAGTGTGGAAAAATCGGTACTGCATTCGTTGAGTACAGTTGAGTATCAGGAGGCGGGGTTTCTCACAAGCCGGTGTGGCTGTGTGTCCGCAGTCTTTAGTTACTGTGGAGAGAAGCAGGGAGATGAATTCAAAACTTCGTGTGGATCAATTAGGTCCTGGGAGCTTCTCTGCGTTTGGAGCCTATTTCATGATGCATACGTAAAAGCGGCGTGTTGCCGATCTCAATTGGTGTTACGCTGGCATAAAGCATGTGTGCTTTGTTATTAATTGTAGAGTTACAGTTAGCCATGCTTAGTTTGTGGGGTGCCAGTGCATCTCGTACCTGGGGAAATCTGGAAATTTCCTTTATAGCGCCACGGCGTCGTCGTTGCAGGACAGGTTCTCCGCAAGGTAGAGGAGCAAGCGGGCATTACATTCCCGGCGTCTCCTCTTGAGCGAGTTGCTTCTCTCTCCGCCACCGCTGTAATGAATTTACGCAGCGTTCCGAAGGCTTAGAGTCTTACGTCTTGGTCGCGGTTGAGAGCGGAGCTCTCATAGGCTTGTTCGCCGGTTTTGATGTTTAAGCGCTGCTGATTGGACGGCGTGTCGCGTCATGGGCACATGCGCTTGTTGCTAGGAGATCAGGACGCTTTTTTCTTCGGCGAAAGCTTCTGACATCGCGCTGGAGTTTATGTTGTATTATTCACATGAAGTTGGATATTTCCGATAGTTCATTAAGTCTGTGGTTGACTGTATCAAGATACATAATTGTCTTGGCTTCTTGCTTGGACAAGTTCTCAGCCACATTTTTCCCTTTCACTTGTTTCACCACAGTCCATTTCAGGTCATCTGGTCCGTGCTGTTTTTCAATGCAATGGGAGACCATGGGTGCATTTTCCTTTTTGCATCGAATTCTGGAGCGATGTTGTGATATTCTTGTTTTTACGGGCTGGCTTGTTTTACCAACGTACGCAAGCCCGCAAGGGCATATGGCACAGTAGATAACGTTGCAGGTATTGCAGTTTGTAAATACCTCATGTTTGATTTGTTTCAGGCCATAGAAAAAAACTGTTCCTTCTATAGTGCTACTACAGGAAATGCAATTGCCGCATTTATGGTGTCCTTTGACTGGCGGAAGGTTCAGGAGTGACTGGATTGAACTTTCTTGCCTCGGTAATGTAGTGTCAGCTCGAACCAATTTGTTTCTCACACTCTCATTCTTTTTAAGTGCGAAAATAGGTGGACCTTCAAATGGTTTCAGGCTCCGGACTGTATTCCAATTTTTTGTGACTATTTTCTTGATTTCTGCGGTTGCTCCTGAGAAGGTTGTCACACATACAATTGTGGTGTCTTCCTTGTTTTTGTCTTTGGGAGTCAAAAGGGTATCTCTCGGGATGTACCATGCTCTCTTCATGCTTCTCTTTAGTAATTTCCTGGGATATCCTCTTTCGATCAGTTTATGTAACAACTCTTGGGCATGGTGGAAATAGTCAGTTTTCTTGGTGCAATTCCTGCGCAGTCTCATGAATTGGCTAAATGGTAAGTTTTCACGGAGGTTGCGTTGGTGAAAACTGGAGAAGTGTAAAAAAGTGTTGCGGTCAGTCTCTTTGGTGTATAGCGTGGTATACATATTGCCCTCTTCATGTTTGACCATTAAATCCAAGAAGTTTATTTGTGTTTTGTTATATGTCAGAGTGAACTGGATGTTGGGATTACGGTCATTGAGCCAGACAGCAAATTCATTCAATGTTATTTCATCGCCTCGCCACAGCATGAAGACGTCGTCTATATAACGTCGCCAAACTTTTATATGTCCTTCGAATGGATTGTTGTTATAAATCCAAGTGGCTTCATATAGGGCCATGTACATTATAGCCATTTCCGGTGCGAAGGGACATCCCATGGCCGTCCCCATCGTTTGGAGGTATTGTACGTTATTGAATTTAAAGAAATTGAATTTCAGACAAATTTCCGCTAGTTTGATTAGGAAATCTGTGGGGACATTATGTGGCCTTTCTCTCTTTTCCAGGAAAAATTCTAGTGCTTCCAAACCGTCTTCTTGCGGGATATTCGAATATAAACTCACGATGTCCATGGTGACCAGAAATTCCATTGATTCATCAAAGGGTTGGCCATCTAGAAAATTTATCGCTTCCATCGTGTCCTTAATGAAGCTTGCAGTCTGGCCCACGAGGGGTTTTAAAAACGTGTCAACGTATTTGGCCGGTCGTTCCAGAATTGAGTTCACCCCCGATATAATCGGGCGGCCAGGAGGGTTCATGGGGTCCTTGTGAACTTTAGGTAGAATATACATCAAGGGCGTACGTGGATTCTTGTTTATTAAATATTCTCCCTCTTTTTTGGATAGCCATCCTTCTTTTCTACCTTGATTGGCCAGCGTTTCTAGGCGATCTTTCAGTTTTTCGTTCCAGTTGTCATTCGTTTTTTTATAGTATTTTTCATCTGTGAGTTGCCGCAGCACTTCAGCTTCATACATTTCCCGTGGGAGGATAACAATCCCCCCACCTTTGTCTGCCGGCTTGATAATGAGACTTTTGTTGTCTTGGAGTCCCTGTAGGGCAATTTTTTCATCCAATGTTAGATTCCATTTTATATATTTTTTCTTCGTTCTCTTTTCTAACGTGTCTAGGTCACGTAACACGTTCTTTTCGAACGTTAGTAATTCCACGGGCATCTGACTGGAATTAGGAAAAAAGGTTGAAGGATTTTTCAGTCCAGAATAGTTTCTAGTCATTAGGTCTGGTTGGTTTTCAAAGAATATCTTAAGTCTCATTTTTCGAAATAGTTGGATGATTTCCAATTTAGTTTGACAGATATCTGGACGGACAGTTGGAATGAATGTTAGGCCATTCTGTAGCACACTTCTTTCGCTATCTGACAAGATGTGGTTGGACAAGTTGAAGACTGCGTTTAGGTACGGTTTTACCATCGGTAAACTCGTCTCCTCGTTGTGATCTCCCCTTGATATTGGTTGTTGGGGCGGTTGAACCACCTGTTGCCTCTCGGGCGGCCAAGGGATCTGCCTCTGCCTCTGTTGGAAAAAGGTGCCTGTTGGTAAAATTGGCGGGCTTGGTCGTCTCTGTTGCTAGTGGAGGCGTCGGCGTCACTTGAGTTGGTTGATGCAGAGGAATCTTCTGAGAATGTTATGAATTGTCTTCTACTTCTGCCTCCGTATGTGCGTAAGGCGCTGGTGTTCTGTTGTTGTTTGTAGTAGTCCTTATCCAGATATGGGTACGTTTTTTTCTCGGAATAGTTTGTAATGTCTTTCAATAGTTTCTGTTTTTTGAAGTCTTCTGTTGTTTTCTGGAAGATTTGATTTTCTTTTTCTAATTTACTTAAAAGTGCCTGGGCGTTCTCAATTGCTTTGTTGTTCTTGAAGGCTTCTTCCAGTTCTTTAATTAACTCCTGTTCTTTTAGTCCTAGTCGTTCAGCAGTTTTGATTGAATGAAACATCCAATCTCTTGAACATTTAGTGCCGATGTGGCTGAATCCTTCCAAATATTCGGGATCGTCTGTGAAGATCACCGGCACATTTTTTACTTGTAAACCAACTGGAGTGGTTCCCACTCGTAGGTGTTCTAGTAGTACTTCCCCATGAAGGGATGTTCTTATTTGTTTTTTCTTCAGGCGGGCAATTTTTTCCAATTCAGTGGATTGGCCAGCTTGTAGTGCGGTATTTCCAGGATTCAATGTTGATGGTCTCTTCAACAGAGTTTCAATGTCTTCTTCTCTAATGCTCAGAGTCTTCGGTTCTGACATTTAGATATCGACAGGGTGAAATTTTAATAGGAGTACTCGGGTACGTGAAATTCTTGAGTAGCACTGTTTGTAAGGGATAGGTGTTGTATTTGGTTGGGTGTCACACCAGTGTACCATGGATGGATTTAAGCAGAAAGTGGACTTATCGTTCTGCTAGGTGGGGCTTGTCTCTCCAATGGGGAAAATTGGATTTTCGAATAATCCCTCGTAGACTTGGTGTCTACACTAAGTTTTACAAAAATCACTGGGGATAGATTCTGTTTAGGTAATCAGAGGCAGGAATCTGAATCAATATTGTTAAATATACAAAGCCTCTGACACCTCGGATTACACAGGTTATTTTTTGTTGAATGTACTTTATGTCATAAGGAGATATTCTAAGCTGAGCTGTTCACACCCCATGTGTACCTGTTTGAACCCGTAAATAATGTGCTAAGACAAATAGCGTTCACAGTCAATAAATAGGACTTGAACAAAAAGTACTACTAGAACACCTACGAGCGGGAACCACTCCAGTTGGTTTACAAGTAAAAAATGTGCCGGTGATCTTCACAGACGATCCCGAATATTTGGAAGGATTCAGCCACATCGGCACTAAATGTTCAAGAGATTGGATGTTTCATTCAATCAAAACTGCTGAACGACTAGGACTAAAAGAACAGGAGTTAATTAAAGAACTGGAAGAAGCCTTCAAGAACAACAAAGCAATTGAGAACGCCCAGGCACTTTTAAGTAAATTAGAAAAAGAAAATCAAATCTTCCAGAAAACAACAGAAGACTTCAAAAAACAGAAACTATTGAAAGACATTACAAACTATTCCGAGAAAAAAACTTACCCATATCTGGATAAGGACTACTACAAACAACAACAGAACACCAGCGCCTTACGCACATACGGAGGCAGAAGTAGAAGACAATTCATAACATTCTCAGAAGATTCCTCTGCATCAACCAACTCAAGTGACGCCGACGCCTCCACTAGCAACAGAGACGACCAAGCCCGCCAATTTTACCAACAGGCACCTTTTTCCGACAGAGGCAGAGGCAGATCCCGTGGCCGCCCGAGAGGCAACAGGTGGTTCAACCGCCCCAACAACCAATATCAAGGGGAGATCACAACGAGGAGACGAGTTTACCGATGGTAAAACCGTACCTAAACGCAGTCTTCAACTTGTCCAACCACATCTTGTCAGATAGCGAAAGAAGTGTGCTACAGAAAGGCCTAACATTCATTCCAACTGTCCGTCCAGATATCTGTCAAACTAAATTGGAAATCATCCAACTATTTCGAAAAATGAGACTTAAGATATTCTTTGAAAACCAACCAGACCTAATGACTAGAAACTATTCTGGACTGAAAAATCCTTCAACCTTTTTTCCTAATTCCAGTCAGATGCCCGTGGAATTACTAACGTTCGAAAAGAACGTGTTACGTGACCTAGACACGTTAGAAAAGAGAACGAAGAAAAAATATATAAAATGGAATCTAACATTGGATGAAAAAATTGCCCTACAGGGACTCCAAGACAACAAAAGTCTCATTATCAAGCCGGCAGACAAAGGTGGGGGGATTGTTATCCTCCCACGGGAAATGTATGAAGCTGAAGTGCTGCGGCAACTCACAGATGAAAAATACTATAAAAAAACGAATGACAACTGGAACGAAAAACTGAAAGATCGCCTAGAAACGCTGGCCAATCAAGGTAGAAAAGAAGGATGGCTATCCAAAAAAGAGGGAGAATATTTAATAAACAAGAATCCACGTACGCCCTTGATGTATATTCTACCTAAAGTTCACAAGGACCCCATGAACCCTCCTGGCCGCCCGATTATATCGGGGGTGAACTCAATTCTGGAACGACCGGCCAAATACGTTGACACGTTTTTAAAACCCCTCGTGGGCCAGACTGCAAGCTTCATTAAGGACACGATGGAAGCGATAAATTTTCTAGATGGCCAACCCTTTGATGAATCAATGGAATTTCTGGTCACCATGGACATCGTGAGTTTATATTCGAATATCCCGCAAGAAGACGGTTTGGAAGCACTAGAATTTTTCCTGGAAAAGAGAGAAAGGCCACATAATGTCCCCACAGATTTCCTAATCAAACTAGCGGAAATTTGTCTGAAATTCAATTTCTTTAAATTCAATAACGTACAATACCTCCAAACGATGGGGACGGCCATGGGATGTCCCTTCGCACCGGAAATGGCTATAATGTACATGGCCCTATATGAAGCCACTTGGATTTATAACAACAATCCATTCGAAGGACATATAAAAGTTTGGCGACGTTATATAGACGACGTCTTCATGCTGTGGCGAGGCGATGAAATAACATTGAATGAATTTGCTGTCTGGCTCAATGACCGTAATCCCAACATCCAGTTCACTCTGACATATAACAAAACACAAATAAACTTCTTGGATTTAATGGTCAAACATGAAGAGGGCAATATGTATACCACGCTATACACCAAAGAGACTGACCGCAACACTTTTTTACACTTCTCCAGTTTTCACCAACGCAACCTCCGTGAAAACTTACCATTTAGCCAATTCATGAGACTGCGCAGGAATTGCACCAAGAAAACTGACTATTTCCACCATGCCCAAGAGTTGTTACATAAACTGATCGAAAGAGGATATCCCAGGAAATTACTAAAGAGAAGCATGAAGAGAGCATGGTACATCCCGAGAGATACCCTTTTGACTCCCAAAGACAAAAACAAGGAAGACACCACAATTGTATGTGTGACAACCTTCTCAGGAGCAACCGCACAAATCAAGAAAATAGTCACAAAAAATTGGAATACAGTCCGGAGCCTGAAACCATTTGAAGGTCCACCTATTTTCGCACTTAAAAAGAATGAGAGTGTGAGAAACAAATTGGTTCGAGCTGACACTACATTACCGAGGCAAGAAAGTTCAATCCAGTCACTCCTGAACCTTCCGCCAGTCAAAGGACACCATGAATGCGGCAATTGCATTTCCTGTAGTAGCACTATAGAAGGAACAGTTTTTTTCTATGGCCTGAAACAAATCAAACATGAGGTATTTACAAACTGCAATACCTGCAACGTTATCTACTGTGCCATATGCCCTTGCGGGCTTGCGTACGTTGGTAAAACAAGCCAGCCCGTAAAAACAAGAATATCACAACATCGCTCCAGAATTCGATGCAAAAAGGAAAATGCACCCATGGTCTCCCATTGCATTGTAAAACAGCACGGACCAGATGACCTGAAATGGACTGTGGTGAAACAAGTGAAAGGGAAAAATGTGGCTGAGAACTTGTCCAAGCAAGAAGCCAAGACAATTATGTATCTTGATACAGTCAACCATGGACTTAATGAACTATCGGAAATATCCAACTTCATGTGAATAATACAACATAAACTCCAGCGCGATGTCAGAAGCTTTCGCCGAAGAAAAAAGCGTCCTGATCTCCTAGCAACAAGCGCATGTGCCCATGACGCGACACGCCGTCCAATCAGCAGCGCTTAAACATCAAAACCGGTGAACAAGCCTATGAGAGCTCCGCTCTCAACCGCGACCAAGACGTAAGACTCTAAGCCTTCGGAACGCTGCGTAAATTCATTACAGCGGTGGCGGAGAGAGAAGCAACTTGCTCAAGAGGAGACGCCGGGAATGTAATGCCCCCTTGCTCCTCTACCTTGCGGAGAACCTGTCCCGCAACGACGACGCCGTGGCGCTATAAAGGAAATTTCCAGATTTCCCCAGGTACGAGATGCACTGGCACCCCACAAACTAAGCATGGCTAACTGTAACTCTACAATTAATAACAAAGCACACATGCTTTATGCCAGCGTAACACCAATTGAGATCGGCAACACGCCGCTTTTACGTATGCATCATGAAATAGGCTCCAAACGCAGAGAAGCTCCCAGGACCTAATTGATCCACACGACGTTTTGAATTCATCTCCCTGCTTCTCTCCACAGTAACTAAAGACTGCGGACACACAGCCACACCGGCTTGTGAGAAACCCCGCCTCCTGATACTCAACTGTACTCAACGAATGCAGTACCGATTTTTCCACACTCGGGTACGTGATCTCCAATCCAAACAACTAACATTTACACTGATTTGTAAATACCACTTATAAGCACTGTAACTGGTCCCATGTCTCATATTCAACCACTAAAACATGCCCCTTAAAAATCTCCCGTAGGTGTGACATGATGATCCCCACCACCTACTGCGAGCCCTGATGAAGACCTGCCTAAATTTTCCATCCTGTCAAGATTTCTATCCAGGTCGAAACGCGTAGGCTCAACTCCAGTGCCAGGAGAGACATATGCCATATGATCTAATTAAATACTTGGGACATATAGTGAGAGACGTATCTCACAATCAGGCGTCTAATAATTTTGAATACATGACTGTCCCTGGCATGATACAGGATAACTAACTTTTCCCTTTGAGGGACAAATTGATAATATTCCCCTGGGACACTAATATAATCTCTCTTAGATTTATGGTAGGACCTTGAAATACCATTCGTAAATAGGATTTTGTTGTCACATTAACTCACTTTTCTTTTTTGTGGATCGTTTGAATTCATTAATTTTTTCATTGTAATTTTGTAACTGTGTTTTCTACATGTTGTTGTAAATAGTGAATGTACTTTATGTCATAAGGAGATATTCTAAGCTGAGCTGTTCACACCCCATGTGTACCTGTTTGAACCCCAAAATAATGTGCTAAGACAAATAGCGTTCACAGTCAATAAATAGGACTTGAACAAAAAATAACCTGTGTAATCCATGGTGTCAGAGGCTTTGTATATTTAACAATATCGCCCAGGAGGGAGCCACATGTCCGGCCCCCGCCCCCATCTCCCCATGACTGATAACAGTGCTTTGCCATTCGCCCAGCGCCCAGCTCCGGTTCCAACAAACTCACTAGACAGGAGAGACCCCGTAAGCACCCTACCCTTTACCCATCAGATGGAAGTCAAATGTTCAGGATTTCTTCAGCTGTCTGCGGCGTCACCAGCGGGCCCTTGGCGTCGTGGATCCCAGACAGGTCCGATTCCGAACCCGAGGCCGAAGCATGTGTCTCTGTGTCCGTGCCTCTCTTGGACTGGGAGTCCTCCGTTCTCGCCATCGTCACCACCGCTTGTAGCGCCCCCTTGCGCTCAGCCTCAGTCTGTGAGGTGGTCGGCTTCCCAGCTCCGCGCCTCCGTTTGCGCAGTCGTTGCGATTGTCGCAGGCCCGCCGGTGCTCGCTCCCGCTCCTTTTCCCGCTCCTCTCGGATCTTAGCTCCGTCCGTGCCCGCCTTGTAGGTTTCCCACCAACTCCAAGCGTCCGCGGCCAAGTTGAAGAACAACGTTTTTTCATCCACTACTATCCGAAGTCTGGCCGGGAATAGCAAGGAGTATGGAATACCCTCAGTCCGCAGCTCCTTCTTGATCGTTAGAAAGGAGGCCCGCAATCTTTGCGTTTCAAATGTGAAGTCCGGAAACAGCGTGACCTTACTGTTCGCGATTTGGAAAGGGCCAGCGTCCCGGGCTCTCTGCAGCAGCAGGTCCCTGTCCTTGTAGTGTAGCAAGTTGGCCACGATCGGTCTCGGCGGTAGGCCAGGTTTGGGCGGGCCGGACGGAACCCGGTGTGCTCTCTCCAGGGTGAAGAAGGGTGACAGGCCCTCAGGTGCTACTTCAGTCTTAAGCCAATTGTCAAGGTAGGCTACCAAGTCAGCCCCCCCTTCACTTTCCGGGACACCTACTACGCGGACGTTACTGCATCGGCTCCTGTTTTCCGCATCCTCAGCGCGTCTTTCCAAGATCTGGATTCGGTCCAGTGCCTCCGTGAGTTTGCTCTCCAAAGTTTTATGGGCAGGAGCCAGGTCCTTCAGGGTGACCTCAGTCTCCTTCACTCTGTCTTTCAACTTGTCGTGATCGGCTCGAAGCAGGCCAAGGCCCGACGCCACCTGCGCAATATCATTTTGCAGCATCTCTCTGGTGGTCGTTATGGCCTCCAGGATGCGATCTTGCAGCCGCTGCAGGTCAGTGGGCTCCCCGGTGTCACCCTCCATTGTCTCCGAGGTCGCCGCTTCTTCCTGCTTGCCTCTCGGCTTCCCCATGGCGCACAATGTGTCTCCCCGAGTCTCTGCTCAAAATGTATCCGCCCCTCAGGCACACCTCCGTCGTACTAGCTCTCCCAGCAGAAGGGTAGACTACTCCGCCAATGCGTCTAGCCGCAGTGGCGAGCTCCGCCGTTCAGGGTCCGGGCGTGCAGGGGTGCCTGCGTGCCGCTCCCAGCCGGCAGCGGCAAGGTCTCGATAGTCACTCACCCCAGGGCCTCGGGTTCACCCCCAGCGGTCCCCCCCCTCAACAGTTCGAGGGCAGTTGGTGCCGGGCCACGAAGCGCGGAGCGACTGGAGCCCCAGCCGTCGCGCATGGCCGTCTTCCTTTCTTCTCGTCCCCGGCGTCTGGAGCGCACCAGGCGTATCAGGCTATCAGCCGCCCTCACTCGACCCTCCGCCGCCCTCTGCGAGCCACCCAGCGCTCCCGCTCACCACTTATCCCCGGGGTGGGGGGAGGGTTCAAGACTCCTTCAGCTCTCCGGGCTCCAGCCGCTCCGCTCCGACCCACAACGCTGCCACAGTGTCCGGTGCCCGCAAGGAGCACTTCACCGTCTGCTCAGCCTCCCCGGGCTGTCCTCACGTGGCAGTGCCGCTGCGTCGCGAAGTCTCAGGCAGGGGTGCCGCAGGGTCGCCGGGCCCCCGGTGGGGCTCGGTTCGGCAAGCCGCAGTCGACGACGGGCCTCCGCCTCCACGTTAGGCGCAGCCGCCCGGTTCGCCCAGCAGGGCGCGATCAGCCTTTCCCCGCAGCCGCCATTTTTGGCGCCTCTCCTGTTCGGCTCCGGTGGCCTCAAGTCGCGGCGTCCGTTCCCAGTAGTGCGACCTCCTCGGGAGCCACTAGCCCGCTCCGCTCTCGCCCCACTGACTCCTGCGGTCGGATCGCTCCAGTCCAGAGCTGCGCTGGGCTCCTCGCGGCTTTAGGCAGGATTAGCGCGGGGAATGGGCGCGGAGCTCCGGGCTCACGCCGCCATTACCCTCGGCGTGCAAGCCACGCCCCCTACAATTCTACAATTTGATGCGGGTGTTTTTGGTTCAATTACTTCTCTAGAAGGTTCTGTTCCTGATGTTACCTGTACTACTAATGTTTAGTGACATTTTTCTTCCATATGTTTTATTATGCATATAATACGTATATACAATTATACCTGACATGTTATAATGTGCATTTCTACATTTTTCCTACCTTCAGAATGGTGAAAACCTTACCTGATAGCAAGAATAAAATGTCCATATTAGCTTATAAAGGCTAAAAGGAGGGTCTGTTAGAATAGAAATGTATTATTGCCATATTACTCGTATTTTACCTGATATTATGTATTTATATAGCTAATTATATAGCTAATTCATTATATATGCATACGCAACTAGTAAATGCAGATGTTACGTTAGTTAGGTTGACATCTGTGCCACCATTTTACCTCTCGAAGATGCCATTTTGTATTACAATCGAAACTTTTACTGATCATTTACGAGAAATGGTCCTTGGTAAGTTATCTATTCAAGACAGAGCATACCTGATAGACATGAGAAGGGAGTATAATAGATGCACATTCTGTAATTCCTCCAATGCATCTTCCTTTCGCTCAGCATGCATTTCTGGACATTTCAGCTCTGCTCACAATAAAAAGCAATACTGCCCTTTGCAGCATCATTTTCCATACACAAAACATATACAGACACACACTTGTACAGATCGCAAACACACTTTTTTTAAAATGCAGCTTGTGACAACAGTATTGCAGAGTAATCAAGGAACCTACTTCCGACTAAAACGTTGATGTACACACAATATTTTAATCAAGTTGCTTACGAATGAGGAAGGCATGCTGGCACCTACCTCTTACCTGAAAGTCAGTAGCTGAACGGGGGATTTATAGTGCAGAAAACACGTCAGTCCTGTCTTTTATTTACCCCACCACCTTTGTGAGGAATGTGTCTGGTTAAAATTAACCAAGTCCTCTCTCTCTGTTTGCTTGTTTTTGTATAAGATGGCAGACCATGATGTTGTTCACTGGGCATACAAAAGAGCACAGAAATGGCATAGTACAATAGATTCATCCTTCTAACCATACAAACAATCTTCCATGTCCTAGGGTCTCATTACACGGACCCGTCTTTTGCTGCGTTAACACTGCACTCAGCAAACGCCCATACCACTGGTATAATGCATTTAATTCTTTCTCAAGGTCATTGGAAATACTAAAAGGCACACATCTGAGTTGAGGCTTGAAAGGCCTCGCTCCATCCTTCACAATGATTTTATGTTTAAATCTGGAAATCTTCCCCAACTCGCCTTAGAACAGATACGGATACTCATTCATAATATTTTCCAGTTCTGAATTATCCTTTATAGCTGATGCCTGCTCCGAAGTTCCTGGTTTCAAAATCATGCCAAAAAGCCCTTGGTGAAACCACCTTAGGATATCACGTCCCCTGTTTCCAACAGACATTCTCCACGCTATTCTTCTCTCTTTGAATTCAACTAGGTTATCAATATAACAACAAAGGTCAATGCTACGGCCTTCATAGGATACCATCTTCTCATGGTAATAATGTTCTAGAAGGGTAGACCTTATCAAATAACTCAAGGGTAACCCTTGTTATCCATGCCCCAGAATCCACCAACAACGTTACAATTTTACCTCCCACAGAAATTTCAACATCGGGATCAATGCAAGAACTGGGATCCCCACTCTTTATATCTTCCATCTTGACAAGAACCATGTCTCTCAGACCTCTACCAATGTGGTCCTCATATCATCACACAAGTCTCCATTATTTTTTTTTATTTTTTTTTAAAGAATTTTTATTGCAGATGCACAGATACACGTAGAATCACTTTGGCACTGTCAAACGTACAGGAAATCAGTACATACAGAAGCAAAGAATGCCAAAAAATCCCCCAATTCTCCTCAGTGCTCAAGGCAGCAGTCAGTTTGTCCACACATAGAGGTCCTTGAGGCGGAGCCCCGCCTCGGCATAGAGGGTGTCCATAGTAGTCATCCGGGCATCTGCTTTTGTTCCTTTTTCTCTCCTTTCTTTATTGTAAACCAAACCCCCCCCTCCCCCCAGAACACAACTGAACAATGTGAGGGAAATTAAGAAGACATCTTCACAGGTTACATGAGTCCGGATAATCTTGAGAATAGTATATGCAGTTCCCATCAGCCCCAGCCCCCCCTCCCGCGCCCAGTATGCAATTGGCCCCAGGACCGTCAAATAGATGGTGCACGCCCAACACAGTGTGGCCACTCCAAATCTTTCCCGCCGCCCGTCCCGATATCTCCCCTGACTCTGGTTCAACACGTAGGTCCCCCTACCCCGGCTCACTCTCCAGGCCATGATACTGCCTCCATTTTGACCAGACCCTTTTAAACTTTTTTGGGCAGCCCCTCGATTTATATGTCACCCGCTCCGCCGCCATGTAGAGGTCCAAACCCCTCCTCCATTCCTCCAGGGCAGGTACGGACTCCACCCCCCAATACTTTGCAATATCGCGTTTTGCGACCACCAGGGCCAGCGTCAGGAACGTCAGTAGGGGGCGGGGGAGGTCAACATCGTTAGTCATTCCTAGGATGGCCAGTTTAGGCTTCTGGGCAAGCGGTACCGCCAGGACCTTCCTCAGTTCGGCAAAAATGTGCGTCCAGTAGGTCTGTATTTTGCCACACGCCCATAAAATATGAAAGAAGTCCCCCCCTCATGTAGGCAGCGTAGGCACCTGTCATCTGAAGTTTTCCCCATCTTAAACAACCTGACCCTATCGAAGTATGTCCTGTGGAGCACATTGTATTGGATCAGGCGGAGTCGGGACTTAATGGCCACTTCCCTCGGGTGCATCAGGACTAGGTCCCAGTCAATCTCTTCCAATTCACCCTAGTCATGTTCCCACGTGGCCCTGAGTTTCGCCAGATCCCCCAACATGTTGTTTGTGAGTGTCTTGTATGTAAGGGATACTGCCTTGTTGGGTATTTGCTCCTGTAGCAGTCTGCCTTCCAGGGGTGCATATTCCGGGAGCCCCTCTAAGGGTATAGCCTGTGCCCTCCACGCATGTCGGAGTCGGACGTATTTAAAGAACTGCGAGCGGTGGAGCCCATATTCCGCCCTCAGGGTATCGAACGACTTGAGCTCCGCCCTGGCGATGACATTCCCCACCGTGTAGATCCCGATGTCATCCCACAGCTTAAAGCCACGAAGTTTACTCAATTCGTGGAGCCATGCGCAATGCCAAAGCGGGGTTTACCGTGTGGGTTTCCGTTCCCAACCTGTACGTTTCGTGGCCAATTTCCAAGCTCGGAGCGTGATATTAGTGGCCGGGAGCAGGGGTTTTCTTCGCGGGCCACCGTATAAGTACGTAAGCAAATTATAGGGGGATAGCTTTGCGCGTTCCAGCACATACATGGGGTGGCTCGCCGGGGCATGGAGCCAATCATTGATAGGGGCGAGATGCTCTGCCCAATAAAAGGCCTCCAGGTTCGGCAAGGAGATGCCACCGCTATATTGGTGTCGTTGTAGGGTAGCGAGCGCCACTCTCAGCTGTTTACCCAGCCAAATAAAGGACCGAAGATCAGCATGTATTTTGCGCAGAAGGTCGCTTGGAACGGGGTAATACTCATTCTGCAGGGCGTACAAGTATTTGGGCAATATCACCATTTTGTACATCGCTGCTCTGCCCAGAAGGGTCAAAGGGAGCTGGCGCCACCGTGACATATCAGCGGCAGAGTTCAGGAGTATTCTGTCCACATTCTTAGAGCGGGACAATTCCACGTCCAGTGTTATGAACACCCCCAAATACTGGAAGCCCTCCGTAGACACCACCAGTCTATCCGGTAGAGCGTCTCCGCCTGCGGCCCCCTTGGGGTCGAAAAGGATGGACTTGTGCCAATTAATTGCATACCCGGAGTAGCCACCGTAACCATCTATTTACCGAAACAGTTCGGGCACAGTGGTGAGCGGGTCAGTGATATAGAGCAAAACATCATCGGCATACAGGGACAGCTTTTCTTGTGTGTCGTCGGCGGGTGTAACTTTGAAGCCGGTGATACTCTGGTTCTGCCGGATCCTGGCCGCCAGTACCTCGATCGTCAGGGTAAAGAGAAGAGGGGACAGGGGGCATCCCTGTCTGGTGCCTCTCTGGATCGGAATTTCGCGTGAGAGCGTCCCGTTCACCCTCACCCTGGCCCTCGGGTTAGTGTAAAGCAGTTGTACCCAGGAGCGGAATTTGGGGCCAAAACCAAATTTATATAAGGTGGCTTCGAGGAATGGCCAGTGCACGGAGTCGAAGGCCTTTTCAGCATCTAGGGAAAGGAACCAGTGTGGCGGGTCCCTACTCTTCACCTCCTGTAACCAGTTGTGCGTGCAACGGAGGTTGAATTTTGTGGCCCTGTCCGGCAAGAAGCCCGTTTGGTCCAGGTGTATCAGATCAGGCAGAACCGCCCTAAGGCGGCGCGCTAGGACCGTAGCGAGGAGCTTCACCTCTGTGTTCAGTAAAGAGATCGGACGATAGGAGGCAAAATCCTGTTGTGGCTTACCCTCCTTGTGAATAGGGATTATAGTGGCCAAGGTGAGGTCGGGAGGCAACCCCCCCTCAGCGTAGGCCTCAAGGAAGAGGTTCTGCAGGTGTGGGCCACAATGTCGGCCGTACATTTAAAGAATTCAGGGGGAAAGCCATTCGGCCCCGGGACCTTGCCCGGTTTCAGCCCAGCGATGGCAGACTTTACTTCATCTAGAGAAATGTCGGCTTCTAGTTGGGGCAGGGCCTCATCATCTACGCTGGGGGAGATCTACCTCTAGCATATAAAGGAGTGAGTCATCACATGATCCTAACTGCCTGGCCCTGTAAAAACCCTCGTAATATGTTGCGAACGTGTCTGCAATAAGCTGGTCCGAGCGCATAACCGTCCCCTGTTCATCAGTAACCTCATCTACCCACCTCGCCAATCTCTCTCTTCGACTAAGCCAGGCTAAGAGTTTACCAGATTTATCCCCCACGTCGTAGAGGCGGTGAAGGGTGGCCAGATTCTGTGTTCTCGCTTCATCCGACACCAATTCCCGGTAACGTCTCTGGGCATCCAATAGCCTGCGCAAGGTCGTCGCACACTTAGTACGCAGGTGTTCCTTTTCCAGCTCTACAATAGTGCGCTCAACAGTCCTGACTTCTTCCACTAGTTTCTTCCGTTCCTCCCCCAGTCTGCCACTTATCCTATCTCTCAGTACCGGTTTCATCGCTTCCCACAGGGTCACCGCCGATTCCACAGACCCCTCGTTGTCAGCCATGTACACTCGTGCATCCGCCCTGACGCCTTTAAGGATCGATACAAGTCTCCATTATTAACCTTCAGAGCGCTTCCATTGTTGTGTAAGCTTCAGCTAATTATACATTCACCCTGGTATTCTATACCGCCTACCCCACTATTGACAATTTTTTAAGATTTCCCATGTTTGAAAGCTAAAAAGAAATGATGCATAGTGATATTAATGTGACTTGCCGAGGTTCACACATGTAGTGAGTGTCAAATAAAGGATCAAAGTCAGAGAGAACAGTATGTTCTCAGGAGGAAAGATAGTAGAAGCCATAGACGTAGGTGAGGGCGAGATAGATGAACAGGGACACATGGATATGTGATAGCAGACCTGGCAGATGTGTGTGGGTGATCCAAGGAGGATATTGTGCATTTGTGTGACAGTGCAGACTATATGAGTTCTATGCTCGTAAACAGGAGACAGTACAGCCATTTGTAGGTAAACATAGGAATGAACCTGCAACAGCAGGAGAGTCAAGTATGTAGCTAAAGATGTTGCTGCCATCAACTAGGAAATATCTGTGGGTGAGATGTGTACAAGAAAATATCGGACAAGAAAAGTAACCAAAGGAAACTAAACAGGTAAAAAGGTACAGACGATGAAGGGAAATCTGTGTCTAAAGGTGACAAAAGGAAAGCAGCTGCTGCAGGTAAACAGAATGACACAATCAAGGAAGAGATTTTGTATAAACTACCAAAGGATAATTATCTGTGCAGATAAGTGGAATGATGTAAACGGTAATCCTTCATTTTGATGAAAATCTAAAATGAAAAAAAGTTAGCCTGACGAAAAAAGGCTGCCAAAACTTCATTTTCGAAAAAGGTCAAAAATTAATAAACACCATTTCCACAGAAACATAGTATTTTTTGGGGAAAGATACATGTAACTTTAAACAAGCACTGGCAAATGCAATAGATTTCGCCTATGTGATTAATACTTAAAAAAAGAAAGTTTTAGCAAGGTGAGCAGTTGTGTAATATAAGTTAAAGAAACTCTGTGAAAGTGTTATGACGTGTGTATTTAGAAAGGCAATATATTTTACAGTAACTGATGTAAATATAAAGTGCTCCTGTACCTTCGGGTGATGTTGGCGCTATATAAAACTGACCCTAAAATAAAATTGTGAAAAACAGATTTAAATGTGGAGTTGATTAGTTACCTGTGTGCTTGCATGAAGTAACTGGCTGTCATATAAAGCACTCCTGTACCATCGGGTGATTTTGGCACTATATAAAACTGTATAAAGCACTCCTGTACCTTAGGATGATTTTGGCACTATATAAAACTGCCCCCCGCCCCCCACAAAAAAAATTGTGAAAAGCAGGTTTGAATGCAGAGGCGATTTGGGAGTGTAGGGGATCTATGCAACGGTAGACTAACTGAAAGTTCCACCCATGACATTGGGACAGCTATGGATTCCTTGCGTTACTGCCATGACATAATCGCATACTTCATAAACAAAACAAAAGAAGAAGAAGATAAACTACAATATAAGATTCTACATAAAGAGTATATGGCCCAGATAGCACTAGCAAAGGAAACCGATCTGGGCACGAAAATTACCCTAGGTGGAAACTCGCACAAAGAACTTTACACAATAGTAAGAGAATTTACAAACCCTTCAGCCTGTCAACCCCCTATTATGGAATCCCAAGAATGGGCTGATACACTTTCCTTTTACTTTAGAGATAAAATCAATGACATACATAACGCCTTCCCTACTATAAACACTCCTACCAGTGCCCCAACTACTGATAATTCTGAACACGCTGAACCGATACCCTTGCACAAGACTCAAAAAGAATTTAACACTGTATCTGAGGAAGAGATCGGAAAAAATATGAGGAAAACTAAGTCTGGCTCTCCCAGCGACCCAACGTCAGCTCAAATTTGGGCTTAAATTGCTCCGGCCTTAATCACTGAATTAAGTTTAATTTTTAACCTATCACTAGCTCAAGCCACTTTTCCAACAATCTGGAAAGAAGCCACAATAAGACCTATTTAAAAAAAAAATAATGCTGATCCCAAACAACCTGTTCGCTACCGCCCCATCTCTCTCCTGCCTTTTTTTGGAAAGATGATGGAGTCACTTATCAATAAAAAATTAACTAAACATCTGAAAGATAACAAATTATTAGATCCGTCACAGTCAGGCTTTAGAGCCGCCCACAGTACGGAGACTGCCGTCCTGGAGGTAGTAGATAATATCCGTATGGCACTGGATGCGAAACAATCAGCTATTTTGATCTTGCTGGACCTGTCGGCGGCCTTCGACACCATCTCACACAGCATCCTCTTGGAAAGGCTGCGTGAGCTTGGTGTCGAGGGTCTTGCCCACAGGTGGATCCAGAGCTACCTCTCAGGAAGAAAATCCAGAGTTAAAATTGGCCCTTTTTCATCTGACCATGCTGAAAATGACAAAGGAGTTCCGCAGGGCTCAATATTGAGCCCAACGTTATTCAACATCTACCTATCTCCATTAGCCAAGATAATTAAGGATTATGGGTTCAATACGGTTTCATATGCCGACGATACCCAAATCCTAATTACTCTCGGCCCTAATATCATAGACACTAAACACAGATTAAACAGTGTATGGTGTCTATTAAAGAATGGATGACAAATAACTACCTCATGCTGAATGCCGAAAAAAACGAAATTATCTTATTTGGCAGAGCAAATAAAATCTGGTCAGAAGAATGGTGGCCTACGTCTTTGGATTCGTGTCCAGCACCAAAAAACACCATCAGAAACCTTGGTATAACCACTGACCATAAATTGACCATGGCCTGCCATATAAATAAAACTGTGCATACAAGCATTGGACTGATGCGCAACCTTAGAAAGGTCTTTAAATGGATACCGCTGGCATCACGTAAACCCCTTGTCCAGGGGCTCATAATCAGTCGTTTGGATTATGGCAATTCATTGCTGGCGGATGTTAATGAAAGCCTTTTAACCAAGCTTCAGACTCTTCAGAATGCGGCAGCCAGGCTGACCCTTGATCTTCCACACCGCACCCCTTCAGCCCCATGTCTGAAAGAACTACACTGGCTGCCAATCAGAAAACGCATTAAATTCAAGGTTTGCTGCCTGGTCCATAAATCTTTGTTTGGACAGGGTCCACAGTACCTGATGCAAAAGCTCTGAGGTTACTGTCCGGGAAGAACCCTTAGATCATCCAATAAACATCTTTTAACAGTCCCCAAAGTCCAAACAGTCAGAAATGGAGACAGAATTTTCTCTCAAATTGGCCCTGCCACTTGGAACCCACTTCCTTTATCCATCAGATGTGATCCTAATCATAAATCACTCAGAAAAAACTTGAAAACCTGGCTGTTCTGATTAAGATGTTTCCTTACTTCCTTCTCTCTCCTTATCTGATTGTATCTGCAGCGCTATGAGACCTTTGGTGATTTATGTGCTATACAAAACCAATTACATAAACATAAACATAAAGTGACATCATCATGGAAAAAGAACATCTTTTCATGACCTTTGTCATTCCTACTTTCTGCATAAAGTTACATCATTTTTACTCACAGATGCCAAAGGATGCTTCCACCCTTCCACATGTTAATGAGTTCACATATGAAAGGTATGCAATATCATAAACTGTAGCATAGAGAATGAAAAAGAAAACAACTCGAGAACTTCGAAACATCTAGACCAGAGGTAATTTGCTTTAGCATTCATCCAGGGGTGGCACCTCCATTTGTATGGAAGATCATCGTCCCACAAGACCCAGAGTTTGAAAAATAAAATGGTAATAAAGTTTATGTATTACTATTTTATTTTACAGCAACCTGTCCCGAACTAAGAGTCAGGAACAGGGAGTGCCAGTACTTCCGAGGGGCAGCAGCAGGGTCCTTTGCACTTTAAAATGCTCAAGTCTCTTTTGGCGGCCTTCTTGGGACAGTCAGCCAGACATGCACATTTTAAAGTTCTCTAACCTAGACAGCTGAGTTAAAGAAAGTGCAGGCCTCCACTGCTCTCAGGAGCACTCAGAGAGCTTGCCCTATCCAATCCTGGTGCTGCTCCCATGCTGTGAGAGCAGCACCGGGATTGGGTAGTGTGGTTTCCTGGTCCAGAGCTTCTAGCAGGAGAGAAGACACCCGAGGAAGGATGACGTCACTGTTGAAAAAAATAAATATATGACTATCCATATCTATTCATATGTAAGCACTGCAAAGATATCATTTGTAGATATAGCACACTTAAAAGCTGCCCGGAGCTCCAAAGAGCTTCAAATTCTGACCTTGCCTGGACAAGCTTCAACAGCTATTCCGAACCACCTTAGAGGTCACTTTGCTTGTCCTGACTACATGTTAGTGTGCTTATCTGGATGTGCAAATTGCTTACACTGTAGGTCTGCAGTATAATTGGCATAATGCCGAGCCGGCTTTTCTGTGCTGCCCATCTAGCTGTTTATAATTGACATGGTGCATATCTTGCATATCCTTGTTAGCCATATTTGGCACAGTGCCTTATTCTAGTTCTGCTGACATTACATTAGTAAATGTATATAGGAGCCATAAACCAGTCACCCAGGGAAGAAGCAGGCTGAGAGCACCATTTGGTGAAATGACTTCTTCCTTGCTGATCAGTAAGCCTGCATGGGTACCAATAAATACATTTCACACGTTTCTGAGCAAACTGCTGTGTCTGGTGAGTTTCTTTCATTTGCTACTGGGAGGGTTCAAAGTATTTCCCTAACAGAATGGTGTCAGAAGGGGGATACCTTGCCTTTCAATGCTTTGAATATAGTTAGTGGTGAGGTAATGAATTGAGGTGGACCTACACATATAAGATGCAGTGAAACAGGCGACTTAGAAGAAACTAAGTTACTTTATGCCACATATATTACACTGACAGTGGCTAAGCTTATTGGGGCTTCATTAATTCCACGCGGAAAAACCTGTGCCAGGATAGAACATTGTTTTGCCCCAGAAGAAGAAACCTTCCCAGGGTATAGTGAGTGGAGCTTCTGATTGCCAAGTTGCACCGAAACACAGGGAAATGATTTTGAAATATGTACAGTTCTGTCATGGATGAATGACTGTATTTAAATAGTGTATCGATCTTTAACAGTAATGTACCACTATGTTTTCTGGAAATGTGTCTTTGAATTATATGACAAACAGAGCATTACTGCATTTGAGAAGCAGAACTGTTTTATGTGGTGTCTGAGTGGTCCACAACTGTTTATTATCCTATTTTTCACTCCCTCTATCCACTACCTCACAACTGTTCCCTTATAGGAGCCCTCTTGTATTTATCTTTCAGGGTATAAGTTCACATTGTGAGTAAAAACCCCATTTCACAAGAGTGGATCTCAAAGGAAAATCATGGTAAGCCCACTAGAAAATTGTTTTAAAAAATGGTAGGAGAGAAAAGTAAAAAAAAAAACATCACCAGATAGCCCTGCAGATAAGGGTGAGAATATGAATTGTATAAAATATGTTAAGTAGTTGCGCACTAGTGTGGAAAGTGCCGCTGTAACAACGCATAGATGTGTGAAACTTCAATTATTGTATTCCCAGAATGGTAAAGATTAGAATTAAAACTTGAGGCACAAGTGCCAAGCATTCTATATAAAAAGAGAATGGAATTTGCATACACTGTTCTATGGTTCTGAGAAGATACTTTGTGTTTGTTTATTTACATGAGTGATGTATGCAGGGTTGTTCATGTTTTATGTACCTCTTGTAAATGTTATCTCATAACATGTACAAATGCTCTGATACCTTAGGGTATCACTATAGCCATATACAACTCTAAATAATAATAATATTTTTAACATAGTAATGTTAAAAACAAATTTATGTGTTTTACACAACCAGGACATGAAAAACTTAAAAATAGATGTCCCACCGTTTGTTAGTACTGCCTGTCAGCTACCTAGCATCTACCTTAGGGGTAACTTATAAGTAGAAAAGGGGGAGTTCAGAGCTTGCAAGTAGTTTCAGATGCCAAGTCGAAGTAGCAGTAAAGTGCGCACACAGGCCTTGCAATGGCAGATTTAAAAGGCTACTTGTGCAAAGTGTTGCAGCACTCTAGTGGCATTTAATTTACAGTTAATACAGGCCCTGGGCATATGGTATAGCACTTTATAATGAAATGTCAAGTAAACTCAATATGTCAAGAGTGTATACAGCATGTAAAATTGTTCATAAAAAATAGGAAAGCTAAGTTGAATCTATCCTTGAGGTGGCATAGATTTGCTTCTCCTTAGATAGATGATATTAAATATTAAAGGGATTCATATTATATAAGTAATTGGTGGCTGCTATGTAGGTAAACTGCTGAAAAAAAGAGTCCTCTTTTTCTCGCACTGCAAATGATAAATTGTTACTGCCTTGGAATCTCTGTTTTTTAATAGAATGAACTGAGTTCATTCCCAGCACCAGTAAGAGAGCTTTACCAGCTGTTAAGCTGTCTATTCAAAGGGGCACTTCTAAGCAGAGGGAGGTAATGAGTGGTTTATTGCCCTTTTTGGGTTTCTGTGAGGACATTAGATTACAGCACATTGCTGTCATTTGGGCAGCTGAGAGACTAGTATTTAAATGACAGTCCAATATATATACCTATCTGATCTCAGGAACAGATAGCACCATAGGGGCCCTGTGTCATTAATTGTCTGACAGGATTTATGAGCCCTGGAACGGGTGCATTTTGTCCTGCAAAACTGTGGAAGCGGACATCTGCTGGTCATATAACACAGCTAAATAAATAAGCCAGGGCCAACCCAGACACAAGCTACAAATACAGATTTATACAACTAGGTTATAAGTTAATATGAAATGGCAAATAAAAGCACTTGTATTAAAGACAACTAGTCTTGAAAGCTTAGAAGTATTGTTTCATTATTTTTGGACAAAAAGAAGATGAAAGTCTGGACTTTCTTTCCTATTTCTTCCCTAAGAAGCACATTTGTAATGCTGATGGTAAATATTTCCTTATTTCCAAAGGATAAAAAAAAAGGTTCTATGTTTCATTAAAGCTTTTGTGCTTAGTTTCAAAACAAGTTTTGTAAGTGTTATGAATACATGCATTTAAAGGCAGACTAAAACATTTCATATAAAGAAACCATAAAGGGGTTAGTGATTATTAGTCAATAATGACTACATGTAAAATATAAAAATTCATTGTACTAAAATTGTTTTTGCATATTATGATCTTTATAATGTCTAATAACCCTACAATAAAAAAAATTGCAATGTAACTACTCAACATGTACAAAGTGTGCATTCAGATTTATATGTCTAAATGGGTAAATATGTGGTGCACCAAATTAAAAGGGCAGCAGATATTAGTTTCTTTAATAAGGCCAATATTACTGTATCTTAGCGACAAACTTAAAATATGATTTCTAGTGTGGCCTAATGGCTGCAGTCTCAAATACAATGGCTATTAAAAGTTATGCAGAGTAGCTCTAGAGACATGTGAACTACATTGCATGCCTTTATGCACAAGATCTCTGGGCCCATTCCGGCATTCTACATTTTTTTAGCCAGTTCTTCAGGTGCCAGAGAGCACACTGCAAAGAAATAAAAAATAAAAAACAAAAGTTAGATCCTACTTTTAAAATATCAGCTTCTGGAGAATTACTTTGAATTGTGATTGTCACATGGGATAACCATGCTCAAACAGGGGTCCTGAATTTATGACAACATTTTTAAGTGTCAGAGCCCAAGTTCTGTATTTAGCACTAACTAGCACTGCTGAAAGCAAAATGTTGACTCAGGGGGTTTTGAGCATTTTCTTTATATCTGAGGTTAGCCACCGTGACAGTCTTTATTTTAAACTAGTTGTGAGCAGATCACTGATAAAAGTTGATTTTATCTAAATGATTTCAGTCACATGCACAAGCTCTCTAGTGCAAGCTAAAAGCAGTATTTGTAGAAATACAATAAATCTGAACTTTTAGAGCACCTTCAAAAAATGTGTTTGATTTCAACTTTTAGGGGCCTACATTAGACTATGAAAGCATAACATCAGAAAGTGCTGATGTATACATGTACATGTTGTATTTTGTAAATGCAAATTGTACATTTGGTCTATAACCCAGGGATTTAAATGGGAATGCACTTTATTATTTTGAGAGGGAAAGTACCGCACTTCTCAAGAGAAATGCTATACTTCTAATTGGAGAGTACTGGCACTTCTCAGAAACAGGCAGGTACTCTGGTACAGAGAACCTGAACTTCTATTTTTCCATTTCAAGCACTGCTATAGCCCTTGTAGTAATAATAAAAAAAATAAACAGGGCTGTATTTGGTTGAAGGGGAAGATATTTCCTCTCAGCAGTTGTGCTTCTATTTTGGTGTTTAGGAAAAGCTTAGTGTTGTAGCCACACACGTGTTAAGAAAACACACACTAGAGTGCAACTTGTTCTAAATAGGAAAAATATATATATAATAAATGCTTGTAATCTTGAAGAGTAGTTTAATAATAACTTAATTCCTTTGTATTAGATTTCCTGATTATTATATTGTAGGATAACATACTACAGGTAATGTAAAAAGAAGAACATAGCAGTTAACAATTCCTCATTTATGAAAATGTTAGAGTGAATGTAGCTCTGATGATGTCTGTAGCGTTCATGTCCCTATGAAAATTAGGGTCAAATTAATGCTTTAAACATGTTAATGATATTCAGGATATTGTCATTAGTAATTTAACTACATTTAATAAATGGAAGAATATACATAGTTGTTACAATGAAATTATGGCCTTGATTAAACCCTCCTGGAACTAGATTGGACACCACATATCTGTTTTTGGTAACATTGGCTAAAGGAAGTATTGCATATTCTGTTAGGAGTAGATGCAGATATCACTGTTTTTTTGACAAATCATACCTTTGAAGGCGATATCCAGGGTGGGCCTATCCTACTTAATAACATTATCAAGGGGCACAACGTAAATAACAGAGAGTCTTTATGAGTGGGTATCAGTGTTATTTTTTCCCAGTGTTTCACAATGAAGGTATCAGGCACGCCTGAGGAGAGTGTCATGTTTCCACTAAGGTAAGAGATGAAGGGATACATTTAGCAATTTTAATATGGATGCACCCCACCAATTTACTGGGATATGGCCCCTCTGGGAATTTTCAATAAATGGAATTTACTCAGAAATACCTGAGGACAGGTTAGAACAATGCTCCTACTGCTTGCAGCTTCAGTAAAGATTTTCTGTTGTATGCAGATGTATGATTCCCTGTAGTGCACTTGAGGATGTGTTGAGAGATGATGAATGATGCTGGTAGACTGCCCTTTGATAAATATGAAGGGGGAAACAGCTGGACAGATCACTGACTTCAAAGTTCTAGAACTAGCGAACTGAGAGGTTTGGAAAAATGCCTTCCCCATAAAGTGGAATTTAAAATAATAAAGAGAGGATTGGTGAAAACACGATGTCCCCATAAAGTGAATACCTTATGAGCGTGTGGTTCCCTTAGAGCCTATTGTGCCTGACACCAATACTATATTCTCATGTATACCAGTAGAGGCAGAGTACCATTGTTTTACAGTATGCTGATGACCTCCTTGTGACATCTCCATGACTTGAGGCCTGTGAAAGCCTGTGGAAAAAGACACTGTAACTCTGCTGAACTACCTCCCGGAGGAAAGACACAAAGCCTCATTGTCAAAATGCCAGTGCTGTCAAAAAGAGGTGACTTACCTGGGTTATGTGATATTCCAAAGTACATGCCGCCTGACACCTGACAGAATAAAATTGATTCAGGGCATGCAGCCCCGGTCCACCAGAAAAGGAATTACGACCTTCCTGGGGATAATTAACTACTACCACCAGTTGATTTCTGAATGCATATGCTTTGACTAATGAACTTGCAAGATGTTTCAAGAATCTGAACGAGCCATTGTGTACTGTGCCAGCATGAGGACTGCCTGACTACAAACTGCCTATCCATCTCCATTTCAGAGCAAAATGATATTGTAAATGATGTGGTGTTGCCAATGGTGTGCTGATACAGTTGGAAAAAAGGCCTGTGGGATACTACTATGTGACTTTGCCTTCAGCAGTGACTGGGGGTTTGCAGCTGTGATGGTAGAGAGGACGGCTCAAATTGTGTTTGACTCTACTCGTAATGTCAAGGTGCCACATTTGGTACGGTTGTTGTGGTCTTCTGGAGCACCAACATTTTTCTGCTGGCAGGCAAACAGGTTATGACAGTACCATGTTGTCTAACTGTGATATCATAATAAGATGCCCACCTGTTAATTTGGCAATAGTATTACATGCAATAGGTTATTCTGATGAGACCATTAAGTATATTGGTGTTGAGATTGTAGAAACTGTCACCACATCAAGATTGGCCACCATTAGAAAAGGCAGACTATATGAGTGGTACAGTGATGGATCCTCCAGCAGACTGATAGACACTACTTACAGAGCAGAGTATGCTATAGCAATAGCAGACACTATAGTTGAAAATGCAGCTCTGCCACCTGTCACATCTACCCAATAAGATGAGCCGTATGCTGTAACATAAACATGCATCCTAGTCGAGGGGAAAACGGTTAATTTACACTGATTAACTTTAATCTTTGCAGTTGTTCATAATTCTGGCCAGCTGTGGAAGTATCGTGGATTCATAACAGAAGCAGGTTGCCTTTTTGAAAATGGCCCTTTAGTACGGAGCTTGTTAAAAACAATACTACTACCCATCGGGATAGCTGTAATAAAATGTGAAGCACATACAGGAGGAGGAGAACATAGGCAGAGGTATCACCATGGATAACACAGCAGCAAAAAAGGACATTTTGGTCATGCCGCGGAATCCTGCACCGCCCAAGAAGAGCGCCGGTACTGCCTGAAATTGACCGCCAAAGTTTTCCGCCGCAAGGCAACAGGGCAGCGGCAGCCACCATGGACCGGACCATGGCAGAGGTCCCAACAGTTACGAAAAAGAATTGCTGGGAAATCGCGTTCCACTAACCTGGCGAAATCGTCCCCCATCAAAGGGAAATTATTGCAGTTAAGCAACTACAAGGACCAGGATGCTCAAGATAAAAAGACACGCCCATTGATGGGCTGGAACATTTAATAGAAGCTCTGATATGGCCCTGCAGCTGCAGCGCTGCTGACAGACATGCCAAGCTCCTCCCCTGAAGAAGACCGTGGAACGGTCGAAATGCATTGGAAAGGAAATGAATACGGAGCTGAATATATCACTTGTAAATCAACGCGATGCGTGTGCGACTCATCTCTTTCAACAGAAAGGTGTATACAATGTAACAACGGCTTGGTCATGCCGCGGAATCCCGCACCGCCCAAGAAGAGCGCCGGTACTGCCTGAAATTGACCGCCAAAGTTTGCCGCCACAAGGCAACAGGGCAGCCACCATGGACCGGACCATGGCAGAGGTCCCAACAGTTACGAAAAAGAATTGCTGGGAAATCGCGTTCCACTAACCTGGCGAAATCGTCCCCCATCAAAGGGAAATTATTGCAGTTAAGCAACTACAAGGACCAGGATGCTCAAGATAAAAAGACACGCCCATTGATGGGCTGGAACATTTAATAGAAGCTCCGATATGGCCCTGCAGCTGCAGCGCTGCTGACAGACATGCCAAGCTCCTCCCCTGAAGAAGACCGTGGAACGGTCGAAATGCATTGGAAAGGAAATGAATACGGAGCTGAATATATCATTTGTAAATCAACGCGATGCGTGTGCGACTCATCTCTTTCAACAGAAAGGTGTATAATATATATATATATATATATATATATATATATATATATATATATATATATATATATATATATATATATATATATATATCCAAAATCAAGCACCAAAAACTTGGAAAGCCTCACATTAGTGCTGCACATTCTTTTATTTTGTGTAGTTAAGGAGATAGGTCCCGGGACGTAGGGTCGGCTGGACCATACACAACTTTTTAGAAAAAACAGATGCCAACCCCACCACTTTTCAAGTGCTCTCTACTGCGAGCAAACAAATCAAAATTAAATTCCAGATTTGTTCGGTATTTTTATTTTTACCTTTTACTTTAGAAATTTTAACATATAAGATCAAAATTAGGATTTGGATAAATGCACAGCGATATGTTAACTTACAAAGTTGAACAGTTAGTCGTTTTTTTGGTGCACCGTAAGGTGGCGTCGAGGGTCCTGCGACGTCAAGATACACAACACAGATGTGGCACTAGAGAATCTCTAGTGTCATCCCTTAACGGGCACACAAGTATTTGTCTTCCCACACAAAGAAGACTTTCAATCCAGTGTTTCAATTGTTCATGAAATTTATTTTTATAGAAGAATTTGTCATCATCATTTCATATTGTTCATTCAATATCATTCTTGTGTTTTTGTAAATCAGACATTGTCATAATAAGGCATCCAATGCATTTCGGGCATTATATAGCATGCCCTTCATCAGGGAAATAGACACTGCAAAACAAGGAATAATAAAATCATATCATCAAAGGTTCTGTGTGAGTCTTCTTAACATCAGTCATAACATAAGCAATGCAGGGTCTGCTAAATATATGCATTTAAATCAGTATGAGCTGTGTGTGAATTCGAGAGTTTAGTGATGTGGTTAGTTTTAGTGGAAAAGCAGAAAAAACAGGAAGACTCTTCTCAAAGAAAAAATGTTCTAACTCACATGTCTGGGTCTCTAACAATACTTGAGTTCTGCAAAACAAAAATAAGGCAATGTTATAAAAACAGCCTCAACTAGTGGGGCAGTTCATAAGGCAAAAAAACCTACTGACAACCAGGCTGGTGGTCTGTAAAGTCCCTACCAACTAACCTTGCTCAAGAATAGGTGCGTGATTGCGTCCTTCTCTCCTCGTACTCCGCGATGGCTCAATGAAAATGCCACTCGCGTTCACCTATTTAACCTGGATCCTGGTCATGTGACGAGTCACATGGCATGGTCATGGAAGAAAGACTCAAAATCGAAGGTAGCAAACCAGAGAGTGATATCTAAGTAATACCTGAGTCACTGAGCATTATCTAAATACTGATGGGTGGCCTGGAGAGCCGGTTGCGAAAAAATGCTAGAAAATGTAAAAAAAGATATATATAAGCACGATTGAAAAAAATGGGTTAAAAAAATTGGGTTTAAAAAAATAAAAAGAAATACCGGGAATCGAACTGGTCACTACTGGGATGGTAGCTAAGCTGTTCTCTGGTTAGTGCTATTATGGAATATGAAGAAATGGAAAAGAATATTCTGGGAGGATAAATTATGTATCCAATAGTTCTGCAGAGAGAGAACTATTGGATACATAATTTATCCTCCCAGAAACCATTGGGGTTAAATGAAAGAATTGAATTTGCATGTTACCTATAATCAATTGCTCCCCTGACTGTTCCTTGTGTATACTATGTGAGTTCATATACACATCTGACACTTACACCTTCTCATATTCTTTTCCATTTCTTCATATTCCATAATAGCACTAACCAGAGAACAGCTTAGCTACCATCCCAGTAGTGACCAGTTCGATTCCCGGTATTTCTTTTTATTTTTTTAAACCCAATTTTTTTAACCCATTTTTTTCAATCGTGCTTATATATATCTTTTTTTACATTTTCTAGCATTTTTTCGCAACCGGCTCTCCAGGCCACCCATCAGTATTTAGATAATGCTCAGTGACTCAGGTATTACTTAGATATCACTCTCTGGTTTGCTACCTTCGATTTTGAGTCTTTCTTCCATGACCATGCCATGTGACTCGTCACATGACCAGGATCCAGGTTAAATAGGTGAACGCGAGTGGCATTTTCATTGAGCCATCGCGGAGTACGAGGAGAGAAGGACGCAATCACGCACCTATTCTTGAGCAAGGTTAGTTGGTAGGGACTTTACAGACCACCAGCCTGGTTGTCAGTAGGTTTTTTTGCCTTATGAACTGCCCCACTAGTTGAGGCTGTTTTTATAACATTGCCTTATTTTTGTTTTGCAGAACTCAAGTATTGTTAGAGACCCAGACATGTGAGTTAGAACATTTTTTCTTTGAGAAGAGTCTTCCTGTTTTTTCTGCTTTTCCACTAAAACTAACCACATCACTAAACTCTCGAATTCACACACAGCTCATACTGATTTAAATGCATATATTTAGCAGACCCTGCATTGCTTATGTTATGACTGATGTTAAGAAGACTCACACAGAACCTTTGATGATATGATTTTATTATTCCTTGTTTTGCAGTGTCTATTTCCCTGATGAAGGGCATGCTATATAATGCCCGAAATGCATTGGATGCCTTATTATGACAATGTCTGATTTACAAAAACACAAGAATGATATTGAATGAACAATATGAAATGATGATGACAAATTCTTCTATAAAAATAAATTTCATGAACATATAAGATCAGACAGGTTGTCTGAGAAAGACACTCAACATATAACTACTAATATAAAACAATACAGCAAGGGAATACAAATCACAAGATGAGTTACAAACAAACAATTATATAATACACCTTTCGGATATTGAGTGATAGCAAACGATAAATCTCTGCACATATTGGAACAACACTCAATAAACCATAGTCAGTATTTCAACTCAATGAAAGAGACACGTTCAAGGTAAAAAATTGAAGAATATAAACAAATTAATCAGTGAGACTCAGAAATGAATTCTGTATCCTTCGTATATTCTTTCAATGATGCCGACGCGTTTCGAGTCCGTGAGCAAAGTTGACGGACTCTCATCAGGGCTCAATCAATGTAGTTCTGCAAGGTGTTTATGTTTAAAAAGAAAGACAAAAGGAGAGCAGCGTGTCACCAAACATTCTCAATACCAGGGTGACTGCCCCCAGTGCCCCTCTTAGCCCTTTATGTACCTGACAGTGACTCCGAAGACCTTGTCTCGGGGATCTGTTAACACCAATACTTGTGGCGGGACCTTGTTATCTGCAAGATAACATCAAACTCAGAATGAGCAAAAGCAATGTACTTCAAGTTTGTGCACACGCGGGTGAACCCGCAAAACATAAAAGAAAAATTCCAAATTCCAAATTCATACCTCGGACAGTAGCAAGTGTTTCAACAATAGAACCTCACAATACGAGAAAGACGCCAAATCCTTCAGTTTAGAAAAGGCATATCCTTTCCTGAAGGACGATTATTACACTCAGGCTGACTCGCGTGGAGCACTTTATAAATATCAGGGTCGGTCGCGGAATCGCTTCAAGACCTTTTCAGAAACTTCCTCCTCATCTGACGCTTCTGGGTCTGATCAAAAGGGCAATTCTAACAAAAAGCAGGTTTCTTTTTTAGACAAAAACCAACAGGGCAAGACACGATACAAAGTCCCGTGGGAAATGCGCACGCGCAGGAATCACTATCAATCATAGCGGCCACAACTAACATTGTGAATTTATCTGCAAAAAAATTAACTCAGGACGAGGAATCAGTGCTTAATCTGGGGCTCAAATTTGTTCCCAGCCAACAAACCGATTACACCAAACTTAAGATGGATATGATTGCTTTTTGCCGCAAGATACGGCTGCGAGCATTCTCTGCAAATCAGCCACCTAGCTTAAACATTGAAACAACTGGTCTGAGGAATAAGTCGAATTTTATTCCAAACCAAAATATTCCCAAGCAAGTGCTTGCATATGAGCAAGTATTACTGTCCTCCATCAACACATTTGAGAAAAACAAAAAGTATGTCCAATCCAATGTGAGCAAAGGACAAAGACAAGCACTCAGGAACTTACAAGAGGACCATTCCGTCCTGATAAAACCGGCCGATAAAGGCGGGGCCGTGGTACTATGGCCCAAAGATAAATACATATTGGAAGGCCAATTGCAGGTTGATAATGTGACGTGGTACAGGAAACTGCAGGGAGACCCAGTTAAGGAAATTCAGGGAATGATAATGGGATTGATTCAGGAGGGCAAAGCTAGTGGGTATGTAGGTGACAAAGAAAGTGAATATCTTGTGAAAAAGTTCCCTCGAACCCCAGTGTTGTACCTTCTCCCAAAAATCCACAAAAACCTGACTGATCCCCCGGGACGACCTATAGTCTCGGGGTGTGATTCGTGTTTGGAGCCTATCTCCAAATACATTGATTTCTTTTTAAAACCTTTTGTCAGTGGAGTAAGGTCCTACCTAAAGGATACTACCGATTTCCTAGTGAAAGTGGAGGGGATGGAATTTGATCCTGAATCTGAAATTATGGTCACAATGGACGTTACGTCCTTATATACACAGATCCCTCAAGATGAGGCGCTTGAGGTGATAGAAATGTATTTGGATACCAGAGAGAGACCGCACAGAGTACCGACCAAATTTATTGTACAACTTGCGGAATTGACATTGAAAAAGAATTATTTCCGGTTCAATGATCAATTTTATATGCAAATCAAAGGTACGGCCATGGGCTGCCCCTATGCTCCGGAGGTAGCCATATTGTATATGGCGCAATATGAACAAATGTTCATTGAAAATAATAATCCCTTTCATAAACACATTAAGCAATGGTTACGGTACATCGATGACGTGTGGCTCCTGTGGCAGGGGAGCCACACCGAATTGATGTCCTTCCACCAGTGGCTTAATAATAAACATCAGGACATTAAATTCTCCCTAGAACAGAGTAAAACTGTCATGACGTTTTTGGACGTCCAAATAACTTGTTCTGAGGGGCACCTCAAATCATCACTCTACCGCAAAAAGACAGACAAAAACACCATTCTCCATCATCGGAGTGCTCATCCACGGAACTTGAAAAGCAATTTACCTTATGGACAACTACTCCGGATTCGCAGAAATTGTTCGAGTCCGGAGGATTTTGACCATCATGCGGACAAGTTCTGTGATGAGATGATCACCCGTGGGTACCCCAAGAAGATGTTGAAACACTCATATAAAAGGGCACGCTACACGCCGAGGGAATGTTTACTGCAGAATAAAGCAAAACGAGAATTGGAACAAATGGTGTGCGTCACGACTTTTGGACCAGACACACACCGGGTGAGACAAATGGTCCTGAAAAATTGGCACTTGTTGGAAGAACTGGAGTGCCCCTTCCCTAGGCCCATTTTTGCCTACAAAAGAAATAGGAGCATCGGCCAACACTTAGTACGTGCCGACATTGCTACACCCAGACCTAAGCAAGATCTACTATCCAAATGGGGTCTTAAACCTGTTGAGGGGCACCACAAGTGTGGGAATTGTGTGTCCTGTGTGTCCTGTCTGGAGGGCTGTGAATTCCAACATAAGCAAGTGAAATGGACCAATAAAGGGTTTTCAAATTGCAGGACCAAAAACGTTGTGTACGCCATCATTTGTGGGTGCCCAAAACTGTATATCGGGAAGACTAACCAGCAAGTCAACAAAGGATTACACAACATCGATCCCGTATTAAAAATAAAGTGCTTAGTGCGCCAATGGTCCAACACTTTGTGGATAAATCACATGCAGAAACTGATTTTTCTTGGACAGTATTGTATACAATGCCCACCAAAAAAGGTCTTATCGACATTGAGGAAACCCTGTTGCGCAAGGAAGCCTATTTGATCATGAGATTCAATAGCGCCCAAACTGGATTGAATAGTATGTCCGAAGTCTCAAGGCTTTAAGCCTGTGACTTTGTGTTCTTTTAAGTGCTCCACTTGACAGCGGTAATACTTTACCTGTTCGGAACTACATGTCCCACAGTTCCATGCACCCATTGATTGTTTATATCCCCGCCCTAAAGATGGCGCTGGTGTTTCTGAATTGAACCTGGCAGTTGTACGATGGAGCCCTTACTGAACCGGTGAGTGCTCCGGAGAATAGCCGGCAGTCACACTTGTATTTTAAAACGGGGGTGACAATTTACAAGTCTCCCGTCTTTGATTGGCAGGTTTTAAGCCGAGGAATAGGAGACAGTGCGGCGTAATTTGAATACCGCTGCAGTTTGGTGGTCGAATTGACAGCAGCTTGATCGCGAACCTGCAACGCGCAAGTACAGGTAACTTGCAAATGGATCTATCCCGCTTTAGTCTCTAGCGCAAACAGTCCGGTTGTGAGCAGGCTCTGAAACTGTGCTTCGCTCTTTGCCCCTTTTAGATCGGCCAGCGTGCTTGAGACCTGAGACCGTGTGAAAAAACGCTGTGTCTCCAGGTATGCGCTTCAGAACTAATGATTGGTGAACCGTAATGTTACTTTAAATGCTGATGCCGCTTTACAATCTAATGTGGCGACTTTGGTTCGCTATCCACAGGTGAAATAAGGAGCTACAGGATATCTGAATTAGAGAGGGACAGGGAGAAACACTTGCTACTGTCCGAGGTATGAATTTGGAATTTGGAATTTTTCTTTTATGTTTTGCGGGTTCACCCGCGTGTGCACAAACTTGAAGTACATTGCTTTTGCTCATTCTGAGTTTGATGTTATCTTGCAGATAACAAGGTCCCGCCACAAGTATTGGTGTTAACAGATCCCCGAGACAAGGTCTTCGGAGTCACTGTCAGGTACATAAAGGGCTAAGAGGGGCACTGGGGGCAGTCACCCTGGTATTGAGAATGTTTGGTGACACGCTGCTCTTCTTTTGTCTTTCTTTTTAAACATAAACACCTTGCAGAACTACATTGATTGAGCCCTGATGAGAGTCCGTCAACTTTGCTCACGGACTCGAAACGCGTCGGCATCATTGAAAGAATATACGAAGGATACAGAATTCATTTCTGAGTCTCACTGATTAATTTGTTTATATTCTTCAATTTTTTACCTTGAACGTGTCTCTTTCATTGAGTTGAAATACTGACTATGGTTTATTGAGTGTTGTTCCAATATGTGCAGAGATTTATCGTTTGCTATCACTCAATATCCGAAAGGTGTATTATATAATTGTTTGTTTGTAACTCATCTTGTGATTTGTATTCCCTTGCTGTATTGTTTTATATTAGTAGTTATATGTTGAGTGTCTTTCTCAGACAACCTGTCTGATCTTATATGTTAAAATTTCTAAAGTAAAAGGTAAAAATAAAAATACCGAACAAATCTGGAATTTAATTTTGATTTGTTTGCTCGCAGTAGAGAGCACTTGAAAAGTGGTGGGGTTGGCATCTGTTTTTTCTAAAAAGCACATTCTTTTATTGGCATGTTGCTGAAGTTAAACACGGCAGTTCCTGCAAATACAGAGAGTAATTGCCGTCATCTGCCATACGCATTTCAGGAAGCATTTCCCTTTGTCAATGGCTGGGCATGTCGGGAACTGAGCAGGCAGAAAGTGACGTTGCTCTTGCAGCGTGATTTTGTATCTTTGCACAATGGGCGTGGCTCGCATTTCGTATGCATCTTGGTAGTTGCAGTCTTTCAACTTTTACCCTTAGTTGGACCCTCTCGTCATGTTCCTCAATAATAATAAAACCTGAAGTAGGTTCATAGGGACATCCAGTGTCAAAGTTCAGCCTTCTGTAAAATGCCAACATGCACACAACTCCGTAGACTCCACTTACTTTCCTCGGTGTCACGGACTCACTGGGTCGTGATGGGGCTTTCCGTGACAGTGGCAGGCCACCATATAATCCAAAACCAAGCACCAAAAACTTGAAAAGCCTCACGTTAGTTCTGCACATTCTTTTATTGGCATGTTGCTGAAGTTAAGCAAGACAGTTCCTGCAAATACAGAGTCTAATTGCCGTCCTCTGCCATACGCGTTTCAGGAAGCATTTCCCTTTGTCAATGGCTCGGCATGTTGGGAACTGAGCAGGCAGAAAGTGACGTTGCTCTTGCAGCGTGATTTTGGATCTTTGCACATTGGGCGTGGCTCGCATTTCGTATGCATCTTGGTAGTTGCAGTCTTTCAACTTTTACCCTTAGTGGGAGTCTCTCGTCATGTTCCTCAATAATAATAAAACCTGAAGTCTGTTCACAGGGACATCCAGTGTCAAAGTTCAGCCCTTTTTGGTGCTTGGTTTTGGATATATATATATATATATATATATATATATATATATATATATATATATATATATATATATATATATATATTACCTACTGGCGGTCGCCAGTAGGTATATATAGTTAGGATTTTTTCCCTATGGGATTTCTGAAAATTCTATGCCTAATACCTTTTGCGTTTGTGGACGGAATTGGCTGAAATTTTCAGGAAAATGGCACATTTTGTTTCTGAGCAGCCCTTGAAAATTTGGGGGGGTTTTGTGGAGGGGGGGCCGAGAAAAAAGGGGGGTCCCAAAACGCCTTTTTCCCATGTTAATTTCCATAGGGCGGTTGGACTCACTTTTAGCCCGAACGGCTGAATGGATTTTCACGAAACTTGGCAAAATTGTAGGGACTGTTAGCCCGATGTGCCTTTGCTAGGTCTCAATATATGTGCTTCAGTGGATTTTGAGAAATTAACGTTTAAATCAAGATATATATCTGTAACAGCGCTCCGGGCAGCGATCCGGTTAGCGAACCTTTCGCGTATCGGAACTTTGCGATGCGAAGCTGATTGGCCCTCCGGTGTCTGTCAACATTCTAAACAGTCCGGAGCGGCCGCCATCTTGTCTCTCGGTAGGATCGAGAGACAAGAGGAGGCCAAAACAAAGGGGGAAATTACCATAAGGGGGCATAGTAGATCCTCGTTGACCCCCTAGGTTTTATGTGGAGGTTTTAAAAGGGCCTAGGAGGGTCCAAAAAAAAAAGAAAAAAAATTTTTTTTTGCGTGGTAAGCGCCAAGTTCGCGAACCGGAAAGCGTTCTGGGCAGCGAACTTTATGGATAAAAGAATGAAAGACTTTTCTAATACTGTATGTTAATTGTTTGTTGTTTTTCTTGTTTTTTTTTGTTTTCTTTTTTTTAAAGTGTTTTTTTTATTTTGATTCTTTTTCATAATTTATTAAACTTTCTAACATTTCAGTGTCTGAAATGTCATTATTTTCTTGAAATATTGTTTGCAATCTGTGAGGTTGCAAAATGTCCTCATTTGCAAGGAGGACATCTACTGCTTGGACACATTGCAGCAGTTCATTATCCAAGCTTTCATCCATAAATTCCATGTCAATTTGTTCAATTAATTCCTGGCTGCTCTCTTGCAGGCCCATCTCAAAAGAAACTTGCTGCTCGCCTTCCATTTTGCCTGAAATTTGGATTAAAAAAATATATATTAGTAGAGATAGGGCACTGTTGGGATTAATTTTAGATAGGCAGTTTTTATCAGTGAATTTATCTTTTGGCAGTGTATAGTATGAGAGTGGAAATAGGACTATAAAAAAGTGTATGTGATTTAACCAAGACAAGCCTTACTCCATTCATAACTATAACAGAGAAGTCTATCTAAATACATTACTACTACAGAGGGATAGTGTATATCTAGCAGAAAAAGTCTACTATATTAAGTTATAGTGCACAATATATTAAATTATAACTTACCTTCACAAAGAAGTTGAAGTTTTTTGAAGCTATTGAAATAGGAGGTACAATGGAAAGGGGCGACCACTCGGTCCCCCCGAACTTATGGCAGAGTACCTCGATCCCCCCGGGAAGCCATTTTGGGCGGGAGGCGCGTCTCGGCTGGTATGCCCGAAGCGGCGTAGCCGGGGCGCGCTTTTTCCCGCCCTAGAGTGGGCTGGCCTAGACACTGACGCGGCTGGCCACGCCCTCGGGGCAGGCAGGGGCGGGTTTACGCCCGCCCTGAAGACGGATAAAAAGGGACGCAAGACCAGAAGGCATCCTCTTGTTCCTGTGCTCTGAAGCTGCACCTCCTCGCTGCACGTGAGCTCGAGACGGAACGAAGAGCCAATTTTGAGCGTTGTAATCTTTCTTTTGTCTTACAGATACGCTGTCGGAGAAATGCCTAAGAAAGGCGGGAAGAGAATGACGACTGAACAGATGGTTCGGGTCCTCATGAAGGAGATGTCGGAGCTGAAGAAGCTGGTGGCGGAGAGAGACGGGGAAGGGGGGCCGGAACGTCCGTCGGCTGGAGCAGCTCCAGGAGGGAGAGCCAAGAGGCCAAGGAGAGGACCAGCCGGGGGAGACGTCCCGGTTCCCTGTGCCCCGCTCGAAGCGCCAACCCCAGTACCGGCGGAGGGAAATCCGATTCCCGTGGTGGTCACCCCGGTGTCCAATGAGGATATGCCGCCCGAGCTGGCAGCACAACTTGCAGCGTGGTTGGGCGACAGTAGCGAGGGCGCCACGGCTGCCGAGGCGCAGGCGCTGATGAAGCAATTGCGCGAGAAACGGGATGCAGCCAAGGTGTCCGCGCCGGCTGCAGTAGTTGACAAGCCACAAGGGGCGATTGCGACCGCAGAAGCAGCGTCCGGTGCAGGTAAGCGGCCATTGCCGATTGCGAGGGATGAGTCAGCACCCTCTCGTAGAGAAAGGTTGGGTCAACATGTTCCTTTGGCAATTAAGGAAAAGATTTGGGCGGGGGAATATGTGAACATCTTCTCGTTGCTTGTTGATCATTATGAGGTGGAGCATGTTAAGGGTCAGAAAGATCTCATGCATCCGAGTGTCTGGCGCGCAAAAATGGCCGCCTTTAAAGTGAATGAGAATATTGGCAATTGGGGCAAAGCATGGGGAATTTTTACGTCAATCTTAGGGGAACGTAGGCCCGAGTTGCTTTCCGAGTTGCCGACCTATCAGTCGCGAATCATGGGGTACTCGACATCACACCAGGGTAACCATTGGTTCTGCTACGATAATCTTTTTAGAAAGGCTAAAGAGCATAATAAAAGCTTAACCTGGGATTGTTATGATTCTTTGACATGGGATAAAATGAAGGAGACAGGTATGTTGAAAATGCCATTGGTAGGAAGTAATGTTGGCGAATCCTCCCGCCAATATGTGGGGACGCCCTTTCGTTCAGGTACGGGTACCGACGATTACTCGAGACCTGCCGGCAATACAGGAAAAAGGGGGTTCTGCTTTAATTTCAACAGAGGTAAATGTACTAGGCCCCAGGGATCGTGTAAATTTAAACATGAATGTAGTGGGTGCGGGTCGTCCCATCCTGAGTCCACGTGCAGAGCCAAAACGGGTGATAATGGGGGGAGAGGAGGCGCCAAACAGGTCTAACGTAGTCCGAGGGGCGCCTTTACCTACCCCGATTGATACCTTGGCGATGATTCTCTGGCTCAGTGAATACCCGGATCGTACTTCTGCTGGGGTGCTGCGGAACGGATTTTCGTATGGTTTCCGCATCCCGGTAGGAGACTTTCAGGGTGTGGAGAAGTGTAAAAATCAACTTTCCGTCCTGCAGCATACGACCGTGGTACAGGATAAGATCAGGAAAGAGGTTACTCGAGGTCGGGTCGCCGGCCCGTTTAGTGTACCCCCGGTGCAGAATTTTGTTTGTTCTCCTTTAGGGGTGGTCCTCAAGAAGGACCCAGGTGAGTTCCGACTGATTCATAATTTGTCAGCTCCACGTGGTCTTTCTGTAAACGATGCAATAGATCCAGAAGTATGTTCGGTGCGGTACGCATCCTTCGATGAGGCCGTAGCCATTTTGAATCGCCTGGGGCCCGGGGCGCTGATGGCGAAGTCAGATATCGAGTCAGCGTTCCGATTGCTCCCGGTACACCCAGTCGACCAGCGTCTCCTGGGTTTCATGTTTCAGGGTTATTATTACATGGATAGGTGTATGCCGATGGGGTGCTCTATATCTTGTGCCTATTTCGAGAAATTCAGTAGTTTTCTACAATGGGTCTTCACAAAGAAGACGGGTTTCCAACATGTAATGCATTACCTTGACGATTTTCTGTTCCTTGGGGCAGCCGGGGATCTCGAATGTGGCCGGGCCTTGGCCGAATTTTGTGTGTTAATGAACCAGTTTGGTGTGCCATTGGCACCGGGTAAAACGGTGGGTCCTGCGACTTGCCTCGAGTTTCTGGGGATCGAGTTAGACTCCAGTGAGGGTTGTTTTCGTTTGCCAGCTGACAAAGTGTGGAAGTTCAGGGCAGCCTTGCAAGTGTGTATAAATGGATCTAAAGTTACGCTGCATCAATTACAGCAGTTGGTGGGACAGTTGAATTTTGCCCTGAGGGTGATACCAATGGCCCGCCCCTTTTCCCGTTCAATTGCCCAAGCTATGGTCAGCCTAAAGGAGGGCCATCATCGCACGAGACTATCGGCGGAGGTCCGCCAGGACATGCGTATTTGGTTAGCATTTCTGGCGGACTTTAATGGTCGAGTCGTCTGGAACAAACCAGCCGTGTCCTCTGAAGAGCTGGGGCTATGGACAGATTCAGCAGGTAGCATAGGTTTTGGTGCCATCTTCGGCACAAAATGGTCGGCACAGAGGTGGCCGATATGGTGGCATGACTATGGTCTGACAAGTAATATTGCTTTCTTGGAACTTTTCCCCATTCTGGTGGCCCTGAGAACCTGGCCCGAAGGGTTCAAAGATCACTCTGTGATATTTTGGTCTGACAATATGACCGTGGTTGAGTGCATCAATAGTCAGGCAGCACGATGTAAACTGATTTTAAGACTGCTCAAAGAAATTGTCTTACTGTGTATGCAACTGAATGTGCTATTCAGAGCAAAACATGTACCAGGGGTAATGAATCAGGCGGCTGATGCACTGTCTCGTTTTCATATGCAGGCTTTCGCGGGTTTCCTTCCCTCAGCGGACCCAGAGCCGGCACCCTTTCCCGAGGCTCTCTGGTCTCTCGGTGCCCCGAACTTCGTCACCTCGTGGGAGAGAGTCTAGCACCAAGGACGAGGAAGGCATATGAAGGGGCGTTTCGGTCCTATTTAGCCTTTTTGGGGACTGATAGAGAGAGGCTTTGGGGCCACGAGGAATGGGTAGTGAATTTTCTGATGTCCTTACGTAGGGCTGGGAAATCGGTGGCTACGGCCCAGAGGCATCGTGCTGCCATTTCCTTTGTTGCCAGGGCTCATAGTATCCAGGACCCAACAGCGTCTTTCGTTGTACAGAAAGCGCTGCGTGGGTGGCGACGCCTTGAGGGTCGCAGAGTAGATGAGAGGCGCCCGATAGGTTTGGATAGGTTGGCCCAGTTGTTGGCCGCACTCCCTGCCACATGTTCATCTCAGTTTGAGACGGTTTTGTTCCGAGCCGCTTTTACGCTAGCATTTCACGGGGCGATGCGGGTAAGCGAACTGGTAGCAAGGAACAAACAGGAAGTGGCAGGGGGTTTGTGCCAGGAACACGTTCAGATCAGAGGAGAGACAATGACTGTCTCCTTTGTCAGGTCCAAGACCGATCAAGATGGGATGGGTGACTGCATAATCATACGCAGGATTCCTGGGTCCCCCATGTGTCCGGTAAAGTGTTTAGAAGATTACCTAGCACGAAGGGTGGCATCATGGGGGGGGACCTTGTTGAGACACGCGGACGCCACCCCACTGACGAAATTTCAGTTTCAGCGGGTGCTTGCGATGTCGATTGCCGCTGCGGGCTTGAACCCGGGCGAGTTTGGGACCCATTCCTTTCGGATAGGGGCTGCTACAGAAGCTACAGCCAGGGGTCTTAATGTTGAACAAGTGAAACGAATGGGGCGTTGGTCCTCCAATTGTTATAAGAGGTATGTGCGGTTGCACATGTTGTGAAGCTTTAATAATGTACTCACGCCTCTTGTTTTTGTTTGGTTTTCAGTTGCGCAAGCCTACGAGGCGGGGCGGACTATGCAGTCGACCCAACAGCGGGCCAGCGGTCAGACATCACCGGCTGTGAAAAAGGAGGTGTGGGTCGTGGGCCACTCATACGTGAGGCGTGCCGCGGACGTATTCAAAGCAGGTGACATGATTCACGTAGCTGGGGAATACGGGTACAGGGTGTCCTTCTACGGAAGAGCCGGTCTCTGTATTGACCAGTTTCAAACATTTTTCGAGGGTTTGTTAGGGCGGACGAGGTCACCGCCGTCTATAGTCATAGTACATTTAGGGGGCAATGATTTGGTCACCACCGGTAGACGACTTCTCCTGGAGGCGATGCTTTCCACTGTAAGTTGGTTGGCGAGGAGAGTTCCGGGGTGCACAATTGCGTGGTCCCATATGATCCCACGAAAGGTGTGGCGGGGGGCTATTTCTATTCCTGCTTTGAATCATTCTGTTAGAAAGCTTAATAACAAAGTGAGTAGGTTGTTCCGTTCCAGGACATTGCATTCTATTTCGCATGGCTGTATTAATGATGACAGTATGTATTTGGGGGATGGTGTGCATTTGTCTCGGGTGGGGAATGAGTTACTCATAGGAGACTTCTTAGCATGGTTAAAAACGTTAAACCATGACCTTTAGGTAGGAGCTTTGTGGGGGGTCCGGATAGCCGGTCAACTATCCGGCTTGTGGCGGTAAGGTCATGATCGGTGAGCACTAATTGGAAGATCCCTATGAGTGGGCGTCACCCAACACGGATGGGAGCGCTCGGGCGAGGTGGTCTTTGGCCCCTCAACGGGGAGGCGGTCCCTTCTAAGGATGGGTCGCCGAAAGAAAAGGAAAGGCGGTCAAGGCCCCTTCCTGTGTAGGAGGGGTTACAGCCCCCTCCTGGGGAATTTCCCGGGGCCAGTGACGTCTGCGACGGCAGATGTGGTAAGTGTGTGGGGTTGGGGGGAGGTCTACGCTACCTTCTAGATACCTCACACGAGTCCTCGAACGACCTTTAAGTGGCGTCGAGTTTATTGGTGCCCCCGTCAAGTCAAGGGAAATTGGTAGTTGCACTTGAGGTACGCCTCAGTGCTGTCGCCCCTCCCAAGTGGGGGGGGGTATTTCTGGTTAGGGATCTTGACACCGGTTACGACCTTGCCGTTGGCCCTTAAACGTTAGGATGTACAATTTCAATATTTCAAGAAAATGTTTTGTAGGATGTTAGTTCGGCTAGGAGAACCTCTGTATTAGAGAATCTGTTAAGGTTAGCCAAACATCGCAATGTGGTAATGAAATTGTACATTAATATGAAACTGTTTAATGTGTTAATTTTTGTTTTAATAAATACGGCCGGGAGGGTCACTCCCTCCCTCTTCCAAAAAACTTCAAGAACTGTTTCCGGTTTCCCTCCTTTGGGGATTGTGTTGAGAGGGGGTGGCGGGTATCTCAGCCATATGGAAAGGGGCGACCACTCGGTCCCCCCGAACGTATGGCAGAGTACCTCGATCCCCCCGGGAAGCCATTTTGGGCGGGAGGCGCGTCTCGGCTGGTATGCCCGAAGCGGCGTAGCCGGGGCGCGCTTTTTCCCGCCCTAGAGTGGGCTGGCCTAGACACTGACGCGGCTGGCCACGCCCTCGGGGCAGGCAGGGGCGGGTTTACGCCCGCCCTGAAGACGGATAAAAAGGGACGCAAGACCAGAAGGCATCCTCTTGTTCCTGTGCTCTGAAGCTGCACCTCCTCGCTGCACGTGAGCTCGAGACGGAACGAAGAGCCAATTTTGACCCACCCACCAGCCCCTGAAGACAGCCAGTCGTTTGTAATAAAAATTGATCGATAATTCTATTTTGTTTACAGGTTGTGGTATTATCGTGTTGATGTTGAGTGTGTAATAAAGAATGGTCTATTTTATGTAAGTTTTGTGATTAAAGAAATTCGGATTTAGTGTCCATTTATAAGCATGCTTTTTTCGGTCATAGTGGCCAATGTATTTTTTAGTTTAGTTAGCATTGTCGTATTTATTTTTGGTCGGGCGGTAAGGTCATGATCGGTGAGCACTAATTGGAAGATCCCTATGAGTGGGCGTCACCCAACACGGATGGGAGCGCTCGGGAGAGGTGGTCTTTGGCCCCTCAACGGGGAGGCGGTCCCTTCTAAGGATGGGTCGCCGAAAGAAAAGGAAAGGCGGTCAAGGCCCCTTCCTGTGTAGGAGGGGTTACAGCCCCCTCCTGGGGAATTTCCCGGGGCCAGTGACGTCTGCGACGGCAGATGTGGTAAGTTGTGTGGGGTTGGGGGGAGGTCTACGCTACCTTCTAGATACCTCACACGAGTCCTCGAACGACCTTTAAGTGGCGTCGAGTTTATTGGTGCCCCCGTCAAGTCAAGGGAAATTGGTAGTTGCACTTGAGGTACGCCTCAGTGCTGTCGCCCCTCCCAAGTGGGGGGGGGTATTTCTGGTTAGGGATCTTGACACCGGTTACGACCTTGCCGTTGGCCCTTAAACGTTAGGATGTACAATTTCAATATTTCAAGAAAATGTTTTGTAGGATGTTAGTTCGGCTAGGAGAACCTCTGTATTAGAGAATCTGTTACGGTTAGCCAAACATCGCAATGTGGTAATGAAATTGTACATTAATATGAAACTGTTTAATGTGTTAATTTTTGTTTTAATAAATACGGCCGGGAGGGTCACTCCCTCCCTCTTCCAAAAAACTTCAAGAACTGTTTCCGGTTTCCCTCCTTTGGGGATTGTGTTGAGAGGGGGTGGCGGGTATCTCAGCCATACAAGAAGTAGTAGTCAAAATGGCTGTGTTTCCTTCTCTCCCTTTATATATATACAGGTATATAACCAATCAAATGTCAGGTAATAAAAGTAGAAAATGAAAGTAACATTTTCATTGGTTGTCAATTCCAACAATTCAGATGTGTTTTGTGAAGTAATTTACCTCACGGTACTTGGAGAGGTCTACAGGCTAAATGGCTAAATGAAATTTCAATGAAATTTGTGAGAATGGAAGGGATTGTTATGTAGTATGAGCTAATCTATATTTGGTGAGAGTGTCTCTAGTCGTTTTTCTGTAAATTACTTTCCCACCTTTTTTTAGGACCGCTTTCCGGAAAGCGGCCTGGTTAGCGAACCTTAAGCGTCACGGGAGTCCACCATTTTGTGTTTCGGTCGCATTAAGATACAAGATGGAGGGCAAATAATGTTTAGAATGGGTAGAAGGGGTCATGGTAGACTTATCTTGACCCCCTAGGTTTTCTGAGCGTGGCTGAGGAGGCTTATATGTGCGGAAAAAAAACATTTTTTTAAAAAATCCGCGAGGTTAGCTTTCGGTTAGCGAACCGGGTAGCGCTCCGGGGAGCGAATTTTGTGGAAAATTAGTGAAAAAAGTTAGAGAAAAATAATAATTGTGAGTGATCAGATGTAGGGTAGCTCTGAGAAGAGCTTTTGGGTTTATGGTACATTTAGGTACTTATAAGTAGGTACCAATGCACAGTCTTAAATTCAGAATGAAAATTCTGTTGCCCTCATCTGAGAAGTGAACTCCATCTCCTCTGTAGATATCTTGCATGTAGTAACGCAAGTTATTGTTGTACAGAGAGCCGATTCCATGGTCTCTCATGAAAGCTGAAACAGATTTGTTTACATGCTTCCTCGCTTTCTCAATTTGTGGACAAAATTGGTTGGACCACTTCCATTTCTGTCTTTGGCATATATTGGAATATACCAAGGCAGTTTGAGGAAAAAGTGCCATTAATTGCTCAAAGGTGTCCTTTAAAAGCATTTCCAGACCTACCCCTGTCAAAGTGCCCAAATCATTACCTCCACAGTGCACAATTAACAGGTCAGGTTTTGGCAAATGCATAAAGGTTTTCACCAATGGTATCAATTGGTGACATTTTAATCCTCTTTGGCCCAACCACTTAATTTCCACATCTTGTAAATTGAGGTTAGGTAAATTTCTGTTCTCAGCATACCTTTGAGCCCAGTGGATGTAACTATGTCCAACAATCCAGACCTTAAACATGGTGGGAGAAGGTTGTTCTGCAGTCAGATGAAGTGTGGTAATGAAAGGGCAGTTGAAACAGTAGGAGTTTCTAAAGAAAAAAAACTGTGGATTTACAATGCTAATGATTCATTAGCAGTGATTGGTGCATTTCCATTTCTGAAAACAGAAAGTTAGGGTGCATGGATGTGTTCTTTGAAACATGTAATTTGAATGGTCAAGGAAGAAACATTTAATGAAAGATTGCACTGGATACGCAGGTGCACTGAGAGTTCAGAGTTCAATTGAAACATTGTTGTGTGAATTTGCAATCATGAGAGGTCTTCCAGGAGGTGGTTGCTATGGAAACAAGGCAGACAGGGCAGAGGGGGGAAGGGTTTTGATTTGAAAAAAGTGAGGGAAGAGGTATGATTGGCTAATATGAGAGATATGTGAAATGAATATCTGTATTTCTGTGCTTTCAATAGCTGCAGCCTTTGGAGTGCATCCTTTTTCTTCTGCTGAAGACAATTTGGTGTATTTCTTAGACTGTTTTCAAAACTCAAAAAATATTTGCTAAGGTGAGAAAAGATTTATTTAATTTAGATAGAGAATAGTATGATTTAAGGAGAAAATGATGAAGAAAGCTGTGTTTTTAAAATGTGGTTTTGTCTCTAGTGATATAGTAATAGAATTAGTTTCATAGAGAAATTGTAATTGCATATTTGGTGTAACATTCTGGCATGCAGTAACACAAGTTATTGTGGTACATGGAGCCCATTCCATGGTCTGTTATGTAAGCTGAAACAGATATGTTGCTTTTAAAAACGATTTAAGAAATCAATTACATTTCTGGATATGTACTGCTAGAGCTTCATAGGTTGTTTTGAGCCATATTTATAAGGTATTTGAGTGTCTAAGATGTTATGTTTTCCTTTTAAAATGTAAAGTGTTCCTCATGGGGCAAGTGTCTTGTAAATACGCTCCCACTTGTGCTTGGCAAATTTAGATTTTGATTATGGGAGTTACCTAGCCATGTTAATAGTGTCCCAAAAATGGTGCTAGGGAATTGCAGAAAACACTTTCATGTGTCTCAAGGACATTTTTAGTCATTTCTTCATGAATGCAGGTATACAATTGATTTATATGCTGTGTTTAAAAACGAATTTTGAAATCAATTAAATTTCAGGATATGTACTGTTAGAGCTTCATAGGTTGTTTGGGGTCATATTTAGAAGGCATTTTAGTGTATTTGATGTTATTTTTCCCTTTTTAAATGGAAAGCGTTCCTCATGGGGCCCTGAGCAGTTCTTAGCCATGTTATTTAATAGGAAGTGGATAACATGGCTAAGAGCATTTGCTGGAAAATGCATGAATATCGCTGACTTTTCTGCGATGTTATGTTTACCTTTTTAAATGGAAAGCGTTCCTCTTGGGGCAAGTGTCTTGTAAATACGCTCCCACTTGCGCTTGGCAAATTTAGATTTTGATTATGGGAGTTACCTAGCCATGTTAATAGTGTCCCAAAAATGGTGCTAGGGCATTCCAGAAAACACTTTCATGTGTCTCAAGGACATTTTTAGTCATTTCTTCATGAATGCAGGTATACAATTGATTTATATGCTGTGTTTAAAAACGAATTTTGAAATCAATTAAATTTCAGGATATGTACTGTTAGAGCTTCATAGGTTGTTTGGGGTCATATTTAGAAGGCATTTTAGTGTCTTTGATGTTATTTTTCCCTTTTTAAATGGAAAGCGTTCCTCATGGTGCCCTGAGCAGTTCTTAGCCATGTTATTTAATAGGAAGTGGATAACATGGCTAAGAGCATTTGCTGGAAAATGCATGAATATCGCTGACTTTTCTGCGATATTCATGCATTGTGGCCGTTTTTTTTCGCATTTGCGAGCAGTTCTTAGCCATGTTATGCAATGGGAGGTGGATAACATGGCTAAGAGCATTTGCTGGATAATGCATGAATATCGTTGACTTTTCAGCGATATTCATGCATTGCGGCTGTTTTTAATCGCATTTGTGATAAACAATTACATTTCTTGATATGTACTTTTAGAGCTTCATGGGTTGTTTGGGGTCATATTTAGAAGGCATTTTAGTGTCTTTGATGTTATGTTTACCTTTTTAAATGGAAAGCGTTCCTCTTGGGGCAAGTGTCTTGTAAATACGCTCCCACTTGCGCTTGGCAAATTTAGATTTTGATTATGGGAGTTACCTAGCCATGTTAATAGTGTCCCAAAAATGGTGCTAGGGCATTCCAGAAAACACTTTCATGTGTCTCAAGGACATTTTTAGTCATTTCTTCATGAATGCAGGTATACAATTGATTTATATGCTGTGTTTAAAAACGAATTTTGAAATCAATTAAATTTCAGGATATGTACTGTTAGAGCTTCATAGGTTGTTTGGGGTCATATTTAGAAGGCATTTTAGTGTCTTTGATGTTATTTTTCCCTTTTTAAATGGAAAGCGTTCCTCATGGGGCCCTGAGCAGTTCTTAGCCATGTTATTTAATAGGAAGTGGATAACATGGCTACGAGCATTTTCTGGAAAATGCATGAATATCGCTGATTTTTCTGCGATATTCATGCATTGCGGCCGTTTTTTTCACATTTGCAAGCACTTCTTAGCCATGTTATCCAATGGGAGGTGGATAACATGGCTAAGAGCATTTGCTTCAAAGGTTGTTTGGGGTTATACACCATTTTTGGGAAATTATTAACATGCCTATCTAACTCCCATAATCAAAATCTAAATTTGCCAACCGCAGGTGGGAGCGTATTTACAATAAATTTGCACCATGAAGAACGTAAAATAGCATACTAGACACTCAAATGCCTTATAAATATGACCCAAAACATCTTATGAAGCACTAGTAGTGCATATTTCCAGAAATGTATTGGTTTTCATTTAATGATTTACTTCATTGGTAGGCCTTCACATGTTTTTTTACCTTGGTTTTTTTCAGTGAAAATCTTATCTGCAACCATGTGTTGGCCTCACCTCAAATAAACAAAACAGGTGATGGACTGAATGTGGATCAATGACACACATTCACCCCAGTCTAAAGATCTGGGCCTAAACAAATCTTTAGATAGGCTACATCTTATCATCATCCTGAATTAATGATTTAAAATATTAGGGAGTGATTTATGAGTGTTGTATGCCTGTTTTGTACCATTGAGTGTCATTTTTGTGATGCAGTGCTGGTGGAAAATATTTGCTATGTTAAATAATTAGTACGGCATTAAGTTTTAGATGACTGTTATTTATTTACTGTTTGGTAATAGTGGTTAATAACATTTTATATTATATTTTTCCACAGATTCAACTGCAGATTCTTTCATAGTTTGGAAAATGCCTTCAAAAAGTAGAATAAGAAAGGCTAGAAAACGTCAAAGACAGCAGGATGATGTTTTATTGCAGCAGTCCTCTTCCCCAAATACTTGTCAAAACACCAAGAAAGGTCCGGGTAAGAGCACGAAATCATTCTTAAGAAATATTTGTAGTACAAAAAGTTTTGCTCAAAAAAATGTTTCAGTTCACAAAAAGAAAAGTAATTTAAATGGAAAGGAGAGACCCATCACAAATGTTACTGGTAGAGGAAGAGATAACTCTGTGCATGATAGTAGAAGGAAACAACAGTTTAGGGACATTCGAAATCGAATGTTCCGTAATAGGATATTAGTTAATTTATTGAAAAATATTAAAAAGAAAGGCCAACAGAAAGCGGCATTTTATAAGAAGAAGAAAAATGTAGAGAAAATTATTGATCATGCTTTTGAAATTAAGCGAAAGTTGTTTATTTTGGTAATCAATAGAATTAGGAAACTAAGCAAGGTAATTTCTGATTTCAAAACAAAAAGTAGATGGAAGAGAGTAGTAAATCGTACTAACTTTTGTGAAGTTTTTTCCGGAGAATGGATGCATAGTTCAAGTTCTGAGGCATTTTTTAATGAGGAGACTTATTTTCAGGATAATGATTTGGTGCATGCAGTTGACATCAGTGGTCGAGCTTATGAAGTGAAGGATGGTTGTCCAGTTGAAAAAGAACAACTTGTGACAACAGAGACAGAAGAGGCGCTAAGTGATGAGGTTTTAGGAAGACGTCCTAAGGGTCCTGTGTACATTTGGAAGTGTAGTTCTATTTGCAGTGTGCGACAGGTTTCCATCAATTTGCTTTGTGATTTTATACGGACATTTAATAAGAAAAGTTTGAAACAGAAAATGAAGTTGTTGCAAGATTTAGATCCTTGCAGAGTGAGACAAATGACAGGTTTGTGTGGTCATTCACTGGCTTGTCTTTCCAGGAGAGTATGCCAGAGTGTTTTTCATCATTTCAGGATGCTAGCAGTGCATCATAATAAAGTGAGAAAATTAGTGAGAATGTTGTATTATGCTAAGAGTCCAGCAATTATGCTTAAACAATTATGTGCTGCTCTTTTGCATGGTTCTGAAATAGATGTGAAGAATATTTGTGAAGAAATTGAGTTTTGTTACTTTGGTAGTAAAGATGAGAATGTTCAAATTGACCCTGAAGTAGAGGGTAATGTGGAAGATAATGTACAGGTTTCCAGTACAGATAATTTTCAGAAGGAAATTGCCACGTTTCAGATGAAATCAAGTGAGAGGCCTAATTTCACTTGTGTATGTTGTCGACGCACTTATTATAAGAATCAGACTAAGGTAGTGGATTTATATGCAAAAAGTGAAAGGGAAAATAATAGTGAATGGAAGGATTTTGCCACATACTTGATGGTAGAAAATTATTTTGATTTGGGATCGGATCAACGTGTGTGTACTTATTGTTGTAATAAATTAAACCAAAACCAGATGCCTGCTAGGGCAGTTCATAATAATCTGGAATTGGTTGAGATTCCTTCTGAATTGAAGGATTTAAATACTTATGAATCTATTTTGATTCAAAGTATCCATCCCTTTCAGGCTATTGTAAGAATGGAGCCAAAGACAGGGAAGTTGCCTCCAGCAGATTTACAGAGAGGATTAAAGGGAAGAGTTGTTTATTTGCCTCTAGATTTGAACAAGAACATTAACACAATTGGAATAGAAAAAGTGGAAGAGGAACCTCTGGTTATCTTGGTTAATGGGGTTCCGACAAAGAATAAGAAAATATGGCAAGATTTAGTGGATGTTAGGAAAGTCAAAAAGGCAACAGTGTATTTGAAGAAAAATAATAAGTACTATAAGAATGTATATGTTGCAGAAGAGGAAGTAAGTGATGAAGAGGATAGCGATTTGTGTGCTGGCCAAATTGAGAAAGTAGAGGCCTCTAAAAGTGAAGAAATATATGAACATTATAGTGTTCATCCTTTGCATTCCAAGGAAGTCATGGGGAATGCTATTGAGTTGTTTCAAATGAAACAAGCCAAAGGGAGTCCCATTAGTGTTTGGGAGGAAAGTTTGGAAGCTCGGTGTTTCCCACAGCTATTTCCCACAGGTCAAGGAGGAAGATATGATGAGCGACCTCATCAAATTCCTGCGTCTGAATACCGGACTTTACGATTGTATGCAGAAGATCCTAGGTTTCGGCAATGCATTCCCTATTTGTTTCATCTCCTGTTTGAAAGCGATCTGTCTGGACTGTCATATGCAGTGAACCACATCTTAAAAAGTGGTATACAGATGCGAAACATCTCGGCAAGTGACTTTATGCATAAAGTCAATGTCCAAGACAGTATTTTGGATTCTCACTTAATTAATCTCATGGCGTGTCAGCGTGGTACTAATGAGTACTGGTACCGTCGTCATGGTGATTTAAAATGTATGCTGAGGAACTTAGGAACTCCAACATGGTTCCTCACTCTGAGCTGTGCCGAGTATGGCTGGGAAGACTTACTTGAATTTCTACGAGAGGCAAATGGAAATATTGAAAACATAAAATTCAAGACACCTGGAGAACTGTGTTCTTTGGATCCAGTGAATGTATGCAGGTACTTCAATCATAGATTTGAAGCTATGATGTCTTTCATCACAAATAAAAAGAATCCACCTCTTGGAGAGGTGTTGGATTTCTTCTGGAGAAAGGAGTACCAAGCAAGAGGTGCCCCTCATATACATATGTTGTTGTGGATCAAGGATGCACCTAAATTTGGAACAGATCCGGATGACTTAGTGATGAATTTCATCGAACAGTATTCTACGTGTGCTGTTCCAAACGCAACGGAGAAGAAAAGTCTAAGAGAACAAGTTCTACGTTTCCAAAGCCATCGTTGTGGAAAGTACTGTCGTCGTAAATTCAGAAACAAGGACAAGTTCTACACCAAATGTCGTTTCAACTTTCCACGACCGGTGATTTCTAAAGGAAGAGTGAACAGTTTGATGTCTTCGCTGCGACATAATGTGACGAGAAAATCACCCAAGAATACATACAATTTGAAAAGGAACGAAGAGTCCAAGTACATCAATGACTACAACCCAGTGATTTTGTCCATGTGGAATGCTAACATGGATATACAGTTTGTGGCTGACAACTGTATGGCTGTGGCTCGGTATGTGACATCTTACATCACCAAAAAAGAAAAGACCGAACTGAAGGATATGTGGGAGGACATTTCCCATGAAAAGAGCCTCAGCAAGAAGTTGTACAGTTTCAGTCTGAAGATGTTGTCGCATCGAGAAATCGGAGCTTACGAATGTTCTGATCGATTGTCTTCAGCAAGTCTCTATGCCAAATCCAGGAGTCTCGTTTGGGCGAGTCTTGGTCTTGCTGCAACGCGAAATCGAGTTCTAAAACCTGTCCGGGAAATTGAGTATTTGGCAGAAAAGGAACCAAACAGTACCGACATTTTGAAGACCAACATGTTGGATACATATTATCCAAATCGAAGCAGTCACCTTGAGAATGTTTGTCTATATGAGGTTCTCCAAAATTATATATTCAAGAGGAACATCAAAGAAGATATTGAGAAAGGAGTGTATGCTGTAATTGGAAGTGAGGGATGCCTGGTCAAGCAAAGAAAATGCCAATTAGTAAACCATCGAAAATTGAGTGGTGAATCTCCAGAAAAAAAGGAGTTTTTTTATTTAGCACTTTTGCAACTTTTCAAGCCTTGGCGTGCAGAAGAGGAACTGCTTGGAGATTTCCTCTGTTACGAAGACTCTTTCAATGCAGCCAAGGAGTCCATAGAATGTCCTGCTTTTTCTAAATATCAAGAAATGCTAACTTTGGAAATTGAGCAGGAAGCCACGATTGCAGCCGAGATTGCCAGAGACAGTTCTCAGGACAGTCAGAGTTCTGTTTCATTGAGTCAAGATCCACTTGGAGGACCTATTATCAAAAATGAAGCTGCCACTGCTATGAATGAAGTAGAAAGAGCCATGGCACATGCTCAGGAGGATTCAGTTAACTTAGAAGACTTGGAAAAACAACTCAACGTTGAGCAGAGGAAAATATATGATGAAGTTACCAAGGAAATTGAGCACGGATTAAGTCATGAGAAGAACAAGTGCTCATGTACATCGTTGAAGCCTGTCCGACTGTACGTGAGTGGAGAAGCGGGAACTGGAAAAAGTTTCCTCATTAAAGCAATCTCTTGTTATTTGCAGGAAAGGAGTGAGTCATCGCTGTCTTGTGTTGTCACCGCTCCTACTGGACTGGCAGCACATAATATTAAAGGTATTACTTTGCATCGTCTACTGATGCTGCCGGTGGAGCATGACAACAAATTACAATACAACAAGTTATCTGGAGATGCTTGCTGTGAAGTTTCAAGAGTCTTGAGGAAAATGAAACTACTTATCATTGACGAAGTAAGCATGGTTTCCAATGTCATGCTTGCCTTTGTGCATTTGAGAATGCAAGAAGTACTTAAAACTGAATATGATGTGTTATTTGGTGGGAAACACATCATTGTTTTCGGAGATCTTCTGCAGCTGACACCAGTAAAAGGTCAACCTGTGTTCAAAATACTCACACATGAAGATACCAGGAAGTGCCTAGGGAGCATTGGCAACGTCAATATATGGTTAAACTTCAATTATGCAGAACTGCATCAAAATATGCGTCAAGCAAAGGATGAAGATTACAAGAATATTCTACAAGATATTAGAATTGGAAAAGTGACTGAGCATGGGAAAGAAGCTTTAAATGCACGATTACTGTCAAATTTATATCCCAAACAAGAGATTGTGCCTGAGAATATTTTTCAGAAAATTACTGAGAAGAAATCCGGGATATGTCTCATGCCAACTCTTGCAGAATGTGCCATCTTCAACAACAAAATGTTGAATTTAGAAAAGCAAGAGATTGTGAAACTTGAAGCTATCGACAAATTAGAGCATATGGGATCAACAATTATTTTGTCAGACAATTTGAAATCAAAATTGGATTCATTAGAGAAGACTATATCTAAAACAGCGGGTTTTGAAAAGACTTTGAATGTGTGTTTAAATTGCCGAATCATTTTGAGAAGGAATTTACATGTAGAAAGAGGTCTGGTAAATGGATCAATGGGTAATGTTGTTGATTTTGAGAAATACAGAAATAGAGATGGAATAGAATTTTTAAGAATTAAATTTGATGGCATTGAGGAAGTACAGCAAATTGGTCGTTGTTCTGCTAGGTTTTTGCTTGTTAAAGACTTATATGTTCGCCGTAAACAGTTTCCTGTTTGCTTGGCATATGCGGTGACAATCCATAAATCGCAAGGTTTAAGTGTAGACTGTGCATTGGTGAATATTGGCAGTTCTGTGTTCAAGGAGGGTATGGCATATGTGGCATTGTCACGAGTTAGAACTTTATCGGGATTGTACTTGATTGACTGTGATGTCACAAACATTTGTGCGGATCTAGATTGTGTTAAGGAATACAATAGGTTAAGAAGAGAGTATGCGCCACATTTGCCTCAATATCCTTTGTTTGAGAAACGTGTGGTAGGCCGCAAACGTAGAAATAGCAGTAATAGTAGGGAGGTTGTTGCAAAAAGACTAAAAGTCAATGAACCGAAAATTGTTAGCAGAAAGAAAGTGGATTCTGTTGAAGATGTTGTCGGTTTTCAATTTGAAAACAGTTCTGGTGTCAACTGCTATGCAAATGTAGTGGTTAATGTTCTCTTTTCACTAGAGAGTTTAAAAGAACAGATTCTGTTGAATTCAGAACAAATTTTATGCTGTTTGTTGAATTCTGTTTTCGAGAAATGTAGCACTGATCGAACAAAAGTAGAAAGTGTGTCTGAAGTTCGTTATCTGTTAGATGAATGTTCAGGTCAAACAGACTTCTCTGAAAATAATCAGCAAGATTGTCAGGAGTTTTTAATGTATATGCTTGATATATTGCAAGATGAGGGTGTAGATGTAGATCAACTGTTTGGGCTTTCTTATCAATGGCAGCATGACTGCGAGAATTGTAGGGTATCAAGTACTACTAGTGTAGACTCAGAAAGATTTATATATTTAACTTTGCCAGACAGTAAATCAGTCTCCTTTAATAAGCTAGTAAATGCAGCGGATCACAACATGGAGTGTAGCCAATGTAAATCTGAAATGATGTCAACATTACTTATACGTAGATATGGCCAGTATGTCATTTTAATGATGCAACGATGTAGGCCTGATGGATCAAAATTGTCAACTTTAATAAAAAATGTTGTGGCTTCTCAGCTTTCAATATCAGGAAGGACTTTTGTAACTGTAGCAATTATCTATCACGATGGTCCTTCAACAACTTCAGGACATTATACAGCTTATTTAAAGTCTCGAAACGGCTGGTCATTCTGCAATGATTCCGTTGTAAGTTTCAAAAAAAAATTGCCGTTTGACCTTAAAAATTCTTACCTGGTGTTTTTAAAACCAAAATTTTAAAGAAAGAATCTCGAGATTTCCTGTGAAGAATTGGAAAAGGTTCATCAAGTTGAGGGAATGTAAGTCTGCAATGCTGTCTAGATTATTGGTCCAAAACTTTTAATTATAATGTTATTTTGTCAAATCCGACTATATAAACCTGATGCAAGTAAGTCTGCTTCATAGTAAGCAGTATCAGTGTCATAGGAAAAGGAGAACATGAGTGACAAAGAAGGGTAAGATATTAGTAGTCCAGGATTGTGAAAATTATCTTAAATGTTTTCTTTTTGAAAGTTGCGAATATAGAAAATGACGGGATTTGATTGGAAGAATTACAAGACTTGTGAATAGCTGCATCATGATTTGGCCAAGTGGAAACATGTGGGAGAATGTGAGAAGTCTTTTCTTGTATGTAGCATATTTTTCGAATCGTTGGAGGTTTTCTTTCAGAAAGTGGCGGGCTGACAATATTTATAGCACAACACAGTGGACGCTGTTCATAGGACATCCTTCGACGTCATTGAAAGTAAGTTAATTTTAAGGAGTTTTGAATTCAGATTTCTTATGTTGAATGGGTTTTTTAAACACAATCATTTTGATTGTGTTTTTTTTTCCCCGCTGTTACATGATGAATACCTTCAAGTCACTGATTTAAGTGAAATTTGATACATTCTGAGAACAGCAAAAATAAACCATTTAACATGTATAATTAATGTTTTGCTTTTTGTACTTATGATATACATTTAGAAATGTGAAGTAGATATGGAGAAACTGAGTCTTCTGTAAGTGTCAATTTTAATGCTTACAGTGCTGTACTTCTGGGTACTGTTTTTTTTTTAAAAAAAATGAATAGGCCTCACCTCAAAGAAAGCTCTTGAAAGCACACATCTTATTTGCATCCTGAAACAATCATTTAAAATGTTAGACACAATTTTATGATGGCTTTAGATCTTTTTTGCGCTGCAATTGCATCACTATTGTGAGACATTAGCAGTGCAAAAAAAGCACCATGTTCCAAAATAGGCCTCAGTTCATCAACATCAAGATACAGTTTCTTTAAAATATATATCTTTAGGATTGTGTAGGGGACGTAGAGAAGCAGAGACTTCTGTAAATGTCAAACTTGTTGAAAAACTGTTTGTTCTTGAACCTTTTCCCTTGTCTTTTCTAATTTTTAAATACATGTTTTAATATTTTTGGAAATGTTTGTTCTCTGTTTTACAGATTGAAAGTATGAAAAAATATTTTAAAAAGGTAACAAGAATTATAAGGTAAATGTTTTCTACTCTTTTTACCCGCAATGCACTGCTGATGATGTCACTGACACTATCTCTCATTTACTCTCTATAGCTGTCTTTCTTTTTACATTATTCTCTGTTTACTTCCCTTATACTAACTCTTCTTTTTTTAAAAAAAATATTTTTTTGGTTCGCTTCCAGTTCGCGAACCGGTCAGCGAACTTGAAGCGTACCAAAAGAAATAGAGCTTGCCAGAGTGATAAACATTCTAGCAATTTTATTTGAAAGGGGAGGTAGTTCTGAAAAGAACTTTTTTTTTTGTTTTTGTTGTTTTATTTATTTTTTTTTTCTGAACATTTTTTGATTTTTTTGTATTTTTAGAACAGTTTTATGTTTTTTTTGTGTTTTTTATGGAGGGGAAACAACAAAAAAACAGGCATTGAAAAGGGCTCAACAGGAGCAAAAAAAAAATTACTGCTTGGGTGCATTAGGGCACTTATGGTTTTCGAACACCATATTAATCAAGTTGACGCTCATGTTCCCATACGACAACATAGCACCACAATATATACAAGTAAACCTCATATGTTTAAAATTTGGCTGAATGTTTGGCACAGTTTCCTGTGCCTCTCTTCCTGTCAAAGACATTGATGAGGTAGATCTGGCCACAGGAGTTGTCGGGGGATTGTCTTGTAGGTCCCTTAACTCAGCCCGGCTGTAGTTTAAGGGATGCCACCTGGTCATATGTCGATGCATAGTATAGTTGCCCATACTATATTTTTTCTCTGTGCCTCTAGACAATCTGTAATCACAGATGAGGCAGGTGGCATATTTAGCATTCACCTTCTTCTCCCCTGGAGGGATGGAAAAAAACTGCCAGATGAAACTTGTTTTTCTCTTAGAAACACGGGGCAACTCTGGGATAAATTGTGGTTGATCTCCATCCTCTTCTTCTTCTTCCTCCTCTTCCTCCTCTCTGTTGGAGGTAAATTGACTTGGTGGTCCTCTCTTCTTATGAGGAGGTGGAGGTGGTGGTGGGGGTGCACCAGCTGCAGCAAGTATGGAAGCCATTGTTGAACTCCAGGTAAATGGTCTTTCTCTCACCAAGATGAAAGTCAGAGTGAGGAAAGAAGGAGGGGTTTACATGATTTGGGAAAAACAAAAGTTCTGAACCAATGAAAAGTGTTATTTTTAGGTCACATGACCTAGTCATACATCATTTGGAAACCAAAAGTGAAATGAACCAATGAAAAGTTTGATAAACAAGTCACATGACCTGTTCCGCTTACGTTACGCGGTGCGCGCCGCGTCCCAGATCGCTTCCGGTTCGCGGTCCGGAGCACTTCCGGGAGCGCTAACGCAGCGCGTCATTAGACGCATTACGCGACAACGTGATACGTCGCGCTTCCGCGACGCGTCACAGTTCCGCTAACGTAACGTTGACCGGTTCGCGGACTAGGTCGCGGCATCAAGATGAGCTAATGGAAAGCTTCCCGGTTCACGAACTAGAAGCGAAGAAAAAAAATATTTAAAAAAAAATTATTAATAAACATCTAAAATATATTTTAAGATTTAAAGAAGAATACATTTTACAGCTACAGATGTTAGCTTTTAAAAAAACAATGAAATTCACAGAAAAAACCATAGGTTATAGACCATATATAGTTAGGAATTTGCATTTACAAAACCTTGAAAATTCACTGAAAAAACCATAGGTTATAGACCATATATAGTTAGGGATTTGCATTTACAAAACCTTATTTTACTCGCATAAAACCATTGAAATTCCATATATAGTTAGTTGCGCTAACTATATATCGCGCACCCGCAATCCACTGCTGATGATGTCACATATTACATCATTCATGACATGGTCAGTGACATCACTGATGACATCACTGATGACAACATCCAGTGACTGTATGTTTCTGTAAAGTGTAAATATGTCTTACATATTGAAGAATGAGTGGATGTATAAGTGTCTGGATGAAGGATTTAGTAGGTGCATGACTGACTGTATGAGTGAGTGATTAAATATGTCTCACTGAGTGCATGGGTTAGTGACTAAACTGTCTTAATTTGTGCATTATTATGTCTGTTGTTCTGTAAACTGCTGCATGTGTTGATAAGTAGCTATATGAGTAACTATATGGGTTATTGATTGGTAGCCCATGTATTTGTATGGGAGACTGAGTGTGTGTGTGTGGGTGGCTGGGAGGTGTATGACTCTATCCATAGATGTGTGAGCAGTTGATTCACTAGATGTATGGTTTCAAAAGTGCACGTGGAAACAGCTGTATGGGCGGTTGACTGTGTGCATGAGTGTATTGGTGAGTGAATGGATATCTCAGTGCTACATGTCAAAGTAAGTACATATGTAAAACACAGTACATGTGAGAGTTGACATATATAAATAACTGTGCATAAGAGCCAGTGAATGTGTGAGTGGCTGTATGGATCATTGTGAACTTGTATCAGGGATTGTATAAGAAAGTAAATATGTGTTAGTATATGTTTGAATAAGTAAAGTTTGTATAACTGTATAGTTGAGGAAATGGAGGTGTGATTGATTCTTTGCATGACTGACTAGGTGTGTGAGTAACCGCATGGATGAGTGACAGTCTGTGAGTGTCTGTTTACACTGATTGTATCTAAGGTTATATTAGAGTCTGAAGAGGTTCATCGTATTATCACATGAATGATATCATCAGTGATGTGATCAGTAATGTCAAATGAGATGTCATCAGTGATGTCACTGACCATGTCATGAATGATGTAATATGTGACATCATCAGCAGTGGATTGCGGGTGCGCGATATATAGTTAGCGCAACTAACTATATATGGAATTTCAATGGTTTTATGCGAGTAAAATAAGGTTTTGTAAATGCAAATCCCTAACTATATATGGTCTATAACCTATGGTTTTTTCAGTGAATTTTCAAGGTTTTGTAAATGCAAATTCCTAACTATATATGGTCTATAACCTATGGTTTTTTCTGTGAATATATATATATATATATTACCTACTGGCGGTCGCCAGTAGGTATATATAGTTAGGATTTTTTCTCTATGGGACTTTTGAAAATTCTATGTCTAATAACTTCGGTGTTTGTGGACGGAATCGGCTGAAATTTTCAGGAAAATGGCACATTTTGTTTCTGAGAAGCCCCTGATTATTTGGGGGGGGTTCGTCAAGGGGGGGCCGAGAAAAAAGGGGGGTCTCAAAACGCGTTTTTCCCATTCATTTTTCCATAGGGCGTTTGGCCTCACTTTTAGCTCGAACGGCTGAATGGATTTGCACGAAACTTGGCAAAATTGTAGGGACTGTTAGCCCGATGTGCCTTTGCTAGGTCTCAATATATGTGCTCCAGTGGATTTTGAGAAATTAATGTTTTAAAAAACAGATATATCTGTGACAGCGTCCCGGGTAGCGCTCCGGTTCGCGAACTTTTCGCGTAACTGAACTTTGCGAAGCGAAGCTGATTGGCTCTCCGGTGTCTGTCAACATTCTAAACAGTCCGGAACGGCCGCCATCTTGTCTCTCGGTAGGATCGAGAGACAAGAGGAGGAGAAAAACGAAGGGGGAATTTAATGAAAGGGGGCAAGGTAGACCCCTCTTGACCCCCTAGGAATGATGTTGGGGTTATTAAAGGGTCTTGTGGGGCAAATAAAAAAAAATGATTTTTCGCGGTAGAAGCTGGACTGAAGATTTTCTTGCCTCCGTGCAAAATCGCAGCTCTTCCACGTGGCTCAGGGCCCTTTTTTAGATCTTTTCTGGTTATTTCACCAATTTGTTCCGGGGCAGAATAATATTTGCTAAGCCCCAGATCTATAAGGAAGTTCTTTACATACATGAGCCACTCAATTTTTCCCACTTGGTCCAGAGACATACAATCTTTTACTATCTGTTTGGATAGAGTATTTTTCGTCGCAGTCCAAATACGTCGCCAAAGCAAGAGCGGCTGTATTTTTGCCAGGTCCGTTATGTATGGGACACCTAGCTCCATATGGCAGGCATAGATAGATGCACATCTGGGGGTTGCCAGCAGGAATCTTAGAAAGGGCTTCTGTGCCACCTGTAGGGAAGTAGTGTTTTTATGTCCCCAAAGGCCTGCCCCATAAAGTGCAGTAGATTGACATTTTGCTTTGTAGATATGGAGTAGTTCTACTGGTGGTCTCTTTCCTAATTTTTGTGAAAAGTTTTTGCGAGCGGCGGTTGCTCTCAGCAACTGATGCTTTCGAGCTTCTATAGCTGCATTCCAGTTTAATCTTTCATCCATCAAAATGCCTAGATATGGGTATTGGGCAGTTGTTTCGATCCTTTCATTATCAAGGAATATACCATTACCCCTTTTTTCTTAGTCCCTGCCACCATAACATAGGTCTTTTTTATGTTTATGCGCAGATCCAGACTGCCCATAAACCTTGCGTACCTGTCTAGTGCCTTCTGTAATTCACGCGGTGTGCGTGCGAGGATCACGGCATCGTCTGCATATAATAAAGTGGGAATTAGCCGGTGTCTTACTCATGGAAGGTCCTGACCCCCCCCCTCAACATCTAAACCTCAAGACCATTTGTATAGAGGGAGAAGAGAAAAGGGGCCAGGACACAACCCTGCCTAACACCACGCTCTACCAAAAATGAGTCAGTTAGTTCACCGTTTACTCCAAAGCGCACTCTGGCAGAGGCGTTTGAGTAGAGCTCTCTTAAAAAGGTTACAAGAGCCTGGTCCATACCCATCTCAGTGAGGATGGACCATAGTTTTGAATGGGAAACACAGTCAAACGCCGCGGAGACATCGACGTAGACCATATACAGCCTGCCACGCTTTGCTGTAACATATTTCCCCATCATTAATGACAGGTTAAGGGCTTGCTCAGTTGTACCGAAACCCTCTCTGAAGCCAAATTGGATATCAGAGAGAATCTCCCCGTCCTCAACCCACTCCTGTAGTCGCTGAAGAACCACTCTGCCCAGGACTTTCCCCAGCGAGTTCAGGAGTGAGATTGGACGGTAGCAGGTGACATCCTGTCTTTCCCCCTTCTTGAAAATGGGGACCATAATAGATTGGGTCCAGGATTTAGGTATCCCACAATTCATTGCAGAATCAAATACCCTTTTAATGATTGGGGCCCACAAATCTAATTTATATTAAAAAAAGTCCACTGGTCCTCCATCGGGGCCAGGGGCTTTGCCGCTTTTACTAGCCGTTGCTGCATCTATACCTTCAATTAGTGAAAATACTAGTGGGATTGGAAATGAGTTTGGTTGTTGGATGTTACCATTGCTATTTGTCCCCCCCGGAAGCTCTGATTGTGTGGAGCAGTCGGGCCTGAGCTTTTTCCTGAGTCAGCACCTTATATGCTAATTGCTGAGTGCGGAGGCGGTGAGCAGTGTCGTCGGTGTGGGCGGCGTTGTGTATCGTTTCAAGGTGAATGAGGTCTGATTCTGCCTGGAGGATCCGTTCTCTATGTGCACGTAAATAGCCCGTTTTTAGTGTCATCGCCTCACCTTTCACGACCACCAGGTACGCCTCCCAAAGCGTCACCGCCGAGTCCACAGAGCCAATGTTTTCAGCGAAGAAGAATTCAGTACGTTCGAGGAGGCCATCTTTAATATCAGGGATCTGCATGAGCCATGAGCTAATAATAATAGGGCCGCGTGTGTACGGACGATGATAGGTCAAATCTACACTGAGGGGTGAGTGGTCGGATATGCCCCGTGGAAGACCTGTTGGGCGAACAAAGCAGCCGAGATCAGCGGTGGGACAGAATAAATAATCAATACGGGACATGCTTTTGTGAGCGTTTGAGTAGTGTGTGAAATATGGTGTGGTCGGATAATGGTGGCGCCAAATGTCTACCAGCCCCATGGCTTGCGTAAAGTCGGATAGGTCTGAGCGCGACCGATGTGAACCGCGCTTGGGACTGCGGTCCAGGTCGTCGCACATCGTGCTATTAAAGTCTCCGACGATCAGAAGTGTACCAACAGGCAGGCCCAACATGCGAGTGCCTAGCTCCTTAAGGAAGTCCTGGACCAGTTCCGGCGGAATGTATACTGAGAGTATGTTCAACGGATGGCCCTCCCAAGAAGCCTCAACCAGCGCAAAGCGGCCCAAGGGGTCAGCCCATGTCTGGGAGGGAATAAGTGCAAGATTCTTCTTAACCAGGATCAGCGGGCACCAGAGGTGAAACCCGCGTGGACCAATAGGGTATAGCCACCCCATTGGAGAGCTTGACAAGAATTACCCACTAAGTGCGTCTCTTGTAACAGAACAATGTCGGGGCAGTGGCGCCGGAGGTAGTGAAGGACCACACTCCTCTTAATTTTGTGTCCTAGACCATTAACATTCCAGGACAGGATCGTGAGGGTCTTAGAGAGGGGATGTGACATAGTCAGAGACTAGGAGGACTATATGGAAGGAGGAATGGAAGTGGGGCCGGCCAAGGCGCCGGAACAGCAGGTCAAAACAGTGAACTGGAGCAGGAAGCCAGCAAGTCTCTAGACAACCAGGCCATCTCTGGGGTAGACAGCTCATCAAATTGGGACCTACAAGGGGCCGAAGGCTACAACCAGTGTGCCAAGAAAGGACTCTGCGTAAAAACGAAAAAGACAAGAAAAACAATGCAATAATAACACAAGAAACACATAGTTCCACACCCCCCATTCCCTCCCCCCTCCCTGCTTCCTTCACGCGGACTTCAAACTATCCACACTCCAACTAGGCAGAGTGCCTGTCGCCCTCCCAACCATGATAGGGGTACTTGGTGAAGCGGTGCCTCCACCCACCTGACATTAACAGTAAAGTGACCAACATGTACATGAATATGCAAAACGTAAGACAGTTCCCAGTGCAATATTCACATAGTATAAAGAGTACCTGGCAAGCAGTCCGTGCGGCCCCGCCTGGGGCCGAGGGGTGCACCTTCGGGAATCAGGAATGAGCGAGGCGGGGAGACCCGCCACGTAGAGCCGTCCCATCAAAGAAGACCCAATAAGAGGAGCAGGTCTATAGAAGAACAGCCAAGGGCTGCGCACGAGGAAGTCCTCACGGTCAAGGGATATCAGTTACCATTGGTGTTGAGTCCAGTAAAGAGTTCTTGACTACCTGACATCTGATCATCTCGCATGTGAATGTCGCGGTCCTCATGGGTGTTGCGATCTTTCGGAGATCTCTCAACTCGGCGCCAGCCTTCCATCCAGTCCCACACCTCATCTGGCGACAGTAAGAACTACGCCTTGCCGTCCTGTTTGACATGCAATTTTGCTGGGAAGAGCATTGAGAATTTGATTTGTTTCTCACGTAGTGCCTTCTTGACCTCCACGAAGCTACATCGTCTGGCCTGTACCTTCATGGTGAAGTCCGGGAAAAACGTGATGCGGGTATTGTCCAAGAGGAGGGGCGGTCCCGCCCGAACTGCTTGAAGGATGGTGTTGCAGTCGCGAAAAATGAAGACCCCCGCATTAATAGGTCGGGGGGGAGCTCCCGGTTTGGGCCTATCCCCGGGACTCTGTGCGCCCGCTCAATGGAAAAGTAACCGGAGAGTTGCTTCGGCCGAAGATGTTTCGTAATCAGCTTTTCCACAAAAAGGTCCGCAGTGGGCTCTTCCATTTGTTCAGGAACACCTAAAATGCGAACATTGTTGCGTCAAGCCCTTTTTTCATAGACGTCCAGGAGGTCGCTCATTTGTTTTTGATGCTTCTGGAGTTGCGCCACTTGTTGCTGAAGGGTAGAGGTGTCATCAATAAGAGCCGCAGTTTTGACTTCTACATCTTTGACTTTGAAGTCCATTTTCCTCAGGTCCGCCCGCAGCAGTGTCACCTCTATATTGCCTGAGTCAATCTGCGTCTCCAAAGAGGACCTGACTCCCGCTATTGCTTGCATGACGTCCTCCAGGGTAGGGGTCTTCGATCCTGGCGAGGGGGATGCAAGGTTCGGGGTCTCAGGGGAGGCCACGGTTTTACTGTCTCCTTTGTTGCCCCAGGAGTTCTTGTTAAGCTGACTCTGGGAGGAGGGTTTGGACCCCTTGTTCGTCGCCATGAGGAGCGATAGCGTTGGGGTGGCGGCGTGTGGGGTACAAAGGGAAGTGAAGTGAAGTGCAGCAGTAGAGGCAGCCAGGTAGCGGCAGGGTCGCGGCTAAGTACAGAGGCGAGCGGGGAGAGTTACGGCGTGTCAGTAGCCGCAGGCCCAGAGCAGGGGTGTTGCGTGGGCGGCACTCCGGCAACACAACGGCCGCGGTCAGCTCCCCCCAGGGCAGTGCAGCTTACAGAGAAAGCCGGCCAAAGCAGTCGTCGGCAGCCAGGGAGGTCTTCAGCTGGGCTCCGGTTGGGCAACACAGGGTCCGCCTCTTAGTCCCGATCTCAGACAGGTCACCAGCAGCGCGGATAATCAGTGAAGGAGCCGGAGCTCCGATGCAGGCGCCATCTTGGCCGCAGCGGGACCTCCGCTACACAGGACGTTATCTCCCCGTAGGGCAGCAGGAACAAGGGTAGATGCAGCACCAAGGCAGGCACTGGGATCCGCAACAAGCCCCCCCCCCGATAGCGAGGGGGTCCTAGGTCTAAAAATGGATGAAATTAGACGGATGAACAGGCGGTGGACGGGAGCCACTTTAGTGAGCGACCATTCCCGCCGGATGCTAGCCACGCCCCGTTGCTAACATTTTTAAAAACCCATCTATACCATCATACTTGCCTGATAAGATTTTATGTAAGGACGTATTCGTGTTCTCCGTGAATGAAATGGAGGAGGGCATCAATAATCTCTCAAAACCAGCCAAACAAGGATGCCCAACATCTTGGGGAGTCTCAACAATCGTGCCAGTATTTAAAAAGGGAGACCGTAATAGTTTTGTGAATTACAGGCCAATCTCCCTGATTGACTCCGTTGTCAAGGTTATAGGGGGAGTCATACTAAAGAGACTGATTGCATGGGCGGAGGAGAATAAGATCATCTCGGACATCCAGTATGGGTTCCGCCCAGGCCACTCGACTATGGCACAATGCCTAAATATCTACCTGATCCTTGGAAAGTACACCATCGCCCGCTCAGGGGCCATCTACATGGCCATCATGTATCTTTCGTCTGCTTTTGACTGTGTCAATAGGGGAAAGTTGTGGCAATCCATGGGGGTCATGGGAGTGGAGCGAAACCTGGTGGACTTTCTGAGGGATCTGCATAAAGACACAATGGCAAACAACAGATACACCACAGACCTCAAGGTAACTATGAATTTTAACACTGAAAGGGGGGTGCGTCAGGGGTGCATTTTGGCACCTTTCCTTTTTAATTCTTATATTAATGACCTAGAAGGATCACTGTTAGAAACAGGGGCTGACTACCCATATGTGGGTCGGCGGGCCTGCCCGTCTTGCTATATGCGGACGATGCAGTCCTCCTGGCTCGTACCCCGAAAGGGTTACAAACCCTACTTGATGCTTTCCATGGGTTTATGGCTAATCGAGATCTGTCCATAAATAATTCCAAGTCCTATGTGATGTAGGCTGGGTTGTGCCCAAAAATACAGTATCCTTTCATGGTGAATGGAGTTAGAGTGCCAACATGCACAACCTTTTCGTATCTGGGTGTCCTATTAGATCACCAGCTCAATTTGATAGCACTTTTAAATAAGGAAAGGGGAGAGGTCACCAGGGCCAACACTGTGCTATTTGGCTTTGCAGCCAAAATGGGCAATCGCCCTGTGGCTGCTATGTTAAAGATCTATTGAGCTAAGAGCATATCTATAGCCAGCTATGGGAGTGACCTGTGGGGATACTCTGGACTTGAGGGTCTACAGGCGACAGAAAATAACTTTTTAAAACAGTTATTGAGTGTCCCAAAAGGAACCGCGAACCTATTAGTATATGAAGAAACCGGCACGCCATTTATTTGCGACATTTTGGCCTTGCTTTCACTAACCTTTTGGCTACAATGTTGGCTTAACAAACATCTTGATCTCACACATAATCTTTTAAAAGAGATCATGAGTTTAGATCACATGATTAACATTCCATGGTTGAAATATCTAAAAACATGTTTTAGTGAGCTGGGACGTTTGGATTTGTTTTTAAAACCTGATTGTATTATTAGAGAAGATGTGGCGCTCGTTAAACACTCCTTTATCCTTTGTGAAACAATGGAAAGAGAGGAAAAAGAACTGCTGAAGTCGAGCGTTCGTAAATATATGATGCTTAAAACATCTCTAGATTTGGAACCATATTTGCTATGGCCGTTATCAGCTTACGAGCGATTCTTACTAATTAGGTTTAGAATGGACCTTTTCCATCTTTTATTAGCTTTCCCTAGGGAATGTCACAAAGGGCAAGTGCTAGCACCCTGTGGCTGTGACAATTTGTCTCCTCAGGACCTGCTGCACTTTATGTTTTTTTGTAAATTCTATGAAATGCCCAGGATTTTTTAATTAAAAACTATTTAAAAAAAGTTAAACTTTGTGCAAGTGCCTCCCGCTCTCTATTATTTGCAACTGTAAAACCTGAACGTATCCCTTTTGTGGCCGGTTTTCTGAAATGTTCATTGAAGTATAGAAAAAGTCTGGAACCTTAAATAAATTGGTTAAAGCATTTTTATGGTCCTTCTTTTTAATTTTTAATTCTCACTATTTATTCGATTACTTATGTTGTCCTCCTCATCTCGTGAACATTGAAGTTAAACTACCATCACTGTCTTTAACTCGGGTAATGTGTATACCTTTTTTTGTATATTGCGTATTTTAAACTTGTGATTGTAATGTATTTTGTAACTTGTAACTTTTATGGTTTCATATCAAGTAAACCGAATAAAGTACATTGATGATGAGGGCCCACCAACCCCAGAGGTATAACAGAGGTTAAAGTCAGAATTGACCTTACGCTCCAAAAGTGGTAGCTTGGTCGAGCAGTAAGGCAGTACCAGAGGACAGTGTAAAGCATTTGTTGTACACACTCAGTCGTCCCTAGCAGGGAGATAAATGAATGAAAATAAATATAGACTCAGTCAGTTCTATATTAGTGAAGACATACCCAGCCGGGCAGAGGTCTTCAAGGTATATATTTCAATCAAAACATACAAAACAAAATAACACCTTCAGCAAATCACGTGCGTGTGTCCCAACAACTTGTTGTTATATAAAAGACAGTACTCACATGATCAACCTTGTTGAAAACTTTCCATTCAACCCTAATACTGAGACTTTGTGTACCCTTGATGTCGAATCATTGTATACAAACATTCCCCAGAGAGAATCATTGTTTGTAATGGAAACCATTCTTGACCAAAGAACTCGTCCTCATAGGGTCCCCACGCTTTTCATAATTCAGCTCCTTGAAATCTGCCTTACACAAAACTTCTTTGTATATGATAACCAATACTTCCAGCAGGTTCACAGAACCTCCATGGGAGCTATTTTTGCTCCAACGTTGGCTATTCTTTACATGGACTGGTTGGAGTGCAACACGATTCTTGTAGATAGTAATCCATTCCACCAGGGCATCCTCACGTGGAGACGCTATATAGATGATGTCTTCATGATATGGGGTAATGACATCAATGCCTTCCCAGCCCTACTACATTGGCTCAACAACAACTGCAGTGGCCTAACATTCACATTGACTCACAGCAAGACCTCTATCCCCTTTTTGGACCTGACTATCCAACATGAGAATGGCCTACTCTATACTTCTCTATACCATAAACCCACTGAAAAAAACACGCTTTTAAGCTATGACAGTTGCCACCCTAGGGCCTTAAAAGATAGCTTACCTTATTCACAGTTTCTTCGGTTGCAAAGGAATAATTTCCATAAAGAGGATTACTTCCATGAAGCTGGTCTTCTAGCCACCAAATTGAGACAAAGAGGTTATCCTCGTCGCCTCATAAAAAATTCTGTGAAGCGAGCTTGGTACTGTCCTCGTGAGACCCTCCTGTCAAATAAACCTAAGCCCACCACAAACAAATTGGTTTGTGTCACAACTTTCTCCAGCGTGTCCAATAAAGTCACGAAAACCATTAAACAAAACTGGCACATTCTGAATTCAGGCCAACTGAACTGGGAACGCCCTTTGTTTGCTTTCAGAAAAAACAAAAATATCAAAGATCATTTAGTGAGGGCAGCATTACCTTCCCCCACCCCACTCAAAAGAACGATCAATGACCATTGGACCACAACACCCCTTACTGGTCATGCGAAGTGTGGAACATGTGTGGTTTGCGAATACACTATTGAAAGTAAAGAATTTGTTTATAAGGAATCTAAAAATGTTTTGAAGACTTTTACAAACTGCAATAGTTGTAATGTTGTAAATGCGATTTTATGTCCATGTGACCTCTTATATGTTGGTCAAACCAAACAAAAGGTTAAGTTGCGGATTTCCCAGCACAGGAGCAGAATACGCTGCAAGACCCCCAACGCTCCGTTGGTTGAACATTTCATTTCCAAGGAGCACACGGAAAACGATATCCGCTGGACCATTATTAACCAAGTGACATTACCACCAAGAGGAGGGGATTTGAGTCTCCTTCTCAATAAAGAGGAACTGAAATGGATAATAAGGACAGATAGCTTGAATTCTGGTCTTAACCAGCAAGAGGACTGGACCACACTAATCTGATCATGAACACTTAAAAAACCTGAACTTGAACTAAAAAACACTTTGGCCTTTGCAGATGTTCTTATGTGTAATTAATGTACTCCAATTTTAATATTGCTTGTGTAAATTTCACAACTGTTACTTTCACACATGTCACTGCGCCGTACTCCTTCCTTCTTTGGTGTTTCTACATCTCGGCAATTTTTACTTTTCCTCACCCAAAATGGCCGCTAGCATTGTCCTTCCTTTATGCCTATGGCCCCTTGTCAACTAATGGCTGAGCACAATAAAACTGGTGTGCTCACATGACTCGCCGAACCAGGAACTCAAGTCTTGCCGACTGATCCGGTAAGCCCCATACAATCCCCACGCTCGCCCTTCTCCACCCTGCCCAAATGCCTCCCTCTGACAATCCTTTCCTTTACCGGCAGGCCCCCTTGTTCCAGGACCCCAGCGCGACACGGCGCTCCCGGTATCATCCGGTTTTCAAGGTAAGCCCCACTCGGGTTTTACTAGAATATGCCTCGCATTTTTCTCCTTAGATTCCTGCTTTTAAACGTTATTTTACACACAGGTACAAGCAGACACGAGATACTAATCCCCTCCCGCCTCTGGACCCTCATAAATTCTAATTGAAATATTGGTAAGCCAACCTTTTTCAATGACCGCCCACACTAATTACAAGGCTGTCCCTTGCTCTAACCGATTATAATCCACTTCCCCCCTTAGTATTTTCCTGGACCAAATTATTCAACTGTTCCTGATCTAGTCAACCGCCTTCGCGCTCTTATATGAGTTTGCGTACCGCTGGCCTGGTGAGCAACCCCCCATTCGGAATAATTAATGCTGTATTCATGACCGCTATTCACATCACTGCAACGTTTTTTCACCAGATTACGTTTTCCCATGCTACACTGTGTAAATATTGTTATTTCATTGACTGCGTTTCACATCACTGCGCCGATCCTTCACTCAAACCACGGTAGTTCCTTATAACGCCGGTTTTTTAACCTCATTGCTAATCCCTCAGAATCCAATCCACTGCGCCGTTTCCTCACCTGATCATCTGCAACTGAATGCACCTCAGCACCAACCACCACTGTGATATCCTTCTCATCTGGAATTCTCAAGTAGCACTGCGTCGCCTCTTTTTTGACCTTGATGTCACTCTTGGCTCTTTGAACCACTCACAGTTAAGCACTTACTCAGTCACCAACAGCATGTGCGACCGCACTCAGTCACATGCCTGTAAAACTGAATTAAGTGACTCGCTGTTTTCACCAGGTCTATCACCACGGCACAATGTCACCTTCATTATGCGTGTGAGTAAACTTAATGTACCTTTTGTCCTCCTTTCCTCCCCTTAGGCTAAAGAGGCTAATAACCTAAAAGGCAACCATTGCTTTGTCCTGATGATGGACCCCATTATTTAGCAAGGGGGTCCGAAACGTCGTCAACCCACTGTGTACCATATACCTGTGGCCTTCTGAATTGAAAACTATGTAATGGTACCAATAAGTAATTCTCTGTCCAAAAATTGGAACTTTACAGAGACTGTTGATTTTTGCCTTGTAAGCCCTTTGTGTATGTTTTTGTCTGTGTATGGTCGTGGTTGGGTACAGGCTTGTGCCCCACGCACGTGATTTGCTGAAGGTGTTATTTTGTTTTGTATGTTTTGATTGAAATATATACCTTGAAGACCTCTGCCCGGCTGGGTATGTCTTCACTAATATAGAACTGACTGAGTCTATATTTATTTTCATTCATTTATCTCCCTGCTAGGGACCACTGTTGTCTTTATATGATTAAGCTCCCCGAGGTCCCTCGCTGATACCAATTGGGGTCCCCTTGTTGTTCAAAATAGATACTGTGCGCAATCGCTTGATTGCAAGGGTCTCTTTGTTCCCTTCCACTTCACCTAAGTGGGTCCTCCCCTCGCTACCCCCCCACCTCCCTGTGGTTCACTTCACTGCTCACCTCACCTTGTTATGTCTGACGACGCCCCCCTTTATTCTTTAGAATATATTAAAAAAATCTGTGAAGGCCCCTCCCTATTCACTGATCTAGAGGAACCAACAACGGTTGCAAGTACTAATCTCAGTGAGGATTTGGAAAAACAGAAAAAGAAATATGTCCGTTTGGAACTCATGACTATTATGCTGACAGACTACTTAAGGTCCAATACTATTCCGCTAGGTCTCCAGGTTAGAAACATACCAGGGGTGTTTACTGACAACCCGAAGTATATTCAAGGATTCAGTAATATAGGGACTACCTGCTCCCGGCATTGGCTAGTCCTAGGGATTGAAACCGCCTCTGAAGAACTTAAAAAACTAGATGGGATAATCAAAGATTTAGAGAAGCAAATATCCGAAAAAAACACTAATACTGAAGCTAAAAAACTCCTTGAAAAAATTGATAAAACGGTACAGGAGTTCCATAGAATAGAACAAAATAAGGAAGCCAATAAAGTAAAGAAGGATATAAAATCGTTTACTTCTGAGCGTGCATACCCCTACCTTCAGAAATACTTTTATACTAACCGCAATCTTAATCAAACCCAATTCATGCCTAGGCCTTGGGGTCGCTATAATAGAAGAAACACGGTTGTTGGGTTTACAGACTCTTCAGCCGACTCTTCAGATAATTCAGACGGAGGTGAAGGCCCAAGTGGCGGACCGCAAAGACATCAAAATCATTTTTTAGCCAGAGGCCAGCAAGAACCCCCCAAGAGAGGCCGTGTGAAACAACCAACACGATGGCAGAATCCCCCGGGAGAACGACAGACCCGGAACAGATTCTACCAATGGTGACAGAGGCTGTAAACACAGAACTGACTATCCCTCTGTTTAATCTGTCAAGCCATATATTATCCTCTCATGAAATCTCTATCCTCAGTAAGGGCTTATCTTTTGTTCCTACTACCTACCTAAATTTTCTTGATTTACAATCGGAACTTTTGACATTTTTTCGGAAAATTAGGCTGCGTGCCTATTTTGAGCTCAACCCAACTGATCCAAAACCTGTCTCTACACCCTTTAGACCACCCTCCAAATTCTCCCCTACGGCGGGCATGATTCCCAAGGAAATCTTAACATTTGAGAAGGTGATTCTCAAAGAAACTACCGATCTGGCAAAATCTCACATTTTTATACCATATAATATCTCTGCAGATGAGAAACACCAGCACCCTGCTCGACAACCTCGCCAATCTTGGACTCAAGCAACTGGTGTCCACCCCCACCCACCTCGCCGGACACACACTGGACGCAGTCTTCTCCTCCAGCCCAGACATCGAATTCAGCCACGCCACAGAGCTTCAATGGACGGACCACAGCCGCGGCATTCGACACTGTCTGCCACCGCACCCTAGTACAGCGCCTCAGCAAAGTCGGAATCCAGGACAAGGCGCTGGAATGGATCATCTCCTTCCTCGACGGAAGAACACAGAGAGTCCGCCTACCACCGTACAAGTCAGAGGCCTCCGAAGTCATCTGCGGCGTCCCTCAAGGGTCATCTCTGAGCCCCACCCTCTTCAACGTCTACATGAGCCCCCTCGCGGCCATCGTACAAAAAACACAACCTCAGCATAATCTCCTACGCCGACGACACCCAGCTGATCCTCTCCCTGACCAACGACCCCGCCTCCGCCAGAGCCAACCTGCACGAAGGGATGAAAGAGGTAGCCGAGTGGATGACGACCAGCCGCCTGAAACTGAACTCTGACAAGACGGAGGTCCTCATCCTGGGCTCTTCACCCTCCGCCTGGGACGACTCCTGGTGGCCTCCCGCCCTGGGCACCGCACCCAAACCGACAGACCATGCACGCAACCTGGGCTTCATCCTGGACTCCTCCCTCTCCATGACCAGGCAAATCAACAACGTCTCCTCGGCGTGCTTCAACATCCTACGCATGCTACGGAAGATCTTCTGGTGGATCCCCACCGAGACCAGGAAGACCGTCACCCAGGCCCAAGTCACCAGCCGACTGGACTACGGCACCGCCCTCTACGCCGGTACCACCGCCAAGCTCCAGAAGAGACTCCAGCGGATCCAGAACGCCTCAGCCAGACTCATCCTCGACATCCCACGAACCAGCCACATCACCGGACATCTGAGAGACCTTCACTGGCTCCCCGTCAACAAAAGAATCACCTTCCGCCTCCTCACCCATGCACACAAAGCCCTACACGACCAGGGCCCGAGCTACCTCAACAGCCGAATCAACTTCTACGCTCCCAAACGCCACCTCCGATCAGCCAACCACGCCCTCGCCGCCGTCCCCCGCATCCGAAGAGCGACTACGGGAGGAAGGTCCTTCTCCTACCTGGCCGCCAAGACCTGGAACTCCCTCCCGACCGACCTGCGCCTGACCCAAGACCACCTCTCCTTCAGGAAGAAGCTGAAGACCTGGCTGTTCGAGCAGTAGCGGCACCCCCCCCAGCGCCTTGAGACCCTACGGGTAGGTAGCGCGCTACATAAGTGTCACTGATTGATTGATTGATTGAAATCGGCCATTTCTACCCTTAAGAATAATTCCAGTCTAATCATTAAACCAGCTGATAAGGGTGGGGGAATTGTACTGCAAGACCTTGCTAACTACAAAAGTGAGTTACTCCGTCAAGTATCCAATACAGACCACTACTGTAGACTCTCCACGAACCCCACCAAGGAAATCCAAGCCCTAATCAGAACTATTACTACTGAGGCTCTGGATAATGGTTACCTGAGTAAACACGAATATAACTTCCTGAACACTCCAAATCCCAGAACACCAGTAATTTATACTTTGCCCAAAGTGCACAAGAGCCTAGACCAACCCCCAGGCCGCCCCATTGTATCGGGTTGTGGCTCGGTTCTAGAACCCTTGGGTCATTATGTGAATTTCTTTCTAAAGGACTTTGTCCCAACAACTCGTTGTTATATAAAAGACAGTACTCACATGATCAACCTTGTTGAAAACTTTCCATTCAACCCTAATACTGAGACTTTGTGTACCCTTGATGTCGAATCATTGTATACAAACATTCCCCAGAGAGAATCATTGTTTGTAATGGAAACCATTCTTGACCAAAGAACTCGTCCTCATAGGGTCCCCACGCTTTTCATAATTCAGCTCCTTGAAATCTGCCTTACACAAAACTTCTTTGTATATGATAACCAATACTTCCAGCAGGTTCGCGGAACCTCCATGGGAGCTATTTTTGCTCCAAAGTTGGCTATTCTTTACATGGACTGGTTGGAGTGCAACACGATTCTTGGGGATAGTAATCCATTCCACCAGGGCATCCTCACGTGGAGACGCTATATAGATGATGTCTTCATGATATGGGGTAATGACATCAATGCCTTCCCAGCCCTACTACATTGGCTCAACAACAACTGCAGTGGCCTAACATTCACATTGACTCACAGCAAGACCTCTATCCCCTTTTTGGACCTGACTATCCAACATGAGAATGGCCTACTCTATACTTCTCTATACCATAAACCCACTGAAAAAAACACGCTTTTAAGCTATGACAGTTGCCACCCTAGGGCCTTAAAAGATAGCTTACCTTATTCACAGTTTCTTCGGTTGCGAAGGAATAATTTCCATAAAGAGGATTACTTCCATGAAGCTGGTCTTCTAGCCACCAAATTGAGACAAAGAGGTTATCCTCGTCGCCTCATAAAAAATTCTATGAAGCGAGCTTGGTACTGTCCTCGTGAGACCCTCCTGTCAAATAAACCTAAGCCCACCACAAACAAATTGGTTTGTGTCACAACTTTCTCCAGCGTGTCCAATAAAGTCACGAAAACCATTAAACAAAACTAGCACATTCTGAATTCAGGCCAACTGAACTGGGAACGCCCTTTGTTTGCTTTCAGAAAAAACAAAAATATCAAAGATCATTTAGTGAGGGCAGCATTACCTTCCCCCACCCCACTCAAAAGAACGATCAATGACCATTGGACCACAACACCCCTTACTGGTCATGCGAAGTGTGGAACATGTGTGGTTTGCGAATACACTATTGAAAGTAAAGAATTTGTTTATAAGGAATCTAAAAATGTTTTGAAGACTTTTACAAACTGCAATAGTTGTAATGTTGTATATGCGATTTTATGTCCATGTGACCTCTTATATGTTGGTCAAACCAAACAAAAGGTTAAGTTGCGGATTTCCCAGCACAGGAGCAGAATACGTTGCAAGACCCCCAACGCTCCGTTGGTTGAACATTTCATTTCCTTTTTTTTTTTTTTTTTAAATATTTTTATTGTAACATTTTTTAAAACAATTTTTACCCCCCCGTATTACAGACATCAAATTTACAACACAAAATGCATATATTATATATCCTATATGATATAGAGTAAATTAAATACAGGGCAAATGCATTCTTGCAGCAGTACTCCCCAAAATTTGTAATTAACAAAAAAAGAAAAAAAGAAAAGGATAGGCCTTTCCTGCATACAGCTATTTAGCCAACCCCTACCCTATTTTGCTTATGTTTCCACCTCGTAATGGGTTGCCATATCTCCTCTCCCAATTTTTTTGCTCTTTTCCCCTTTCTCTCATATATAGCCTTCTCTAGATTATATGACGCTAGTAATCTAGCTATCCAAGTTTGAAATGTAGGAGGTGTCTTATCAAGCCAAGCCTGTGCAATACAAATTCTATATACAGCTGCCACCATAAACAAAAACTTTGTAGAATCATTTTCTTCTTCCTCGGTCTTCACCCCCAACAATAATATTTCGTTGTTTAATTTTATCTTAATATCGAGAGCGTTCCCCAGGAATTCTTCTATGGCCGTTTTCAGGGTATACAACTGTGGGCATTGGGCGAACATATGTACTATATCAGCTTCCGTAGAATTACATCTAGAGCATGTAGTACCTTCTGTCCCACCCCACTGCGCTATTTTTGCCGGCGTATAATAAAGACAATATAATGTTTTGTAGTGCTGTGACTGCAGCGTGGCCGAGCATAAGACCGTTCTTCCTAAATCTAAAGACTTCTGAAGTCCTTCCGGGGAGGTCCCAACTTTTTCTGTCCATTTTTTTGAGAATTTCTCTCTGTCATCTACTTTGTATGCATACAATTCTGCATGTAGCTGCCGTATCTTACAATGTTTACTTTGTTCTATACAATCCAATAGCCTACAATGTTTAAAACCTATCCGTCCACCCTTTTTATCCCTCAAGTAACTCCTCACCTGTAAATACTTAAAGAAAGTGTTAGTGGGTATTTCAAATCTGCTTTGTAATTCTACAAATTCTACTATTCCTCCTTCTATATCCAGGAGATCTCCTATTTTCCTGATGCCCCTCTCATTCCATATCTTCATCGTTCCATCCCTGAAGATGTCCCCCGGAAGGGTTTCATTATCTATTAACCTAGTATATCTGCTAAATCTGCCTATACCCACTTTTTTCCCCACAACTTTCCAGATCATGTATACAGCTTTTAGTGTTTTAAACCTGGTGTTCTTAAAGAGTCTATAATCAATTGTATTCAGAAGACCATCAACCGCGGCCTCCCCCATTATGGTTCTATACACATTTGTGTATTCCCGTCTCCCTCCGATTAGTCCTTGGAAGTATTGCAGAGCTGCGGCCCAATAGTACAATTTGAAATCCGGTGCTCCCCATCCCCCTTTCTCCCGTGTAAGTGTCATATGTCTGTAGGCCCTTCTAGTTTTCCCTTGTGCCCATACTAGTCTATTGAGTATTTTTTCCAGCTTAGTAAACCAGAATTGTTCAAAAAATAGAGGTATAGCCCTAAACAGATAAAGAAATTTCGGTAATGTGACCATTTTGATTACATTTATGCGTCCCAATAGTGTCAAGTGCAGATTGTGAATTCTTTCTGTGTTGCTTTTTACCTTAGTTAATAACGGTTCCATATTTATTTTAACTAGCTCCGCCAAGTCTGCTGACACTCTTACTCCTAAGTATACTGCCTCCTTTACCACTCTGGGATCCACAAAGGGTGTATATTCATTCAAAATGATCTGGGTTTTCCCTTTATTAATTGAGTATCCTGATAAGCCCCCAAAAACTGCTGCTTCCTGCTCTATTTCCCTCAGGGCCCTTCCTGGTTCCGGAGTTATCAGTGCCACATCGTCTGAGTATATGAACACTTTGTACTCTGCCTCCTGTATCACTATTGGCGAGATGTTAATGTTACCTATTAGTCTCCTGAGAAACGGATCTAGATATAAGGCAAAAAGTAGGGGTGATGCCGGGCAGCCCTGTCTAGTTCCACGTGTGATCTTTACCGTTTTAGTATATGTCTTGTTTATTTTCACCCTCACCTTTGGCTGCAAATACAACACCTGTATAGCGCTAATAAACCCTTTGCCTATGTCGAACCAGTCCATTACATTCCACAAAAATTGCCAGGAGACCCTGTCAAATGCTTTTTCAGCATCAAGGAATATGGCTGCGACAGGGTCTCCTGCTACCTCAGCTGCATCTAGTATAGTAATTAACTGTCTGGTATGCTGAGTAGCCCCTTTCCCGGGAATAAAACCATGTTGTGTCTTGCTTACTAGTTTCTCGATAACTCGACTCATTCTTTGTGCTAAAGCTTTGGCATATAATTTTGCATCCGCATTCAGGAGAGTAATAGGTCTATATGACCCTGGGTCTAGTGGGGGTTTGTCCTTTTTCAGTATCACAATGATATTTGCATCATCCCAGGACTGTGGTGCTGATTTTTGCATCTGTGCCTGTCTAAAAGTCTCCAGCATATTTTCCCCAAGCCTTTCCCAGAATGTTTTATAAAATTCAGCTGGTATTTGATCTGGCCCTGTAGCCTTGCCTCCTGGTAAATTATTCACTGCCATTTTAATCTCCTGCAATGTTAGCGGTAGGTCTAATTTGTCTCTTTCTTCCCTGTCCAGTTTCTCATGTGGTATCCCTGTCAGATAGTCCCTGCACCCATCCCCTATATCCTCTGGTTTCTGAACATATAATTTCTCGTAAAATTCTCTAAATGCCTCCTGAACCTCTTCTGCCTTGTTTACCACTATCCCATCGCTATTTCTAATTTCTTTGATTTCCCCTGCAGCCAGATTTTGTTTAATTCTAATAGCTAAGAGATGTCCTACTCTCTCACTGTACTCATAGCACTTTTCTTTCTTAGCAAGGTAATTCCCCGCCGCCTTTTCCAAAAGGGCTTCTCCCGTCTCTGCTTTCTTGACTTCTATTTCCAGTATAAGGTCCTCTATTTCAATTGTGTTTTGTCTCCGCACTGCACAACTTAATTGTTCTTCTAAACTATTCATCTCTTTTACCCATCTGTCCATCCTTGTTCTCTCCATCTTACTCTTTTTTAAAGTGTAGCTCAGGGTTTCCCCCCTTATTCCGGCCTTAAATGTATCCCAGACGATCTTAACTGGAGCCGATCCCCTATTTATTTCCCAGAACTGTGTGATCCATTTGTTCATCCTACTAATATATTCTTCCTCTTTCAGTAATCTTCTCTCAAATGTCCAAGTACAGGGTTTAATACTCCCTCTATCTATCCTGGGGATGGTTATTACCAAGATATTATGGTCCGAAATCATTCTCGGCAGTCGCTCTATCTGGGCCCCATTTATTGTATCATTAGACACTATGATATAATCTAATCTAGCAATCATTTTGTGGGGTGCCGAATAAAAGGTAGCCCCTGACCCGAATGGATTGCGTTTAGACCATAAATCTGAAAGAGCATTATTCTGCAGCATATTGGTTACAGCATTACATATTTTCTTTTTCCTGCCTACGTATCTCCCCCCTCCTAATCCCCCCAAACCATGCAAACCATTTATATTGAAATCGCCGCACAAAATTACCGGCTCTATCCAGAGTGCGAGTTCCTGATCTAGCCATTCAAACAATTCCGGATTGTCGTCATTTGGGCCGTATACAGATACTATTGTTAAATTCCCAGCAGTAGTTTCCCCTTCAACGATAACCCATCTCCCCTCAGAGTCTTCTTTTTTCCTTCTAAGTTTAATAGCCCCTCTCCTTGCTAATATAGCCACCCCCTTTGTTCTTGTGTCTTGACTTGTGTTAGCCAACAACTCATATCCCAACTGTTCCAGTTTAAACTTTTCTTTTCCCAGGATGTGCGTCTCCTGTAAACAAATCACATCCAGTTTTAGCAGTCTGAACAGTGACGCCGCCTTTTGTCTTTTCCCTCCATCATTTAATCCACATATATTCACTGTTGCAATCCTTAACGCCATTTTACCTTATAAATTTTTCCTAAAGATTTTACCCACTTATTCTGTTTTGTTACAAATTTTATCTCATTCCAATCTATTCTTTTGTGTTGTTTCACCGACTTTACCTGGTCCTTTCCCACCCCGCTCCCCCCCATCCCTTCCCTCCCGCGGCAGCCCCACCCCCCCCTTCTACAGGCAAATAGGTCAATCCTGACCTATGTGTTGGCTGCTTGCATTGTAGCGTCGCCCTCCCTCTCCCTCCTAGCTATCCCGAATATGCAGTCCATAGACCTTGATAAATATTCCATAGTCTTATTCCTTATTGATCTTTCTTATTTCCCCTTGCGTTGCTCCTTTAGCTCTTCGAGGTACTCCCCTGCTTTTATCTCAGAAAAAAACCACCTTGTGCGCCCACCACTGATAACCTTGAGTTTCGCCGGAAACATCAGATATGCTTCAGCTCCTTGTTGTTGAAAAGGGGTTATTAACTGTCTTAAACGCCATCGCCTCTCGACAGTGACATGGCAAAAGTCAGGTCTCGCAAAGAATGTAACCCCTTCAGCAGATCTTTTAGAGTCTGGTCTAGCTTTTTCCATCACCTCCTGCCTTGCCAGAAAGTTGCCAAAAAATACCAGCATTGCTCTAGGCATATTTTCTTGGGACTCTCCTTGCCTTTTTTTAATTGACAGTGGAAATCTGTGGGCTCTTTGTACCTCGTCTTCCCATCTCCACCTAGCCTCAGGGAAGGCTCCTTTTAGTAGCCTGATCACGTATCCCCTTGCATCTTGCCCTTCCACTCCTGCCTCCAGGCCCAAAAGTCTTACATTGTTCCGTCTCTGACGATTTTCAAAGTCCTCCACTTTCCATTGCAGGTCTTCCATTATTTTTGTCTGATCCCTCTTAAATTTGTGCCAATCAGTTGCCTCGTCTTCCAATCTTCCCGTCCTTTCCTCTACCAGCTCCACTCTCCCCTCCACTTCCTCATACTTTTTGTTCATTTTCCTGATGGAGGCCTGTATTTTTTTTGTGTCATGCCTAGCTCTGCGGCTCTCTGCCCTGGCTTCACCCTGGATTTGTTTTAGCATATTGACTAGTAGGTTCAGGGTGGCTTGCTCTCTCAGCCCATCCTCCTCACTTGCCATGTCTTTATCTTGTACCCCTTGAGACCCTTGCATCCCCTCTTGAAAAAGGCCTGCAGTGGCAGAATAATCCCACACAAGCTTTTTATTTGATTTGGCGTTTGAATTGCGTTTTGAGGCAGACTTTTTCTTTTTCTGTGTATTTAATGTGTCAGATTCAGTACTTGCCTCCTCCTCTGATGATATCTCAGAGGTCCCTAATTCTTCTCCAGCACTTGATGAGGTTGAGCCCTCATTTACTGAAAAAAATTTGTCCCCTTCACGTTCTTTCTGTGAGTCTATGCTCATCATACTTCCCCAATTTGTGTCCGTTTTTGGTCTCAGATTACTGCTTATCTCTGCCTTTACTTGCAGCAGTGCGTCCAGCATTGAGGCATTATTATTCATGCCTTCAATCTCCTTTAATGTTAATTCTCCATTACCATTACCGTTACCTTTTGATCCTTGGAGTTTCGTCTCCCCCATGTAACATGCTGCTCCAGGAGCCGCTTCAGCAGCCGCCACCTCCGCGGCTTGGACTGTCTCTCCCAACGTTCTTTCCTCCTCTGACCTGGGCGTGCTCGCTCCTGCGTGTTCCACTGGTTGCTCAGCAACCCTAATGCCGCCTTCTGCGTAAGGTGCTTGTTTTGCGTTATGCCCTGCTGAGCCCACGCTGTTGTTACCCGGCGGGTCCCTGCCTCGCTCTGCTGCCCTCTCCTCGATCTTCGCGCGACTCACATCTCCGCCCGCCTTCTCCGCTGTCTGCCTCGCCGAGATAGGCGCAAGTCCCGCTTTTGCATCTCCGCCAGACCCGCCGGATCCGCCGGTCAGAGCCGCCATGGGTTTCCGTGTAAAGGTCTCCGATAAGGTAGGCTGTCTCAGCGGTGTCTCCTTCTCCTTATTCAGCAAACTGGGGTTTTTGGTGTTCTGTTTAATTTCTCCACGCTCTTTTTCCGCTGCTATATTTCCTTTTTCCCCTTGTAGCAACCCACATTTTTCTGCTCCAGTCTGCGCTTTTATCTCAGCTTTTTTCTCCCGCTCGATCTTCCGCTGCTGTGCTTTCTGTGTGGCGCTTAGTGCGGGGGTGATTTTTCTGCCTGGCTGTGAGATCTTCGGGATGGCCCCCGGACCGCTGCCTTCCTTGGATCGTGCTGACATTATTGTTTTCTTCCAGTTAAGGGGTCCTGCCCAGCGTTTCCTCTGTGCCTCTTTCCAAAGCCTCAGGAGCATCCAATACGTTATCCACATACTCGCATTTTACTGCAGCATTCCTGGTCTAGTTCTAACTTTTACAGCCAGCCCAGGAGAGGGAGTGTAATGCGACTACTCCCTACAATGCTCTAGCGGCCATCTTGCCTCCTTTCATCCAGCCTACAGTGTTTCTAGTAGTGAACATTTCATTTCCAAGGAGCACATGGAAAACGATATCCGCTGGACCATTATTAACCAAGTGACATTACCACCAAGAGGAGGGGATTTGAGTCTCCTTCTCAATAAAGAGGAACTGAAATGGATAATAAGGACAGATAGCTTGAATTCTGGTCTTAACCAGCAAGAGGACTGGACCACACTAATCTGATCATGAACACTTAAAAAACCTGAACCTGAACTAAAAAACACTTTGGCCTTTGCAGATGTTCTTATGTGTAATTAATGTACTCCAATTTTAATATTGCTTGTGTAAATTTCACAACTGTTACTTTCACACATGTCACTGCGCCGTACTCCTTCCTTCTTTGGTGTTTCTACATCTCGGCAATTTTTACTTTCCCTCACCCAAAATGGCCGCTAGCATTGTCCTTCCTTTATGCCTATGGCCCCTTGTCAACCAATGGCTGAGCACAATAAAACTGGTGTGCTCACATGACTCGCCGAACCAGGAACTCAAGTCTTGCCGACTGATCCGGTAAGCCCCATACAATCCCCACGCTCGCCCTTCTCCACCCTGCCCAAATGCCTCCCTCTGACAATCCTTTCCTTTACCGGCAGGCCCCCTGGTTCCAGGACCCCAGCGCGACACGGCGCTCCCGGTATCATCCGGTTTTCAAGGTAAGCCCCACTCGGGTTTTACTAGAATATGCCTCGCATTTTTCTCCTTAGATTCCTGCTTTTAAACGTTATTTTACACACAGGTACAAGCGGACACGAGATACTAATCCCCTCCCGCCTCTGGACCCTCATAAGTTCTAATTGAAATATTGGTAAGCCAACCTTTTTCAATGACCGCCCACACTAATTACAAGGCTGTCCCTTGCTCTAACCGATTATAATCCACTTCCCCCCTTAGTATTTTCCTGGACCAAATTATTCAACTGTTCCTGATCTAGTCAACCGCCTTCGCGCTCTTATATGAGTTTGCGTACCGCTGGCCTGGTGAGCAACCCCCCATTTGGAAAAATTAATGCTGTATTCATGACCGCTATTCACATCACTGCAACGTTTTTTCACCAGATTACGTTTTCCCATGCTACACTGTGTAAATATTGTTATTTCATTGACTGCGTTTCACATCACTGCGCCGATCCTTCACTCAAACCACGGTAGCTCCTTATAACGCCGGTTTTTTAACCTCATTGCTAATCCCTCAGAATCCAATCCACTGCGCCGTTTCCTCACCTGATCATCTGCAACTGAATGCACCTCAGCACCAACCACCACTGTGATATCCTTCTCATCTGGAATTCTCAAGTAGCACTGCGTCGCCTCTTTTTTTACCTTGATGTCACTCTTGGCTCTTTGAACCACTCACAGTTAAGCACTTACTCAGTCACCAACAGCATGTGCGACCGCACTCAGTCACATGCCTGTAAAACTGAATTAAGTCACTCGCTGTTTTCACCAGGTCTATCACCACGGCACAATGTCACCTTCATTATGCGTGTGAGTAAACTTAATGTACCTTTTGTCCTCCTTTCCTCCCCTTAGGCTAAAGAGGCTAATAACCTAAAAGGCAACCATTGCTTTGTCCTGATGATGGACCCCATTATTTAGCAAGGGGGTCCGAAACGTCGTCGACCCACTGTGTACCATATACCTGTGGCATTCTGAATTGAAAACTATGTAATGGTACCAATAAGTAATTCTCTGTCCAAAAATTGGAACTTTACAGAGACTGTTGATTTTTGCCTTGTAAGCCCTTTGTGTATGTTTTTGTCTGTGTATGGTCGTGGTTGGGTACAGGCTTGTGCCCCACGCACGTGATTTGCTGAAGGTGTTATTTTGTTTTGTATGTTTTGATTGAAATATATACCTTGAAGACCTCTGCCCGGCTGGGTATGTCTTCACTAATATAGAACTGACTGAGTCTATATTTATTTTCATTCATTTATCTCCCTGCTAGGGACCACTGTTGTCTTTATATGATTAAGCTCCCCGAGGTCCCTCGCTGATACCAATTGGGGTCCCCTTGTTGTTCAAAATAGGTACACACTCAGTCAGCAAAAGGTTTCACACACTCAAGGACTGAACTCCAGGCCAATTGTTTTTATATCCACAGATATAGGTGTTTTATTTTTAGAACCAACAGAAAATATACTTTTCTTATTATGAGTTCTCTCATGTAATTACTTTGCAAAGGAGCAATAAAGTTTGTGCACACAATTAATACAGTATTGACAGTAAGCAACACAATTTTAAAACACTATAGCATTGAGCTCAATGGGTTTTCCACATGTAAGTACAGTTGATTACTATATAGATTACTTTAGTAGTCACAGGACTAGATCCTAGATTCAGTCCTGGGGTCTAAGCTGAAACCAGATTAGCAAAAACGTTTTAGTTACTGTAGTGAATTTTCATGAATATAAAGCTTTAAAGTTTTAAAAGTTCACAATTGGAAACTTTTCAATGGGAGAAAATTCAGGTTGCAGGTAAAGTACGATTGCGCTACTTTTGTAACTCAGCACTGGTCTCCTAGGGCCAGCACTGGGGTCTTAACTCAAAACAGGCAGGTAATCGCTTTTCAGTATTTCGTGTGATTTTTAAAGAATATTTCAAGTTTTCAAAAGTAGACACTTAGAAGAAATTTCATAGAAAAGCAGACAATGGGTCCCGAAGGAGAAAATACAGATTACTAGTAAACCCGGTAAGGATTACTTTTGCGGTTCAGTACTGGGCTGAAAGGAGCAGTACTGGCTTCTCCCCTGATCACAGGTGAGTACTTCGGAGTTCGGCTGATTTTATATGAATATTTTCAGTTTTCAAAACTCCATACTTAGAAAGTGTTTGAGTCAATCCAATGGCAGGTAAGTGAGCTACCGGTTTCCAGGTGAGTACTTGGTTGGTGAAGTTATGGTTCTCGGCATAGACTCAGGGGTCCCCCAGGGTCAGATAAGTACAGTAGGTTCAGCCCCAGCAGCACAGGGCCGGCCGAGTGCAGAGGTAATTAGGCCCAATGATATCCAATGAGGGAAAGGGGGCCTTCGGTTGGAGGCTGCTGGCTAGCAGGCCACGCGCTGTGGGAGCTGGACTCCTGGTCACTTGCTCAGGGCAAGGGGGGAAGTAGGATAGGACAAAGGTGGCACAGCCAGCGGCACTCGGGCGGCTGGGTGCAGGGTGCTTTTGAGCCGTCGGGCGCTCAATGTTATCCAATGGGAAAGGTCAAAAAGGAACAAAGGCTGCAGGCTCGGGAACGGAGACTCTACAGGGGTGACCAGCACTTTGAGAGGTAAGTTGGAATCTTGGAGCACAGGTAGGTACCGCAAAGGGAGGCACAGGGGGCTGTAGGGCGCCAGGTGCAGGGGTGTTTTTGGGTGTCAGAAAAGCTTACCCTCGACTGGTCGCGGTTGGGGTGGCCCCTGGTTCTGAGTCTGCAGGCGTCGGCTGGTTAGTCGAGGAGGGTCTTTGGGCACTGGACTTCAGGTCCCAGTCGCTGGGGGGACGTCCTCGTGGTCTTGGTTCGGTTGGGCCCGGCCTGGGCTCGGCGGGTGCAGAGTGGGCTGGTCGAAGCTTCCTGGCTGGCACCAGGTGGGTTGTTGCAGCAGAGCCTCTGCTGATGGGAGTCCCAGCCTTTAAGAGGGTAAGGGCATGCAGGTCCTCTGGGTGTCCCAAGGTTGCTGTCCGCAAGGGTGGCCAGGATTAGCAGGAGCAGGTCCCAGGATCGACAGGCCGGGAGGGCTGGGGCCAAGTCAGTTGTTGTTGTCCTGTTGTTAGCAGCTGCACAGCGGGTCTTCCTCTTCTTGATCTTCTTTCTTCTTTTCGTATCGGGAGCTGAGTCAGGAAGGTTCAGGGAGCTCCTAAATACTAAATTTAGGGGTGTTACAGGTAGGGTAAGGACAGGGACCAATGGGTCCCTGTCCTTCGGTGAGTATTCCCCCTAGCCTGCTCCTCTCCTGTGGGAGGGGTCAGGAGCCTAGCTGGGCAGGGCTCCCCATCTACAAGATGGTCGGGCCTGGGGTCGTGCATCACCTCGTCTCCCCAACCTGAGGGGTGGGTTTGGCACAGGCTGGCACCCCCCCTTCCTGACGTAGTTTTTCCCACCAGTCTTCCTGCCAGAGTGGACGTTAGGAATGGTGTAGGCCAGTTGCTGGGTACAGCAAATGGTCCGGAGAAGCTCTCAGAGGCGGCAGGCCTTTGAAGCTTCCCCCTTCCCATCCTGGGGGAGGAGACCTAGCACCACGCCCAGGAAGTGCATTGTTGCAGACCCAGGAGAGCGGGGGGTTCTCAACCCAGGGGTCCAGCAACATGTCTGCTGTGTGGCAGTCCCATTCATGGATTGTAGGTTAGGGTTTCAGAGGGCATCTCTAAGATGCCCTCTGGTGCATTTTATATTAAATCCCACACTGGCATAAGTGCGGGTTTAATGTGCTGAGAAGTTTGATACCAAGTTTGTCAGTCTTCAGAGTAGCCATTATAGTGCTGTGGAGTTCGTAATGACAACCTCCCAGCACCATATACTCTTAATGGCATCACTGCACTTACAGTGCCAAGGAATGGCCCTGGGTACTGTAGGGGCACAGGGCTCATGCACCTGTACCCACACCTCTGGCATAGGGCTCCGAGCTAGAGGGATGACTGAAGTATGCCAGGGCAGTGGGTTCTGTGGGCATGGCACACAGGGATGTGTGCCATGTCGACTCTGGTTTTAGGTCTGTACTTAGTCACTCAGCCTGCAAATGCAGTGTGTGGGTGCCAGGGTACAGGGCCCCTGAGGGTGGCACAATAAGTGCTGCAGCCCTCAGGGGTCTTCTCTGGTCACCATGCCCTGGGTACCTAGGGTACCAACTACTAGGTGCTGACAGGTGGCCATAGATGCCAATTGGGTTTTGTTTCAGTACAGTTTTAGGGAAGGAACACAGGCCCTGAGTACCTGGTTGGCAGGAGCCCAGGGCACACTCAGTCAAAGCACATCAGCAATTCAGAAAAAAAGTGGGGGCATATCAAGGCAAGAAAGATGGCACTTTCTCACAACTAGCATTGCCCAAGTACTATGCTTTTTGTCATTTTAGTTGTACAGTTTTCTGCACAACCTGACTCCGCATCTACAGTGACAGCAATCTCAGCCTAAAATAAGATCAATTTGCTTTGCCAATGCTTATCTTTTAATTAAGGGCCCAGCAGTGGCAAGCAGACCATTGCCTTTTGCACACTTTTCTTTTTTGTAAAGTTTACCTTTAATGTATTTACCGGTGTAACATGCCCGTCTGCTCTGTTAAAGCAGCGAAAGAAAGGGCAAACGTACGCTACGATGCAAGCAGGCAAACATGTATCATGTTGCATCCATGCGCATTAGTGGCAATATTGAAATGGGCTTTCGTTTAAAAGCCAATATCTTGGCCTTTTAATTTTCTTCTCAAAGTGAAGTTCCTGAATTATGGCTTTGTTAATGTAGTTATGGTATCAAATCCCAGAACATTGTATTTAACTTGAAATGAATTGTCCTGACTGGTAGCCTTAGTGCCCCCATTCGCGGCATGTTTGAGCTGGTGTCTAGAATGCAGTGAGTAAATGATGTAAAAAGATGTTGGTGTGTGGCCTGCAGAGGAAGCTAGGGGATAGGTGCTCTTGCAGGGAGGATGGAGCCCTGACAAAACCTACTTGGTCTTTCTATAACCTAAGGGCATAAAAGAAAATCAAGAATTTACATCCTACCCGAATGGCTCCATACTCTTGAATGAGTATCCTGCCCTTTAACTACTTCATTTTGTCAACGAGTTGTTAAATAATGCAGTAAGCAAACACAGAAAGACTCTGGTAGCAGTTGTAAGCCATTTCTGGTAGATCAGGAGGCCTGGTGTGAGAAGGAATATGGCCTTGTGACCATGGAGAACTAGTTTGGGGCAGCCCACCCTCAAATCCACCAGCAAGTGGTGTCAGTTCAAACTGCCGGGCAAGAGGAGCCCACAATGTTGAAGTTGGAGGGCAATCAAGAGTCTGGAGACCTGAATTTAGAAGGCAAGTTATTCATATCATATTGGGTCTTTAGATTAGAGCAACAGTTTAGAGGCTCTGTTGGGACTCGAATTAATCCCTTCTAGCTTCCGCTTCACACCACCAACCAACATCATTCACTCTCAGCATTCCAGACACCAGGTCAGACATACACGGAATAGGGACACACAAACAGCAAAACTAGGAACAGCCACTCATTTACATATAAAGTACGAGAGCAATCATTACCAGTCATTCACTTTCTAACAATTCTAGCTTACATATTTGCCTAGCAACAGCCTGTTATATTTTCTAATACCCAGGCAGATCGAAAAAGACAACAAATAATATCACATAAACTCTGCAAAAGACCAAGGGCTAGATGTAGGTAACTCTAATTTACCGACTCATAAATACCGAATTTTACCGATTCGGTATTTATGAATCGGTAAATTAGAAGGAGGGAGATGTAGCTAATATTTTATTTTGATTTACCGAATCGTTAACATTCGGTATTTACCGATTCGGTCAATACCGAATCGGTATTGCCCATTGATTCCTATGGGCCTTGAAGGCCATAGGAATCAATGGGCAATACCGATTCGGTATTTACCGAATCGGTAAATACCGAATCCTGCAAGGGTGCAGGGGGTGTCACTTTGACACCCTCTAGCACCCCAAATACAGGCATGTGTGCCATGTGGCACGCAGACATGCCCTAAGGGCATGTCTGTGTGTCACATTGCACAGATGTGCATGCACACCTGAATTCGGTATTTTACCACCCAATAGGATTGGGTGGTAAAATACCGACTCTTAAGGGCCTGTGGCACTCTTAGGAGTGTCACCTACATATGGATTTACCGAATCGGTAAATATACCGATTCGGTATTTTACCGATTCTGTAAATTTACCGATTCGGTAAATTTACAGAATCTGTCAAATATAGGCCCCCTACATCAGAAACCCTAATACCGGTCGGTAACGGCCGAATTCGGCCGTTACCGACCGGTATTAGGGCTCCTACATCTAGCCCCAAGAGATGAAGCTCCACACACCTCATGTCAAACTAAGAAATGAGAGAACAACCCGGTTGTGACTACAAACGCACATTGGTCCAAGTCTAGCAACCTCCTCGAACATAAGGCCCTACCAATACATGCATGCACACTCACAGTGCCTCATCACAATATTTATGCACACAACTATGTATTTATAGATGCCCAGTCAAGCAACAGCCACAAAAGAGAACCAAGTGGCTTCCATCAACAAGGGGTTGCCCCGTCATCTCCAAGTCTACATATTAAAGGCACAAAATAAAACACAAATTGAAATTTTAACCATACATCACTTCAACTCAAAAGTCATTACAGCTCAAAATTCTCTTGATCAGACTCCAAAACAAAATCTGCCACTGCAATTACATTCATTTACAAGTACCCAGCTGTCCACCTCAGTTTACTAAACTACTGACCTCAACAAACTCTCACACCTTGTCCATCCTTCACCAGTAACACCAAGATCCTCACAAGAACAAAATACATACACACAAACAAGTGGAGCATAGCACTCCAACACACCAAAAAGTCACACTTGATAGCCAATCCAATATGACCAAATGCCAGGCCAAAGAAAGGACTTAGGGCCCGATGTAGGTAATTCTAATTTACCACTTCTTAAATACCGAATCATACCGATTCGGTATTTAAGAAGTGGTGAAATGACACCCTCTGGCACCCCAATTCCGGACTTGTGTGCCATGTGGCACACAGACATGCCCTAAGGGCATGTCTGTGTGTCACATTGCACAGGTGTGCATGCACAGATGTGCATGCACACCTGTATTCGGTATTTTACCACCCAATTGGATTGGGTGGAAAAATACCGATTCTAACTGGCCTTTGGGACTCAGAAGAGTCCCACCTACATATGGAAGTTACCGAATCGGTAAAAATACCGAATCGGTATTTTACGATTCGGTAAATTTACCAATTCGGTAAATTTACCGAATCGGTAAAATAGGCCACCTACATCAGGAATGACCATTTACCGAAATCGGCCGTTACCGGTCGGTAAATGGCCAACTACATCTGGCCCTTAATCTGCACCAAGAATTCATGCATGCACACCTGTATTCGGTATTTTACCACCCAATTGGATTGGGTGGAAAAATACCGATTCTAACTGGCCTTTGGGACTCAGAAGAGTCCCACCTACATATGGAAGTTACCGAATCGGTAAAAATACCGAATCGGTATTTTACCGATTCGGTAAATTTACCGATTCGGTAAATTTACCGAATCTGTAAAATAGGCCACCTACATCAGGAATGACCATTTACCGAAATCGGCCGTTACCGGTCGGTAAATGGCCAACTACATCTGGCCCTTAATCTGCACCAAGAATTATGCACTATGCAAACTTCACTAGAAAACAGTCAGGACGTCTTATAAACAGGATGATGACAGCCTCCAATTGATACATACTCAAAAATTATTGACACAACAGAAAAATCAAACACTAGAAATGTTCAGTGTTAAACTTTGCATCTTTTGGCATGTTTCCCCTGAGTTTTTGCTTTCTGAACTCCCGGTTTTGACTCTGTTTTTGCTGAAGTAGTGTTTCTGCGCATTTTTCTCACTGCTGATCAGTGGTAAAATGCAAGTGCTCCTGTGGTAAATTGTTTTATGTATTGGTGTATCCATGATTGGATATTTGATTTACTTGTTAGTCCCTAGTGAAGTGCACTGAGTGTGCCGGGGCCTGTGAATCAAATGCTGCTAGTGGGTCTGCAGCACTGATTGTGCTACCCACGTGAGTAGACCTGAAAAGGTAACTCAGACCCGCCATTGCGGAGTATGCACGTAGTTTGTAACTGCCATGTCAACTTGGTCAGTGCACACACTTGCCAGTCCCTCACCTTCCCTTATCTTACATGTCAGCCACACCTAAGGTAGGCCCAAGGTACTCCTGTGGGCAGGGAGTAGTGTATGTGAAAGGTATGACATGCTTTGGTGTGTGTAGCATATCCTGATAGTAAATTACGGACAATTTTGTTTCACGCTATTGCAAGGTTACCTGTTCCCAATAGGACAGAATGGTGAGTTTGTTTATAATGTCTTATAAACATAACTGGCCTAGGGAATTAGGATGGAAAATAAAGTTTTGCATGCCTGATCTCAGAATCTAAAGATGCATCTTTTAGTGAAGGTGATTTTTACATTCTGTGTTTGAAAATACCACTTTCAGAAAGTAGGTATTTTCTTGCTCAGTCATCCCGTGTGCCTCTGCTGGAAAGTGGATTGCCTGTCTGACAGAACGCTGGGGAGCAGGAATGGCCCCATATAGTCTAGGTGGGTCAGGAAAGGGTTGAATAGACCCGGGCTGCAATTGGGGAAGGTGGAGGAGATTTCATTAAAGACACGGAGGCTCACATTATGCAATGACTTTTAATTGCAGATCCAAGCCAGTCGCATCACAATATAAAGGTTCCAATGAGAACACTGAGATAAAGTAATAGGCAAAACACGGCAACCAACAGCCTCTTTTAAATGCGGCTCCAAGCAGATAAGTAGCTCGCTTCATTCTCTCTTATTTAAGGTTTTTTGTGTCTTTAACCCTACCTTTTAGATATATATATTTACTTCTGGGGAGGTTTTGGCTTAAGGCAAGTTAACTCTAATATTACCTTGTCCTTGATTTTCTCTAGGCATGTTAATAGGAGAATCGCAATTTCCTTGCACCTCAAAGGGCCTGGTCTGCCTCTGACCATGCCGTCTCCCCCTCATGCCAAGAAGTCACACCAGAGAAGGCAGAACTGGTACTGGTTGGGCACAGACACTCTCTGCCTAAGAGATCAAAGGACTTTGGGATATAAATATTGGGCCCAGACCCCTGAATGCTAGAACTCTTTTGGACCAAGACTGCCAAGAAGAAGGGGGCGTGGCTAAGCTGCATTGTGGACTAGACGTGTCCTGCCATAGCTCTCCCAGCCCACAAGAAATCCTGTCACTATCCTGAGCCACTGGACGGCCCACGGAGGTGCACCCCTGTGGAGGGTGGGGGGTGCACCGTGTGGGCTGAAACTTGGGTCCTGGGGGCCCGTCTTAAGCAACTCCGGCCATAAATCCAGGAAAGAAGTGGACTCTGCGAAGGGTCAAGATGGCGGCAAAGGGGGAGGCTTAGTCGGACGCCTGGGCAGAATGCGCCCTGACTACTGAGGAGCCTTGTCGTCTCACCTCAGAGGGGCTGCGAGGTGAAGGAGCAAGCCGGCGGCTGGCGTACCTGTGTTGTTCTCTTTCCCTCCCGTCCCCCGTGCGCCGAGTTGCCGAGGGCACGGGAGAGGGCTACGGAGTGTGGACAGCAGTGATGAGACAGCGGCTGCCAGCTGGAGAGAGGTGGGCGGTGCAGCGCTGTACTCGCGCCTTGCCCTTCTCGTGTCTTTGAGGATTGGAATCTCCTGTTGTGCTGCCAGAGACAGTGAGTGTGGGTGATCCCGGGATGACTGAGGTGCCGGGGGAGGGTGCCGTGTCCTCCGCTCCTCTTTCCCCTCGGGCAACCCCCTCCTCTCCTAGGAGCGAGAACAGTGCTTGGGGCAGTGGAGGAGGAGTGAGGGAGAACAGTGCTCGGGCCATGGAGGAGTGAATTACATCCTTGGGAACCGGTGGCTGTGGAGGGTCTTTGGAGCTGTGTCACCTGCTCCCCCTCTCCCCCCCACTCCCTCTCACCTTTCAAGACAGCTGGGCAGCAGAGATACTGGTGGACAATGGTGGAGGCCAGAGACGAGACAGTCCTGCCAGCTACAAATTGACCGGGTGGTGCACCTGGGGCATTGTGGGAGAGGGTGAAGGACAGGTGCCAGGACAGAAATGCTGTAGGTGGTACAAAACCTAGGGACAAGATACTAGAGGCTTGAGGAACGTGATTTGGCAAAGCGTCAGGACGGGTGAGCCAGCAAACCACGGTGCCTGTGTAAGACTAGTGGACCCGAGGAGGTGGTGGGCGCTGATCCTCAGTCCAGGAAAGTGTTGCGGTGGCCGGTCATTGTGGGAGTGCCTGTCATTGGCCAGGGCACCGCCGGACATTGTGTGGTGCTCCATACACAACACCGAAGGTCAGGAACGTGAAGCAGGCAGGTGCATGCACACGGCTGATGAGTCCTGGTTTCCGGGGGCGGACGGATGTGGACGGCCCACGTGAGGTGAGGAGGCAGGGGACTGGAAGGTAGGGGTGACACCGGTGCAGGTGCACAGGACTGGAAATACAACACAAGGTGGCCAGAGAGGCACCGTGGCGGGCACAGCGGTGCAACAGTAGAGCTTTCAGCGATTTCCCATGCGGACACTGCAAACCCCTTAATGTTGGGCGCAGTAAAGCCTGCGGTTCAGCCTCAGACATACAGGCACCTAGGAGAGAGATCACTAATGGCGCGGGACATAGACACTAAAACGCAGAAGCAGGGCAAATTGGATACATTTGCTAAGCCCCTACCAGGGACGGAGCCCCCTGCAGTGATCACAGCGGAGGCACCGGACAATAATATTCTCCTTCAAGCTATCCGCTCCTCCAGGGTAAAATCGACGGCATCAAGATTTATGTCAATTTGCTCCGTCAATATCTATGAAATATGTCAGAAAAAGTCACGCAGGCAGAGCAAAGAATATGTGTAGGTTGGGGACACTACGCACACCCTCCAGAAGGAGGTTACAGAACTGAAAACGGCTATGAAGGAGGTGCTGTGGGAGGTGGATGATGTGGAAAACAGGGCACGGAGGAATAACCTACGCTTTATCGGCTTTCTGGAAAATGTCGAGGGGACGGACGCCGGTGCCTTTCTGAAACAGTGGATACTAGACACCCTGCCTAACACACATTTCTCACCATGCTTCATCATTGAGAGGGCTCACCGGATTCCGGGGGCAAGGCCCCCCGGTGGGGTCGACGCCAAGACCATTGATTGCGAAGTTTCTCAATTTTCAGGACCGGGATCTTGTCCTTCAGGGGATTCGGAAGAAAGGGGAAATCAAGATTCACAATGCCAAAATCATGATGTTTCCGGATTATTCGAGAGAAGTCCAGAAACAGCGCAAATTGTTTGACTCAGTCAAGGACAAGTTGAGGCAGATGCAAATTACATACATGCTTCTTTTTCCGGCAAAACTGAAGGTGATATACCAGGCCAAGACAATGTTTTTTACATCACCTGAAGAGGCATGGCACTAGATGGAGGAACGCACAGTGCTTAGACCCCTGGGGACTCAGTGATCGCCCAGTGGGAGGACCCCGAACAGACCTAGCAACTGACCCCAGACACAGAGGCCTGAATGTAGACCTAGAGGGGCATCCCAGAGGGTCCCTAACAGAACGACTCTGTATGACAACAGGGGGGCAATGAGTAGGACCCCACGAGCGTTGGATTCTGAGAGCATCTCGCTGAGGGACCGTCAACATAGGAGACGTATGGGAGATGATGCAGCCCAGCGGAGGTCAGCTGACCTTACTGCACAGGACATCACTACGGATTTAGAATGGGAACATACCCTCATGCAGGACATTAACCTCCTGGAAAACAAGGGGGGTTGGACATGGTGGCCGGACCGGAAGCGCAAACTGAACATGAAAAGAAGGCTGAATGATATGTGGAGAGGGGCTGGGTGAGCGATGCAGACAGTAAGCAGCGAGAGGAGCTTCCTCCGTTTTGTGTGCAGTTTTCTTTTCTTTGTGTGTTCTTAAGAGTAATTTAATTTGAAGGTTTCCTAGTTGGGGGAGATGGGCGACAGACCTCTCCTGATCCAAGCGACAAAGTTGGTCATGTTGACCTGTGAGTGAGTCGGCTGGGTGGGGTTTGAGAGTGGGTTGGGGGAGGTGGAAGGGAGGGCGGGTGAGATTATGATATGGTGTTCTGTAACAAAAACAAAAAAAAGGAATGTCTCATGTAGGTATGTCTTTGTTGGAGACCCTCAGGGGGGAACAGGTGGAGGGCGCAGAACAGGGGGAGGCACAGGGGAGATGTGGATACAACAAGAGATGACTGTTAATTATTCCCCATATTCAGTTTTATCATGGAATGCCAACGGAATGGGGAACAAGGTCAAGCGGGGGTTGGTAGCGGCATATTGTAAATGGCTGAAACCGGATGTGATCCTCCAACAGGAAACGCACTTAAAGGGTACGAGATGCAATTTCCTGGGCCGTCGACCGTATATAACACTGGCACACACAGGTTTTTCCACTAGGGCACGGGGGCGTCGCGATACTGATCAAGAAAAATCCACCATTCAGGGTAGAACGCACCTGGAACGTCCCCAATGGGACATATGTGGCAGTAAAGGGGCTTTGGGACAGGAGACACATTACACTTATCATCATTATACATGCGCCTCCCAGGCTACAGAAGCAGACGATGGATAGACTGGCAGCCATTCTTCTTGAGGCGGGTTCCAGCACTCAAATTAGAGGGGGAGATTTTAATGATGTGATGGATCCCACATGGGATCGCACATCGGTCCATCAAGGGGGCCCGAGGGAAACCCCACTCAAACGGTTTGTAGACACATTGACAGTTACTGACCTGTGGCGGATGCAGCAGCCCCAGACTAAAGCATACTCCTTTTACTCTGGGGCTCATAAGGCATTATCGAGATTAGATTATATATTCACCTTGGCAGGAGAAGTAGGGGAGTACTTAGCGAGGGGTCTCTCGGACCATTCGCCTATATGGTTAACTGTTGGTGCGTAGTCACAATACAAACCCAGAGACTGGAAACTGAATTCCTGGGAACTATGAGACCCACAGGTATCCCTTGAGCTTAGAGTAGACCCAGAGTTATATTTCAAGGAAAATGTGGGATCGGTGGACTCCGCTATTACACTGTGGGAAGCCTCCAAAGAAGTCCTTCGAGACAGGGCCCAAAACATGGTTGAGCATAAGAAACGTAAAGAGACAGAGGAGGTAGAGAGACTGGAAACACAGCTCCTACAGGCCGAATCTCAAGCCAGCATGGGAGACGATGTCTCCAGGTTAAGAAGACTGAAACTCTTGCAGGGTGAATACCTTGCGCTAGCCAAAAAAGACGTGCGACATGCAATACAAGCCATGCACAGGAGACAATATGATGCCAGTGATAAAACTTCTAGGCTGCTGGCCTGGCTCAGCCAGAAAGATATGGAAAGTAGGTGGGTGGCCAATATACAAATAGAGGGGGATCAGGTTCATCAGACTCCAGACGAGATAGCACAAGCTTTCGCAGGGTACTACGAAGCCTTCTATGCCAACAGGCCTCTGGCAGACACCGAATAGCTACACGCATATTTGCAATCTATGCAGCTCCCTAGACTAGAGTCCAGTGACGCACAAGCGATGGAGGCAAAATTGACAAAAGAAGAAATTGTAGAAGCCATAGGCCAGATGAAAATCGGGAAATCCGCGGGTCCTAATGGGCTTCTGCCAGAATTTTTTAAGCAGCATGGGGCACTCTTTAGCACAAATCTACTACAGATTTATTTGGAGGCACGGGAGAAGGGCGCATTCCCTGAAGATTTGAGCATGGTGACTATTGTGGTGATACCTGAAGAGGGGCAGCCGCCACAGAACTGTGGTTCGTATAAACCCATTTTCCTCATGAATATGGAGACGAAGATTTTAGCTAGAATTATGGCAAACAGACTAACCAAAGTTATAACAGGACTTATCCACAGGGACCAGTCGGGTTTTATGCCTCATAGGTCAACAAGACTCAATCTTAGACGGGTTGCCAACTGGTTGGAAGTGGTGTGACATAGGACTGACCCACACCTTATATTGTCCTTAGATTCAGAGAAGCATTCAACACGGTCCATTTGCCGTTTCTTATGGCCGTACTGGATAAATTGGGATTTGGTCTTGAGTTCAGGAGGTGGGTAGTCGTTCTATATGAGAGACCATTGGCTAGAGCCAATGGGGTAACGTCCTGGAAATTCCAGATCAAAAGGGGAACTAGACAGTGTTGCCCCTTGTCCTATCTGCTATTTGCAATCGTCCTAGAACCCTTGGCTTGCGTCATTTGTGCACACCCGAATATAACCGGCTTTCGTGCAAATGATAATGATGATCTGGATGGACGCATTTCTCTATATGCTGACAACATACTGTTATATGTTACGAAACCTGACACAACCATACCTAATATCATGGAGAGTTTATTTAATTTAAGAAGTTTTCAATAGCGCTGGCCAGACCCAAGGGTATCGGAGCGCTTTACAATAGGTACATAGCAGGAAATGAACAGATACAAAAATAAAAAAGTGACACATCAACCTAAAAATGTAAAATTAAAGAGCAACACAAAGTAGTGCAGGATAGTTAATTGCCTTCAGAGTGCTTCAGAGACTTAGAGTTGGAGCAGAGCTCGATGACCGCTAGCTGCCCTGAGTTATCCGTTCCCTAGGGAGCGGTTGAGGAACAGGGTTTTGAGTTGGCTTTTGAATTCTACAAAGGAAGGAATGGTTCTGATGTGAGAGGGAATGGATATCCAAATTTTGGGCGCGCTTCCGGTGAAAGATCGGTCCGCAACTTCTAGTTTTTAGTGGTATGAGTAGGAGGGAGTTTGAACTTCTCAGGTTCCTGGTCTGGCCGGCTTTAGTGAGTTTTTTGGCCAGGTACTCAGGTTTACCGGTGTGAAGGGCTTTATGGGTGAGGAAGGCTATTCTGAAGCTAATCCGCATTTCGACTGGAAGTCACTTTAGTTCCTTGAGAGCAGGGGAGATATGATCTAATTTCTTGATACCGGTGATCATTCTGGCGGCCGCATGCAACGTTGTTTTTATGGGAGCTAGGTGTGATTTTTGAATTCCTGAGAGGACTGCGTTCCCATAATACAGTCTTGACAGTACCAGAGATTGGGTGGCCTGTTTGAGATCATTGGGCGGAATGTAGGGTTTTATTTTGTTCAGTAGTCTGAGGTTAAGGAAAGCGCTTTTGGCCGAATTCTTAATGTGACTCTTCAAGTTCAGTTTTGAGTCTAGAGTGATGCCTAGAGATTTGACAGAGTCTGCTAGAGTGAGATTTCTGTTGAGCGCATCAATGGCCTTTAACCATTCGGCAATTTGGGGGTTATCTTCCTTAATCGAGATGAGGAGTGTCTCAGTCTTGTCAGGATTTAGTTTCAGGTGGTTGCTTGTCAACCAATGTTGGACATCTTTCAGTACATCATTAAGTCTTTGTATGTCTTTAAGAGAGGTAGTTTCCAGATAGATCCGAATATCATCGGTGTAGAGATGGAAGCGGATGTTGGCTTTTCTGAGAAGTTTGGAGAGAGGTTCCATGTAGATGTTAGAGAGTTGCAGTGATAGCACCGAGCCGTGAGGGACGTCCTTTTCGACTTGCTGGTGGTAGGAAGTTAGGTTTTTGAATTTTATTTTTTGTGAGCGATTATGTTGAAAGGAGGAGAACCATTTGAGGACTACCTCGCCAAGACCAGCTCTTTCTTGGAGAGCCCTTATGAGGAGTTTTTTATCTACAGTATCAAATGCTGCCGAGAGGTCAAGGAGAATGAGGAGGCAGCATTGGTCAGAGTCTAGTGATCCCAGGATGTCATCGATGATGTTGAGAATCGCGGTTTCTGTGCTACAGCCTTTTCTGAAACCCGACTGGTGGGGGTCCAGGAGGTTGATGTTGTCTAGGTGCTGGGTTAGTTGATGAAGGACGCATTTTTCTACAGTTTTTGAAAGAAGGGGGAGGTTCGACACAGGTCTAAAATTGTTCAGATCTGTCGCGTCCAGGCCGGGTTTTTTCAACAGGCGGGTGACTTGACCCATTTTAAGGCAGTCTGGAACCACTCCGTTTTACAGGGAGCTATTTATGATCATGCTTCAGGGCGGAGCTAATGAGTGCTTCAATTTTTTGGTGGGTAGGGGCGGAATGTGGTCTAGGACATGGGCTGAGGGTTTGAAGGTGGAGATCAATGTGACTATCTCGGTTTCTAGGACGGGACGGAAACTGAGCCAGGAGTTGGGAGAGGAACCAGGAGAGAGATCAGCAACCCAGCGAGAGTTGTGAAGATGACTGCAGATGTGCGGGGTATAAAATTAAGTGGGAAAAATCAAGTGTTTATCCGGTAGGGCAGGCAGTCGAAAATATTGTCTATCCCAGCCAACTACAGGTAGTAACCACTGGGATTAAGTATTTAGGTATCCACATAACGCTAGACAGGCAACTGGCGCTGGAGCGGAACCTGTATAAGGTATTGGGGGATTTGCGTTTAGATGCGGACTTCTGGGCATCCCTCCGCCTAACACTGCTCGGGAGAGCAGCGCTCTTCAAAATTATAACTCTCCCAAAGCTTTTGTATGTCCTGCAGAATACCTACCAGACAATCCCAGAAGAGGTGTTCACTAAATTTGATGATATCCTGAGGACATTCCTCTGGGGGGGAAGCCCCCCAGGGTGGCGTTAGGGAAGCTAAAATGTAATCAATATAGCGGTGGCATTTCCCTGCCGGACATATGGGCCTACTATCGGGTCACCCACTTGATAGTAATGAACTAATGGGCCTTTTCAGAAAGAGATCAGTCCGCGTATGCACTTGAGCATACTCAGTTCCTCTATGGATCATACTCTCACTATCTTTATGGAGGCAAGGGCGTTGCAAAATTGTTACCGGCCACACAAAAAGTGATCAGGGCATGGAAAAAGGTGGAGAGGCGCACGAAATGGGAAGACCTGGTGGCCAAGGAAACCCCACTTTGGGTGGGAACGCGACTTAAGGAATTCGCCTAGCTGAAAGGCATTCAGAAGTGGGATCTGGTTGGTATTTCCCAGCTTAAGAACATAATATATCGTAAAAAGCTAATGACGTTCCCGCACCTTCAGCTAGAATACGACATGAACAAGACACAACACGTTAAGTATTTGCAACTAAGGCACGCCTGTGGGGGGCGCAACATATTGATATGGAGGATCTTCAGGAGTATGCCCCGTTAGAAGGGTGACTTTTGATGGGAGATATTGTAGTGTAGTTCCTATATTCACAATAGGCTCTGCACATTGGAATAGTGTATCCTGTAGTTTAGACGTAGGACTGAAGTCCACTAGGTCTTTACCGAATATACTAGACTTAATTGTGAGTGCCAGCTAGCTCAGAGGTCACTAGAAACTTTCTCGAATGAACAAGAAGGGATTAGTTTCTGTCAACCGCATAAACATGACAACTTTGTTTCCCAAGAATAAGAATTATATCTCTAGAGTCGCGGAAACAATAGATAGTTATTTTACTCAGTCAATCGTGCATGCTTCGTTTCACCAGAGGTGCAGAGAAATAGAGAGACGGGCGTTTTCAATAAAAAGTATTTATTGAACAGTCTTCTGTCTCATGCAGGAGAAATGAACTGCTACAATCGTAATACTGGTTGAAAATTACAATGCTTACAGTACGAAGAGTATTATAAAATAATACTGTAAAAGCATGATATGGTTTCTAACCCATAAAATACCTAAAATGCATAAAATACATACAGTGATAAATAATGACTAAAAGTACTCAACTGGTGCTTCTAAAATACGCCTACCCAGGTGTACCTAACCTAGGTCTAGTACGAGGGAAGAAGTAAGTGAGGTGTAGCTTAGTTTTAGTATTCTTTGCCAAGAATCTAATCCAAGAATTCTCTTAGGGTCTAATCAACTCCGTACCTTGGTTTTAGAATGTAGGAGGTCTTGTATCTCTCTCTCAGGACTTGATTTCCCAGCAACCCGCAAGGGTAGCCTGGAAACACTGGAGCTGGATTTCTCGGCAAGAGAAGGTACAGCGTCTTTCAGTGCGTCAGCTGGAGGGTCGGCTTCCTTTGGCACTTGCTGCAGCAGGGAGCGTCGGGCAAGTAGATAGTCGAACTACTCCAAACCACCGTGTGTTTGTTTGGACACGTGTGGGCATATTTATACCTTGAAGGTGCCGAGTTTGATGTAAGATTGGACATAATAACGTCATTTGAGACTTAATTCTCTGAAAACTCCACAAGTTCTTGGATAAATCAATATTCATGCAGGAGGAAGTCCCTGACTGCTGAAGGCGGGTTTTTCCAAGAAATTTTTGTAGATTTTCGGAACTAGTGGAAGTAGCCAAGCCGTATTAGGTCTACTTGAGCTATGTCTTAATATGGTTATGATTTCTATGCCTATATAAGGATATGATATTATATACCTATATAAGAGCATGAATCGGGAAAATTACACTAGGGTCCTAAAACGCTATACAACACCCACTCCACGTATTATGTCTAATATTACTATATCTATAAGCATAAAAAACATAACTAAAGCATGCGTTCATATCCCACCCGAAATACATGAAATGCATTAAACATGGTTTGTACACATACATGAGTATTTGTCTTGCACGCATTTTACAAGCAATAGCTGTCATTAAAACAATCTAAATGAAACATAAAATGACAGTTACGAGAATGGCTCTTAGTTTACAGAAGAAAAAAAGGTTGAGCCCATTCCATAGCATAATATAAAACTGTTATCGTTTTCATGAGATAATGCCAAATATTTGTCTATAGGAAGTACCAAATGAATTTCGTGTTCTCTAAGAATAGTTCTACTTTAAGCAGATACTTTGTGCCAAGGGAAAATTTCTATTCTGAAAAAGGGAAAAAAATTAAATGCAGATTGCTGAAACATACAGTTCCCAAGTTAGAGGTTTGTTTTGAAAAACCGAAGGCCGAATTTCAGAGTTCATGGAACGCTGTGTGCACTTTCAAAAGTTATTCTCGGTGTCGGGAGAAAACATCAAATCATCTAAGCTGGCAAAGAAACCGTCTATAGAAGAGATGCCTCCTTAATTGGGGAGACTTTTTAAAGATAGAGATCCCTCGAACTTGAGTGTCCCTTTGGAATTACCCTTCCGGGGGACCCCCTATATGTACATTTTGGACTTGGTATAAATGTATGAATGTTTGGTTAATATGTTATAGACTATAGTGCATGAAATGTATGGACATATGGGTTCCTTGTCCCTTGAGGCCTTGTGCTAAAAGCTTGTTTCCTTGTATAATACAATTAAATGTTCTTGGAGTGACTCTAGTATTTGGAGCCACTACACATATTGACTAAAGATATAAGTTAATGTATGCAAAATAAAAGACCATGTACATGGCGGCTGTTTTTATACATGTATATATATTTTTGTATTTCCAGTCGTGTATCTCCCCACCCCGTGGTACCTCTTCGCCCTGACGAAGGTGTGGCCTGATTCGGGCCTTACACCAAAACACGAGTTGGCGTATTTCCTGTTGATGGCAGATCCTCATCTGATTTAGATGACCTTATCCATTCTTTTTCTGCCCCACTTTGTGCTTTTGTCAATGCAACATTGTCCATCTTGATTGCACTCATAGGCATTGTTGAACCGTTTTGTATGTGATGTGTGAAAAGAATTTTGAACGAGAGATAGTGGAAAGGATATGAATGTGGACTGAGTTTTGAATTGTGCGGTGTGTGTGGGACCCCTGTTTTCTTTTAAATTGTTTATATGTTATATATGTAATGTCTTTTTTATCTAAACAAAAAAAAATCTGAATTTTTTAGAAAAAATGTCACTGACTAATTGGCTGATAAATATAAATCTAAAAAGTCTCTATGTGTATTTGGCTCTAATTCTCCTTGTTGTCACCCGCTTGTGAATCCTAGGATCCTCTTGTAGGACCTCGATATACTATACGGGCATGGTTCTGTGTCTGATTCTCTTTTTGCAAAGAAACCGTCTACTGCAGTTGGTGAAAGTGGAACTACTTCATCAAGTAGATTAAATGTGCATATATGTGAAAGATCGCCGTCAGCATCATTCGCATTAGCAATGTTCGATGTAGATGTATCTGTGTGCCTGTTGTTCCACGTACCTCAACAAGAGCTGGAATCGCTGGTGAGATCTCAATGAATGCCGTCATCAGTATAGGCAGCCGTTGGGGGCAAGGCGATGCATGAGTCGTTACCGGACCTAGCAAGGCGGCAACATCCGTTGGCAGTGCTGATGAAAGTGTAAGACAGATGTCTAACACACATTCTTCTCCGCAAAGCAGGCATCGTAGACAGGTAAGATGCAATCTTGCCAGATTGGTCTGAATGAAAGAAACCAAGTGGTATTCAGATCTCTTAAACAGCCAAACCGAGAATCTGTGTAATTCATGGCTAGGAGAGCTTGTTCCATTGTAGTCTGGGTATCATTGGTGACTGGACTTACCATATCAGAGCAGAAGGAACAAAAATAGAATTCCTGCTACGAGTCCCAAAATGAAAGGCAAACCGCCGAACACAGAGTGCACGAAATTTGGAAAAATGAAGAGGACTGCTTCGAATGGTGTTGGCAGTCCCGTATAGATCGTCTTAAATACATGTGCGATGCCACTAGTATCAGACATGTAAGATTTGACCTAACATTTCTATGAAATGTACTGGGCAATTATTTTATAACAATGCATGTATCTCTGCAGAAGTCCTTGCAACTTGCAGATCATACGTTTCTCTAGACAAGGTCAATGGCACAGTTTTTTGTAAAAGAATGGCTTTCATTCTGCTTAAAGTATCAATTTGTATAGAAGAGATATTCAGTGAAGGCCATAACGCTGTCTCCCTGTCTGTATTACTTTTTGGATACAATACTTGCATACAACAAGTGACCCTGGCTGACACACTAACCAGATAGGTTTTTCCTGGCAACATGCCACAACTGCTGTGATCATTGAGCATAACGTAGCTCCCATTGGAAAGCTGCCTGAAAATCGAGTCCATCACGGCCACTGGAGTACAGTGCATGTGGCAAGAAAGGTTATTTAAAGAACCTTCGCAGGCTCCATGCAAATTAATACCTTCACATAAAAGTGTACCGCTTAGTGAGTTTTCACAATTTTTTGTACTAAGAAATACCACCTTTCCCCCACTCCAACATTTGTGTGTGTATGGTAAATTCCAGGTTGACTTAATGTATCCTTTACCCAACCTTTCAAACAGGCCCGCTGGTAAATGCTGTAGACAATACTGAAATTGGAAAATCATCACTGGTATCAAGATGGTGCCATGTATTATCCATTTAGAAACTGTTAATGGTAATCTTTCCAGTTTTTCAATGCTGAGCACCGTACAGTCTGCTCCTCTTTGTGCCAAAGAGATTTGTTTATCTGTAAGGTTAAAGACAGTAAACAATGATGTGGTATTGATTAGCTGCCATGGCACATAGCCTGAACAGAGATTCTGCAACGTCCGGCCTAGTAGCATTATAGAACGCAATTGAGGCTGACCATGTTGTAACATTAGCAAATCCTGTTCTATTATGTCAATGGCAGATGATACAATGCTGTCCAAAGAATACATTCTGGAGGACAGAGTCGTTAACCCATTGTCCACTACAGAGAGTGCTTTCTCTAAATTGATATGATCAATTGTTAGTATTTTTTCTGCAGTTTCCATTTGCGTTATTTTGCAAGCTTCATTGTAAGAAGCGTATATACCGGCGTATATGAAACATTTTTGTCGTTGCTTGCGAGGCCCGAGTAAGAAGTCTTGCAAGTCAACGTCGTCTTTAAGTAAAGTCAAGTGTTGCCTAATTTCTGGAAGTGCGGATTTCTGTAGCCACTCAAGGCAAAGTTTTCCTACACTGTATGTTGTAACTATCCCTGGATGTTGTCTCTGGGAATATGTTGCATCTGGCCTATTCATTTTGAACCCTTCTGTTTTGTTCATGAATCTATCTTGATAGTTATTCATGTCTATGGGCCAGATTAACCATTGTTTCCAATCAGGATTGGTTCTGTTGTGTTTTAAAATCTGTTTTACCTCTACCTCCTCATCTGCAGTGCCATTACTGTCATAGGTATGGCAGGATATGCTTAGACGTGAGTCCCTTGCTCACTTTGCCACTGGATTCAAGCAAGCCGGGCTGAAGACAGCTGGAATGCCAGAAACCGGTCCTCAAAAGCTTGTTTCCGGTACAGGGAAGGCATGGCTTGGCAGTTCGGGCTGGACTGTTCCCATGAGGCACAGGGTCAGACTGATTGGCATATAGCCATGTCTGAACTGGGGTGGCAGAGTGGGCTAAAGAATGGTGATGGATTAAACCCAGATCTTTTGACTGGCTGTGAGTGTTTGATTGGTTCAGATGCTCCGTCCATTACCACCCCCTTTTGTACCGCTTTTTGCCGCCATAAGTGTGGCAGGGTATGCTCAGACGTGAGTCCCTTGCTCACTTTGCCACTGGATTCAAGCAAACCGGGCTGAAGACAGCTGGAATGCCAGAAACCGGTCCTCGGAAGCTTGTTTCCGGTCCAGGGAAGGCATGGCTTGGCATATCGGGCTGGACTGTTCCCATGCGGCACAGGGTCAGACTGATTTGCATATAGCCATGTCTGAACTGGGGTGGCAGAGTGGGCTAAAGAACGGTGATGGATTAAACCCAGATCTTTTGACTGGGTGTGAGTGTTTTATTGGTTCAGATGCTCCGTCCATTACCACCCCCTTTTGTATTACTGTCAGGTGTGGCTTTTGGTATGGACGGTTTGTTTAAATCTTTTATCTTAGCTAGGCCAAGACATGATGTTTGTTGAACAGTGTCATTTAAAAATATGATTTGTTCTGGTATAATGCAGGCAATGAACAAGGCTTCTAAACCCTGCACTTGCCATTCTTTTGTGCCCCAGACTGTTTTTGTCTCAATATATTCTTTCCAAAAGTTAAAACCTAATGTAGACAGCTGAGCATATAAGTTCGCAGAATAAATTTGTTTAGCATTGGTCAACATGTTTTTCATTCCTGTCTTATTCACATTTTTTAAATAAAATGTTTCTGGATTTGTGACATTAAAACCTGAGAAGTATGGAAACTTTTTATAAAATGTTTTTGAGCTGCCCTTTGGCGGGGTTGGACAATGTTCCCATTGATTATGAGTAAAAACATTTCTAGGGTTAGTAGATTTGTGCAAATAATGGTGACCAAAATGATTATAACAATACAGTTCTTCATAACTTTCTAGGTGTTCATGTTTTGGATATTGTGATGACATTTCTAAGTCTGTCATCATATTATTAACAGTTTCAAAATCCCATTCATCAGAAAAGGTGCTTGATGAAACAAAATCACTTAAAGAAACCTTGAACTGGTGTGGAATTTTTAACAGTTCCACCGGGCCGGAAATGTCGTAGTCAGTTGAGTCCCATGCCATACCACCAGGTATAGGAACGGCTTTGATGTTCACTGAAGACAGGTCTCTTCGCTCACGATGAGATGATTCGTAAGGTTGCAGGAGCAAGTTGATGTTCTTACTTGCTGTGTCCATTTTACTGTATTTCCATCTATCATTTGTCCCAAACTCAAAACAAGAATGATCCAAAGTAGAAGAAAAAGTACACCTAACACAATCCAAAACTCAACCCATGGTGAAACCAGATATGTATTCTCAAGTTGATTAAAGAGTTCTGTTACCCTCCTGGTAGGTCGCTCACCCTCCACGCAGCTCCGACTGTGTGCTCCTGCTGCCGCTGCCACTGCCGCTGGCAAGTGTCCTCCGTCCTTTCTGCTTCTGTGCCACTGTCTCCCCCTCTTATGCCTTGTTTTCTGCTCTGTCCCACTGTCTCCCCCTCTTATGCCTCGTTTTCTACTCTGTGCCACTGTTTCCCCTATTGTGCCTCGTTTTCTGCCCTCTGTTCCATCCGTTTTTCCTTCATTTTTTGTGCCTTTCTGCCCTCTGTTCCACTTGTTTTTCCCTCGTTTTTTGTGCCTTTCTGCCCTCTGTTCCACCAGTTTTTCCCTCGTTTTTTGTGCCTTTCTGCCCACTGTTCCACTCGTTTTTTGTGCCCTTCTGCCCCCTGTGCCACTAATTATTTCCTCGTTTGTTGTGACCTTCTGCCTTCTGTTCCACTCGTTTTTTTGTGCCCCTTTTGTCTTCTGTTGCACTCGTTTCCCCCTCCGCTGTGCCCCCTACAGCTCTGCCCCCCTGACTACCCACTGCCCAATCGCTGCTCCTGCCTCCCAGCTGCTCCTCCCTCCCACCTCCCCTGACCCTACTGGTAGGTCGCTCCCCCTCCACGCAGCTCCCACTGTGTGCTCCTGTTGCCGCTGCCACTGCCGCTGGTAAGCGTCCTCCGTCCTTTTTTGCTTCTGTGCCACTGTATCCCCCTCTTGTGCCTCGTTTTCTGCTCTGTGCCACTCGTTCCCCCCCTTGTGCCCCATTTTGCCTTCTGTACCACTGTTTCCCCCTCTTCGTGCCTCGTTTTCTGCTCTGTGTCACTCGTTTCCCCCTTGTGCCCCATTTTGCTTTCTGTACCACTGTTTCCCCGCCGCTGTGCCCCCTGCGGCCCTGCCCCCTGCCCACTCGCTGCTCCCACCTCCCAGCTGCTCCTCCCTCCCACCTCCCCATATATGCTGGACGCTGCACAGCCGCAAAGCGGACAGGCGCAGAGGGCGTGCTTCTGGCACGCCAAAGGCGGGTCTAAGGCAAGCCCGTCTGCGCCTGTCTGCGCCTGGACCACGCCCAGCGCCAGAACCCCTGGACCCCGCGAACGCCACGACACCAGACTCCACTAGGACGCCAGCACCCTCCACGCACTCAACGCCGGCCAAAACCACACCTGCTTCCAGGCAGTCCCGAATCGGACCCACGGACCCTTCTCCTGCCGCACCTGCAGCTTCATCTGCGACAGAGCCACCAAACCTCCAAGGACTGCACCCAACCTCCTCCGCTGCATACTCCTCAACACCCGCTTCGCACACAAACAGACCTCTGGGATCTGCTCAACACCTCCGCCCCAGACGTGGCCTACCTGACTGAGACCTGGTTGAACTACTCCTCGGTGCCCGACATCACCATAGCCATCCCGAACAGCTACAAGATCACCCGCAGGGATCGCGCCAACAAAATCGGAGGAGGAATAGCCATCGTCCACAAGTCCACCCTCAAGATCGCCACCCACGCAGGCGAAACCCTGAACACCGCCGAACACCTCCACTTCCGGATCCACATCAACCCCAAAACCACCCTCAGAGGAACACTCATCTACAGACCTCCCGGGCTCAGTTCAGCGACTCCATTGCCGACCTTGCCAGCACCCACGCACTTTCCTCCACAGACTACATCCTCCTCGGGGACCTGAACTTCCACCTCGAGAACAACAACAACGCCAACTTCGCCACCCTGATAGACAACCTCGCCATCTTGGCCTCAGACAACTCGTCATCGCACCCACCCACGATGCCGGCCACACGCTGGACCCCGTCTTCTCCACAGGCACCCACGTTGCCTTCAACCACACCACTAAACTCCACTGGACCGACCACCACTACATCCATTTCACTTCAAGAAACCAACCACGCACCACTGCACCCAACAGCTGCCTCGCCGCTGCTGGAGCAAAGTCACCGAAGACCAGCTGATCACCACCCTTGCCCAGAACCCACCCGCCGACCCCACCAACCCAGACGCCGCAGCCTGCAACCTCAGACAGTGGATCGACGACTGCACCAACACCCTCGCCCCGCTCAAGAAACCCTCCAACAGCCACGCAAGCAAGAGAGCCACCTGGTTCACCGACAAGCTCCAGACCTCCAAACGTGCATGCCGGAAACTGGAGAAGATATTGCTCTATGAACACACACCAGACAACCACGCAGCCAACAAGGATGCCACCCGTAGACATCACCACCTCATCAGATTAGCCAAGAGATCCTCCTTCAAAGACAGCTTGGATAACAACGCACACGACAGCAAGGAGCTCTTCAGCATTGTAAAGGAACTCTCCAACCCCAATGCCAATGCCAACAACATCCCGCCCTCACAAGAACTGTGCGACTCACTAGCCTTCTTCTTCCATTGCAAGATCGCTGACATCAACGACAGCTTCAACACCACGACCACCCCGACTACGCCAGACTCCACCTCCCCTGTGAACACTACCAGCGCCAACCGCCTGTTCTCCTGGTCCAACGTCAACGACGATGAGACACGCAAGGTCATAAACTCCATCCACTCAGGATCTCCGTCAGACCCATGCCCACACCACGTATTCAACAAAGCAGACGCAGCCATCGCACCCCAACTACTGAAGGTCATCAACATCCTTTCAAACAGTGACATTCCCGGAAAGCTGGAAGCACGCCGAAATCAACGCCCTCCTCAAGAAGCCCAAGGAGGACCCCAAGGACCTCAAGAACTTCTGGCCCATCACCCTTCTCCCGTTCCCGGCAAAGGTCATCGAGAAATTGGCCCCCCACCTGGAAGACAACAACATCTTGGACCCATCCCAGTCCGGACTCAGACAAAACCACAGCACAGAGACAGCCCTCATCGCTGCCACAGACGACATCAGGCACCAACTAGACAACGGCGAAACATCAGCCCACATCCTACTGGACCTGTCAGCTGCCTTCAACACGGTCTGCCATCGCACTCTAAAGACACGCCTCCTAGATGCCGGAATCCAAGAGAAGGCCCTTGACTGGACCACGTCCTTCCTCTCCGGCAGAACCCAGAGCGTCTGCCACCCACCCTTCCGATCCAAAGCCACCGACATCATCTGCGGCGTCCCCCAGGGCTCATCTCTCAGCCCAACGCTGTTCAACGTCTACATGGCTTCCCTCACACAAGTGGCCCGCCTTTACAACCTCAACATCATCTCCTATGCCGACGACACCCAGCTCATCCTTTCTCTCCCCAAGGACCCACAAACCACCAAAACCAACCTCCATGAGGGAATGAAGGCCATCGCTGACTGGATGAGGAGCAGCCATCTGAAGCTGAACTCAGACAAAACGGTGGTCCTCATCCTCGGACCCACCCCCTCAGCCTGGGATGACTCCTGGTGGCCGACCACACTGGGAACAGCACCAACACCCACTGACCATGCACCCAACCTAGGATTCATCCTCGACTCCTCCCTCTCCATGTCTAAGCAGGTCAACGCCATCTCCTCCTCCTGCTACAACACCATCTGCATTCTCCGCAGGATCTACAAGTGGATCCCGACCGAAACAAGAAGAACAGTGACACAGGCCCTCGTCAGCACAAGACTGGACTATGGCAACGCACTCTACGCAGGAATCCCAGCCAAACACCTACGACGACTACAACGCATCCAAAAAAAAATGGATCGTCAACGTCCCCTGCCGCAGCCACATAACCCCCTACCTGAGAGACCAACACTGGCTCCCCATCAACAAGAGGATCACCTTCAAGCTCCTCACCCACGCACACAAAGCACTCCACAACGCAGGACCAGCCTACCTAAACAGCAGACTCAGCTTCTACACCCCCACCTGCCAGCTCCGCTCCGCCAGCCTCGCCCTCGCCGCTGTCCCTCGCATCCAACGAACAACCTCCAGTGGCAGATCCTTCTCCTACCTCACCGCCAAGACCTGGAACACCCTCCCTACCCACATATGGCAGACCCAAGACCTACTCGCCTTCAGAAGACTCCTCAAGACCTGGCTCTTCGAACAGTAGCAGCACCCCCACCTCCCTATAGCGCCTTCAGACCCTCACGGGTAAGTAGCGTTCTTTACAAGTACTCTGATTGATTGATTGATTGATTGATTGATATTTTTTCTTTGAAAGTTTTATTAACTGCCGTATTTTCAGGTTCACTGGGATCCTCAGAAAAGTTATTGAAGTTGATAAAATAGCCAGAGGCAGTTCTGTCAATTGTTGGGATTGCATCCGGATTGTTTGAAATCACTGGAGTTGCCTCCTCCTTTGACATGTTTGTATGGTCAGATGCTACATCATTGTAGACAGGAGTTTCTTGACGTACCGATATTTGGGTTTCAAGAGGTACAAGTTCCATGGCTCTGTTGCATGGTCCTTCTTTTCTTACTGCAGGTTTATCAAAGGTGATAAGTCTTTTGGTTTGAACCTCTTGGATTGTAGCAAGATTTGGTCGCCTGCTACATCTTGGGAGTCCACTGGGCCTACTACTTATTATCGGTCACATAATGTGGTTTTACCAGGTCAATTGATACTGTTCTGTTCTCCCTTTTTCCAGCAAGCGGCGGTAGTAACACTGATCTTGTTCCAAGAATTGCTAACACAGGTACTGCTTTTCTATAGGAAGACCCAAATTACTTCTTCACCGCAATCTTTTCCCTGACTAGATCTAGTGTCTAGTGTCATCTGTGAGACGTAGGAGGAAGGAAGCTTTTTAATGTCAGACAGTGACTCCTGATGAAGGGCACCAGTTGCCTGAAATACATTGGGCTTTTAATAAATCACTGTCTTCGACGAATTTGCGTCAATCTTATTCTTGAAAATGAGGTTCGGATGGCCCAGCTGGAATATAAGAAACTTGAAAATTGGCATACCACTCCGTGTGTGGATGATGAAAAATTGTTGAATTAAAGTCAAATGAAGTGGTTAAAAATTTGGATTACTTGGAGTATTCAGGATTGAGTGGAACAAAATTCTGCCAGACAGGCGCTATAGCTGTGGGATTGGTGGGGGCGTAAATGACGCCCCAGCTCATGTCTAATAATTTTTTCTTTGCCATGTGGGCATTCTCTGACAAATTCAGGTGGCCAGTCTTGTTCAGCTAGTAGGATGTCATAACCCTTAGAGAGCTTCTCCCAAAAAGGTGCTCTAACTTCTCGGTTTGTCCCTCTCCATCCGGAGTGTTATTTCATATAACTTATGTGGCACACTAACCCTGGTATCAGCAGATTCAACTTGGATGCTTTAATTCAAGTCCACTGTCTCCAAATGATCGTTCAAGTCTTGAGGTGTGTCCTCAAGATCCTCGGCATGTCTGATCTTTAGACTTGCTAACTTCTTTTTTGTGAATTGAGTTTTCTTATTTTTTGGAGCGTGCTGTTCGTCTTTGGATTTCACGCATTCTTCTTTGTGTTCTGACCGTCCTCTCCTTTTGGATTTCTGCGAGGAAGTCTGAAAGGTATGAGAGGAACGTTTATCAATATCTTGATATCTATCAGGTTTTCTCAAATTATCCCTATTTCTAAGGTTGCTTCTTTTCTCTGAAGGCTCCTGTTGAGGAGACCTTCCTCTGGACTGTAAACGATTCTCTCTAGGAAGTGTCTGTTTGGTGTTTTCCCACTTCTTCTTTGTAGTAGTGAGATTATGTTTAATAAAGACTTTTTCAGGATTTTTAGTTAGTTGGAGTTTTACTGGTTTCCCACCCAAACTATCTCTACCTAGTTCTTCATATGATTTTTCAATAATTCTGGCAAGTTCATATGGTTGCTCAGTTATTTCTGTTTCTTTTAGTTTTTGGCGGATCGCCACTGATGCTGCTTTACCTTTGATGTTAGCTAATAGCATAGCCGAGACCTGTTTGAAATCTGTTAGTAATTTCATATCAAGATTTACGGCAGGTTCTGGTCCGTATTCATTTTGAATCTGTCTTAGGACGTCTGGTATTACCGCCATAGACGGAATACCATGTGTTTTTGTGTAGGTTGAATCAAAGACTGTGCCCCAAGTGTTGCAGTCCTCTACGTGTGGTGCAATCCCCATTGGTAAACAGATTGTTAGAATCCTGTGTTTCTCAGGAGGTGTACTATCAGGGAGTACTGCCTCTATTTGAGTAATTTTTTGTGCTAACCAGAATGGAATTTGTTCCCGTTTTGCAGGCAATTTACCAATGACTGACTGTATAGTCTGTGGTGTGATTTTGTTTGTGTTCCCTTGATGAGGGATGTGCTGTGGAATTCTTACTGCTGGTTGGACTGTTAAAGTCTACATGACATATTGAACCAACTGCCTGTGTATTTTAATCAGCTGTTTTAGCTGAGCTAACAATTCAGGAGCTGTCATTCTTTCAATGTCAGGATGTGGTGTATAGCTGGCTACTATCGGCCATGTTGCTTCTGGTTTACCTAATGTGATTTAGATGTTGTAGGGCACCATTAAACCAGAGCTGATGTTCTTGGTAAGTTAGTGGAATTTCAACGTCCTCGAAAGGAACGTATTCTGCTGGAGGTTCCTCTACTTTGTAGTAGTGGAACTCGTGTGTTACTGCATTTGCTGCAGGAAACAGAATCCATGAATAGAATACCTCTGTATGCCGATATTCATGTGCCATTATAACAAATATTACTTTACCACCTCTTGGTGATATTCCAATTTCTATACGTTTTATAGTAATGGTTTTCCTTATATTTACCGGGATGAGTATAACATCCGGGTAATTTTGTTGGAGATTTGTGTCATCTAAGACCGCCTGAGCTGCTGCTGCAGCTCTCTCCCTTTCGTCGTCACTCTCTGTCATTTTGTTGACCGAAAGTGTTGCAGAACAAGTTTCAAGGAGCCAAAGATTAGGGTCACAATATTTTGGAACAATGTGTCTATCAACGTTGAACAAACTAAAAACTAATACATAGGATTTTTTGTCCTACTCAGTTTAAAGCGGATATTTTATCCTTTAACCCACTCCAGACGTCTATTTGAGTATTTACGGGAAAAAGGGGTCTGTGTGAAAAGCATGACTGAGTTACTCTAGTATCTAGCGTTAAATTATCGTCTTACCAAAGTTGGGCGCCATGTAGTGTAGTTCCTATATTCCCAATAGGCTCTGCGCATTGGAATAGTGAATCCTGTAGTTTAGACGTAGGACTGAAGTCGACTAGGTCTCTACCGAATATACTAGACTTAATTGTGAGTGCCAGCTAGCTCAGAGGTCACTAGAAACTTTCTCAAATGAACAAGAAGGGATTAGTTTCTGACAACTGCATAAACATGACAACTTTGTTTCTCAAGAATAAGAAATATATCTCTAGAGTTGCGGAAACAATAGATAGTTATTTTACTCAGTCAATCGTGCATGCCTCATTTCAACAGAGGCGCAGAGAAATAGAGAGACCGGCGTTTTCAATAAAAAGTATTTATTGAACAGTCTTCCGTCTCATGCAGGAGAAATTAACTGCTACAATCGTAATACTGGTTGCAAAGTACAATGCGTACAGTTCGAAGAGTATTATAAAATAATACTGTAAAAGCATGATTTGGTTTTTAAGCCATAAAATACCTAAAATGCTTAAAATACATATAGTGATAAATAATGACTAACAGTACTCAACTGGTGCTTCTAAAATATGCCTACCCCGGTGTACCTAACCTAGGTCTAGTATAAGGGAAGAAGTAAGTGAGGTGTAGCTTAGTTTTAGTATTTTTTGCCAAGAATCTAATCCAAGAATTCTCTTAGGGTCTAATCAACTCCGTACCTTGGTTTTAGAATGTAGGAGGTCTTGTATCTCTCTCTCAGGACTCGATTTCCCAGCAACCCACAATGGTAGCCTGGAAACACTGGAGCTGGATTTCTCCGCAAGATAAGGTACAGCGTCTCTCAGTGCATCACCTGGAGGGTCGGCTACCTTCGGCACTTGCTGCAGCAGGGTGCATCGGGCAAGTAGATAGTCGAACTGCTTCAAACCACTGTATGTTTGTTTTGACAAGTGTGGGCATATTTATACCTTGAAGGTGCCGAGTTTGACGTAAGATTGGACATAATAATGTTGTTAGAGACTTAATTCTTTGAAAACTCCACAAGTTCTTGGATAAATCAATATTCATGCAGGGGGAAGTCCCTGACTGCTGAAGGCGGGTTTTTCCAAGAAATTGTTGTAGATTTTCAGAACTAGTGGAAGTAGCCAAGCCGTATTAGGACTACTTGAGCTATGTCTTAATATGGTTATGATTTCTATGCTTATATAAGTATACAATATTTTATACCTTTATAAGGGCATGAATCGGGAAAATTACACTAGGGTCCTATAACGCTATACAACAATATTGGAGAGAAAGCAGTGTTGTGGACCTATCGGACAATTATGAATAATACACCTGACCCAATGTGAAAACAGACTCCAATGGGAGGAGGATCAGTGAGACATAGAAGATCTAGAATGGGAAATGGCCCTGATGCACCGAGGGAGGTGGCCATGAGATCGCGGCTGCGATTGATTCAGTTTAAATATTTGCACAGAATGTACAATGACAGAGCCCAACTGCATAACATGGGTAGAGCGGAGTCCCCCAACTGCCTGAAATGTAAGAACATGGAAGGGACCTTCTTTCACTCCATTTGGGGATGCATATATGCACAGCTATACTGGGACGCACTTCTGCAGAAACTGGAACTTTTATTGCATGAATCCATACCCCAGACCCTGTGTTTATTCTGCTGGGCATACCCACGGAGATTGATCTCCCCAAAGTAAAGCTGATACTGCTCCAGCTGGGTCTGGTAGTAGCTAAAAGAGACATGGCGAGGGCTTGGGGGGCGGATAGTAATCCGACACTGGAGGAATGGCAAAGAGGGATGGACATGTACGTGTTGGGGGAGAAGACAACAAATAAAAAACAAGGGGGTGTCCCAAAAATGTTTGGAAAATATGGAAGCCATGGCTGACCTATTATGGCCTGATGCTCACAGATTCGCAGTAGACCCGGGGGTGGGGGATATGGTGAGGAGGGGAGAGATGAAGAGAGATCCCATTGACAGATATTACTCATTGTTGCTGATTACTTCTGTACCAATATTTTTTGACCTCGCTGTACCTGCAATGAACGTAGAAACAAGATGTTTTGTGTATCTGATGTGGTCTTGCAATGTGAATAAGAAAATGCAAATAAATACATTCCACAAATAAAGACTGCCAAGAAGAAGAGCTGGAGAAGCTGTGAGGAGAAACTACCACATTGCTGTGTTGGCCTGCAGTGGCTGCTTCTGTCTTGGGCAGTGAAAGGACTGGACTGAACTTTCTGCAATATACTTTTGTGAGTTTCTCCAAGGGCTTGCGGTAGCGCTTGCCCCCTGTTCAAGAAGTCTCAGTAACAGCAAAGACTTCAAGCTCCTTTGCCCTCAGCACTGGGGACAGTGTGTTTTGTGCTGCAACAGAAGAAAAAGCAACCCGACGCAGTCTACGACTCTGCTGCCCACTCCGTGTCCTGAAGGCACCGCCGCAACGCAACCCTGGTCTCACTTGCGACACCTGCTGATGCCGCCACCGAGTCGCTGCTCGCACTGCGACCTGTGAGCCCCGCACTCCACACCACCTCACTTCACAACGAGGCCTTGGTATCCCCGACGATGACGCTCCACACCAAAATCGGTGTCACTGCTTGCACAATGGTTCGAGGGCACCGCTCGTAAAGTTACACGACGCATACTTTCATCCCACATGCAGCCTTGACCTACCGACTCCGGCGCCATCGACTTCATTTCATCAGCCGACGACAGCGCTTCAGCAACAACGATGCTGCTGCTTGCACCACGACCTTCCAGCAACGCCACTAGCACCACATTCGCTTGCATCGCGACCCTGGTCTCACCGATGACGCTATCTGACACTGCCACCAAGCCGCTGCTTGTACCACGACCTGAGGGCACCGCTGCACTGCGCACCGCAGCACCCGAGGCCTGCCGACGCCAGTGCTCCTGATGCAACAGAGAGGAGTTCGATCTGCAACAAGTGTGACTTCAAGGGCCCCAACAACTCCTGCAGCGACCTCCGGAACAGACGCCTGCGGACGCCGTGCTTTTGGAAGCTCAAAGAGAGGTCGCTGACACCCTGCATTTCTAAAAGGTACTGTTTGCTGGTCTTCCCGACACAGTAGCTCGCCCGCGATGCCGCGGTCAGCCAGAGCTGTTTGGATTTGTTTGCTTGCGACACCGTGATTGTTCCGGACAGAGCTATCGACATCAAGGAACTGTTTTTCAAGCATATTTTGATAACTGAACATTTTTAAGTACTGTATTGTGGATTTTTATCGCTTTTGGTCTTGTCTTAAGTATATCAAAATATTGGATATTTTTCTAAACTGGTGTGGTGTCCTTTGTAGTGCTTACACTGTATTACTGTTGGTTATGTGCAAAAGCTTCACACACTGCCTCTAAGATAAGCCTGACTGCTCGTGCCAAGCTACCAAGGGGGTGAGAGCAGGGGTTATTTTAGGAGTGTAACTCCCTTATCCTGACTGGAGTGGTAGTTTCAGCCTAGCTTTGGCACATTCCCTAGACTACCAAAAATCCCATTTCTAACATTCAGCAGTACAACTATTGGTGTAAACAAGTACTCACCAAGAACACACTAGAGCTAAAGCAAACACTACTATTCAAAAGCAGCACAGACCCACTCCATTATATGCAAATTGGATAAAGCACACCACAAAATAGCTCCTGTACCAAACTCATGACAATTGTACTCATTTGTGCAGAAAGACAAATGGTACCAGAGCACACTCAAGAACATCTTGTGGCTATTCCCCACAGGGTACTACACCTTCCCACATTTTCATTCCACTGGGTATCTCCCTTTGCAACCTCTCACAACATGATACTTCTGCTCTTCCACAAAACTCCCACGGGGCACCTACTCTCCCCATAAAACTTTTTATTACCTGGTACCATTCTTCCCCGACTGTGTATGCCACAAGGTGATCCCTGCATACTACCTCTATAAGGTACTGCTCTTTCCCCAGCTCACAAAAACACACTCAAGTCTATGACAGTACACATCAATATGCAGATGGAAACTACACCCTCTTCACCGCATTGCTGACTAGCATTCATGATACCAAAATATATGAAGTTGAAAGTAAATGCTCAGGCTATACTCCCAAAACAACCTACGGGGCGGATAATTTAAAATTCTCAACCTGTCTTGCAGTTTTAAGAATTCAGCATACAGTAACCATTAATAATCTGCAATTTCCAAACAACAGAAGTCATCTTACATGTAAACTCAGTGAGTCAATAGATCAATCAATCAGGGAATTGTAAGCGCGCTACTCACCTGTGAGGGTCTCAAGGCGATGAGGGGAGGGGGGTACATAGTTTTGATCAGTCGAAGAGCCAGGTCTTGAGAGTCATCCTGGAGGTGTTCAGGGAGTCTGCCGGTAGCTCGTTCCCGGTCTTGGCTGCAATGTGCGAGAATGATCTTCCACCTGCTCAGCGAGTGCAAGTTTGGCAGATCGGAGGTTTCTTTTGGGTACGTGGAAGTTTATTCTGTTGTTGAGGTATTTGGTTCCACTGTTGTGAAGGCATTTGTAGGCGTGATTGAGGATTTTGAAAGGGACTCTCTTCTCCACGGGGAGCCAGTGGAGTCTCCGCAGGTGTTGGCTGATGCTGAGGACGAATCTGGCCGCGGTGTTCGGTATAGTTTGTAGTTTGCGAAGTAGGGACTTGTTGATGTTGGCGTAGAGAGCGTTTCCGTAGTCCAGTCTGCTGGTGATGAGTGCGTGGGTGACTGTCTTACTTGACTCTGGGGGGATACATTTGAAGGTCTTTTGAAGGATGTGGAGGGTATTGAAGGAGCTGGAGGTGACTGAGTTGAATTACCAGTAAGTTGTATATGGCACGTCTTTACACACAAATTACCAACCAAACTGTTCCCCATTCGAATGAACCTCAGTAACTAGAAAACAAGGCACATTTCTGAACAGAATTACATAAAATAATAAGAACTCCATGAATGACCGATGTTGCTGTAACCTAAGGGGATAAAATGAAATAAAGAACTCACCTCCTGTCTGAATGGCTCCAGACTCCTGTATGAATAGCCTGCCCTCTAGCTACATCATAGCTATGTTAGGTTCAGCCCCAACCTTTAGCTAACTGAGTTAGCAGATGACAAAATTGCCAGATCCCGACATGACTGCCAAAGAGCGTCATCACTAATTATGAACTGGGTGCGTGGCATAGACATGAATGATGAAAACCATTGTCACCCAGTAGGCCAGTAATGGGGCATATTTGCTGTTTTACAGGAAACAGGGTAAGTGAACCCTGCCAACATCTAAAGTAAGTATACTTTTCGATGTCTGGCCACATGCCTATAGCTGAAGACCTGGTTGTTTCCCGGGCATACGATAACTAGGCTACTTTCCCTCCAATGCTATCCTCCTCACTACCCCAGCACCAAGAAACCGTCTGGTGTAAGTGCGCTTAATACATATTTCAACATAACAACTTGCACTACATTTACAGTATTTTGGTCTAATGCCTTCAAATATAGTACAGTCACCTACAAGAACGCAATCATGTGTCAACAACTATACCTACTTTAACTAGGATCCTAGTCACCTTCACATACATTCACTGACTTTATAGTTCAATAGCCGGCAGCTTACTTTTTTAGGGCGTACCTCTGAAACTTCATCATGATCACTAACATTTTCAATAAACGGCTATTCATATTTATTCTCCTTTACTCATTTTGTTGGTCTATGTGTATTTTATCGATCGTTGGGAAATGCCAGTGTTAGACCTGACATCATTGGCGTGAGTCTCCCTTTCATTTTTGACGGATTGCCTCCTCTGTTTTGAGATGTTTTTGCTGGTTATATGTTTTGGGCACTGTGCCATTGCTAATCAGTGCCACAGTGCAAGTGCTCCCTATGTTAAATTGATGTACTAATTAGTGACTGCATGATTAGGTTATTTGATTTACTTGTCAGACCCTAGTACAGTGCACCGTGTGTCCCCAGGGCTTGAGAGTCAAATGCTGCTAGTGGGCTTGCAGCACTGGTTGTGCAACCCACAGAAGCAACTTGTAAAGTGTGTCTCAGGCTTGCCATTGCAAGACCTGTGTGCAGTCTGTGACTGCCATGTCGACTTGGCCAGTCCAACCACTTGCCAGTCCCTAAACCTTCCCTTTGCTTCATATTAGACACCCCTATGGTAGGCCCATGGGCAGGGTGCATTGTAAGCATAAGGTAGGACATGCCCTGATGTGTGTAGCATGTCCTAATAGTGAATTACAGCCATTTTAGTTTTTCACTATTGAAGGCTACCTGTTCTCCATAGGTTCGAATGGGCAGTTAGATTATTACATTCTGATAATCCTAACTGACTCAGGGAACATGGTTGAAATTCAAATTTAGTATGCCTGAACTCAGAATAATAAAATACATATTTTAGTAAAGTTGCTTTTGATATTCTGTGTTTGAAAATACCACTTTTAGAACATAGGTATTTTCTTGCCTAACTGTCCAGGCCTGCCTCTGCTAGGTTTTGTATTCCTTGTCTGGGTTTGTGAGTGGCAGGGCTGGGGGATTCCAGGAGACAGGCTGGGGCAGCCCGGTGGTGATTAGAGAGATCTACATCTTGATGGGAGGGAGGAGTTGCACCTGGGACCTGAGTAGGGCTGGGCCTTCCCTCTACAATGCTGACTCCACCCCCTGTGGCTTGTCTGACGTCTCTGCCCTGAACTGTGAAAGGAGAGAAGCAATCTTGTCAAAAAAGTGCTCCAGAGCTGTATCTTCCCTCCCCTGTGCTGGCTCCACCTCCTATGGGGTGGATGATGTCTCTGCCCTGCACAGTGAAAGGTCTTTGTATTTGACTTGGGGGCATTCTGACTTACTTTTGGACGCTGGCCGCCCTCCTGAATCCTTGCTCTGCAGCCCTCCCGCCGCCACATCTGTGACCAACGCGGCCGCCGAGAGGAGGACTGCAACTCCCAGGGGGCTAAGCGCCTGAAGCCGCGAAACGTCATCTCACGCGCCTGGAGGCGCTTTAAATCGGACATACTCCCCGCGTCGCGGGACAGCGCGGGGAGTATGTCCGATGTCCAATGCAGAGCAAGGCTGGGCTGGGCCCTCCATCTAACTTCCATCGCAGTGAGGTTTTCTACTTTGCTTCCCTATGATATTGTATAGATTCCATTTACCTGCTTAATGTATATTGCCTGTATACATTGCTTGTATTTTGTTTAGCGTCATGATTGCATTGCCAATAATGGTACTTCGTTCTGGTAAGGGAAGAAAGGTGACGCTCTTGACTGCTGAGGGGACTGTTACGGGCGCTCTTGACCATTTTATTAAAAGGGCCGCAGTAGTTTTGGAAAAAGAGATTGCCTTAACAGAAAAGAGACTGTCTCTAGATCTCCTATCTGGGAAATGCTCATCATTGGGCGTAATAGGGTCTGCGGTCAGTCCGGTACAATCACGGCCAACTGGAGACCATGTAGACTTGAGCCTGGGGTCTAGCTTAACGAGGATAGGATTAGATAGTACTGTGGTATGCCCCTCCTTTCTATCACCAACAGGATCTTTTCTATTGTTTCTCCCATTAGAGGTACTACCAGACTAGAGCAAAATTTGCCCCCTTCTCTGAGCCTACCCAGTACAGGTTCAATCGCTGAACCCCTAGTTAATAAAGATATGCAGGAGAATCCTTTACCTGCCAAAAGGAAAAGAGCAGGAGATCCCCAAAAAAGAAGATCGGCTAAAATATCTAAAATCTCCAAAAATACTAGATTAAACCCCACTCTCTCCTCTATTGAACATCTTCCTGTACCATCACCCCATACTATACAAACGAACCAGCTGACTAATAAATGCGCTATAACATGTCCCAATGAGGGGCTTTTGGGACAAATAGAAAAAGTGGTGAAGTCTCTGATGTTACCTCTCCTTGAGAGAATTAAATTAATAAATGTAAAATTCGAGAAATTGGAGAACATAGTGATAGCCAACTCTGGGAAGTTGGATAATGTAGCGGCAAGCATTGAGGGACTTATTCACCTAGGGCCAAACTATGGGATCCCTGGGTGTAGTGAAACTAATAATAAACCTCAGCAAGCTGTAAACAGTGTTACTGATTCTCAGAATGCTCTGTTCCGCGTTGAGTCAACCGCCGCACAGAGTATAACTACAACTAGTGGGAGGGCACCATCAGTAGGAAAAGACAAAAGCCCTTCGGGTAAAAATAACCAAATAAGGGGGAATGATGTACAAAAAGTTACAGGGGATGGAGGCTCAAAAAACAGGAATGGCATTGGCACTGATGGCAATCGAACGGGGGGCAAAGTGCCGTCTCTTCCAACAATTGATCTACCCCCAGAATCAGTTCCTTATGTAGTGGTATTGACAGGAGTTCCAGGGTTAGGCAAAGACATCCATGAGTCCTTCATGGAATTAAAAAATAAAACCATGCATTGGCTTAATGCCGACAGGCCATTACCGCGTTATATTCTAAGTAAAATATTGTTCGCACGCAAAGTTAATTGGATTGGGAAATTAAGAAAGAACATCAAGGGAGACTGCGTGATCGTAAACTTTCAAGATAAACGAGCGGTATGTCACATATGTGCTGATTGGCCTGTTTCTCCCGATACCGAGCTATACCCCGAAAGAGTAACATATTTCTACCCCCCCCCCCGGGAAAGGCCAAGATAGGACCTGCACAAGACAGAAATTATTGGGCAGAGAATGTTTAGCCAATGGGAGTAGGAAGAGAGTTCGGCAGTGGGGTTTTTGGTCTGGAATATGGTTTTGCAACTAATAATAGCTTTAGCGTCCTTGATATGGTCGATTGACATATTCCAATTACTGTAAAAGTGAGGCCATTGGACATAGAGTGTAGAGAGTTAAAAACGGGACAGCAACCAGTCGACAGATCAACCTTTATACCCTGGAGGGATCAAAATGGATATATTGTGGCAAGAGTTATGAATTTAAATAACAATGTGAGTAGTATTATGGATAATATAAATACCCCTTGTAATCCGCCACCACCATTAAGTTAATTTAATAAGGATAAAAACGGACTGGTAAATATTATCGACACAACAGTGACCGTTGCGAGCTTCCCGCTCATCTCCAATCCGTTGAAGTAGGCAAGATTGATAATGTCACAAGTAAAACCACGAACAAGCATGATATTATCACGATTTTATCATGGAACGTCGCAGGCCTAACTAATAAGTTTAAAGACCCCGGTTTCTTACCATTTATAGAAACCTTTGATATTATTTGCCTGCAGAAATGTTGGGAACTAGAGGGCATACATATAAATGGCTTTCGCACCTTCCACACCCCTGCAGTAGTGTCCGCAAGGGGCAGAAACAAAGGGGGTCTCTGTATTTATATTTCTAATAAACTACTAGTGACTGATGTTAAAGTTAGAGCCATCTCTGTTTATTACCAGCACTTGGAAGTGAAAGTGGGAAAAAATCAAAACCAATCCATCAATGTGATTAACTTTTATAACAATATTCCAAAGACAGAGCTGGTGAAAGTCTCCGAAGAAATGTTGCAAGGCCTAATGAATTCGGATGATAACAGGCCCGTGGGGAGATGTACACTATGGATGGGTGACTTTAATTGTTTTTTGTGCCCTAATAGTAATACTGGTGCCTGTGGCATGGCAAGCACAAGAGGGGATGCCTGTACTAATTTTTGCACACACCCACTGGGAATTCTTTTAATAATCTGCTATGTCATCTAGATTTGGGTTTTGCAAACAAAATTTGTTCTCCTCAGATTCCATTTGCTCCAACCTTCAACGGGAGAGGTTGTAACTCCGTGATAGACTTCGCACTGGTTTCTAATAGTTACTCTCGCCATATCCTGAATTTCACTCTAAGTGATATGTCAATGAGCGATCATTTTCCCATTAGTTTTTCATTTATCACTATAGGAGGCAAAGGGACAGATGCTGAATTATTTGATCATTTGTATAGCTATAGGATAAGCTTGGCCAAGAAAAACGGTTATTCCATCAAATGGAATAAAGTAGAGCCAGCCAACGTTTTCGAACTCTTGTTAAAATCCAAATACAAAGAAATTAATACATGCCTCACAGATAATAAGGAGTCCATGGAGGTAACAACAGCCTTCTTAAGTATTACGGAGGATATTTGTAATACCCTTACAGGGAAGAGGAAGAATAACTCACCTAGGGAACATGGTTGGTTTAACGCGGAGTGTAGCAAAACACACTCGCATCTTAAGAAAACACTGAAGTGTAAACCAAAAAGAGTTCAAGAAGTCAGAGATGCAAGATCTATGTATTATAGAGCGATCAAAAATCGCAAGAGAGAATTAAAACAAGAGGCATGGGAGTCCTTATATCAAGCCTGTCAGTTAAAAGACAATATAGGATTTTGGAAGTCAGTTAATGCCCCCTTTTTTATAGACAGGAAAACTGACAATATAGAAGTGGCAATAGATGAGGGAACCTGGCTTACGTACTTTACAGAATTATATTAAAAAGATGCCCTACCAGCGAGCTTGAACAATGAAACCCAGGGGACGGTAGAGAACAGCTCCCAAGGTTTGTTTCCAATTGCAATAATTTTCGCACTCCAAGAAGTCAAACTCGCAATAGCAGAGAGTGCGGCTGGGAAAGCGGTGGGTCCGGATGGGGTCCCAATGGACATATATAAGCATAATGTTAACATCTTGGGCGCCCCTTCTCACAAATGTTCTAAATGCCTATAATAAAATCGGGTTTTCCAATACATGGCAAGAGGCCATTGTGGTCCCGATATTTAAAAAGGGTGACCGCAATGACCCAAAATGCTACAGGCCGATTTCACTGCTGGACTCCTTGATGAAGGTGGCAGGCAGGATTGTTTTAAATAGATTGCATACAAGGGCAGATGAGGGAGGTCTACTCTAAAAATTTCAATATGGTTTTAAAAAGGGACTGGGCACGGCCGAACAAGGACTTAATTTAGCGTTACTCACAGGTAAATATGTGAGTGCAAAAAAGGATAATGTTTACCTGACATTCGTTGATTTAAGTTCGGCGTTCGACTGCCTGGACCATGAAATTTTATGGCTTACATTGTTAAAACTTGGTCTGGACTTAACCCTGGTAAATTTTATCAAAGAATTATATCGGGGGTCTGGTGCTAAGGTAAGGTATGGGAATAATGGTGAATGTACAACCAAATTCCCTATTAGCAAAGGAGTACGGCAGGGGTGCATATTAGCCCCATTTTTATTTAATTTATATATTAATAGTGTGGCATCCCAGCTTATTGCTGAAAGACAGGACCACCCCCAGATTGGAGACCACCGAGCGCCTATCCCATTATACGCAGATGATGCAGTGATCATGTCTAGGACGCAGGTGGGTCTGCAGAGAACACTTACTTTTTTTTAATAATTATATGGTTGCTAGAGGGTTAAAAATTAATACCGGTAAAACCTTTAGCATGTGTTGCACGATCAAGAAAAAATCCCAGTGTAACATGTTCCTATCAAACATAAAAATAGAGACAACAAGCATGTGATCTTATCTGGGCGTTGTTTTTAATAAAAAGGGGACATGGTGTTCGGCAGTACAGTCATGGAAGCCAGCTTTTTCCCGTGCTATTGGAGCAGTAAAAAGCTTTTCAAATAGGCTGGGAGGTCGCCCTGTCCAGGTCCTTCTGGAAATCTATAAATCAAAATGCTTGTCAACAGCGACATATGGTGCGGGAATTTAGGGAGTTGCGGACCGTCGCGATATCCAACTATGCGAGAACGCATTCCTCAGGTACTTCCTAGCGGCCCCGAAGTCCACCTCTACATACGTATGCCATAAGGAACTGGTTTGGGTTACATCTCTGACCTTATTAAGGTCAGCCCTGTTTTATTGTGGCACAAAGTATGGGTGTCTGAGGAAACTGGACTTAACAGGGAAATAATTTTAGACTGCCTAAAACTACAGGGGGCACTAGGAATATTCTGGCTGAAATACGTGAAGGACTTTTTGACAGAGATCGGCCACCCGGAATATTTTAACTACGCAATGAGTATAGCATGAATGTCAAGGAAGAATTTGAAAGAATCCTTCCCCGTGTTTTAGAAAATACACGTTGGAAGCAGGAAGGTAAAAAAATATCAGTCCTGGAGAATCAACTAATCCTGCAAGGACAGGGCCTGCAAAAATATCTCGTTCTAACACAAAGCAGTTATTCACGCATGTTATTAACACGCTTCAGGGGGGGAAGCTTGTTCAGACTGCTAATCTTTCCAGAGATTAATTTATGGTCAACAAACCTGATTGCGTGTCCATGCGATGACACTTCTGCACAATCTACTCTTTATTTAACGTTGTTTTGCAAATTTTATAGTCTCCCTAGGAACAAATATTTATTACTCCTATTGAGCAAATGGGGTCTAAAACAGTGTAGACCTGCCCTCTTAAAACTGCAAATGATGGAAGATGAACTGATGTCACTTTGCTGCTGCGTATGCTTTACTGCCCTTTGCCCATTGTACTTTTAGCTTCCTAATGCGCCATAAGTGGAGGTATATTTTAAACAAACAAAACATTTTTTTTTAAATGAATGTATCTTTGTGCTTTTGGGGTTTTCTCTGTATAAAATCGGATAAAACTACTTTTGAATTTGAATTTGAATTTCAGTGAAATGAATAAGAGTCATGTAAACAAAGTGCTCAGGAACTGGTTTGGACTAGGCAGAGGCCTCTCTGCCTTCAGAGAACAAAGGATTTTGGGGTATAAATATTGGGACCCTGATCCCAAGAAATTAGATCACTTCTGGAACAAGAAACCTTTCTGCCAAGGAGAAGAACCAAGGAAGCTGCAGAAGTTTGGACTGCCTCTCTTCCAGTGTGCTGTTTGCTGCATTGCCCTGCAGTGGTTGTTTCATTGCCAAGGGAAAGGAGAAGGAACTTTTTAAGGACTTCCATTCATTTACAGAATATTCTCCAAGGGCTTGAACTGTGATTGCCTCCTGCTGAAGTCTCAGGGACAAAAGACCTCACCTCCAGCTCCCCCTGTGAGTTTCCTTGCTGGGAATTCTATCTACAGACATTTGCGTGTCGCTGGGAGCTGGAAGCGCCACACATCGAGAGGAAGCGTGTCGTTGCCGCAGCTGAGATAGTCACATTGCCGGAGAAGCACGCCACATCTCCCTGGAAGTGTGTGTTCATCAAAGCTGCCTGCTGTCACATCGCCAGAGAAGCGTGACGCCATCGAGAGAGTCGCCATCACATCACTGGAGAAGCGTGTCGCAGGGCCTTTTGCGGCTCCAAAGTACAGAGTCGTCGCAAGGCTGCCAGGGCGCCATCGCAATGCCGCGTCAAGGGCGCCATCTTCTCGCATCGTAACCATATCATTGCATCAAGGTGCCATCTTGCACACCGCAACAGGCCCACAGGCTGAGAATCTACGCATCACCTCCACACCGGTAAGGCTCATGACGAGTCCCCTACTATGCGCAAGCATTGAGGCAGGACGCAACTGTTCTCCCGGGTCACGGAACCGACGCATCTCCCCTTCTGCAAGCCTTTTGTTTACTTTGCGTTATGCATCCAGGTACTTTGTTGAGAACTTTGTCGCATTTACCATCAACTTGAACTAAGCAACGTTTATCATCTTTAAGTCAACTTTTAGTATAGCATTGTGGATTTTTGTCATTTGTGATAAGTCTATATAAAGAATACGTATTTTTATTAAACCTGAGTTGTGACCATCTGTATTGTTTTCACTGTATTACTGTGTATATGCACAAATGCTTAACACACTGCCTCTGAGATAAGCCTGTCTGCTCGTGCCAAGCTACCACGGGGTGAGCAGGGGTTTTTAAGGAGTGTAATCCCCTTATCCTGACTTAGAAGTAAGGGTCCCTATTTGGACAAAGGTGAATACCATTGCCAACTAGAGACCCCCAGATGTAACAGCCAGAAATAAGTTTTATCTTTAGGGTAATATATGTAGCCAGACTACACAGAAATAGTATTGGCACGATGTATTTTTCAAATTTTTTGTCAGGGAGCTCCAGCAACACAAACTAAAAATCATGGTCCCAGCGGTAGTTAAGGGGGCACAAAACACGGATTTCAGAATTACTGTTATTGTGGCAAAACCTTTGCACTATCAAATAGTGATCAAACACTCCCGAATAATGTATGCACCCTAAACAGTGTTTTCCCATGTGCATATATATATTTGACTAGATAAATATGTTCCTTCGTCATTGTTTGCACAGGCTACATCCATGGAAAACAGCAGAGTCACCCTGCAATCCCTAAGGACTTCACTACTTCCACACTGTTCACACCCCTAGCAGAGCTTCCATGCCAACTCTCAAGGGAACTGGAGCTCTCACGAGATCCGGAAGATCTGGCGGCCATTTTGGGTCCCACAATTACAAACATTTCTCTGCTCGACTCCTCATCATTGCTCTACATTGAGAATCCAATGGGAGAGGATAAAAGAAGGCAGAGTTCATGCTCGGACTCCCCTAGCGCAAGTAAGTACCTCGTGCAGAAGAGATAAGTGCAAAAGCCTTTACATACCTTTATATTATTTTTTTAAGTATACCACAGTTTCTAACTTGTAGAGTAAATTGACACCAATGCCCTGCTAATGAATAAAGGAAAAATTTCTTGTATTAAATTATACATATGCTTTCAGAGAATTAAGACTTATAGCGATACAACCAGGACAATCTACAAATGCGGACCTAAATGGAGCTCTAACCATTCTAATGCCTAGCACAGTGCACCAATTGAGAAGTGGAGTGGACAAAAGGCAAACTGGTGAACTGGAAGTACATGAGCAAAAAAGGACTGTAAAGATACTCAAGTAAAAAAGATTAACAGCACATCATTAGGTTTCTGGTTGGAGACCTGTTAAGGAAACAGGATCTCGGGCCTAAAGGAAAAAACAGGGATAGAGGAAGCCCCAATTCAGGATCTCTGCTTTGTGGTGTAAACAAAAGTAACGACCAGCTACCAAGCTTCTCAGCTAAATCATCAGGGAAGTTGCAGCCAGTACTGAGATCTACCAACAGGTATCCTACACACCAAGATAGTCTCCTGGAGCCTATCCATGCACCCGGTTCAGGCAAGGCTGTGGAAGATAAATGAAAAACACGACAGTGCCGGTGGTGAGAAAACAAAAATAAAATGAGTGTGTGCATATGCCCTCCTGACCAGCTCTCTTCTGTTCAATAGCAAGAATATCTTTGCTGGTCACTTTTCGATCCTGGAAGAATGCAAAATAGCAGTTTCTACTTTGAGACATTTGCTGGCCCAGCACATTGCTTACCAAAAATCACTGTACAAGGCAAAACTGTTAACCGTTTTACTTACTATCTTATTTTAGGAAGCTGGGACTGTTTTTAATTGCAGGAGGCCTTGCTTAAATTATGTTGCACACCTGTTAAGCTGTGAAACATTATTTTAAAAGATCTCCTCTTACAGGGGACCAAATGACCTCTAGCTGTGGAGATTTGTATATCTACTGCCTGAGTTTTCAGTCTCAGGAGGAGCCTGCTGGGTGATGTTCTCCATTGGTAACACACTTTCTCTGCGCTTCTTAATAAATGTGTATTCTGGTATTACCGGAGTAAAATGTTTTTTTGTTCCACAGGCCTCACCTTTCTCTCATTAGGAGTGCTCAAGGGAGTGAAAGAACCAAAACCAGCAGCATCACTAACACCTCCCCTTTCCTTCCAGGTAGAGGTTGGCCAAGCTGTGTCGCTGTTAATATTTTAGTTAACTTGGTCCCAATCCCCCTTGGGTTCATCCTTCTGCCAACCAGTAATTTAAGAGTGTGGTAGTGTTTATGTTGGACTTGGCCCTTTTTGGCAAGGTCACCCCTATACTTTTTGCCTTTTCTCTGACGTGGTATTGGTGGTTTTAGGCCTCTGGGCACTTTAGCACTGTGGTCCAGTGCAAAGTGTGTTACATTTGCAAGGTTGGCCTGTACTCCCATAGGAATGCATTTGGGATTCCCTGATCAGTGTGTGTCAATGGTAATTCCTGTTATCAGAGGAGCAGTGTGGTCAAGTCTGGTATGTATGAAATTGTGAGAGAAGTTGACATTTCTGTGCGCTATGTGTCTGCCTGCCTGATGTGAATTGCATGTCTGGCTTGTGAGTGACAGGGGCTGGGAGGCGTGTGTGGCTCCAGGAGGGGCAGGGTGAGTCAGCGCTAGGCTGAATGAGACACCTGGGCTGGGAGTAGTGGGAGGAGTAATACCCCAACCCTGAATAGGCCTGTGCCCAGCCTGCACAATGCTGGCTTCGCCCCCTGTGGTGCGTCTGATCACCTAGCCCCCACCTGGCAAAGGGGAAGAGGAGCTTGCAAAACAAAGTGCTCCAATTCCCCCCTGAACCAGTTGCATCTGGTTCCCCCATGCCCTGCACTAAGACAAAGGATTATGTGGTATAAGTAGAGGTGCTGTGACCCCATGAAATTGTTCAGTTCAGTTCTTGTTCCTGAATCCTGCTGGGGCCTGCTGGGGCGTGCTGCTTTTGGGGCCCAGGAAGAACTGCCATGAGGGCTTGCCTCCCTGGGCCTTGCATTGCCCCCTTGATCCCTAAGGACATAATGAGACCCATTTATTCTTCTTTTGGCAGTTCAGGACCTTCAGGACTTTGTGCAGCGTCTTGCGCCATGTGATCACTTTATTTTTCATTTTCGCTTGGCGCTGGAGCTTCACTGCACTGGGCTGCACAGCGCTGCTGGGGAATCCCCAGTGTAGAGATTACCCTGTAATGCCTCAGATGCGGGTGCCCACCCCGCTTATACTTTTCTTTAAATGGCGGGAGCCCACCCTGCTTTGAGCATTTCAAAATGTGGGTGCCCACCCCGCATTTGGATTCTTTTCTGGCCTTATAGGTGGAGAGCAGGTGTCAAACCTGCTCTCATGTAATTTGTATCGCGGGTGCCCACCCCGTGTTTTATGAGGAAATCATCGCTGCGGCCCGAGCCTTCAAACCGGAGGGCAGGCAAGGCTGCCTGGCGTTAGGCGGAGCGGGGAGAGGAAGTCCCGCCCTGCCACCGAGGAAAGTCGTCTGGAGCCTCGCGGGCTCCACTCTGAAGTCCTGTGTCCCCAGGGGGGACTGGGTAAAACCAGGGAAGTCAGAGCCTAGCGGGCTCTCTTTGCAGCACGACCCGCCAACCCTCGCCTGGCAGGAGGGGAGGCAGGTCACCGCGACCACAACCGGGAGAGGAGCAGAGTCCCCACATAAGCCCCGGTGAGTGGAGCTGCCGCTTGGCAAATTGCCCACGTCAGTTCCTAGTTCTGAGCGGACCCGCAAGAAAGAGCAGGCAGCTCCTACGAGGGGGCATATTTGTTTTAAGTGGGCCCAGAGTGGCCCGTACACCTGCCAGTTATGCGATGGCCACAGTTGCTCCGCCTGATAGAGGGCAGCTGCGCTGAAGAAGGAAATTGTGGGGGTCAGACGACACGTGTAGTGCCAGTGCCATGTCTGCGCAGATGGTGGCACATTGAGTAAAGAGAGGCCCCGTGAGGCTGAAGAGGCACAGAAGTGCCAGGGCCCTTTATTTGGTTTTATGCCCAGCTGCCCCACTTGCTAGAGGGCAGCTGCAATGTTTTGGGCATTTGTTCAGAGCACAATCATGCCAGGACCCATCTGATTGGTCCTCAGCTGCGCCGCACCAGCGCGGGCAGCTGCAACTTTTTTGCATATTTCGTCAGAGGGCACAGTGAGAGCCCAGGCCCACGTTCGGCTTCACAGCTGACCAGCAAGTAGTGGGCAGTTGCAATGTTTAGGTCATTATTCTTAGGGAGACAGGAGTGAGATGCACTCCTCTGCCCCAGAGCAATGGCACACTTTGAATTCCACTGCCTTGGCAACAGCCCTGACTTTGCTGGACATAGTACACAAATAGAAAGTGTTTCTACACACCTAGTTTTCGTTGCAATATAAAGCTAGAAGGAGAGATGTGACCCACCAGTCTCTCAGTGTATTTAAAAAATCAAAGGGGGCTGTGGATACCCACAACCTTAGTAGAGCACAGCACTAGACACAAGGTTGTCTAAATAGGCTAGTCAAAGTAATCAAGAAAAGAATCAAACGCCTCAGAATAGAACTCCTCAGTTGAAAGTGTAACTACAAAGTCTGAGCCCAGTGACTTCATTAAATGTATAAGAAGCAAAAGCTAGCCACTTACACGTGAAATTACATAAAGCATGTAATTTCACGTGTAAGTGGATGGCTTTGTAGTTGCACTTTCACCTGAGGAGTTCTACTTATTAGCACTATACTTTTCTCCTTTTCATATCTTTGATTCCTCTAGAGTGCAAATGCTAATTCTTCTCCGTTGTATGACATTATTTTGGTTACAATGTAACTCATTGTGTTGTAGGTATCCCGTGGAGAACGCAGCTGTACATTTTTAGTTTCTACGGATCTATTACATCTTTCCCCTGATGAAGGGTTCAGTTTGGAACCCGAAATGCATTGGGACTGTTTTTGTATATTCCTTTGAATGTATCACATGTTTGATGAGGAGTTTGATGTCAAACACAAAATTACTTTTGTATAGTTGAAACATGCATTGTAAATAAGTGCTAAAGAGTTTTCTTTTTGAATAATGTTGATTTACTTCATACATTGTACATGTCAAATATGATGCATTATGGTATGATAAACCTATATGCCTAAGAGCGTTTGATTCTTTTTTTGATTACTTTGACTAGCCTATTGTGACAACCTTGTGTCTAGTGCTGTGCTCTACTTAGGTTGTGGGTATCCACAGCCCCCTTTGATTTGCTGGACATAGGGCATTTGAGTACTATTGAGAAGGCCAGTTGGCCAGGGGGACTGCGAAGTTTGTAGGGCGCCAGACCCTAATGTGATTTATGTGGTGCTAGGAAATTTGATTTATTTGCTATGATTTGCGCACCCTGTTTTATGCCTCTAACTGTGGTTTTATGATTATGAGGGTTTACATACTGTGTTTATGTTGGAGTTCATTCTCTACTGTGATGTATGCCTCTAACTGTGGTTTAGCTATGAGGTTATTTGCCTACTGTGGTTTATGCGAGTGAGAAAATTTCCTAACGCGAGTTATGCTTAGGAGGTTATGGTCTAATATGCCTAGGCTTATGAGGGTGGCACAGAATATATTTCACGCCTAATGTGATACTGTGCATAATATGGTTTGTGTAACAGGATGGTGCTGAGTACAGTATTTGCCAGTAATTACTGGTTGTGTTCTACGTTTATTATTGGTTCTACATTTACTATCTTTACTAAGTGATGGTTCTGACAGTGGTCGAAGTGGCCCTGGCATGTGTATATAATCCCCTATAAAGTATCTAGAGGAGAATGAGATTCTGGATATTTCACAAAACGGGTTCCGGTCTAATCATAGCACGGAATCCGCCTTGCTGGCAGTCACAGAGCAGCTGAGGGCGGTACTGGATGAGGGTGGCACCACAGCTCTGGTGCTACTTGATCTGAGTGCGGCCTTCGACACAGTCTCCCATGTGATCCTGCTCCATCGACTCAGGGAGATCGGGGTCTGTGGAATGGCCTGGGCCTGGTTTGCATCTTTTTTTATCAGAACGTTCCTTCCAGATTCATGCCCCCCCTCATCAGCCCAATATCCATCCCCTCAACTGCAGTGTCCCACAGGGCTCTGCGCTGAGCCCTACACTTTTTAATGTGTACATCCGTCCCCTGGCCTTCTGGCCAAGGCCCGGGGGATTAGGTGCTATCCTACGCAGATGACACGCAGCTGCTGTTTGCTTTCTCCAAAGACCCCGGCCTAGATAAACTTAGGTTCAGGAGGACATCTTGGCAATCTCAGATTGGCTGGCGGGTAATTACCTCCAACTTAACTCCTCTAAAACGGAGGTGCTCCTGTTTGGGAGAGACTCGCACAATTGGGACCACCAATCGTGGCCCGCTGAGCTGGGTCCTACACCCCCAATCAAAGAACTGAGTAAAACAATTTAGGGGTCCTAATGAGTAATTCCCTGTCCTTTGAACTGCATGTCAAAAAGTGGCAGGCACCTGCTTTGGCCACTTACGTGAGTTGAAGCCCATCTTAGGATTCTTTGCTGCCCCCATCCGTCAGATGATCATTCAATCAGTAGTCTTGTCTCATCTGGACTACTGTAACTGACTTTTACTGGGTACTAATAAAACGGCCACGAAGAGATTACAACGGGCCTAGAAGACTGCCGCCCGCACTCTGTTTGCCCTCCCTAAATACTGTCACACGCCCGATCTCTTGCGTCGTTTACACTGGCTCCCGATTGAACGGAGAATCCTTTATAAAACTCTCTGCATCCTTCATAAGATCTTGTTTAGCCAAGGCCCCCAGATTCTGCAGGGCCTTTGCTCATTCTATGTTCCCACACGGGCTCTGCGCTCCGCTGATCTGCACCTGGCTTGCACTCCCAGGGTGCGCAGGAACAGAGCGGGAGGACGCTCTTTCAGGTCTCTAGCCCCTCTCCTTTGGAACTCTATCCCAATCGCGGCCCGATGCACCCAAGATCACCTGGCCTTCAGAAAACAGATTAAAACCTGGCTGTTTGCTTCCATCTAGCCCGGGCATTTTCCTGCCCTGCTACACCTGTACTGGACTTTCTTTACCTTTGCCGCTCGATCTGCCAGCGTTGGGACGCCCCGGTGCTGGGGTAGCCATGCGCTTTATAAATTTTGTTAACATAACAAATATTGCCCAGTGCCAGTTGGCACAGTATATATTGTATGATTACTATTCTAATGTGTTTTATGATAATACAAAAGCTATTTTTGATATAACCTTCTGTGGAGTTCCTTTTGTGGTGTGCCTAGTATGTTGCTGCTGTGTGCGTGTTGTGTAAACGCTTTACACATTGCCTCCGGCCGAGGACGCCAATAGATATGAAGGCCGCCACGAACAAACCAACAGCCCGAGAGATATTATCGAATGTGACCCGAGATTACCAGAGAATGAGGTTGAAGGGACAGAGGGAACCATTAATCATGCAATTGTAGTTCATGACCAGCGTCGAAGGGAAGAACTAATGCCACCACCAAAAGATGAGACAACACGTCTAGAGCATCCACTGACCCAGAGTGATTCACTCTATGTGAACCGGGAATTGAAGAAAACAGAAGAAACCAACACTCTGCCACATACCTCAAGCACAATACTGGAGGTTTGTAGATTCTCCTCAACAAAAACATCACCACTGGCTTCACAGAAACCTGATACCACCCTTGTCAACCCAAATAATCTCGGAACTAACAATGTATCAAGGGAGAGAAAGAAAAGGACTGTGGCTCGGAGTACTGATCTAAAACAGAGAAGAACTGAATGCAAACCCCGGATACTCAGGCCAAACATACCTAGGAAATCGGCATGAAGCCAGAAAGATATTAAAGAGCTCCAGAATCTGGTCAGCAACCTAGCACTAGAATCTAGTAACACCTCCCAAGCAATTAGAAGAATCCTTGAGATAACGGCAAGCACCCACTCTAAGATCGCGAATATCCAGAATATCTTACACTCCTCAAATATAATGTTTAATGGGAGGGCCTTGGCACTAGCTAACAGATTGAATCACCACATAGGACGAAATCCTTGACGCAAGAGGAAATACTTGGTTTACTCCAAACATACGAACCTTCTGACCCTGGGAGTGAGGAGATAATCAAAACAGTAGCAATCGATTCCAACAGAACAACAGAAAACCCAACCTCCTCAATCTACAAGTCCAGTTAACAACAACTGAATCCACTGATAGGGACTTCAGTAACTCAGGGAAACCCCTGTCGTGCCTTCTACTCAATTGTCGATCAGCAACAAATCATGCATCAGATATAGCAGCCCTCATCATCAATAAGGATATTGATCTGGCAATCCTGTCTGAAACTTGGTTAACGGAATCATCTGCTCCAACCATGGATCTTTTAGTACCACCTCAATATAACATTGTGAGACGAGACAGACCAAGAAAAACAGGAGGAGGTATAGCCTGCATTCACCGATCGGAGATTGAGGTCAAAGAAATTCAAGCTGACCCCTTAGAATCATGCGAATACCTAGGGCTTAATATAAAAGCGGCGAGCAATCAAACATGCAACTTGCATGCGTTTTACCATCCACCAGGTGACAACGCAAAGTTCACAGAGCAGTTAATGGAGATCATAACTGCATACCCCAGTACTGATGTCAATAACATATTCCTAGGCGATTTCAATCTACATTGGGACGACCACAATGATAAGCTGGTTAATAAGCTTAAAGATTTCCTTGACGAGCTAAACCTAACTCAAGCATGCTCGCTACCTACACACCTGAAAGGATCGACCTTAGACTGGATTATTGCAAGAGACAAAAATGCATCGATCCGTTCTATAGACCCATGTGTTTGGTCCGATCATCATGCAATATCATTTGTGATACCCACAGTGAGAAAGGGCACGACTGTGCAACCCTCCAAGTTCAAAAAATGGACTCGCGACACGAAAGAGGCCAATATTGAGCTACTGGTTGAAAGATGTGAGAGAGACTTAAAGCCACCTAACCATCTACAGAATGTAAATGAGCTTACAGATCACTACATTACGTCAATCGAAAATATCGTCAACAATACCATGCCACTAAAACTGAAAAGAGTCACAGAGAAGACAAAAAATCCTTGGTTTAGTGGATCACTGAATGAAGACAGAAGGAAACTGAGAATGGCTGAAAGGAAATGGAGACAACACCCCTCATCCCCGGAGCTGAAAGCTCTCAGAAAAATCAGAAGCCAGTATAACAAAAAGATCATCAATTCCAAAAAGGAATTTATCAGATCAGAACTGGACAATGCCAAAAACAACAGACCACGAAAACTCTTTGAAATCCTTAAACAACAATCAAACAAACTAGCCAAATCCTCTCAAGAGAACACAATTACTCCGTTTGGCTGTGAAGAATTCTCCACATTTTTGACAGAAAAGGCAAAAGCGCTGGAAGAAGAGCTCACAAATGCGGCAACCACTATACATCCTTTGCCCCCGAACGATGACATCCAGTCATTAGAAGGTACCAAGACCAAAAACTAGGCAAAACTGGGACACATTCAAACTATACGACCAGGATAAGATCGCCAAAACACTGTCAGAAATTAAACCTAATAACCACTACCAAGACCCTCTTCCCGGAAAATGTTTAAGAGATATCAGCCACATTCTGGTTCCAATATGGACCAAAATAATAAATGCATCACTATCCCAATGGATCCTCCCTGACTGCCTGAAAACAGGTCAAGTGGTTCCCATAATCAAAAAGCCTACAGCAGATGCAACAGATCCGAATAACTTTCGCCCAGTGACTAACATCCCTCTTCTAGCCAAACTAATCGAGAAATGTGTGCAGGGTCAACTAAGCCAACACATCACCAAATTCTCCTTACTAGACGACTGCCAATCAGGATTCAGAGCAGGACATAGCACGGAAACGGCTATACTACATATTGTGGACGACGCGCTACAAGCCCTAGACCAAAATAGAGCGTGCCTACTGATTCTCCTGGACCTGTCATCTGCATTTGACACGGTAAATCACGAAGCCTTACTGACCAGACTTCGAGATAGGATGGGATTAACTGGAAATGTGCTGAAATGGTTCGACTCTTTCTTACGGAACAGGACACAAAGATTCCTGGTCAATCATTCTACCTCAACTCCATGTCCCAACACAATAGGAGTTCCACAAGGATCGACACTTTCTCCAGACCTGTTTAACTTGTATGTTGAACTACTCACAGAAATTCTCCGAGAATCACAGATATCCTACCACATGTATGCGGATGATACACAAATTTACATAAAGGTCGCCTCCGTCAAAGACATTGATCGGATGAACGAGTCCTTAGGAAGGGCACTGCAATGGTTATCCACCAATCACTTGAAGCTAAATGCTCACAAAACAGAGTTCCTACTAATTTCGCCACCAAGGTGCCAGTCGGAAATAAGGGAATGGACCAAACTAGTGACTGCACTAAACTGCACCCCAAAATTAGTCGAATCAGCTAAATCGCTTGGAATCACCCTAGACGAGAACCTCAACATGAAAGCTCACATTAATGCAATGGCTAAAAGTGCCCGCTTCCACCTTAACTACTTAAGGAAAATGAAACCTTACATCTCTGAAGCTGATCTAAAGTTAGCAATCCAATCTCTTGTTATCTCTAGGATTGAAAACGGCTGCTCCACCTTAGCAGGTTTACCAAAAATGTCAACAGCTCCGCTAAAAGCCTGCCTCAATGCAGCGGCAAGACTGATCACAGGATCAAGGAAATTTGATCACATATCCCCTCACTTGAAAGCATTAAACTGGCTACCTTATGAAGCCAGAATCCAAATGAAGTTGGCATGTATCACCCATAAAGCGCTTCACTTCAACACTCCTAGATATCTAGCCAAGAAAATTAAGATATTTGGAGGTGACAGACCAGCTCGGAGTGCCGTTGAACTGCTATTGCGGCCCGCCAGATTCCGAAAGAAAAAGACTTACAACAGAGCATTCTCTGGAGCTGCCCGTAGAATCTGGAATTCTCTTCCTCCAAGCATTAGGAAGATTCGCAATATTGCATCATTTAAGCGGGAAGTGAAGAGCCTCATGATGAGCAAATACCTTGCATAGATACGCCGCCCTTATCTAGGGCTGCTCTCAGAAGGAGAAGCTCCAATTTGCTTAATATGAAAGCTAATTGTTGACTCAAGACTGGCGATTTATATAGACGCAGAGGTACTCTTACCTAATGCCCTGAAGGGCAATGTGATAATATATCTTTATCGTACAGCCTAACCTTACCCTCTCCTACCTCACTCTTGACGGGGTATATGGCATATGATATAAGCTTAGCCTTACCCCACATCTTAATACGAATTGCATGGTATCTGTTTCTCATATATATTGTCTCACACAATCACAGCCACACTATTATCTACCTCATAACGGCTTTGTTCTTAAAAAGGTTAACACTTTGTTAAGCCAAAACCTTACCATCGCCTACCTCACCTTGGCGGGGAACATGGGCATATGATATAAGCTCAGCCTTACCCCACCTATTATTGCGAATTGCACATGTGTTCTTGTTTGCACATATATTGTCACTTAATCATATTCATTCTATTATATACCTCATATCTGTTTGTTTCTTGTAACGTTAACACTTGTGTTAGTTAACTATTCTGATGTTAAGCGCTCTGATACCCACGAATCTCGTTTGCGCTATATAAAACTCTACAATAAAATAAATAAATAAATAAAATAAGCCTGACTGCTCGTGCAAAGCTACCGAGGGGGTGAGCAGGGATTACCTTTGGCGTGTAACTCCCTTGCCCTGACTAGAGTGGTGGTCTCTGCTTGGCATTGGCGCAAGCCTTAGACAACCAGAGATCCAATTTCTAACATTTTGTATAATGTGAGGGTCCATGCTGCCTCCGCAACAACGGATGAGAAGTCGAGCCCATCCATAAAAGAAAACAGCAAGACAAAATGCAAAGCCAAAAGAGAAAAAAACTTCCTAGCTAGCATGGCGTCAGGTTCTCACCCAACCCCTAGTTTAGAAGCTATACCTCAGGATATCTATAGGCGGCTCGAATTGTCACAGGTGAAAATCAAACATTGAGAAAACAAGAAGTAGAGCTAACTCGTAAGGTGGAAACACTTCAACATGCCCAAGAGGTACATTGACAGGACCGAACTCCTGTAATGCACCTACTCCCTGGGCGTCAGGAAATGTGACTCTAAGCACAACTTCAGTCATGAACCTTGCCTTTCAGTTAGCAATACCCTTATCTCTAATAGAGAGGCTTTACTGGACTCCCCAAAAACTAAATATAATCTAGATTCAGTGCCAGCTGCATTTCCTTTGACCACCCATAGCTTGCATCACTCTTGAGTGGCGCTTGTTCTTTCCTGTGTCTCAGGAGATTAGACCTTGTGGTTCATGATTTTGGTCTCTGAAGACAGTCCTGCTCTACATCATTTAGCTGGGTTTATGAAAGATAATTGAACAGGATATTTGACAGGCGGACTATAACCCAAACAATAGATATCAAACTCCTAGTACTATGTCAAGGAAACAGTGATTTAGTGATTTTCTGAGCTACTTGGCACACTTTGTGAGAAGTTGGCCTGATATATGATGTCCAGAATTCTGGGGGCACCTTGTATCAGTCCAAACAATCCCTTATGGTGGTGGTTGTAAGTCAACCTTATAGACAAGCTATCCTAGGAGTAGCATGGACTAAGCAGCCTTCAGGCTAAACTTAAGAGGGCATGTGAAGCCATATGCAATCCTGTAATATCAAATGAAAGGACATCACAAAAGTTTTATAATATAAAGATATATGTATTTATTACTAGAATAATCCTCTATACTCTTTATGAGTGTAGAAGCACAAGCGTTTAAACAAAAGCACAGTTTTACATATGAAAGTTGCACGTTTATGGATGAGGCCGGTGGCCACTCAAACCATATATTAAAAAAGTGGTATAAGTATAACTTTACGAACAGTGGTAAGCCCTAGGGCCTTGGGAATCGCTGGGACTACTCAGGACTAGCAGTGATGAAGTCGGGAGAGGCCCGCGGGGCTCGGGTGCAGCGCTAAAAGCACACGCATGCACCAATGCAAAGTCAATGGTGCGTAAAAGTTATCGAGTTACAGTTTTAGGAGTCTTCCGACTGGACTAGAATTACCAAACTTTAGACTTAGACACTAGAGGTGTAAACCACTACAGGAGCACTGGCGTTCGTGAGTTACCTCACCCACAGGAAGCGGGAGCATAGGTGCCAAAGTGTGTCGGGTTTCGTCGTGTAGTTCTATGGTGCCTGGAGATGAAGATGCTGCAGGCGGCCAGGAGAGAAGAGTCCGGTTAGATCCAAGGGTGGATCGAAGATGTAGAGTACCTGAAAGCAGAGGGGACAGAGTCTGGGTCACTCAGCAGTGACCAGGGTGGAACCAGGCAATGTCGGGCGCAATCAGGTGGTTGTCGAGAAGCTTGCCTCCGTTGCCACGTGGACTCTGGGGCATCGAGGACGTCCAGGAGTGGATTACGAGCTGCCCCATAAAGGCTCTCGCTGTCAGCGGTGTCAGCTTCCGGATTGGAGTTAACAAGCCTTGGCAAGTGCAACCCACGCAGGATTCAAAGATCGCTTCTTACTCGGACCAGCAAGGTCAGAGAGGTTGCTCCTTTTCAGGGGAGCGAGGGCCAGTCTGGAGCAACCAGACTAGCAGTGTAAATTCAAAGGTTCTTCGGTACTGGGTCCGCTAGCCAACGGGCAAGCGACCGGACCAACGCATTGAGCAGAAAAATGCAAAAGGGCCCCACGCAGCACTCGGTGAGTGTGGAGGGGAGAGCTTTGGTGCAAAAGCTGCTGAGGGCTGGGCTTCTCAAACCCCAAAGAACAGCTTCGAGGGAGCCTCGGGAGCTGCACGGTCAGCACCTCGTAGTTTTTCCAAGATGGCCGGCCCCAGGCTTCAGGTCGCCTCCACGGGTCTCATATTCGCTGGGACTTTGGATCGGGCTGTTGGAAGGCAGGAAAGCTGGGTCTTGTCGATCTCTGTCGCTCGAGTTCTGGCGGGAACTGCAACAAAGCAAACGGTGACACGCTGGATGGTGCCTGTTTGCACAGGGTGGTCACTCCTCGACTACAAGGGAGATTCTTCAGTCTTCTATGTCGAGTAGGATGTCGAAGGGTCCAGAGTTTCGTTTCATAAATTTCAGTCAGGATAATCTGAGGTGCATTGGCACAGCTCCTACCTTTATTCCAAATCAAGGGGCTGGATTACCTGCTAGGTCCCTCCTATGGGTGGGACCCAGGAAGGGGGTGGTTAGACTCATTTCCCTTGGTCCAGTTTCGCGCCAGAGCTGGGGCTGGAGTGCCCCAGAACCGGTTTGACTGGATTTTGCATGGGACACCTTGTGTGCCCCAGGCAGTGTCTAGTTTCTTTCAGCCCTCCCTGCTCCAATCCACTATCTCCTGTCTGGGGTGGTGTAGCACCTCCCTGTGACAGGAAACCTTTTGTCCGGGCCTCCCCTGCCAAGTTTCGGTCAGCAGCAGGAGATCAGACTTGTGTCGGGCAGCAGCATCCATTTTGTGATGCTGAGGCTCTGGTTTAGGATTAACCGCGTTTTATGTAAAGTAACATGTCTTCTCCTTCTAGAAGGGTGGAATGCTACCCCCGTCGCCAGAACTGGTGAAGGGGTAGTATTCCAAAGTGTATGACACCTTACACAACATGTTTTGATAAAGCCAAACCAAAGTTAGCAATAACCACGAGGATTATAATGCACTTAAGAGTATATGGTATGGCAATATCCTGGAACAGCAGTAAGGAATTGGTTCCGACCTCTGCAGACAGGCTCAGCTCATGCTAGAGCACCATCTCACATAAAACCAAGCACTCTGCCTCCAGGATTGTTAAGGCCAGCCATAGGAGTGACTGATAGGTATATATGTGTCCAGATATAGGTTTAGATACAGGTATACTATACCAAACAAGGGGTGATTACACCGCCTTGCCCCAGCTGAGTGATCAGCCAGTTGTGCCAGTTTGCCTAGCCAGCCAGGGGTGGCAAAAGATATGGTGCAGCCCCTGGTAGGCCTTAGATGCACCTATGCTCTGGGTACCTATAGTACACTAAACAGGGGCTGATAAAGTGACACAAGCGAATTACTTATGCACCTAGGGGGCATGGAGTCCATTTTACAATGAGAGCAGATAGCCTGGGACCCTGATTAGCAGGATCCCAGGCCAACTAAGTCGAAAACCAGCTAAACACCAGGCAGAAAATCTGGGGTAACCATAGTCAGGTATCCACCTTCCTACACACTTCAATCACTTAGTGGGGAAAGCCAATTGGCCTGAAAACAAAAGGACCTCCCTTTTTCTACCGAGGCTTAAAAGACTGACTTAAGGACATCCTTGTTGTCAAATTGTTGATAGGACAACTGAATGTGAGGCCTTGATGGATCTTGTCATATATCAGATAGTTCATTGTTTGGCACAACTCAAGGGCGAAAGCAAAAATATTTGGATGAAGTCAAAATCTTCCCCTGAGGATGGGCCACCCTCGCCCCCTTCCTGAGGAAGCAGGACAAATGCAAGAGGGAACAATTTGGCCACCACGGACTAAACAGGAAAAAGAAAAGCATAGGTGAGGCAATTTATGCTTATTATGCAGACACAGCTGACACTTCTTATAAGTCTGTGATTACAAAGAGCCCCAGCACAGTTGGAGACCTTCTCTGGCTGTTAAGAATAATACCCAAGAGAAAGTAGTAGGAATAGGAATATTGTTCAGGTGTTTCATCATCATCTCGCAGTGGAAGAAGTATGATTATTTTTCCCAAGGTTATCATGTATTCGTGCCTCTGTTATGATCTGCCATAGCTGGGCCCACGCTGAGATGGCATGGTGTACAAAATAACGATGGATGCTGCTTTTAGTGGTTAGCAGTGGCGGAGATTAATTCAAGCATGCCATCCAACACTGTTTTGTATACTTTTTGTTGACCACTTACCTGTCACACTGCCTGTTCCACCATTTCTTGTATTACATTATACATATACTTGGACTTCTAATGACAGAATTAAGACTTCTCTGGAGTAGAAGTAGGACAACCTAAAACTGTTTGAGTTATAACTAAGAAGAAATATAGTAAAAACTTGATATATATGGGGACCTACCCAGTCTAATCCCTATTACTGTGAGCCAATGTGTGGGATTATGAGGCAAACTGGAAAACTGAGAAAGGAAAAAGGACTGTAAAGACAAATTTAAAAAAAGAAGACTGTAATAGCACTAATTTAAGAGGACCTTATTGCCAGGGACCTACAGCAAAAACCAGGGATAAAGGCAGTGCCAATTCAGGATCCCCACTTTGTGATAGAAACTAAGGTAAAGTCCAGCTACAAAGCTTCTCAAATGCACCCTCAGGGAAGCTGTAGCTGGTACTGAGATCTACCAAGAGGTACCCTACACACCAAGACACCTGTCCCAGGTACCCCTTCCTCTCATCAAGGGTGCTCGAGGGAGCTGAAGAACCATGTAGAGGTTGACCAGGCTGTCTCTCTTCTTATTTTAATTTATTTGGTCCCAAATCCCTCCCCTTTGTTTCATCCTTCCACCACCAAGTAATTTAAAAGTTCAATGGCAGGTGTATGAACACGAGGATCCATACTTTCTCCACAATTACGGAACAGAGATCAATCGCGTCCAAGAAAGAAGTCAGTATGACACCCCTGTACATGGCTCCAGTGAAGCCTGGCCCAAAGTGGAATGCCTTTCAACAGATTTGATCAGGTTAAAGGAATAAAACAACCCCCCTAAATACACTAATGCAAGAGTCTGAAGATGCTCAAGGATTAAATGAAGTGTGTGTAAATGTACTTTGTGTTGCCTTCCCAGTTTTTACATGCTGCTTTTTAATCCACGAAGGAAGGAAACAGCAAACCTGTTACAAGCTGTGGAACAATATGGAATATATTTGCACTGGCTTAGATGCAATGTATACTAAAAAACATGGACCTGTTTAGTTTGGATTCTAACAAAACATGAAGAATACCTTCTTGAGAAGAATCAAAGAAGTGACACAAAAAGTAGATATGGCTTATTGTTCAATCATTTGAAACGTATTCCTATAGTGCATACATATCGCATGAATGTGTGCCAATTTCATTTTCCAACAGAGAAAGAGCTGCATTGTCTGGCCAGATGTCATAAATTGCACTGGTGAAACAATCCTTCAATATTTGCACCACTTCCTACGTGTAAAACATGTAGTTGCACTTTTTCAACTGTGTACCTGTCATTCAGTCTCAGTGGCAAATTGTACTTATAGCTATTCCAATTGAAAATGTTGGAGCAAAAGTGCAGGAATGAGGGAACGGATGACTAGATAAGTGGTCAGTGTCAGATGCATGTGTGTTTCTGTGGCTTCAATTATGCTTTCTTTTGGGTGTCCCTTTCCTTCCTATGTCGAAGACACACAAGTACTCATCCACTTATAAACAGGGCAGTCACAATTCTATTTTCCATAAGCGCATGATTTCCACCTATGCCTTGGAATGAAAACTGTTCCCTAGAGCTCAAACTAGATAATACGGAGGGGATCCTGTAGGGGTGGATCTTGGCTTCTGAGAAAGACGCCTTCTGAAGTGCTCTCCAACTTACCCCTTTCATTACATCTTCCCGCGGGCCCACTCACCTACAGGAGGGGCTATATGAACTGCCTTGACATAGAGGACGTTTGCCATCCCTAACTGCAGAACTCAAACCCATGCACGTGACCTAGGATCTGACTGCTTCCAACCATCTCCAACACCACTGCAGGAGACGATGTTGAGCCAGAATGTGACACAACTGCATTGTAAGCCAAGAATTGATCCTGGTCGAAATGTGATCTGACTATTTTGAGGTGATGGTGGTGCTGCTGCTTGTGGATGGTGCGGTAAGCCGCCTCATGAGCAGGGTGCTGAACTCTGCTGCACAGCATGAAACTACAGTGAAGAAGCCACCTGCTAACCTGAAGTCCAACCGAATGCTGCAGCACAAACATATGCTTGCTCTGGTAAAGAACCCTCTTTCTTCTCCACAATTCATTTTTTTAAGGAACGGAACAAAAAGAAACAGGTTGACATTACTTTCCGAACTCTCCATGAAATGCCAAGTCAACATCATCCCCTCAGCTTGCTTCCACACAATCTGCATGCTCTGACAAATCTTAAGATGGCTCCTCATCAGCACCAGAAAAACAGTGACGCAAGCCCTCATCACTAGCCGACTTGACAACGTCAATGCACTCTATGCCAGCACAATCTCCAAACTCATGAAAAGACTCAAGACGATCCAGAGCGCAGCAGCTAGGCGAATGCTTAATCTGCCCAGGAGGGCACACATCACCCAACAGCTCAAAGCCCTCAATTGCTCCCCGTCCAGAAGAGATGCAACTCACTACACTACACGAACCACAGCCTGACCTTCCACCAACCCCCCAGAAACCTAAGATCTGCACATCTCACCCTCACACAGATGCCACGCATCCGTTGCACAACAGTCTTTCTCTCAGCTCGCCACCAGAGTCTGGAACACCCTTCCTCTCCGCCTGCACACCTCACTCTCGCTCAACCACTTCAGAAAGGGACTCAACACATTGCTCTTCGACTGAGACCTGCAGCAGAGTGCCTGGACCCCCCTCCCCGGGTGATAAGTGGCGCTTTACAAACACTACTTAATTGATTGATTGACCCTCTATCAGCTTCAGTAGCTGCTATTCTTAGATTTGAGCATTTTGATCCAATGATTGTGATTCCTGAAAAACTAGTTATCCAGTCCGCCTCAAAACTCTACTGAAGTATTATGCTGCCACCCCGTGGAATCTGTAGGTACTACGCTGCATGCAGAAAAGTGCTCCTGGATATCTCTTAGTAAATATGTATCTCTATCATTATATGTCTAGTAGCAGGTGTGGGGGTGTGGCCGGCCATAAAACAAGATGGAAATGGCCTGAGCCCAATACGTGCATCGCCTGCCATTTAAAAGAGGCCTGATGGCCACTTGAAGCAACATTCGCTACGAGTGAGTGGTTCAGCAGCAAAACTTGGTTCTCGGTGGGACCCACAGAGGTGGCATCCATGGCGAACACGACTGCAGAAAGGCTGGCACTGCCGTTTGGGGGTGGCAGCACTAAGACACTTTGATTTTCATTATCACTTACATCAAATACTTTCTAAAGGGTGATACTCCGAATTGACTAGGCCCCTGTAACACATTTATAAATGCAGGGCTTTCATCCTCGCAGGATGGCGGTAGCTCCGTGGAGCTGCGTGTGGTTTGGGAGCTACACGACTGGATTTTGGGACCCAAGCTTCTATCACCCGACTCGACAGACCCACTGTATCGGAACACAGTGCCTTTCTAGCCATGTCTGCATTGTCCGTTTTGAGGAAATGCTGACTGCAGGATGCCTCGAGGTCTGACGGACCATTGTGAGGCTGCCATCTTGAAAGCATCAGAACGCGCCTGAAAGCACATCCATAGTGCTTGCAACCTCTAAAACACATGGGGCCTTATTTATGAAGGACTTGCGCCGCCGGTGCGTCACTTTTTCCCATGTTAAAAGTGACGCACCGGCGGCGCAAGTCCTTCATAAATAAGGCCCATGATTCGAGCCTGAGCGATTGAGGGTGTCAGCGGAGTTGTCTGCGCTGCGAGGGATTTGCCGCAGTGGTGGGTTATTGCCATGGATCGGACTCCGGACCGGCGGCTGCCGTGGAGTCAAGATGGTGTCGGTGAGGGCATAGGTGGAGGGCCCGTTGCAGGGCGGAAGACACACTGCGGCATCGGGAGGTTGGTGGAGCACGAAAGACCGCCGGGTAGCCAAGACACAGCGTTGGAGGTGAGCCTGGCAGGGATCCTCTAACTGACATCACTGCACTGGAGTGGCAGGGGTGACTCCGAGCAAAGTAGAAGACCCGAGAGCCACAGAACCGCCCGTTGGTCCCTCCAGCAACAGTGGAGAGTGCCAGGGAACACAGTGGGTAATTGATGGAGGAGGCAGGCACATGTAACGCCATAATCGAGAGGCCTGCGCCAGAAGCCCTGAAAGCCCGTGAACGTGCCATGAATCGGTGAGTGAAGAGCAGAAGAGGCGCAGCACGGTGAGTGGGGTCACTGGGGGCGCCTTGACTGCCTTATCACTGGGGGGCTCTCTTTATCTATAATTAAACTTCAGCACGCCTGACCTCAAAATGACAACCCGAAAGAAGCCCATTACCAAAGGGTTGCATGAGTAAGCGGAGGGGCACCTTTTACACACAGAAGATACGTGGGGCCTATACAACCTCAACTGTCAAAGAAGGGATACATTTCAATAAATTCAGAGGGGGGAAACCCCGAAACTACACTATGCCTAACCCTAAGATGGCCGCCAGAGGCCTAATGCCTGACACTATAAACACTGAAATCATTGCAGCTATGAGAGCCACGGGTAGATCCAGATTCCCACCTGAGACTGAGGTGTGGAACACCCGGGGCTGTACCTCTTGCCTGACCTCAAGATGGCATCCGCAGGCGTCCTTTACCACAATGAGTTACTACCCTTTGACAAAAAATTGGACATTGACCAGACAAAGAGCATATCCCCAATCCGGCTCAACAATCTGGACATAGAATCTGTTACCTTGCCACCGAACGTTGAGACCAGACAATAAGCATATCCCCCATCCAGCTCACCCATCTGGACATAGAATCTGTTACCTTGCCACCGAACATTGAGACCTTGCATTTTGACCGATGCCCGGTGGCGCTGCCATGATAGCTATAGAGGAGATGGGCTATGGACTTCCCCCTTAGCCATCACTTACCCAGCTGGACCTTGGGCAGACTTTCCTTTGTCTTTCCGCCGTATCGCCCATCTACCCTTTTACCTTACCCCCTTACCCTCTACGCTCCATCTATCTCGTCCTCTGCTTCCTAAATGTTTCTAGCGACAGCTTGCTTCATCTCTCCGTTGTATTCGCCCTCCTACCCCTTTACTCCACCTCCTTTCTCCTCTTTGCTCTTAAATTGTTTTCCCGTTGAGACATAGCTGTTTGTCTGATGCCCGGTGGAGCTACGTGATAGCTAAAGAGGAGATGGACTGTGGACTTCCCCCTCAGCTGTCACCTACCAAGTCAGACTTTGGGCAAACTCTCCTTCGTCTCTCCATCCTGTGACATCCGTGGCTTCGCTGGGGCGTTTTGCGAGCTGCTGTAGGACGTTGAACAGTTCCTTGGCGTTGGTTGAGTTGGTCTGGACTTTGTCTCTTATGAAGGTCCGTTTGGTGTTACTTATGTGCTGGTGGTATTCCTTCAGGGCACTCCTGTGATTGTTCCGTGCTTCCGTGGTTTTCTGGTTTTGCCAGGTTTTCTCTATGTATTTGCAGGAGCAACTGGCTTCTTGTAGTTCTGTGGTGAACCATGTGGCCTTCATGGGCCGTTGTTTGGCGGGCGGCGGAGGGGTGCGAGTTTGTCGGTGCAGCAGGAGATCCAGTGGTGAAATTCCCTGTCTTCGGAGTTGGTGTTGGTCGAGGTGCGGGGGGGTTTAAGGGGAGGGTGGTTTTGAGGAGTTCCTCGGAGACCTTGCTCCAGTTCCTTAGTGGCGGGGGCTGGGGAGGCTTGGGTGCGGTGGTGGTATTGAAGGTGAAGTGGATGCAGTGGTGGGCCATCTAGAGGGGCTAGGTGGTGAGGCTGAAGTGGATGTAAGTCCCACCCACAAAGATTGGGTCACAGGTGTGTCCAGCTTTGTGCGTGGGTGTGTTGACCAGCTGCATCAGTCCGAGGTTGTCGAGTAGAGTGGTGGAGTTGGGGTTGTTGAGGTGGAAGTTCAGGTCCCCCAGTAGGGTGTAGTCCGTGGAGGTGATAGCATCTAGCGGCCAGTTCGGCATTGGTAGTTGTGGAATGGGTGCGAGGTCCCGGTGGTCTGTAGATGAAGGTAGCGCATAGCATGGTCCTGAGGATAGTCTGGATCTGGAAATGGAGTTGTTTTGTGTTGGAGTGGGGGTCAATGGTGCTGGATGTGGAGAGTCAGAGTGTCTTGTGTGCAATGGTGAGTCTTCCTCCTGGGTGGTGGGGCCGGTCCTTTCTCTGGATCTTGTAGCCGTCGGGGATGGCAATGGCTATGTTGGGGCCGGAGGTGGCGTAGGTCCAGGTTTCCATGAAGAAGGTAACGTCAGACGAGAGGGTGCCGATCAAGTCCCAGATCTCTACGGCCTGTTGGTGGAGGGAGCGCACGTTGAGGAGAATGCAGGTTAGGGTTTTGGCGGTGCCTGCATCATGCGGGCCTTTAAAGGGTTGAGGTTGGTTTTGTCGACGGTGAAAGATCTGCAGCAGAGCCTACACGAGAACTGTCCATGGGTGGTGATGGGCGATGAGTCGGTGTGTCTTCTGGGGTTGAGTGCGTGGAATTGTATTGGCGGGGTCCCAGAGATCCAGGGTTCCTGGCGCTGGTCGCGGACGGGCTTGTATTGTGCGCCAGTGGCGCGACCGCGCAGCGGCCGCCATAATGTAGGGGAGGGGGGATGGACATCCAGCTGGGAGATGGGCGGCAAGGGGGAGGGGTCACGGGTCAATGCGGCGGCGGGAACGGGGGGAAACATAGGCAAAATTGGCAAATAGGGAAAAACCAACCAACAGTAAGGCACAACACAATGAAATTGAAGAGGCACAATACAATCAAATTAAAGAGGCACAGAGCGAAATAATGAAACAAATAAAATGCAACACAAATAAAATGCAAAAAAAACAACGGACCACTGCCCACCACACATATTCCACAGGGCCGCCTCAGCCATCGCACCCGAACAAGGACGGATCATCAACGCCTCTTTCAGGTCCGGCATCTTCCCAGACGACTGGAAGCAGGCAGAGATTAAACCCCTCTTCAAGAAACCTACGGCCGTCCCAATGGACCTGAAAAAACTACTGGCCCATCTCTCTCCTCCCCTTCGCGGCCTAGGTTCCTCGCCCTCCGCCTGGGACGACTCCTGGTGGCCCCCCGCCCTGGGCAAAGCACCCAAACCGACAGACCACGCACACAACCTGGGCTTCATCTTGGACTCCTCCCTCACCAAGACCAGACAAGTCAACGCCGTCTCCTCGTCATGCTTCAACATCCTGCGCATGCTACGGAAGATCTTCCGGTGGATCCCCACCGAGACAAGGAAGACGGTCACCCAGGCCCTCGTCACTAGCCGACTGGACTACGGCAACGCCCTCTACGCCGGAACCACCGCCAAGCTCCAGAAGAGACTCCAGCGGATCCAGAACGCCTCAGCCAGACTCATCCTCGACATCCCACGACACAGCCACATCTCCGGACATCTGAGAGACCTGCATTGGCTCCCCGTCAACAAAAGAATCACCTTCCGCCTCCCCACCCACGCACACAAAGCCCTACACGATCAAGGCCCTAGCTACCTCAACAACCACATCAACTTCCACGTTCCCAAACGACATCTCCGATCAGCCAGCCACGCCCTCGCCGCCGTCCCCCGCATCCGGAGAACGACATCAGGAGGAAGGTCCTTCTCCTACCTGGCCGCCAAGACCTGGAACTCCCTACCGACCGACCTGCGCCTGACCCAAGACCACCTCTCCTTCGGGAAGAAGCTCAAGACCTGGCTATTCGAGCAGTAGCAGCACCCCCCCCCCCCTAGCGCCTTGAGACCCTCCAGGTAAGTAGTGCGCTATATAAATGTCTGTGATTGATTGATTGATTGATATGTCACAGAGAGACTCAAACACCCAACTGACCGCCTTCATCGAAGTAAACTCCATCCTGGACGCCTCCCAGTTTGGATCCTGCAGCAACCACAGCACCAAGACCGCCCTCCTCGCTGCCACTGACAACATTCGCATGCTACTCGACCAGGGACACACCACAGCCCTCATCCTTCTGGAACTCTCCACAGCCTTCGAGACCGTTTCACATTGCACACTCTCAGCCAGACTTCATGACGCAGGGATACAAGGAACCACCCTCGACTGGATACAATCCTTTCTCTCCGGCCGAACCCAGGGGATCAGACTCCCTCCCTTCCTCTCCGAACCCACAATATCAACTGCAGAGTACCCTAAGAATCATCGCTCTGCCCCACGCTCTTCAACATCTAGATGCCCCCCCCCCTTACTGCCATCTCCAGACAGCATGGGCTCAGCATTGTATCCTACGCCGAGGACACCCAGCTCATCCCCTCACTCATGAAGAAGCCTGAAGACACCAGACTCTGTTTCCAGGAAGGAATGAAGAATGTGGCAGCCTGGATAAAAGACATCTGTTTGACACTCAACTCTGAAAAGACCGAGGTCCTCATCCTTGGACCCTGCACCTCTGCCTGGGACAACACCAGGTTGCCCGCCGCCATCGGGAGCCCGCCCACCCCCACAGACCACGCACGAAACCTCAGCATCATCCTCCACTCATCCCTCTCCATGAACCACCAGATCAACGCTGTCACCTCCACCAGTTCAACTGCCTACGCAATCTCCGCAAGATTTTCAAATTGTAGTGTAGTTCCTATTTTCCCAATAGGCTCTGCGCATTGGAATAACATAAACAGCTGTGTAGACGTAGGACTGAGGTCATCTAGGTCTCTACTGACTATGTTAAACTTAATTCAGGTTTGCGCCAGCTAGCTCAGAGGTCACTAGAAACTTTCTTGAATGAATAGGGAGGGGTGAACTTCCCTGACTTAGACAAGAAGGGATTCAGTTTCTGACAACCGCATAAACATGACAACTTTGCTCCCTCAGAATAAGAGTGTATCTCTAGAGTCGTGTGAAAACAATAGGCAGCTATTTCACTCAGTCAATCGTGCATACTTAGTTTCACCAGAGTACAGAGAAATAGAGAGACGAGCGTTTTCAATAAAAGGTGTTATTTATTGAGCAGTCTTCTTTCTCATGCAAGAGAAATGAATTGCCACAATTGCAATACTTATCATAAAGTAAAGTGCGTACAATAAAAGTAGTATTGCGAAATAATACTGTAAAAGCATTGATATGGTTTCTTAGCCATATGGTACTTTAAAATGGATAAAATATATACATACATAAAAACATTGACTAACGTACTCAACTGGTTCGTTTAACTACGCCTACCCCGGTCTACCTGACCTAAGCCTAATACTTGGGAAGGAGTAAATAAGTAGCAGTTTAAGTTAAGTTGGTTAAGATAGTTTTGCCAAGAATCTGCATCAAGAATTCTCTTAAGGGTTTAGTCAGCTCCGTACCTTGGTAATAGAATGTGGGAGGTCTGGTGTCTCTTTCCTAAGGACTCGATATCCCAGCCACCCGCAAGAGTAGGCTGGAAACACCGGAGCTGGATTTTCTCGCCTGGAGAAAAAGACAGCGTCTCTCTCAGTGCGTCAAACGGGAGAGGCGGCTTCTGTGGGCTCTCGCATCAGCTGGGCTCTTGGGCAAGTAGATGGCCGCTCTGCTCCAAACCACCGTGTGTTTGCTTAAGGCAACTGTTGGTATATTTATACCTGAAAGGTGCCGAGTTTGACGTAAGGTTGGACATAAGACGTCATTAGGAACTAACAGTTCTTTCTGGATTTCAGGAGTTCTTGTTCAAATCAAAACAAAAGCAGGGGGGGAATTTCCCGGGCTTCTGGAGGCTTGGTTTGTTTAAAGAAAGCGTTGTGCTTTCTAGGAGTCGATGGGAGTAGCCGGGGCTGTGCTTTGGACTGCATGGGCTATCGCTGAATATGGATATGATTCTTATGCCTTTATAAGGATATTATTGATTATAACCACATAGGGGCATGAATCGGGAATATCGAATTAGGTTCCTAGATAGAAACATAACAAAATGGATCCCGCCGACTGTAGAAGAACCGTCACCCACGCACTCATAACCAGCAGACTGGACTACGGCAACGCTCTATATGCCAGTGTTAACAGAACCCTTTTACACAAACTCCACACCATCCAGAACGCCGCAGCCAGACTCATCCTTGGGGCACCAAGTCACAAACACATGCCCCAACACCTACGAGACCTCCACTGGCTCGAGGTCGAGAAGAGGGTCACGTTTAACCCTTTCCCAGTGCTAAGGGATGGGGGGTGGCACGCGGCGCTCCAACGCTGGGGACGGAACCGCACCGTCACGGCCCTCGGGTGAGCGGTGCTTGTGACGGAACGGTTCCGTCACGGCACCGCCCGCTCAATAGAACGCGCCGCGCAGGCACGAAATCAGCGCCGCGCAGGCGCGGCGAGCGGGCCGTGACGGAACCGTTCCGTCACCAGCACAGCCCACTTGAGGGGCGTGACGGAACGGTTCCGTCACCAGCGTGGGATGGGTTAAACTCCTTACCCACGCCTACAAATCACTCAACATCGGACCCAAATGCCTCAATGAGAGATTATCCTTCCAAGCACCGAAGAGGAACCTCCGATCCGCTGACCTCACCCTGGCAGAGGTTCCTCGCATCTGCAGAAACAGAACAGGCGGGAGAGCCTTCTCCCACATAGCAGCCAAGACCTGGAACGAGCTCCCTGTGAACATCAGACGCTCCCAGACCCTGCACACATTCAGGAAGGACCTCAAGACCTGGCTCTTCAACTGATCCGGAGCTGTCCTCACCCCTACCTCCCCCAGCGCCTTGAGACCCTCACGGGTGAGTAGCACGCTATATAAAACCCTGATTGATTGAACCGCACTGCAAGCACATCTGAAGGACTCTCAAACATTGTTCACCTCGCCAACTGAACATTCACAGACAAAATCAGTTCAGATTCTACAAGCTGTTAACAGATCCTGAGAAGTAATTGAAAGTGGCCAGTAACTTAAGTATCTTGCAGGACAACCATCTCAAATTGACTGAGAAAGTGAAAACTAAAGAGGCCGAGATCGGAGATCTGCACCCGGCATTGGAGGCCCTTAAGGGGCAGATACAGGAACTTTCTAGAAAGGTTTAACAGCTAGACTGTAGAGAGGACGATTCTGAAGGCCGAAGTAACAATATCCGTATTGTAGGTCTTCCAGAGAACATTAAAAAAATTGGACATGGTAACTTTCTTTCTGGATTGACTGCCTAGGAATGTTCCTCTGCAAGACTGTTCAAACAGTCTTGCATCGGAGAGGGCGTTTAGGTTGCCAGTAAAACTGCATGCCCTTGGTGCCTATCCACACAGGGTTGTGACACGCCTGCTGCATTATTGGGGCCCAATATTAGAGCACTCTCAATCTACAGGCTGCTTCCACATCAAAAAGAGCGGTGATGATATTCCCAAACTACATGATAGTGCAAAAATGCAAAGTGTCCTTTGTAGCAGACAGAAAAGCTCTAAAAGAGGTGGAAGTAAGATACTTTTCTATTCCCTGCAAGCTCAAACTTGTGATCGATGGTAATACATACTTTTTTGAGGATTCTAAAAAAGCCAGAGATTGGTTCAAGCACTATAAAGCGGGAACGGACACAACTGACTGGAAGATACAGTAGACTCAAAAGTAGCAACAATGCAGGCAATGCAACAGCAATGGTGCCAAGTACCCTCCCAGAACTCAAACTGAAAAGGAACGAGCGGAGGCACTTGCAATGCCAACTAGGTTTAACACTTATCTCATCAATGTCTCATCAAGCGTCTGAAGGGCGCATTCCCGCATCAACTTTTATGTTTAAATGTGTTGATTAGCATTTTCAAAAAATAGAAACAATAGCAAGGCATTAATGAACAAGTTACTTACCTTCGGTAACGATATATCTGTAAGAAACAGTAGTTAGTATTAGATTCCTTACCTTAGAATATCCCCAGGCGTCAGTCTGGATCCGGAAACTTTTGCGTAGCAGTACCCCTGCGCGTCGGTAGGCGTCGTCTGCAGGTGTCCCCTGCAGCTCCGCGTCCGTCGTTGGCGTCGTGCGCCGTGATGACGTCGCTGGAGTATATAGACGCCGCCTCCGCGCGCTGACGTCAGTTCTTTCTACACAGCTTTTCCGCGCCAGATCACCCAGAGCCATGTAAGAACCAACACTGGTGCCATTTGAAACTAGGGCCCTGAAAGGGATGTCCTTAACCCTAGGTATCAGTTCGCAGAACGGGGAGGATGGGTGGGGCGGTAAGGAATCTAATACTAACTACTGTTTCTTACAGATATATCGTTACCGAAGGTAAGTAACTTGTTCATCTGAAAGAAACAGGTTAGTATTAGATTCCTTACCTTAGAATAGATACCCCAGCAATACCAACCCCGGTGGTGGGTCTGCGAACCAATACAACCTTACACCAGCAAGTCCTGGAGGACAGAACGGCCAAAGAAGCCATCCCTCCGGACTTGACTGTCCAGGCAGTAGTGCCTCGCAAATGTGTGCAGCGAGGCCCACGTAGCCGCCTGACAAATGTCCTGCAAGGGGACTCCCCGGCCCAGGGCAGTAGTAGCCTCTGTGGCCCGAGTGGAATGGGCCCTCAGCCCAACAGGAGGCTCCCTCCGAGCCAAAGAGTAGCACGCTTTGATGCACAGAACGACCCACCGAGAGATTGTCCGTTTATGCACCGCCCGTCCCTTCTTCGCACCCACGTAGCCAACAAACAGTTGGTCATCCACCCGGAACTGGCGTGTGCGATCCATATAAAATGAAAGCGCACGTTTTGGGTCCAGACGATGGAGCCGCTCTTCATCCTTTGAAGGATGCGGAGGCGGGAATAAGGAGGGTAAGGTGATGGACTGCCCGATGTGAAAAGCAGAGACTACTTTGGGCAGGAAAGAAGGTCTAGTTCTCAGAACCACCTTGTCTGGATGAATGGACATGAAAGGAGGTTTGACAGAAAGAGCCTGGAGCTCACTCACTCTCCTGGCAGAGGTGATGGCAACCAGGAAGGCCATCTTTAAAGTCAGGAGACGGAGAGGACAGGAACGAAGTGGCTCAAAGGGAGCACACATCAAGAAGGTTAGAACCAGGTTCAAGTCCCACTGAGGCATCACAAACGGAACCGGTGGATACATGTGTGTGATGCCCTTCAAGAATCTTGTTACAATAGGGGACTTGAACAAAGAAGGTTGATCAGGTAGCCTCAGAAAGGCCGAAAGGGCAGAAAGGTAGCCCTTGATAGTGCCCAGAGCAGAGCCCTGCTGGGCAAGAGAGAGAAGAAAGAGGAGAACCTCGGAAAGAGGGGCAGAAAGAGGGTCCACAGCCTTTGCTGTGCACCATGCCACAAATCTGTTCCACCGGCAGGCATATACTGACTTTGTGGAGGGACGCCTGGCTGCCAGAATCACATCACAGACTTCAGGAGGCAAGTCAAATGGCCTCAACTGTCGCCGCTCAATCTCCACGCATGGAGGTGGAGGCTGGACAGGTTCGGGTGGAGGACCGTCCCCTGCTGCTGCGACAGAAGGTCCTCCTGAAGGGGCAGGCGGATCGGGGGACCGACTGACATGCTGAGTAGCTCGGGATACCAGTACCTTCGAGCCCAGTCCGGAGCCACAAGGATGACTTGGGCCCGGTCGCGCCTGATCTTCTTCAGCACTCTGGGCAGAAGTGGTATAGGCGGAAAGGCGTATAACAGACCGCAACTCCACTCGTGCCGAAAGGCGTCGCCGTGCGAGTGCCGTCTTGGAAACTCCAACGCGCAGAACTGATGACATTGCGCGTTCTCTTCTGTGGCGAATAGATCTAACCAAGGCTCTCCCCATTGCTGAAAGAGGCCTTGCACCACGTCCGAGTTCAGACGCCATTCGTGATCCATCGAGCACCGACGGCTGAGTTCGTCCGCCCTGGCGTTCAGAGAACCTGCCAGGTGTTGAACCATCAGAGTCACGCCCTGATGTTCCAGCCATTGCCAGAGGCGCAGAGCCTCTTGGCAAAGGGTCCACGACCCCACCCCGCCCTGTTTGTTGCAGTACCACATGGCGGTGGTGTTGTCCGTGAACACCTGCACTACACTCCCGCTGACAAAGGGGAGGAATGCCTTCAGTGCTAGACGAATCGCCCGTAGCTCCAACAGGTTTATATGGAGCCGGGACTCCGCCGGAGACCAGATGCCTCTGATCTCCGCCTCTCCCAAGTGGCCTCCCCAGCCCTGGAGAGACGCGTCCGTCACAACAACGTGCTCCGGTTGGGGAAGGGAGAGGGATCTGCCTCTGACCCAATCGCGGTCCGTAAGCCACCACTGCAGTTGTCTCGCAGTGCCCTCCGAGATCAAGACATGGTCGGACAAGTTGCCCTGATGCTGGGCCCACTGAAACTTCAGGTCCCACTGCAGAGCCCGCATCCGCCACCGGGCGTGATGCACCAGAAGGATGCAGGAAGCCATCAGCCCCAGCAGCCGCAGCGTCAACCTGACCGAAATTCGGGATAAAGGCTGAAAGATGGGAATCAAAGCCTGTATACCATGGACCCGCCGTTCCGGAGGATAAACCCGAAACTGCGCCGAGTCGAGAACCGCTCCGATGAAAAGGAGCTTTTGAGAGGGACACAGGTGTGATTTCGGCACATTGATGGAAAACCCCAGCTTGTGCAGGAGGTCTGCTGTCATCTGAAGGTGGTGGACAACTGTCTGGGGCGAGCCCGCCTTCAACAACCAGTCGTCTAGGTAGGGGAAGACTGAAACCTCTAACCTGCGCAGATGGGCTGCGACCACCGCCATCACCTTTGTGAACACCAGTGGGGCGCTGGTAAGGCCGAAGGGGAGCACGATAAACTGAAAGTGCTCGTGGCCTACCGTGAACCGCAGGTAACGCCGGTGGGCCGGCAGGACGGGGATGTGAAAATACGCATCCTGCAAGTCCAACGCTACCATCCAGTCTTGCGGTGGCATGGCTGGAGGATTGGTCTCGAAGGGGAGGGAGTAGCCCCTTCAGACGAGCTGCAGCACCCACCTGCCTGATGTGATTGCGCGCCAGTGGGAGTGGTGATGGCGAACCCTGCCACCCACCGGCGTCACATGGGCCTGAAAGCACAGACTACGAGGATTTGGAGGCAGATGCTGCGGGGGGAGGTGTGGACTGACCCCGCCGTTGTCCCTGACTGCCTCCACGGCGGTTCCCACGGCCGCCACCGCGTTGATAAGTTTGTTGCGGCGCATGGCTGGCAGCACATGTGGGACCGCCCCTTCCTTGGCCACGAAAGGAGCGAAACGAACCCGTTTGCTGGCGCTGGGTCGAGAGAACCAAGGACTTGGCCGTGACCCTGGAGTCCTTGAAGCGCTCCAGCGTGTGGTCTGCTTTGTCGCCAAACAGGCGACTGCCATCAAACAGCATGTCCATCAAGGCATTCTGGACATCTGCCGAAAAGTTGGCGGATCTCAGCCAGGCGTGGCGACGAATCGCCACCGTCGTGGACATCGCTCTGCCCAGCGAGTCGGTCGTATCAAGACCACACCTGATGAAGTACCTCGCTGCGTCTCGGCCTTCAATCATAGCTTTGCCGAGTTTTGCCCTTACCTCCGGCGGGCATTCTGGCAGCAAGTCCGCGACCGTATCCCACAGAGAGTGGGTGTAGCGGCCCAAGAGGCACGCGGTGTTGCAAGACCGCAGTCCCATACTCAGGGACGAGAAGACCTTTTTTCCATACTGATCGTACCTCTTGGATTCCCTGTCGGGCGGGGCCGACGGGAATGCGGTCTGGGAAGTCGAGGCCTGGATCACCAGACTCTCAGGGGTGGGATGGGTGGACAGGAACTTGGGGTCATCCGTACACGGACGGTGGCGTCTGGCCACGTTCCTATCAACAGGCGAACCTGAAGCGGGCCTGGACCACGTGCCCAAAAGAACGTCAGTCAAGGCCTCGTTGAACGGCAGCAGTGGCTCCTGTGGGCATGACTGCGGTTTGAGGACCTCGGTGAGGGTGTTAGTCCTCACGGCCGCGACGGGGAGCTCAAGGTGTAAGGCCTTGGCATCCCTCATCAATACCACTGAATAAGCTGCCCCCTCCTCTGTAGCCACGGTAGGAGGCGAGACAAAGCCAGGGTTAGGGGATTCATCTAGACTACTGGCGTCACCCAAGTCACCCATCCAGTCCACATTGTACTGACACTCGCGTGTCAGAGGGTCCTCAGACCCCTCCCAATCCTCTCCATAATCTACATCCTCATCGTATTCGGGATCAACATTGTAGACCGGCTCCCCGGGGTTCACAGGCCCCATCGGCGTCTGACTCGGCATCGGGCGATGCCGGTCCGACTCCGTGTCCGGAGTCGGAGAGGGTATGGGGGCGCCGCGCGGGGATGGCGTCGGGGGCAACCCCGATGGGATAGGTGCCGGAGAGGTCGGCTGGCTAGCCGGCGTCGATCCTGAAGGCCCCTGCGGCGCCGGAGCCGTCGGCGGCGCCGGGGCCGGAGCACCCAGCGGCGTCGAGGCAGGAGCACCTGGCGGCGTCGAGGCAGGAGCACCCGACCCGCTAGGGCCCTCAGACGGGGTCACAGGGCCCGAAGGCGCCGTAGGCCCCGTCGGAGGAGACAGTGTCCTCATGGCCATGAGAAACTCCTCTATCTCCTCGGGCGTCGCGCCTTGCCCAGGGACCGTAGGGTATGGAGCAGGCCGCGCTGGCGGCTCACGCGGAGCCGCGGCGGTAGGCCACCCGAACCCCCGGCCGCATCGCGCGAGCGTCGGGGGGGAGTCGGGGGTACGATGACGACGCCTCGACTTCTTGTGTTTCCTACCTGAGGAACCAGAGGAATGGTGACGACTTCCGGAGCGTTCGTGACGGCTCCTCGACCGCTCCCTTGACCTCCAGCCGGACCGGGACCTCTCTCGACGCGGGGCCGACACCCGCAGCTCGAGGAGCTTGCGGGACCGCTCCAGCCTAGCTTTACTCGTCAAGGCCCGGCAATCGACACAGGCGTCCACGTCGTGGTCGGGGCCCAGGCACATGAGGCAGAGTCGGTGATGGTCCGTGACCGACAACGTGCGGTCTCAGTCATCAGAGTTCTTAAAACCGGGCATCCTACTGGCACCGTAAGATGAGTCAAAAAGATCAAAGATCAAAAACTTTGGTCAAAAGACCGGAGTACTGCACTTCTCGGATCTGCGCTAACTGGCGCGGAAAAAAGAAGAACTGACGTCAGCGCGCGGAGGCGGCGTCTATATACTCCAGCGACGTCATCACGGCGCACGACTCCAACGACGAACGCGGAGCCGCAGGGGACGCCTGCAGACGACGCCTAGCGACGCGCAGGGGTACTGCTACGCAAAAGTTTCCGGATCCAGACTGACGCCTGGGGATATTCTAAGGTAAGGAATCTAATACTAACCTGTTTCTTTCAGATCACACAATGTGATAGAGGGCGCCATCCACGCACAGTGTGAACGCAGGAAAAAACACTTTGTATGCACAGGAAGTGCACTGATAAGTCCATTGTATAACAGGAAACAGGCAGCGCCCATGATTGCTCTGCCTATATAAAAACCAAATACACAAACAAGTCAGTGGTGTTGGTCAGGGTAGCTGAGATCTGTTCCATCCCCAGGATATGCCAGAGTCTATGCAGCAAACCCGTATGTGTAGGGGAGGTGGTGGAGCCCCAGTGAGACAATATATTTTGCTAACCCCATTTGCCATCCTCTTTTTTAAGTGGGTATGTGATTGGATTGTGTAGGCCTAGGATAACAAACAGGGAGTCTAGGGATCTGTTTGTCAAATAGCTCATTTATCTCGTTGAGGATTTTAGTCCAATATTCAGACAGCAGCGGACAATCCCACAAAATGTGAAGCAATGTTCCCTCATTGTCGCATCCCCGCCAACATTTGGGTCTATGTTGTAGATTACCCCTATGAAGACACGCAGATTTGAGATACCAATAAGTACTGATTTTCATAGCAGTTTCTATATGGGTGACATTGCAAGCTGTATGTTTTGCCCTATAGTAAATACCTTCCCAGTCTTTCTGCACAAGTTCGCCACCCAGTTCCCTCCCCCACCTCCGTTGGCTCGGTGTGGCCTGCGTTTGTGGGCTATGTGTAATCATGTCATACATGTCAGATATGAGTCCTTTAACAGGGAGGTTGGTAATAAGCCATTTTTCATATTTGGTCAGCCGACTGGACCCTTGTTCCCTCACCACCTTCTGAAGTACCCAGTGTCGCAGCTGCAAATATCTCAACCTCTCGGATTCGGGAATACCGTACTCAAGCTTCATTTGAGAAAATGGAAAAACTCCAGAGAGATCAAACAGGTGGCCTATCGATCGACAAGAGGTGTCCCTCCATGCCGGAAAAGCTTTATCTGGCATCCCAGGTGCAAATTCACTATTACCAAACAGGGGGTTAAGGGGGACGGGAAGGTAGTCAGATTCTTTGTTGTCGCCACCCCTTCCCAAACCTTCAGCACAGATTTGGTGATGGGCGAACCCATCAATCCGATGGGACGTTGAGTATTCTTTAAAAAGGGGGCCGTTCAGAGCAGAATCCTTGCCAACGCTCTATCCTGAAAGAGCCACATTTTTTCTGATTCCGGCCGTGCCCATTCCACTAAATACCTCAGCTGTGCCACTTTATAATAGCTAAGGAGGTCCGGTATTCCCAAACCACCAGCTTCGGGCTTCATATATCCCAGGGCCTTACTCATCCGTGGTCATGCCCCCGCCCAGACGAACTGATTGATGTCCCGCTGTAATGAGGCTATCGCCCCCTGGGTAGACAACTCTGGTAGGGTTTGGAATAGATAAAGCACCTTAGGTAAAAAGGACATTTTAACTTCCGCTATTCTCACCAGTAGCGACAGGTGGTGCTTACGCCAGGCGCCCATATCTTTATTTGCTTGTCTGGCTAACCTGGCATAGCCCACGTATGGGATACGATCTACCACTTGAATACCAGACAGCCAGCCCTCCCTGGCGCTAATAGTGGCCGCTGCTAGGCTTAAAATCAAGATTTGCTATTTCCGGACGCTAATCTGGAGGCACATCTGAATCGGTCCAATTCTTCCAGGAAGGCGGGGAGTGACAGCTTCGGTTCTTTCAGGGCCGCAATCACATCGTTCGCATAAAGGCTGATCGGATGATTCCCCCCCCCCCCCCCCCCCCACCGAATGGGATCCCTCGGATGTTAGGATTGTCCCTGCTCTTTTGTGCCAGGGGCTCAATATAGAGGGCGAACAGCAGGGGGTATAATGGGCACCCCTGCCTAGTGCCTCTTTGAATCGCAAATGAACGTGAGGAGATGCAGTTAACTCTAATGGATGCCGATGGTCGGTTGTAGCAACTCACCCATTCCCTGAATTCCGCACCCAAACCGAACTTGGATAGCATATGACTAAGAAAGCCCCAATCCACCCGGTCACACCCTTTTTCAGCATCGACTGTCAGTAGAAGAGCGTCCATTTGTGTTAGGTGGGCTTTATCTATAATGTGGAGTATTCTCTTTGTGTTATCTGCACTCTGGCGGGTCTAAATGAATCCCACCTGGTCTGGCTCGATCAAGTGTAACATCGGCCTAGATGTGTGGCTAGTACTCCAGTGAAAATTTTTAGATCAACATTGAGCAAAGAAATAGGACGGTATGATCCAGATTTTTGCCTATCTTTTCCTGGCTTAGGCAGCACCACAATAGCCGGCGCTAGCATCGTGGGCAGTATTGGGTTCGCTCTCCCAAAGGAGTTGAACACTCTTAAAACTGGAGGAAGAAGATGGCAATATTTCTTATAGAAAAGAGCAGAAAAGCCATCGGGCCAGGGGACTTGAGCACCTTGCGACGCAATATGGCTGTAATCACTTCCTCAACCCCAATAGAAGCGTCTAGTGCCACCGCCTGGTCCGGAGTAAGTGTGGACATAAACACGGACTGAACATAATCAGAGATTGCGCCTTCTGGTGGGTTGTCAGCGGTGTACAATTTCTCGTAACATTCCCTGAAGGTGTGTGCTATCTCCTGATCCCCCGTAACCCTTTTCTGCCCATCCCCCTGGAGCGATAAGACCGACGCCCGCTGTCTTTGGGCGCGAAGCCGGTTGGCCAGAATGCGGCCGCCCCCAATGTAGTAAGAGTGTTTTAGCCTGACTGCAGCATATTCCGCCCTGGCCAAGTCTATCCCGGCAAGTTGTGCCCTTGCTGCCTTCAGCTGCCTTCAGCTGCCTCCAGACCCTGGGCGCACCTGTTCGAATATGCACCTTTTCCAAATCTTGTACTTTAGCCGCTAAGCTAGATCGCAGCTCCCTACGCTCTCTATTGTCGGCAGCCGACAGTGCAATTAGTTCGCCCGCACAACCGCCTTCAATGCTTGCCAAAGTGTCGTTGAGGGTATGTCTGGGGTATCATTGAGAGCGAGATTCCGGAATACATTTAATAAGTTGCTGTTCCAATGATTTCTTGTGGAGCATATTCTCTTTGAGCCTCCAACAACAGTTGGGCGGGGTTTGACGGCAGGGATAGGCATGTAATCAGTGTGTCGTGGTCCAAAAGGGAAGCGGGCTCGATGCTCACCGTTTTGACCACCCTGTTAAGCTCCCCGGTCCCTAGGAAATAGTCTATACCGGCATAGGCATAGGATCTGTAAGCTTGCGAAAAAAAGGAGAATTGCATCGAGACGGGGTGTGCCTCTCTCCAGATATCCACAAAGCCCATTTCCATCAATCATTTCCTCCCCTCCCCGAAAACTCTACCTCATGCCAATGTGAGGTCTGGGATCTGTCCTTGTTCGAAACCATTACTATATTGAGATCCCCCCCCCCCCCAAAGAAGGTCATGCGGTTCTGTGTGGTCATGACGTCTGAGAAAGCCTTCCTGTCCCGAGTTGGGGGCATATATGGAACCCATCACCACGAGTTGAGAGCCAAATTGTATAGTATAGGCCAGTAATCTTCCTTGTAACTCAGCCACCTTGTCGCGCACTACCCCCTTGTAATGATGGGAAAGGAGCATGGCCACCTCCACCTTTTCCCACCTGGGGATGAGAAGTGCTGTTGGGGGAATACTCTCGACCTCATTCAGTGGTGGTCCTTAGCCATAATGTGAGTCTTCTTTAGGAAACATGTATCGGCCTCCTTATGTTCCGGATAGGACAGGATAGCCCGCCTTTTGACTGGGTTATCGAGACCCATAATGTTAAGTGTGAGTATATTTACCTCGTCTGCAACCATGACAGGTGTGAAGGGACTGAGCTATTGCGACCCACCGAGGCGCACCCTACTCTCGATCAGACCCGAGTGTCCCCCCTCACGGGTCATATTAATGGTGAACAGAGTGTAAGTGCATTGAAAAATGCTCCCTTGACCCCAGGGACCGCTGGAAGGAAATTATTGACATACCGGTCCCAACCCCCTGCCCCCTCCCTAACCCCAACAAGTAAAACAATATTTACCATAAAAACAGTCCAGAAGCCGCATTGTGCTTACACGTCTCCGTGGTGAGACAGAGTGTGGGGTGCATCCTGTGGCCATCAACGCTTCCCCCACCCCCAGCAGCCCACCGACCGCCCCCGGCAAAGCGTTAAACCACTTATCTTAGCCAATTAGTCCTCAGTGTTGGAGCCAGTGTCAGCGTTCCTGAGCTATAGTCTCGAAGTCCGGCTTGGAGGTGGACTCCGGCCTCCGACATCCGCCAACACGCCATCTCTCTCTGTGACCTTTCTTGTCTCCGTCCGTTGGCTCAGCGGGGTGTGGATCATCGATACCCAGGACCTTGCACGCCTCCTGCAGTGACCATATCTGCCTCAGCTTGCCGTCCCACTTGAAGATTATGCAGAAAGGGTGACCCCATGAGAAAGGGACGCCCTATTTTCGAAGATGCATGGTGACTGGTCTGAAGTCTCTGCGTTTTTGTAGCGCAATTGCGGCCAGGTCCTGGTATAATTGTATATATATTGTTATTATATATATATATATATTGCGTCCTCCGTAGGTTAGCGGCCGCGCATCCCTGGCTTGCCTCAGAATAAGTTCCTTCAGTTTAAAGTCTGGGAGATATGCCAGTATATTGGGGGGTGACAAAGTCTTCCTTGGCAATCCCACCCTGTGGGATCTGTCAATTTTGATAGAAAAGTCCTGTGATTCCTGTAGGATGTGGTGAAAGAGTCCCTGGAGGTATTGGGTGATGTCTGTGCCCTCGTCTTGAGAAGGAACGCCCTTCATACAGATGTTGTTTCTGCGGGAGCGATTTTCTAAATCCTCCCTGTGGGCGTGGAGATCTATCTGTTGGGTTTGGAGCCGGATCACCTCCTGTTTCAAGTGCTTCACTTCTTCGCCCCACAATTCTTCATGGTCCTCGATGGTGGCCACCCTCTTTCCAACCGCGTCCAAGTTTTGCCGCATCTCTTTAATCTTGGCAGAGAGGTCTTTCCTGAGGGCTTGCATATCGTCCCGCAGACTGGAGAATAGTTGCTTCAAGAAAGCAGGTGGAATAGGTTCCTCCAAGGACTCAGCTTCCTACCCTCCCGATGCGAGCGGGGAAGTGCGGCCATCTCCTCCGCTTGCCCCCGCCATCTTAGTGAGCATATCTTTCACATTGCGGTCTTTCTTTGGCCGTGTTGAGGACATGTCCGAGCTGCGCGGGAGCACCAAGAGCAGCGAAAAATAGATACAGTTAAGGGCAGTGTCTGGGATCCGGGCCGCAAGGGTGACTGTTGGAGCCCCACGGGAGGTAGTGCTTGAGCAATGAGCCCTCCAGACGCGGCCCAGAGGCAGCTGATGGACCAGTGCAGGCACGGCAGGGCACTACTGAGTGCTGCGCAAATGGTTTCCAACTTCAGCTCCAGCAGTGGGAGACCGCAAGGCTGCTCTCAAACAGCTGAGTGCCCACCAGGCTTACACTCCGGCCCTCCCCTGAGTGACCGCCAAAGCTTGAGGGCCTCCACGTTCAACGCCCCAGCGAAGCGTGCTCCAGGTATGGGCGAAGGTGCGTTGCTTCAGCGATGTGCTGTGTGGGTTACTGGGGCACCCTCCAACCTCTTCTCTGGGCTCGGGGTCCTCCGCCCTCGACTGACTGCGGCAATAGGCCCAGTAGCTCCACACTCTGGTACGTAGTAGGTGAGGGCTAGCAGCAGCCTATGTGGCCTGTGGGGGATCTGGAGTTCGTTCTTCCCTACAATGACACCAGCGCATGAAGGCTGTGTGAGGCCCCCGCAGTCTGCTCCCGCTCCAAAACCCAGGTGCACCTCAGTAGAAGCTTTGCTCCGCCGTCCCAGGAACACCGCAATGTGTGGGAAATCCGATCCACTGAGCGGGGTGAGAGCTCCGCTAGGCCCCTCACCTTCAACGCTGGAGGCCCAGGAATCACTGCCCTCCGGGGCCCCAAGCTCTCTGGCGTGAGCTCGGCCGTCTAGCCCTCTCCGGCTGCCCACAGGTATGCGCTCACCGACGCTCTTCCGACACTTCTGGGTTCACTGTGAGGGGTCAGCTGAGAAGGCAGGAAGACCACCCCTCCTTTCCGTGGAGGCCAGGACGGGCAGCCGCAGTCTGCAGCTTCACCGAAGCTAGCTCCACCAATGGCCCGGCTCTCCTCATAACTCCGATACACTGACCGGGCCGCCATTTCAGGTCGCAGGGGCCGGGCTGCCAGGATCGTCGGTTGGGACCGTTCCAGGGCTCAAGACCCGTCCCCGGGATCGCTACTCTGCTCCGGGACTCAGCCACGGGTCTGACACTCGGCTACATTGCCAGGAAGGGTGAGCAGTCAAAATATCGAATTTTAAATATCGACCTACATTAATATCGAGTTTTTAACATCGTAGGGACAGAATATCGAAGTCAAGAATATCGTTGACCGGAAAATCAACCCCAAGGTAAGTAATGTCGTTTTTTTAAAATATCGAAGTAATAACATCGTAAGCAAAAATATTGTTATTATCGATTTAATTTTTGTTATGTATTTTAGTATGTGTTTCATATGTATAATAAATTTTTTTTTAATGTATTATTATACATTTTTAAATAAATGTTTAGAAATTTGTAATTTTGTTAAAGTAAATTTTGCGTTTTAGTATTAGAACTGATTGTGGGTTTATAGGGGAATAGGGTGGGAAGTAATTTAATTATGTTTTTATGAATTGGTATTATAAATTAATTATTAATTATTAATTGGTAATTAATTTTAATTAATTAAATGTATTCGAATTAATGTATTAATAATGTTTATTTGTTAATGTTGATTAATTTATTGTTGATTAATAATTAATAGGCGAGTAATTTTTTTGAAGTGATTAATTGCTAATTAAATTATGTGATTTTTTTTATGTGTACTGGGTTGTGGGTTATTAGGGTGGGAAATAAATTAAATTAATGAGATTGTTTTTATTCATTGGTATTTATTATTAATTACTTAATATTATTAGTTAATTATAATTAATGTATTAATCATTTGTATTTATTATTGTTACTTAATGTATTGTTAATTTATTAATTAATTGGTGATTAATTATTAATTTGTAATTCATATTTATTAATTAGTTAATTTATAATTATATCAATTTATTATTATTTGTTAATTGATAGTTAAATTAATTTTTTTGAATGTGTTGTGTGTTATGTGTTAAAGGGGAAATAGCGTGGGATGTAATTTAATGTTATTTAAGAAAATATTAATTTTTATTTATTGGTATGTATTAATAATTTTTTTGCAAATTAATTTTTTTTTATAAAAAAATTATGTAATTGATAAGTATTTTATTTGTACCCCTTGCTATCCAGCGCTTTCCCTACTGTTGCACTCTCTGGAGTGGGAATAGTATTTTTTATCCCTACGCTATCCAACGCTTTCCCTATTGTTGCACTCACTGAAGTGGGAATAGTAATTTTTACCCCTACGCTTTCCAGTGCTTTCCCTACAGTTGCACTCAATGGAGTGGGAATAGTAATTTTTACCTCTACGCTAGCCAACGCTTTCCCTACTGTTGCACTCACTGGAGAGGGAATAGTCATTTTTACCCCTACGCTATCCAGCACTTTCCTTACTGTTGCACTCTCTGGAGTTGGAATAGTAATTTTTTGCCCTACGCTATCTAACGCTTTCCCTACTGTTTCAATATATGGAGTAAGTATATATATTAATTTATATGTAGATGTTTAAATAATTATAAAAATTATATGTATTAGTTATTTTTTAAATATGTTTTAATGTTTATATCTAGAATTTATTAAATTATATATATTTTGTACTTAGTTACATTATTATTAAAATATTTAAAAAACTGATATTTTTAACATTGATATTTTTGATAATTATATATTTTTCCGATATTTGTGTACTTAACTTTGTGTAGATAGGACTTCGGTATTTTTGACGTCGATATTTCTGTCTCGATATTTTTTTAGGTTGATTTTCTGTCTTTAGATATTTTATCATACAATCGCCGGGAAGCAAGCGGGCAGCCGACAGGAGTGGGGAGGCAAGCGAGACATATCCTACCTGCTTGCCATCTTGGCCCCCCCTCCCCCCGGATCAACTTATGACAGTTCAGAGATTGACAAGCTACACTCTGAGGACACTCCTTTACCATACTTCACAGTACATGAGGTGGACAATCTTTAATGGCCTTGATCCATGATTACCTTTGCCCCTTTTGCCATGGTAATGCTATGATGCTGCTGTTGTACTTGTTGGTCTAAGCTCTGAGATGGTAAGAGAAGTTGAAAGTAAAATCCCTCATGCTTTCTGGTACCGGAGTAGTTCATCTTGAGGCGGGATCAGTGGGAGAGAAGGCAGCAATCATCCTCAATTGGCGGTTAGCTGCAGGAGTGCTGTTTGCCCTTTGTATTATTTTTAACCTTTAACCCTTTCTTAGGTCTTAGCTCTAGAAAGCGTGTATGCGCCATCTTGAAAAGAGACCTGTTGTATGTACTTTGTAACCTCAAGGCAATACAATCTGACATGATGAAAGACAGCAGTGTGAGAAAAAACAGCTGGGCCCGTAAAAAGCACTCAAAGAAATATCAGGAAAGCCTTTAAACAGGGTGAGGCGATGCAGCATAGGATGTCATGAGCAAAGATGTGAGTTAAATCAGTAGAGCTCATGAAAAGTGCTATCAAAGAAATAAAAGTTGTCCTGAAACAATGCCTGAAAATGGCAGCTGCATATGTTTAGCAGTAATTGGCCACAGCTCTCAGGGAGGGCTAAACCCTGGAAGAGGCATGACGCATGCATGACATCGACAAATGGGGAAAATAAAGAATGGAGTGACGCTCAAGCCAACAAATCGGAAACCTATGGGCGAGCTCAAGCCAACTAGATGCTTCTTGGCCCCTAGTTCTCCGATGGTCATTGGTCCGCTCTCTTGGCTTTGCATCGCTTACCTCCCTCTTGCAATTAAATATCTCATCTGATTGTGTACAAAAGGGTGGCCCATCAGGCTGCACTGCCACAACCTGCATTTGAGAGACCAAGGTTGTCTGCAGAAAATCCGCCATGACAGAGGATGGTGGGGAGTTCAGGGAAACTGACATTCTAGACTAAGTAACTTGGACTAATCAAGCTGCCATAACTGACACCATCCCGTTTGGAGCATAGTCTTTGAACCCATGCCACTTTGCGCGGTGGGACATAAACACAGACTCATATTTGTAAAAGCGAAATAACAAATCTCAGCATGCAACTCAATGTTGATTAAAAGTTGGAACGTGCAGAAGGATTCATACATAGGAAGGCACTCCTTGGCAGCTATTGATAGTTAATGTGTTCATTCAAAAGCGGATGACTGATTAATCCTGCAAACTAGACACAATTAAAGGGAACAACAGGAAAGTCACCTGCTTCTGGGCACAATGTATTAAATCTTACTTAAGAATTTGTCAGCTGGAAATAGAAATAATGAGAACACTTTTAGATGAAAAAAAATATCAAGTCAATTCACAGACTTGGCATTTGTGTGTTCTCCTCAGCAGTTTTAAAGAATTATTTGTAAATGCTCCATGTCTTATTTGGAAAAAAAGACTAATTAGATTGGTCCTGCTCTGCATAAAAACCTTCAGTGGATTCAATATTTGAATATATGCCTGTTAAACGCTTTGGGGTTGAAAAGCACTGTCAAACTGTCTCTGTCAGGTCAGAGTCCTATACTATTATTTTGAAATCTGATACTTGGACTTTTGATTTTCCAGTTGTAGCTGCAGGACTACAAGTCCTAGAACGTAATGTTTTAAACTGCTAACATCTGACATCTAACAGTGTGAAGTAAATGTGGAATGAGGGATTTCTCAGGCACTTAAGGGACACGTGATCTTCTTCATTGTGTCCATTATGTATTCCTTTTTAGGTCTCGCCTGTCAATGCGCATGCGCATTGAGCGGAGCGAGACTATAGGGGCTTAAACAGAAGTTTAACTAGACTGGCGATTTGATGCAGTGCATGTGCGCTTTTAGCTCAATGCGCAAGCGCAATGAGTTAAAATGCGCGAGCACAGCATCAAATCGCCAGTCTTCGCCATCTGTTCCCCAGTTTGGTGCCGCCAGCACCTCCCCTCTCTCTCCCCGCACACAGCCAGGCTCGCATTTCTCCTCCCCCTCCCCAGCCGCCAGCACCTCCCCTCTCTCTTCCTGCAGTTTCACGGCCGCCAGGCTCGCATTTCTCCTCCCCCTCCCCAGCCGCCAGCACCTCCCCTCTCTCTCCCTGCAGTTTCACGGCTGCCAGGCCGTGTCTCCCTCTATTTTACTTTTCTTGTTTACTCATGCCTTTATCCTACTTCCCACTAGCTCCCTCTCTTTCTCTTTTTCTAGAATCTCTAATTTATATTCCTGTTCCTCCGCCGGCTCTGTTAATTCTTTTACCCCTTCTGTGCAGCTTAATGCAGCCATGTTTTGGGGTCCCTGTGGTGCTGCTGGGCTCTCTGTACCCTGGTTCACCTTCAGACACCTCCTTGTTCTCATCTCGGTCTGTTCTTATCTTCTCCACACCCAACATTACAATAACGGTTTATGGTCTTAAATTATGTGTTTACAGCTGTTACCAAAGCTTGCGTGGTACCATTGTTATTGCAACAGCTTCACATAAGTGTTTGTATGTCATTGATGGCACGTTGACACGTACTCCTTTGTCTTTTCTGAGATTTCGCCCAACATTATGCAAATCCTGCGGTCATTTGTTAATATTTCCGACGTCAGCCATTGTGCACGTGAAATCTTCAGAGTAGCGTTCCCGTCTTTCCTCTGATCTGGGGCAGCATACGAGGAAGTAATTTAGTTTTCATTAATACCAAGGTCACGTTACTGACAGATTTGATGCAGTTCTGTTTCCTGATCTGCCCGTGCCACCAGTCGCGTAGCTTCCATTTGTGCGGCAGGTGCAGTGGCACCGGGGCACACTGCACTCATGTGATTGCTGTATTTCAAAGTTCAAACAGAGGCGACGGAGTCTTTTCTTTTCTTGCAATAGAGCCCGTGACCCACGGGCTATGCCACTGCGTGCCAACCTCCCTGGTCTGCAGTCACAGACTCGTGACTTTCCCGTCACTTCTGTGTGTTTGCGACTGCAGAGTGCGGGTAAGTTTTCTGCCAGGGCGGCGCTTCTTTCTGCAGCAGTTCCTTCGGCCTTGTGACCGGGCTGGGTGTCTCTTGCGCAGAGCGGCACACTGTCAGCACAAGCTGTGCTGTGTGTTTAAGAGGGCGAGGCTGTAGCGCAGAAGGTGTCATGCACTCCGCAGCTTAAGAAACCTGTTTATATTTAGCGATGCTAATAAGGATGAATGTGGGGATTCCTTGCTGTGAAGAAGCCTTAAGCCGCAGTGGCACCGCTCCGAAAGCCTCTAATGCCGTCAGCCGATCGGGCATTAGCCTGGTAAGCCAAGTAGCCAGTCTGACAATGCCCAAGCTCACACATGCTTACATTTCGAAACAGGAAAGAGGTAGATCAAAAAAAAAATGGGGGGTATTATTCCCATTGACTAGGTTTTAAACTGAAGCAATTTTAGGAGGGAGAAAGCTAAAATAAAGCACCTTTTGGCTTTAAAATTCGTGAATCTCCCACGTAAATCTTGACTGTTGCATGTATGCCTGCTACTCCTTACTGTACCCTTTTCCTCCCCCCTGGTCTCTCCCCACGAACTCTTTCATTTGTTTTTTTATGTTCCCCATATTCTTCCAGCCCCCTCTCCGTGCACTCCTTTCCCCCTTGTACTCCTCTTTATGCACCTTTGACCTCCCTTTTTGTCCCTCTACATGTTCCTCTTTTCTTCTCTACCTTTTTGCCTTCCTTCTTGTCCTTCTCTGCACACCTGTATGCCCTGAATTACTGTTTCCCATTTCTCTGCACGTCTCCTTTCTCTTCCCCCTATTTCTACAACTGTTCCTTCCACCCCTCTCTACTTCTGTACTTCTTTCCTTCTGTACTTTTCTCCCCTCTACCATTCTTCTGTTTCCCTTACAACCTTTCTCCTTTCATCTCCTTTACTTTTTGGACTTCACGCCCCTCTTGTATTGTTCTCTACTCTTATACTTTATTATATATATTAATAATGTTTTAATTAATACGGATAGATTACAGATGCACTACACTACTTGAGGTCATACAGTAGCATAATTGTAAATGTATACAGTAAAAGAGTGATAGTCTAAATCTAAAGTTTATTCAAGGGTTTAATCTTGAGTCGTCTAAATCTAAAGTTTATTCAAGGGTTTAATCTTGAGTCGTCTCAAAACTCCTGTCTCATTTCCTCTTCTCTTATACTTCTGACTCCTACCCACTCTTCTTGCGCCTATTGTGCTTATTCCGCTTGGATTTCTTTCTGTTTGACTCTGCTTCTCTCTTGTCGGCTGTCTCCTCATGTCCCTTTAGTTTGGCACCTTTCATTTTTTCAGTCTTGCTGTCTCTTCTCTTTGCCACCCTTTACTCTTTATTTCTTCACTCTTACTAGACAACCCCGTATATTTCTTCTTCCTTTACTATTCCTATCCCATTTTATCTAATAGTTTTTTAGGTTGAACCTGGGTAGCGCATGCGCTGCTCTGCGAGGCATGCTGTATTCGAGTATGGACTTGTTTTCTTCTTCATTCCTTTTAGCATCCTATGCCCAATTGAAGCGTAACGCAACATGGCTGCGTGCGCGTTGTATGCACCCGGTCAAAAAAAACACTTATGTTATGGTGTACATCAGTGCAGCGCAGCGCATTATGCAGTCTTACAGTTCTTCCCTGTCCTCCTATGAAATGATCTAAAATGGCACGTCATGTACTGACTTTGTTAGGCTACTAGGGTGAATTAAGTGTTGTAAATATTTAATCAAATTAGAATAATTAGCCAGCATGAAATGTGTTCGCATGGCAGTGCATTTTCACAAAACTAAACGTTTGTATTTACAAGCCTGTTTCTTTTTACAGTCATGTAAATACAACACATATTACATTACAAATGCTATAGGTGTCACGTTTGCAAAAAGTTAAAACTATTGGCATTGTAAATGACAAAGCTATTAATTTTGATATTTTCAAGACCAACACATAAAAAAAAATTGTCATTTACAAAACCAATAGCTCCAACTTTTCTAATGCGAGACCTATTGCATTTCCAATGATTGTTTCATATTGGTAGTCTACAAAGCATGAATATACAACAGAACAGAGTATACACAAGAAACTGTGGCAAATATCTGTATCCGGCTTCCCCATTTAATTTGTGTGCAAGTATTTTATTTCACCCCCCAAAACAATTATTCATTGTGCGTGAAAGCACTTTCAAATATTTGGGTTCAGAATACCAGTTGGACAAAACTATCATTTTTAATAAGTACTTCTCAGTACAGTGCTATATTATGTCTTATTAATGTCACAGCTCATCCACACGCCAGCCTGCTCTGCCCTCTCTTCTGAGTTTAGGTGAGCGGGGTGGGGGGGTACCCAAGAATGAACGTTGTACGCAAACTGTCAGCAATAGGTTATAACACAAGCACTGTGGAAGGAGAAGAAACTCTCAA